>NC_135494.1:21834523-23034523 GCF_052094955.1 Ictidomys tridecemlineatus
TTTCTGCTTATTTTCAATTAGCTTAAGGTTTTCATGTACACATTTATTGTAACATTTAGTGCTCTCATGAAACATACTTGTTCAATATTGCTGGGATAACAGCTCAGAGGTAGAGTGCTTTTCTAGCCTGTGTGAGGCCCAGAGTTCAATTCCTAGCAACAGAAAGATAATATTGCTGAGTAATATTCTACTGTAAGGTTTTACATGTTTCCATTTATCTATTTACCTTGCATTGATTTTACATTTTGGTTCTTATGAATAGTCCAGCAATAAATATTCCTATGTGAATGACAGATTTCTAATTACTTTTGGTATATTTCAGAGGTAAATGCTTGTTCATCTAGTAATTCTTTATTGTACCAAAAAAATCACCAAGTTAATTTTACTTTTATATCAAAGAGGAATGAGATTTTCAATTTTCTGCATAATGACCTATTTTTCTTTTCCATATTGATTCATTTTAGGGTATTTTTTTGCAAATGTTAATTTTTTTACATAATGTAAAATAGTTGTATTTGGATAGGCAAAAGGAACAAAAGAATGGTGCAGAAAATAAACACATAGTGGTTTATTCAACAGTCTCACAAAAACAAATTAGAACTGTGTCTGAAATTTGTACATGTCAAGTGCTATGAAGTCATCTAGATCTTAGGACTTATCATTGACTTAACAGCTTGAAAAATTTGAGGGTCTCTGGGATGTATAACATCTTTCAATGGTTAAGTCTCTTATTGTGGGGTAATTATGAAGGGTGCATTTTAGCACTGGAGTGTGAGATCCTAAAAATTATATATATATAATAGGCTGTGGGCTCAATCAGCTTCTTAATAAGGAGGATTGACTGCCCTCTAGCTAATGTGAGAAACTGGAACAAATACTTCTTTGAAAACAAAAAGGAAAACTTCATAATTATGTCTTCACTTTCATGTTGAGGTGATTTTTTGTACAGAAGTTGTTTCAAGTCCAATTTATTATTTCTTATTTTTACTTTGGAAGCATAACTAAGACTTCACAGTTATATCTGATTTAGAAATATGTAATTGTTTTTTTCTTAAGTTTTATTGTTTTAACTCATACTCTTGTGTAAGATACATTTCATATTAAATATTGTACATAATGTCATCTAAAATCCAATAACATAACTTGAAACATAAATATGCATTTATATCAATCTTGCTTAAGTCATAGACTACTTATTCTCCATTTAATATTTTTAACAAAATGTTCAAAATTAAATTGACTGAAAGTGTGAAGTTTACTTATAGGCTTTTAGTTTTTTTTTTCATTGTTGTATTGTCTGATCTTGTTCATATATGTACTACCTGAATATTCAAATAATTATGATGCTTAAGGTGATAGGATATATCAATGTCAATAAGATATACTATGTAACAATAGATAATTTTTACTTAATTTTATGAGACATAAACAAGAACAACTAGTGAGAAAAATTGAAGCACAATATTTCAATTTTTTTTTTTTTTTTGTACCTGGGGTTGAACCCAGGGGCACTGCACCACTGATCCACATTCCTATACCTTTTTATTTTTATTTAGAGACAGAATTTCTCAAAGTTGTTTAGAGCTTCACTAGGTTCCTGCTACTATCTTTGAACTTACTGTTTTTCTATCTCAGCCTCTTGAGACACTTTAATTTTAGGTTTGTGCTACCATTCTTGGTTAGTTTAAGTATTTCACAGTGATGCAATATTTTTCACCTGTATTATTGGAAATTATTCTCACTTATTAACAGAAGTGTTAGTAATCAAAAAACTTTAGGATAAATGTGGCCTCTTTAGTTGATAGCTGACACTAAATTTTCATCTCTATACCAGGATCCACTCTTGTGACAGGGGTGGCTTCACTTACATCAGGTGTGTTGTAGAATTGATTTTTATTTAAATTATTATTTGTTTTTTATTAATTTGTATTCATATTTTTTTAACTAAAACTAATATTTGGATTTCTTTCCATTAAATATTTAGAATAATTCTTGCAATTAAATTTAAGGTGTTATCCTATCAATGCATATATATCATAATCATGGAATTTACTTCCAATTTATGTCATTTAAAAAATCATTTTGTATTGACACAAGTTCCATGTAGCTTCATGTTCTTATATAGAAAGACCCAGATAGTAATCTCATCAGAGAGTTCTAGTGCACTCTTTGGTATCTTATTTAAAAGCGCTGGTTCTGCTACACTCTCTTTTATGGGTTTTCAAATCTTCCTTTTTAGCACTTTTGGGAAACAGATGAAGTATTCTTTCTAGAATTTTTAAAGAATATTTTATCAAAATTCCTGTGGAATGCATTGTAGTATTTTCATGAAAATGTATTGTTGATTATTGATTTTCTAAATTGAGACTTCAGCCATTACTCAAAATTATTCCAAGTCCTTTCTAGAAGCTTCAGAAGAACACTCTTGAGTATATTATTTCCATTAGTGATATACATAATATGAACAAAGATCCTGTTTTTCTGGTATGTCTCTATTCAAAACCTCAAAGAGTAAGAGAATTTGCATGTGGTATGTGGTCTAATGGAAATTTGGGGGATTTAGAGTCACATACATAGTTGATTCTGAATTCTACCTAGTCTGCTTAATAGCTGTGGATATTTGAACACATTTATTTTCTTCAAATCATTATATAAGCTTCATGTATAAAATAGGGTAGTATGCTATAGAGTGCATGATATAAGCAATTATTTCTTCTTTTCTGTACTTATAAACTAGGTATTGTGTTTTTTATCTTGACCTGTTAAAATGCAGAATCTGTTTTCAATCCAAGATGTAATATTTCTTTTTTTTCTTTCTTCCCTATCTCCTTCCTTCATTCTTTTCTTTCTTTACTTCTTTCTATTTTCCTTCCTTCCTTCCTTCCTTCCTTCCTTCCTTATTTCCTTTTCTTTCTTTTTTTTGTGGGGGTATGGAGTACTAGGGATTGAACTCAGCAGCACTTGGCTACGGAGCCACATCCCCAGCCCTATTTTATATTTTATTTTAGACAGGGTCCTACTGAGTTTCTTAGTTCCTTGACATTTCTGAGGCTCCATTTAAACTTTTTTAAACAATCATCCTGCCTCAGTCTCTTAAGCCACTTGGATTTTTGGTCATGCACCACTGTGCCTGGAATTTTTTTTTTTTTAATTGTGGCTCATAGGAACTAGTAAAGATGAAAGTGAATAGTATAGTACCTACAATCAAAAGGTCTTTATTTCTTTTGATTTTGCTTTTCAAATCCTGTTGTGTACAAAATAACAAGCCCACATTAGAGGAGGAATTATCAAAGCAGAGAATTAAGGTGCTTCTGGTGAGGATGATAGCTTACCCTCTGAAGTTAAGCAGTCATCAGCTAACTGTTTCTACCATGAAAAAACAGATAAGGCCAGCATGAATTAATTGAAGACCAATCATCTTCTAATAATTACTAGGCTTACTCATCTATCAATTATAATTGGAAACCAGGATTCTGTCATACTTTGAGAAAATTCTGTGGAAAACAGCAGTTGCCTTATTGGTACTGTTTTTCTTTTTCCTTAATTTAAGTCCGGACCATTATTGAGGTGCTATTAGCTTATGCAGACATGTATACATCACATTGATGCTAAAACTCTCACAATACCTCATATCAAATGAGGAAACGTTATCACATCCTAGGCATTAGGTTAAAGGCTAAGTTGCAAAATAAGATGTTTGTCTTTAATATATTTAAGTTTTAGAGTCAAGGCTGTGAAAATATATACCAAAATGAGACATCCAACTCTTGGAACTCTGTCTTCTCTTTTATGCTGTCTGACATCTAAAATGGAAATAAGTTTGTGTTCAGCATCAAATTGAAATAATGTCATTATCTTTTGGACCCTGTCTGTTTTGTCTTCCTTCTCTTTCTGAGGGTAGTGCCACTTTTGCTATTTGGTTTTGTGGAAAAGCATTGATTAAAAAGTGTATTCTCCCACCTCTTGCATAGAATGAAGGGGTCCAGGCTCTTTGATTCGCCAAGGCCAGAGTAGCCATATTCTTAAAACTGAATGTAACCACTATGAATTAAGATGTTCTAGAGCCTTAAAATAGAGGGAGTTGTGAGAATTTAGTTCTAAATACATATATCTTCTTTATTAGTAATTATATATTTGTCACATAATAATACTACTCTTGATATATTCAGTTTTGTGATTAAAATAAATTTCAACTATGTCTTTTTTAATTGTACATATTAAAATACTTAAAAACTACACCTGTGTCTAACACTATTTGTATTGGATGTTAGGGGGTTACTTCCCATTTGAGAGCTCTAACTGCCTTTTTAGAAAATAGATCAGAAAAGTTAAATACAAAAAAAAGTTATTGCCCATTATATGGTTTCCAATAATTAACAATAAGTATGCATATAATTCATACATTGATATTATCCTATATAAAAGGCTTAATTTAAATATACTACTGCATGGCTAGACTCCATCACTTTTGAAAAAACTTGTCTTTTAAAAAAGCTGTTATCTATACTCAATTCTAATCACCTTAAAAGAAAAGTGAAGTAAATGTACCCAAGAACCTGCCTATCTTTACTCCTTCTGACCTCATTCATTCCTGGAGGTGGTGCCATCTCCTGTCATTTGGATAGTAGGCTCAGTGGATTCAGGCTAAGAGGGCAGCAGATTATATTCAGTTGCTCTTGGGTGATAATCATTCAATCCAACATATGATAAGTACAAAAGGTATGACTTACACTGTCTACTTGAGTTTTAATTTCTGGAGCTTGTCATTCTTTCAGATTCATTTCTAGGCTTTCTTCTCAATGCTCAGGAAAACCAGATTCTGCTTCTACCCAGATAATAAAAATAATCTATAGAGAGAAAGCAAGTCACCCTGAAAGCCAGGCAATAATGACTGTGCACAGTTTTTAGACTGTATCTGCACACTTTAAAGGGAGACTCTTTTTGAAAGACATTTCAAACAGCAATTTCTATGGCTGGAAGTGGTTTTGGTAGATGGGAACTGCCCAGCAGACTCCATGCAAAAATGAATCATCTTATAGAGAAGTTCATTCTTAGTCTCCTCTGGCCAATTCAGTGGGAAAAATCATCAGCAGCTCAAATTCTGAACATTCTGTACTATCCAATCATGGTATCTTTAGCCATGGATTGGAGCATATGTGAACAGCTTTATTCTGGATGCATGGGATCTCCTCAGATTTTGTGGTACTGATTGGTATGATTATCAAGAGAGAATTCCAAATCCAGATGTATTTTTTTTCTCTGCATAAAAGTGTTGCTGGTGTATAAGTGACTGAGTTGCTTTTTTCTCCTGTGCTTTCTATATGTCTGAGAAGCAGGACCTCAAATTCAGAACTCTGGACTTTTTCTTCCATTGAATGGAAGATGTTAAAAGATTACATCAGTCAGTGAAAAAAAAATTTTCTGCTGGGAAAAGTTGGCTGTCATGAAAATTTTAGACGGGCAAGCTGGAGACTGGAGCTCTTTGTGTGCTGAACACCCATAAATGCATAAACCAAATTATTTGTAATTTAACTTCTCTGTCCTGATCTCAGGGTTTTAAGCCCATGGATGCCCCTGCATGAACATAGATAAGTATCATTTTTTTTTGTACTCTTAGTTCTATGAATGTGACAATCTGTTTTGCTATAAAGGTAACATTTATCTTTGGAAACAAACAACCATACTTATGTCTGTTAATATTATTATTTTATAATTTTAGATAATTAAAGAAAGGTGTACCATATTACTCAGGCACATTGACAGTCGTATGTCAAGTTTATTTTGAGTAAGCATCTCACTAAGATGCTTACGCTAATTTTGATTTTGAAATTTTTCTTCATTTTCCTTCTAAATAGCTGGTTTTACAGTCACCACCACTAGATACACTGTATAAATTTCTTTCTTATAAAAACTTTGCATATTTTATATTTTTCTTTTATATTAAATTATTATTATTATTATTATTATTATTATTATTATTTTTACCAATGAATGCTTTATTAAGTCATACCAAGAAATGATACAATGGCATTTTTTTTATTCAGATACTCCATTTTTATGCAAATTTCTTTGGAAACATCATTTTTTCCGCTTTATTGTAGTTCAATTTCTGTGTTTTATCATTGTGTAAATTGTAAGAGTCTTTTTAAATATTATATCTTTAGTTCCACAGGGCTAATTTTTCACCTCATTATGAGATCTATATTTATGATTTATTTATGTAATTATACAGAATAATGAGTTAAATATGTAGCTCATTTTAAATCCTACAGTCATGTGTGGCACAATGTTTTATGTACTCTAATGGCTAAATAATAACCTAGGTATATAGTGGTGTATATCATCTAGAATTATGTAAGTACCCTGCATCAAGAGCAAAATAACAGAATCATTTTATGGTGCATTTTCCAGAATGCATCCGCATCATTAAATGAGGCATCATTATACACATCATACATTTTATAAGTATACAATACATAAATAATACTTTAAAATTTTACTAATACATAAAATTTTACTTGTGAAACTTACCAGAATTCTTTTAATTTTAGTTGTATTCTCAATGCAACTTTTGGAATTACTGCTAATTTCTATGCTATATTCACTGTTAATATCTTTAAATATTACTTCTTTGTTAGTATTTTCCTCTACTCTCTACCTAAAAAAAGTATCCTTTCCCAAAATATTGAGACTGATATACAGCTAATGAATTCTTAGTTTTATATTTAATTCATAATTTAATAGTGTAATTACTTTTTAACCATAACTCAGACATATTTTTCAAAATGTGTCTAATTTCCAAAAACATTTACAAATTAACAAATTTTCAAAAAGTTTACAAATTTTTTTTCTTTGGTCCTGGTAATAGAACCAAGGGACTTATGCATGTGAGGCAAGCACTTTACCACATTTTAGCTCAATAATGAATTAATTCATTCATTACCCCAAAGTATTTTCTAGTGCCCATTTTTTAGTCTCTTCTTCACCACCTTTTGTGAAATAATTTGATCTTATTTAATGATGCAAGTACTTGAACTGCACCAAAACTCTACAGATCAATGAATTATTAAAAGTGGAACCTACTATGTAACTACTATTTCTGTTAAGAAATAGAACATTAATGATGCTACAGAGAAGAGCTTCATTTCCTATTGCTTTCAATATACCCTCCAGTCACCCTAGTGGTAACTTCAACTTTTCCATTCCAACTTTTTTTTAATGTATTATTCTTTAAAATAATTAATATATACAGGAGTGGGACCATTTATTTATTTAATTATATAAAAATGAGTAAAATATCTAATGCATTGTGTAGGAAACACAATCTTACACCAAATATGCTTAAAGCTTTGTTGGTGGAACTAATTGGAGGGTGATTCAGGAGTCAGAATAAAAGAGGGGTAGCTCAAAATGTCAGGGATAGCACATTAAGAGTTCAGGTATGAGACATTACAAGAGTATAAGGATTTGGTGGGATTGTTTAAAGAAAAAGAAAAAAAATCGGTATTAGTTACTGGAGAAAATCTGAGGGAGCTTAAATGGAACAGGTCCAGAAGTGGAGCAACAACAGATTTAAGTTGTATGAGCAGTGCCTAGAGAGGAAGAAATTAGTAGTCTTAAAAGAAAAATAGTGTAACATCTACGGTAGAGGCAGGAAGCCATATGTGTTGCATACTTATTTGATTACACCATTACACCTTTAAGTTCTAGTTTTTAGGAATTTCTAAATATGAGGCCACTGAGGTAAATATTATGCTGCCACAATATGTCTTGTTTTCTCTCACTTGGAATGAAAGTTTTTCTCATCTAATACACAGTTCACAGTTTCTTCTTCCTCCTCAGATCCATTCTTTTACTCACTCACCACTTTTTCTTCTACTCTCTCTAGTTTGCATTCTCTTCCATTGTGTCTAGGTTCAGATCCTTGATTCTCAACTATGCCACATTCCTTATGCTTCACTCTGACATTGTTGTGGTACTGGGCATAGGCTTATGGGAATCTTGGTAACCAGGGCCTTGACTTAGGGAATCAGGAATGTAGAAGGTCATGGCAGATGCAGTCTATTTTCATGATGAAAACTGCAGTGGCAATTACCTGTTTAAACATTCAGAATATTTTGTTGCCCAAGAATAGAACTGATGACTCATTAATGTTTACCTATTTAGGCAGTACCAAATCAATTTTTCCACAAGGCTCTAAATTTTTGCATGGCAAAGAAAAGGATTTGACAATTCTAATAAATTAGCATGTTTGTAATTTCAATCTTTTTTTCCCCTTCTTTTTCATGTTTTTCTTCCTGATTTGTATGCAATAGTGAATTTGCTTTAGTGTTATCTTGTCTCAGTTGTAGTGATTTATACTCTTTTTTTGAAAATTTATGTGATGGTTAAATATTTCTTCTTTTATTAAGTGGATTTAGAATTTTTTTTTCCCCGTAACATACTCTTTTGGTATGTCTTTTTTTTCACAATTATAACTCCACTTTCATTTTATCATATCATTTTTTTTGCTACATATGTACTTTGCAAGTATTTTCTCCCAACTTATATTTTAGCTTTGATAACTGAGTGTTCCTCATTCTAAAATATTAAAAAATGTCCTTTAGGTTCATAAATCCATGAAAATATACAGGAGAAGTTTTTAAAAATTAAGTAAAAGAGCTCACTGATGTAGTTTCTCCTTTACCAGTTTCCAAATAAGTATCATGCATGCTTATTGTAAGAGGATGATCAAGGACAGGCAGAAAGTATGAATAGAGTATTAGTTGGAATAATCCAATGCCCCATGGGATTGAGAGAGTTTCCAGGGTTCCAAGAAAAAACAAATAAGACTGGCACTTTGGACATGGTGCTGTCCTCTGCTCTGCATCTAGAGACAGTGTATAATGTCACATTTTTCACCCATTACACTCACTTTTGTGAATAATTAACCTGTTTTTGCTACATTCTCCTGGCTCTGTGTTCCCTCTCTTTCATCCACTGTGCATAAAATATCATTTTGTGTGATTCTTTCAATTATTCTCTGCAAGAATAAACTAACTCAATGCAGCATCTGCATTCTATATTTCTACAGTTCTCAGGTTCTATGAAGGTTTAATGTCATAACTTACTGTGACAGCACCATGTGCTCTCTCTCACACTCTGTTATCTATATCTATCCATATGTATATCTATCTATCTAAAATTATTTTAGCTTCTAATGATTACTGGTCTCTTTTCTGTGGTTACAAATGTTTAGATAGATAGATATAGTTACAGAGAGTTTGTCTGTCTTTACTCTTTTGAAGGCTGCATCACTACAAAAAGAAGGGAAACATGTAACCACAGAAAAGAGACCAATAGCCATTAGAAGCTAAAATGATTCTCTTCCAGAGTTTGTGGAAAGAGTGTGGCTTTGCTAATACTTTGATATTAATCCTCTGTTGTGATAATAAAAACATCCATGTCTATAAAAGACTTTCTATTATTTTAAACTGTTATATTTGTGATTATTTCCTTTGGTAGCAATGAGAATCTAGGGATTTTTAGCAAGTTTAATTGGTGATGTGACCAAACAGAATGATGCTAAAGTGATTAAGTATCAAATATAAATAGTTGTTGTTCAGGTTGTGCATATATTTGCAAATTATAATTGAAAGGTGCCTATCATATTTTCAGAAACAGAAACAACAGCTTGGTAAAGCATTCTTCAAATTTTTCAGTATTTAAACTTTTTTCCTTTAATTTCTTAACTTCTGCTTACTGTAGATGTGACTTTAGGAAGTATTCTATGTTATATATAACTTCTCACTACTTATTCTTTATAAAGTATTTTGTTATAAAATATTTTTGAATATATTTTATATTTTGGAGTGTTCACGTGTAGGGCTGATTCTGACAAACTTTCTGAAAATATTTGTTTTTATTTTTAAAGATTGGAGGAATTCTTTATTGCTTCTGTCATCTACTTAATTGAGAAGAGGAAATTTACTGTTTCATGTTTCTTTCACTTCTTTCTCTGAGTGGATGTATTTGTGTCTCTTTAGTGGTCTTTTTTTTGTTGTTGTTGTTGTTTGTTTTTTGTTTCTGAATTGTAGGTTTGTGAGATGCTCACCAATGTTTTTAATATGGTGAAAGTAAGATCTTTTTTATCTTTTGCTATATTAATTTTGTTCTTTTCTCAAATGAGTAATGACAGAACTTAAAAAGTAGATATTTTCAAGGTCCTCATAAATGAAGTATATAAAAATAGGATACTTTTGAGAAAATGAAAAAGTCAACAAAGCATATGCACTTGGGCTTCTGATTAATGTGTATTATGTGGTGAATTTCTGGCTGAATGTTATCTAAAGTGTGTTTTTATTGTGTAAATACAATTTTGAGAGTGAAGACTTAAATTCACAATGTTCACATAGAACTGTTTTTCATCTCTAATGTGTTTTAGAGTTTTCACCAGGGGTATTAAAGGATCTCTATACTCCTTATTGTGTAGTGTTTAGTGACTTTGGAATTCTTGAATTGACTTTCCTAAAAACTTTAGAAAGCTGAAAGCAAAGTATTTTGTAGAACATACAACAATCAGTACAAAGAATAATATATCCTGTTAGTTTTACCGTACAGCCTAAGTTTTATAATATATTAGAAATCTTTATTTTGGTACCATTAATTGAATGTAGGTACACTTAAGCACTGAGCTGCATCCTGAGCTCCTACACCTTTTTAATATTTTTATTAGAGATAGCATTTTGCTGAATGACTTAGAGCCTTGCTAAGTAACAGAGGCAATATTTGTCCTTGTGATCTTCCTGCCTCATCCTTTCAAGTCACTGGAATTATAGGTGTGTACCACCATGGATAGCATACATTATTAGTCTTATGATTGATACTTTTTAAAATTTGTTTTATAATTATGATTTTTTGTGCAAAAATTATATGGTGTATTTGGGGATATACAATGTGTACATTAATATTTATAGTAATTGCACAAAGGGTTCAAGAAAATAAACAGTCTGTGGTAAGGTTTTTAGTTTGTATTTAGTAAATAGATATAATATTGACTCTAATTAAGTTGAAATGATAAGATGGAAATTATGATTTTCATAGCAACCAGTAAAAATAAAATATAGTGTCATTGAAATACTAGGAAAGAATAAGCTGAATGGAATAATTGTTTATTTAAAATTATGGATGGCCCCACTAGTCCTAATGGTTCAATATAAGAGATAACTCAAATGTTCTTGAATGTTTAAATGAACAATTTGAAGTGCATCCATAAATGACACCTTGCTATGTTACCAAGCCTGTCATTGAACTTGCAATCCAGCAGTACCAGACACCTTCATTGTACGATTATTGGCATGCAACACAACCAATGGCTTAAGAAATTTTCTTTAATAATTGTCTCCTATTAAATTCTTTGATAAAATGATGTGTTTCATAATCAAGACACTTATAACTGTGTCCTGTGCCTGGTGTATTACCAGTAATTTTTAACTGAATTGAATGGGCAAAAATGACTATCAAAGATCAGTGTAAGCAAAGGACATCAATTATACAATACAGGTTCTGTGGTTTAAATAACTGCCTCATAATGGTCCATGTATTAGAAGTCTGTTCCTAAGGTTATTTTATTTAGTCAAAACATTAGAAGGTAACACCTATTGGGAATTGTTTAGTTCTTGGTAGAGTATGTATTTGGAACAAATTGTAGACACCTGGTACAATTTTATGCCATGTGTCCCTGCCATAATGTGCTTACTCACTTCAAATATAAAGCTGTAATACCAGTACCATATCAACAAGAATCTCCAGAATTTTTATTTAAAATATGATTTTTTCTATTTGTTCGTTGATTATCACAAGTACTTTTCATAGCTAAAAACAAAACAAAACAAAAAACTGAAAAATTGTGTAGTTAAATTCATGAGCATATATCTTATGTGTCTTTGCAACTCATTTTTTAAAAGATGTTAATTTAAAGTAGTGTTTATTAGTTTTATTATACATGGTAATTTTTTTCCAATCTTTCAAGAACACTGATGGGTTAGTTTTTCTCCAGGCATATGAAATCTAGGGTTATGGATTACATTATTTTAATGCATTTTTTCTTTTTAAAATTAAAGAGCCCTTCAAGTGCCTGTACACTTAAGAAAGAATTGGAAACCACTTGTTTCCAGTTGAAAATGCTTTAAGTCTCTTTGTTTTCTTTGTGTGCTGTGTGGATTTGTCCACTTTACCCTTTCATGTGGGGGTTTAGAGTAAACAGATTTGCCATGTTGAAAAAAATAAAAGGATGATTTACTTAAATTTTGAGGTATTTACACAAACTGTTTGGTGAGGAAGTATTTTTTTCAGTAGATTTATCTTGTTTCCTTGCTTTCATATCAAGAAACTATTTCATAAAAAGAATGTCTAGGTTTAGACTAGGTTCAAAATTACAATAGACTACGAATACAAAAAAAAATAAACTACGTTGAAGATATACTGTATGTTATGCACATTTTTACTATTATCTCATGGTGAGAAATAAAAATGAATCATTTGGCTTAATTTTCAAAACATAGTCCAAATTGATTTACCCAAATTATACCCTGTTAAAAAAATACTGGAGTGTTCTTGAAAGTATTTAAATAGTAAAAAGTAGTTAAAGATATGAAGCTAAAAAATGTGCTTCTATAGAAGAGGTGTAATTTTTTAGTTCATAGAATCCTCGAAAAGTTTTATTTATTTTTTTTTGTTTTTGTTTTTTTGGTGCTGGGAATTTATCCCAGGGTCTTTTGCATTCAAGGCAACCATTATCAATTGAACTATATTAAGAGCCATAGAAATGTAGCATGATTATATAATCTAGAACAATTTTTGAGTTTTTGAGACAGACAGTTGTGATTCTGAGTTGAAAACCTGAATAGCCTCTTACTACCTGTGGTATTGTATAATTGTATTAATTTACAATAAACATACAAATATTCTCTAAAAGAAAAAAAGAGTATACAATGCAAAAATATCTCCAGTTCCATATACTTCCCTGTATCCCAGCAAATTGGCAGTTCTATGTTAAAGCTCTCCTTATCAAGAGGTAGTATATCTTTGCCAATATGTGAATAAAAATTGTGGCTATTATATTACATCCATTAGAAGAGGGTAAATATGGAAACCTACTGGTATTGTGCTTAGACCTAAAGTATGTTGAATTCTTCCAGTTTTTATCTTTGTAAACTTCATCATCTTAAGAAGAAGAAGAAGCTCATATTAGGATTATAAATGAGAAGAGACCATGTGGGTGAGAATGAAAAGACCAAAATGGAGAGTCATCTCTCTTCCAGGAACAGGGTAACCGTGTCAAATAGTGGAGCATACACATGTAAAATTTCTGCTGAAATCAGAATAGCTCACATAATCAATATAATTTTGGCTTACTCAAAAACTGTTTATTTGAATCATGAATTAGTAAGTTTTCTGGTAGTTTGTCATACTTGATAGCTTAAAATACATTTAATAGAAACAGGAAGCCAGAATTCAAGATATAATAATTTCAAATTAACTGCATAGATTTAGGCATGGAAGAAGCACTGAATTTATTTTTCTTGATTTAATTTGAAAGATCTGTAAAATAATTTTGAGTAATGCCAAAATGAATATAGACATGAAAATGTTATTAGTACTTTAACTCACAGCATACTCTACAGCAAAAGATAAGCCAGACAACCACCGCTGGATCACTAGGATGAAGGCCCAATGGAAAAATTAATCTTTTTGTTCACAACTAAAAAGTATATACAGACATGAAGATATATGAGGACACTTCCCCCTGGATTTGCATCATCAGTTGTTTGCTCTTTAATATACGAACAGCTACTATAACAGTTATCAGTTGAAAGAATGGCTGGCTTTAGGCAACTCTCATAGCAGCCTCCTGGGTCTAAAAATATTATTTCTTTCTCATTTGGTTTAAAGGAGAAATATTGTTAAGGAAAACATGTTTTCTTAACTCTGATAAGAAAGGAAGGTTTTAGTCATTCATTTTTTTGCAGTGTAGGAAACCACAGCACTTAATATATACTTTTGATGTCGCAGCCACTTGCCATATGTGGCTAATGAGTTCTTGGAATATAGCTGGTCTACCTTGAGAAGTATTAGAAGTGGAAAGAAGTGTGAGATTTGAAAGTTTAATGAAAAAACACATGTAGTTAGCTAACAATTTTCATTGTTTCTCTATTAGAATAATAAAATTATGAATAATATTGGGTTAAAATATAAATAACTTTTCTAGAAATTTTAATCATAATTGTAATAAAAATTTTAAATTATTTTATATCTTAAATTATTGTATAGTACAAATTATTTGTTGTAACATAAATTATAAGAATTTAAAGACATTTATTTATTATTATAATTATTTATTTGTTTTACTTATGGCATCTAAAAGCTCAGTTATACATATTTATCATTTTATTTTTTAAAGTATGCATGATACTATAGAAGATTATCTACTTTTTCTAAACTCTAGCTGCATCAAAATTCCTGAACAAGAGCTGAGTGCATTTTACATACCCATTGCCTCATGCATGCTAGGCAAGAGTCTACCAGAGCCACCAACACAGGCCCTTGAGTATTTTTAAAAATGATAAGTCTGCAGGGCTCGACATTATGAAGCAGAAGAAAGGGGTTGAGTAAAAGTAGTCTGAACAAATTTTGAGAACCTAGGCTTTCTTGAGGTCACCTTTGTAATCTTTTAACCCTACTCTAAGTGTTTTAAAGCTCAATATACTGCCACCTCCGGCCCTAAAAATGGGGTTGACAGTGAGGATTCTACTTTTTGTCCTGTTCCAGATTGGTGACCTCTTCTTGGCCTGAAAGTAACTCTGTGTTTTCTTGCCTACACCTCTTCAGAGTGGATGTTATAGACAGGATCAGGACATGAGAATTTTGACTCATGTAAAAATTCATATTTGGGAGTAGCTGTGGTCCAAGGAATTTTCAGTTTCTGATTCCTTACTAGGTGGAACCCAATTTTTAAAGTGCATTTTCCAAATGTGTGGTAAGCATGATTTTTCTAAATGTCATCTTTTGTCAGCTAATTCACTATATTATGAAGTATGGTTCCCTTGAACATTTCAAATAGCACATAGTTTTAATTCATCTTTTCCTTGGTTTTGGATGGAATTTTTAAAAGTGAGTGAGTGTGTATGTGTATGTGTATGGTTGTACTTCTACATGAGAGAAACATGGGGTTAAAACATGAAACTCTTTAAAAAGTATTGGTACCTAATGCTGTGTGTGAAGATGCATTTTCATAGTCTCAGGATTTTAGCAGGCTGAAGCAATAGGATCAATATATTGAGACTAAAACATAAAAAGGGGAGGGGGATGTTGCTCAGTGTGTAGACACTGCTGAGTTTAATCTTTAGTATTAAAATTAAAAACATCTTTGAACCTTTTGTTTATTTGTCTTTCATAAGCATAGATAGCAAGTTTGGGGTACCCTTAAGAAACTTTAGTATGATGTCTCTTGAGTATCTGCCATGTCTTTGAGTGGCCATGGTGTAAAAATTACATGAAGCTAACCCATGGTACCCACAGCTCCCATGTTGAATTACCTAGAGAATACCAAACTGGGTGTAATCCTCTCTTCCTACAGAGTACCTTGTGGTCAGGAAATGGAGCACCTTGTTGAACTAGATGAATACTCTAGATACCCTAGAGATTACAGAATTATCTTTTATAAGATTCATGTAAACATCAAATATTGGAATATTAATATTATTTTCCCCAAATGTTATTAGGTTCAGCTCCACAGAAATATATTGCTGCTCAGATCCATTTATTTTGTAACTTAAAAGAAAGGCACATATGATTTTTGACTTCCATTTTCATACTCATCTAGGGAAGATTTTTTTATAAGGTGCCAGAATTTGAAAGGAGAATAAACTGTAGCAAGTATTAAAAAAAAAAAATCCTACTGTGTTTGTGCAGATGTCTTCAAGGAAAAGCTCACTATATGCTAATTGGAAGACATAATGTAGTGCCCCATGTTTGAGGTGGTAACTAAATATTTAAGTAAATACTATATGGTTTGAGAATCTCTCACTTATTCTAATATTTTTACTACATATAAAATGTAATTTATCACTAATATTTGAAAGGTTTAAAAACAGTTTGCAAAGAGAAAAGATAGAGTTAAATTTCAAATAAAATTGTATTCAAACTAAGGTAATTTTTTGAGCCTGTAAAAGAACATCATTGATGGTTAAGTAAGATCTTAGTTGTATCTATGGCTATAATATTTCTTGCTGTAGAGCTATTTCTAGAATGTCAGGTTAGGAAAATTCAGAGATAGGTAATAAGCAGCTTTTGTTTTTCTAAATCTACATTGCAATACTTCAGTGTCATCAAACATAAGATATGGATGCATCCAAAATCTTATGCTGTCAAGGTTTTTTTTTTTTTAAGAAATATCGCAAATAAATAAGGTGAAAGTGAAATGGACCAAAGGAGGTTAGGGTTATAAAATTCATGAAATTTTGGGCATATTAGGCCATGCCAGTAATCAAAATAACCTGGAGGTTGAGAAAGAAAGATCAAACCTGAAGCTTAGTGTAGAAACTTAGTGAGACACTGTCTCAAAATAAATAAATAAATAAATAAATAAAATAAAAAAATAAAAGGCCTAGAATATATCTTAGTTGTAGAATGCCCCCTTACCAAAAAATAAATCAAAATTTCAGACGAAGATTACTTTACCCTGAAGCCAACAAATACTTAGGAGTTTTTAAAAAATTGTGTGTATGTTGTTTTGGGCTGACATGAATTGGCTTAATATTCTAAGGGTTTCACATAAAGGAGAGACTTAAGATTCACTTTTTTTTAAAACAAATATTTTGTTCTTACCCCTGAATATAAAAGTGTTCAATTAATTTTTTTATGGACAAGAATGTGAATATTCTGATTGAGTTTCTAAACCATCATATTTAAAATAGTGAGGATCTTCTAAATCATATTGGGAAGGAAGCTCTTCTGTAGTAGAACAGAAAAATAGGAGGTAATATCTTCAACCAGTTATTTCCTAAAATGGCCTATAAGGTGTCCCATTTTCCTCTGTAATTTTTTATATTCTATGCAAGATTTCAATTTTTAACTTCCCTATTTATATAATTTATAAGAAGTGAGTATACATAAGTGTGTTCTTTTTTATCAGAATAAGTAACTTGTTTGTGTAGATGTAGAGACCCCTAATTTATAGAAAATGAATCATAAATATAAATATTATTCTATTCTGGGATTTGAAACTGGCACTTCATTTAGGAAAATTTTATAGGCATAACACCAGCCTTGTGCGATATGTACTAGATGTTATCAGATTTGAATTATTAGACTACTAATTCTTGAAATATTGGTTGTTGTTCACACATTTAGTATCAAAAGTGGTTGCAGAGTCAGGAGTCGTGGCTCACACCTGTAATCACAGTGATGTGGAAAAATGAAATAGGAAGAAAGTAAATTTGAGTCCAATCTCAGTAATATGGAGACCCTAAGCAACTTTGTAAGCCCATTTATCACAATTAAAAAAAATTAAAACATCTTGAAATGCATTTCAGGGGTAGAGAGCTCCTGGGTTAAATCTTTAATTTAAAAAAAATAATAATGCTGTTTCAGAAAAAAGACATCACATAGAATGTTAAACTAACTTCATGTATGTGTTGGTTCACTAGTGATAAGTGAGACCCTGAAAAAAGATGTATTTCTTCTATGTTGTCAGGGAGGCATTTAGGGTGCCAGAACCTTTCAGAATTTTTGTTCTTAATTGCTTAGTATTCTCTCACTTTCTACTTTGAAATGAGCCAGGTGAGGATACAGTTTCACAGAGTGATTTTACAAATCTGGGAAAGTTAAACCTGATGTGTCAGTTTCCTTATGAACTAAGAGATTAACAGTCTGTTCACTTAATTTGGTTTTTTTTTATTTTTAATTTTTGTTATATAACTTTTTTCCATGTAGTTCAAGTTGACCCAAGTACCTAAGTGTTTTGTAATAGTTTGATAGTTAAAAATGTTATCGTTTTAGAAGTGTGATATTGTGGTTTGCAGAAGTAAAAATATTTTTTTTAAGATAGTATAGATTTATGGTATGTTTAAATAATGAGAAGATAGACAACTTTGGAGATAACCATTCAAATAAATATGTGGACTGTTGAAAGTTTTGGTGTGTCTTTAGTGATCTCTTATGTCTTCAACATGCTAAGGTGACCACTGTTGAATAAGTATAGTTATTACGTATATTTTTTCTATGTATGTCTTAAGTATCATTGCTTTGTTTGTTGTGCTTCTTTTGAATATTCAATAACTAATTGCAACTATTATTTATTCTTTTGAATTATGTTGGATTTTTTTTCCACTTTTTTGCTTCAGTTCTTTGCTTCTCATGCGCTGCTTCCTGGGTTTCATTATACCAAATTTATCCAACAATTTTACTGCTTATAACAAATTATTGGCACTGGGGTTATAGCTCAGTTGGTAGAGTGCTTCCCTTTCATGCACAAGGCCCTGGGTTCAATCTCCAGCACCATAAAAAAAGTATCTTATTGAACGGTTGACATCACTACCATATGTGAAAACCACCTCTTTTAACTCATTAAAATTTTTGTGAAGTTAAATACTGTGTCATAAATTATATGGTTTATGTAATGTGTATTTATTCATTTTTGCTTCAGGAACCATTAACATTAAGGGATGTGGTCATTGATTTTTCAGAAGAGGAATGGAAATGCCTGGACCCTTCTCAGCAGAATTTATATGAAGATGTGATGTTAGAGATCTGTAGACACCTACTCTTTATTGGTGAGCCTAAATTTTATTCAGAGCTTCTAATTCAAAACCAATGTTTAATTTTTAACTGTATAGAGTATCTTATGCCAGCTTCTATTTTGCATGAAAAAGTTTTAGTTTCTTGTTTTTTAGGACAAAGATTGTGCATTTGTTTTTGTAGAAAAGAAAGTGTTAAATATTTTTCTTTATCTTTAACTTATCATTTCTAATTAGTGCTCACAATGTAGAGAATAAAAATGGTTTCAAAGTATTTTAGTGTTTTTGTCTGAAAAATGATTTGGAAAATAATTGTGTAGAATCTTAAGGGTGTTTTCTCTTTTTTATTTTTTTCTATGGAGGAAAATATTAAAAAGCCTTCTGTAGTTATCAAGAAAATAACAAAATGTGACATACTCCATTTTCCATCAAAAACATCTTGCTCTCTGTAAGTTATCCTTGGTCACCTTTCTTTCCCCCAAAGAAATAACCTTGGAATTTGAAGAGAAAATTGACAGCAGACATATATCAAAGTGGGTAGAAATCAATGAAGCAAATAATACAGATAAGAGGTTCAAATATCAAAGAAGAATTCACATTTAAAAATGTTAATTGATAAGCTAAAATCTTAAACAAAAAATTAATTTTTTCAAGCCTAGGTTTATTTCTGTTGCAATAATTAAAGAGCATTGCATGCTCTATGTTTATCATGCATATGAATTATTTAAGCTCCTTTTTGTTCTCCAGTGATCTGCCTACATTCAAATACACAAAGCATTGTTTAAAAAAAAAAGACAGAGTCAAGAGGCAGGAAAGGTGGGATAATGGCAAGGAGGCCAAGCTGCCTCATATCAATAGGTTAATTTAGTTCATTGGCATCACTACTACATATTGTTCATTTTATTACTAGGGAGGTTACCAACTTAGAAACATTATGCAACTTATTCCTTAGTTATATACTAAGTTGTAATGTGCAATGCTCGGAGTTTTGTGTAGCTCTCAAGAAAGTCCATTTTGTAAACTTACTGTTACGTAGACAGTTTTAGGCTCAGTGAAACATTGTGCTTATCTATAAAGAGAGTTTTTTTATTCCCAGGAGCTGTGTGCCAGAGATCATATTTGAGCCTGATAACACTCTAGTGAAGAGCATTTTCAAGTAGGGAATTGACATAGCACCTTGACATTACACATGTATTTTTAAAATTATTTTTCTACCATGAAATAAATAGCAGTATTTCATAATACCTGCTCCTAATGGTTATGTAAGTATAGCTGATCAATGTGGTTTAAAGAAGAATTTTCAGGGCTGGGGCTGTAGTTTAGTGGCAGAGGGCTTTCCTCACATGTGTGCGGTACTGTGTTTGATCCTTAGCACTACATAAAAATAAACAGATATAATAAATGCATTCTGTCCACCTATCACTACAAAAAAAAGTAAAAAGAAATATTTCTATTGTAATACAATTATCCAGAATTTTGTGGGTTATTTTTTTTCTAATTCTTCTGTTTTTTTTTTTTCTGAGTTTCATTCTATAGAGAGCTTCAGTGTTGTTCATTAGGTTTTCTCACATCAGTGATATTGTTTTTATTTCTATACCTATATGTTATAATTGAACAGAAATTTTCATGATTTGTCACTTTAGGAAAACATTAGTTGAAGTTAAACTGCACGTGAACCATGTTCCAAATTTCAATCAAGTTTTCTATGATTTTTTTACATGTATAAATATTAACCCTTTTTATATATGATTTTATAGAGTACATTGTTTATACTCAGTTCTTGTGTTTAATTATATAATGTATTTAAGTTTATATATTTATACATACACACACACACACGCACACAGTAGATTGAACTCTAATAATACTGAGCTACATCATCATGCCCTTTTGACTTTTAGTTTACAATAGACTCTTGCTAAGTGGCTGAAGCTGAAATTCTATTTCCATGCCTCAGCCTTTCTTCCAAGTTGCTAGAATTAATGGCATATTCATTGTCTCTCTATATATGAATCTGTTCTTTTGTCTAGGAGTAAGACTTTAGTATTTTAAAATTACCATAAAGATGTTTCCAATTCTGTTTATCTTTTATGTATTTGTCACATTTTTAATTTTGATAAAAACTATATGCTGTATAACTTTCCTGAACTTACTGTCTTATATATTTTGAATTTACTTCTCAGTAGTATTCATATAAATTGGTTTGTAAGATTTTTTTTCTAGAATGTGTGTATCACATAAAATGTAAGTTTATTTTTTCTCCAAACAAGTGATTTTTTGTCTCACCTTTTCATCCCTGATGCCATTCTTTTTGGTGTCTATATTTGGCTACAGTAGATATCTCTCATACATAGAGTTACCTGGTATTTGTTTTTTTTTATTGGTATTACTATTTCACTTAATATACTATCTTAAAAGTTGATCATTGTAAATATTACACAATTTCTTATCTTTGTAAAAATTTAAAAGTTTTCATATTTCATTTAAAATTGCCTACATGTAGTCATGTGAAATGTAATTTGATTGGTTTGCCACATTGGTCTCTGTTGAATGTTGTTTTAATGAGCATAGATCTGTAAATATATTTTGATTTGACCATCAAATTGAGGGCTAATTGATGTGCTTTTAGTTTTATTACTCATGTCTTCCTCATTTAACCTCAAGCTAAAATGCTCTATTGAATATTGTAACTTTTATTGTATTTATATAAGGAAGCATTTTTTAATTTTAATATATGTAGTTATGTATGTACCCAGGATATTCCATAGAATTGTTCAAATAACTTATTTTGTACATGCAAAAATAATATTGATTTTTTGATTGGTATTACATGGACTTCATAGATTACTTTGGGTGCTTTAGGCTTTTTTTCTGTAACAGAGGTGTTTACCCTCTGAGCCACATCTACACCCCTTTTTTGGGAAGGTTACTTGGGATTAACCTTAGGGTCACTTGCCCACTGAGCTACATCCCAAGCCCCATTTTGTATTTTATTTAGAAGCATGGTCTTCTTTAGTTGCTTACCACCTTGTTTTGATGAGGCTGGATTTGAGCTCACAATCTTGCTTTCTAAGACTCCCAAGCTTCTTGAATTAAAAGTGTGTGTTATCACGCCTGGCTGGCAGCTGTTTTATATATCATTTTGCTACATTGTCTAGATAAGTTGCTTAGGGCCTTGCTTAATTTCTGAATTTGGCTTTAAACTCATATTCATAAATTTTAAATATCACTTTTGCTTTTGATTTCTGTCTTATTATGTTATGTTAGAATGCAACTTCAATATTGTAATATCTGTTAACATTTGTTTTGCACGTTTAACCTGATTTCTTTGGAATAATATTCCAGAGACTACAGAGAATATTGCCTCTGTAAACCAAAATGGTTTTTAATGTTATTTGAAGGTTTTTTTTTTTATTCCTTGGGTAATAATGAAATTCTATTTTTTATTCTTTGTATTAATCGGGGATTGATGTCTCCTATTATTATGTTTTTGCTTTCTATGATGTTGAATTTTGTCTTTTTTTTCTGTAGATGAAAAACATTATTTGAGTTACAAATATATTCCATATGATTGTATTCTAAGGATTTGGCATATTTATTTTTATATAATATTCTACTTTGTCTCTTATTTATATAAATATTATCAACAATTTTGAATGTAATATTTGTTTTATCCTTTTGTTTTTAATTTTTTTGTGATCTTATATCTAAAGAGAATTTTTGTAGATTTAAATCTGACATAGTTAACATATTTTTAAGTTTAATCTTGTTTGTCATAGTGTGTTTTGATTAGTTGTTTTTCAAAATTGTTTATTGATATTGAAATTAGTGATGAGGAAAAACTTCTATAGTTTTCAAGTTTTGTTGATTTCTTATATTTTTTTCTACTATTAAAATATGCCTTAATGCGTAGCTCATACATTTTTATGATGATAATTTACTTTTTTCTATTTTTTTATCCTTGATGTTTATTTTGTCATTACTTTGTAATTATTTAAGTGCTTAAAAACAGTAGAATAAATTGGAAATTACATTCTTATATTCTTAAATGAATATGCAACCAGTGTAACTCCACATAATTTACCACCAAAAGAATAGATTGTTATAATTTATGAATGTATGATATATGAAGATACATTCTACTCTCATGTATAAGTAAAGGAAAATTAATGAAAAAAATAAAGTACTTAGTTTGCACTACATTTTAATCTGAATTTCTTTACATGTGTTGCCATGATTTGTTATTCATGTCACACCTGCTTTTCTAATTTATACTAATTATCAAATATTTATGATAATTTTTATGCTTCAGTTTTCCACATTCTATTGTAGAATAAAACGTTTTACATACAACAATGAAAGTATAATAAAATATATATTTGTATATATTTTTCTTTTCCAAAAGAGCTTTCAAATTTTATATGACTTCTGTTGTGAAGAATATTTTATTGCAAATATCCCACTGATTATTTCTCTTACAGCAGGTCAAGAAGTAAAGCAATTTTTGAATATTTTTATATCTTTAAAGATGTATTTTTCATAAAGTTAAAAATAATGGTATTGGTAGATAAAGTATTCTAGGTTCATATTTTCTTTTTTTTTCAACATATATATCTATATATCCCAATTCCTTTCTGGAAGTCTACTGCAAAGAAATCAACTGTTAATCATAAAAGAATATCTTTGTAAATAAAATTTCTCTTTTTATATCTTTTGATATCAATTATATTTTGAAGAGTTTTAAAAGTTTGGTAATAAATTTATTAACTTTATTTATTTATTTATTTATTTTGAATTCAACTCAGAGGCACTCAACCATTGAGTTACAACACCATCACTATTGTATATTTCACTTAGAGACAGGTTCTCACTGAGGTGCTTACTGCCTCATCATTGTCGAGTCTGTCCTTGAACTCCTGATCCTCCTGTCTCAGCTTCCCAAAATGCTGGGGTTGATGTTATGCACGGCTGTGTCCAACACTACCTGCGTCTTCTAATTAATTTTAGCATTTGATATATTTTATTCCTCAAATTTTTACTTCATGAGACTGTGTGTGTGTGTGTGTGTTGGGGGGGGTGGCCTGGGAATCAAGACCAGCCTTTTGCATGTGAGTCAAGCAATCTACCATCTAAAATGTATCCCCAGCATGAGACATTTTTAAATGAATATTTCTAGTATATAATTTCTACTTTTTCTGATCCTATTTTTCTGAATTTATTTTCAATTTTGAACATTTTTATTTAGTTTAATAAATATCTTTCAAGAGGTTGTTGGGCATTGCTTAGATAATTAACAACATCAATTTTCCAACTCTCAACTTTTGGTTTGCTTGAGTAGAGTATAACCTTTATTGTGTGAGCTATTATTTTCATTGAGATTTTTCTATTTAAAATATGTTAAACTAAAACATCAGTCATTTTGGAAAATATTTGGAAGTTACAATGTAAACAAAAACAGGTCATGTGCAATGATATATAAATGTAATTCCATATAATTGGGAATCTATGGCAGTGGAATTCCAGGTTGAAATAAATTTTAGCATTGTTGTAATAAACTGTCTCAAAAAAAGTATAAACATAGAAAGATTTATGAATGTATTTTAGTGATAGAATATCACTGTGTTTAATCCTAAGAAATACTTCCCAAAAAGATAAATAGAAAAAAAAACTAAATAAGAGATTTATTTTCTGCAACATTTGAGTCACAGGTGGAGTTAAATATGTTGAAGTGAAGGGCTGTGATTGTGAAATCAGTCAGGTTGAATGTTGTCCTCATCTGTGGTGCTACAAATTCTTAAGATGATTTTCAAAGTTCTCACAGCTTTTTTCAGCATATATAGTAAATTCTGTATATTTTTTGAGTAATAATGGCTTTAAATTATTCTTTTCTGGTGCTATTCCCCTCCCCTACCTTGATAAGTTTTTATATATTTGCAGAGTCTATTCCCCATAGTGTCATAAGTGGAATAACTTGCTATTTTAATTTATTTCAGGTATGACTTCTAATCCAAACCAAGAATTTTCAGAAGAAGAAGAAATAAAATATTTTGTGCAAAACTTGATAAAGAGAAGGTATGGATACCAAGAGAGTTATATACTTAATTTTAAACAAGAAATAGAAATTAAAAGAGAGAAAAGTTCAAAAAATTTTTAATAAAGAGGAAAAAAAAATAATGAAAATTATTTATACACAAAATTACAAATTAATCAGGTTACATTATTACAAACATCTCAGAAGACTGACTCCTCAAGTTGTGACAGCCACTTTTTGTTTGGTTAAAATTTTTAAGTACATTATTATAATTTTAAAATATTTTGTATAAAACCACTACAATGCATACTATTTTCAAATGCAAAAATATGTATCAACCTACATATACATTCAATGTTTACAGGCCATTATAAAGCTTAGTCTTTAAAATACCTTCAGGAAAATAAAGACTCAACCAGTTTTGGAAGCTTTAGAAATAAAACTAGAATAGAAATTCGCATTTTAGTGAAAAAAAATCTAAACAGTAATAAAATGCTTATTAATCAGTTATGTTTTAACTTTTAATAATCTCTATGTGATTGCACATTAGATAAAAGTCTAAAGATCACTAATACAAAATTGCAATATTCTAATCTGTTTTATGAAGTTATAACAAGGTGATTTTCTACACAATATAGACAAATTGTCTCATCATTTAAACACATGTATTTTTACTTAGAGACAAAAAAAAATATTCAGATTAAGGAGAAATGGAAATGCTGCAATAAGCCTCACTAATACTTTCTTTTGAAAAGAACTATTGATTAATTAAATATGTTTAAGGTGAAAGTTTGGTAGCCATTTCTTTTTAAATGCATTAATAATTAATAAAAGAGAAGAGAAGCAGCAATGTCTTTCTTAAACACATCAAATAAGCATACAGCTCATCTGTCATTTACAGCAATTGAAACAAAGGAAAGACTCGGGAACTTCTAGAACAGTCTCCCAGAAAACCCAAAGCCCAAATGGCATGCAGGAATGCATCACACCTCAAAAGCAGACATGGGGGTCTTATGAGAACAATGTAAGTCTTCTGACACTCTTCTGGGCTCATGCTGAGGAGTAGAAAATATGCCTGGTGCATAAGCAGTAGGGAAGGTGTGGGGCTAATGAAAAACAATGAAGGACTGAAGCTTGTAATTGTAAAACTTTTAAGACAATTAAAACAGCCACATTGGTGAGGTAAGACCACCTTTGAATGGGGCATGTCTTACCATGAAATTTCTCCTCCTTAGGGAACAAAGATCTATAATGTCTTTGTCACTCCATGATTCTTTCTACTGTTTCTGGATACCATTTTGTAGACCCTTCTCCCTGAAACTTGATGGTTTGAGTCAAGGTTGCTTGTAAATATTTATAATTTTAATTCAACTTGAAACACTCTTTGTGTAGTTACCTATCTATTCATGACTTACAAGTTAGCATAATCACTCCATGTCATAGGACCTCAAGCATTCCACCTGAGTCATTTCCTTCTTGGAAAGTGATGAGCCACCTGAAAAAAAAAATGAATATCTGAAATAAATAAATAAAGGAATATGACACAAGGCCATAACTTATGATAAAAGAGGTAAAGCACCTTATAGATTCTCTAGACCACATAAGATCTAAAAAAAAGATGACTTGATAATTTTTCCATTCTTTATTTAAGGGAGTGTACATCAAATGTAGGAATAAAATTTCAACAGTAAAATTCTTTCTTTAAACATGTAAATTGGCATTCTAGCAAGCTCACCCATCTTTATGATGCTGTGGCTATGTGGCTCCAATAGATGATACCATCTCCAGTGCCATGCTGAATTTAGACAAAACTAGGTAGTATATAACATGTATTGGATAGTCTCAAACAAGCTGGATTTCAACTGTGAGTTCACAGATACCAGTCTTTTTCTCCTAATGGATTCCATGCTTTTAAAAAAAAAAAAAATTTCATGTGGAGTTCATAGATATCTTTCAGCAGATCCATCTGACATGCACTGCTTTATCTTTCACATCAACAGAGATTTTGACCAATCTCCAAGTGAATACCCAAAATATCTATACATTCTGTGGTTGTGGGTGGAACGAGAAAAACTTTCCAAGTGTAAGATCCAGAGACTTCCTGGATCCTATACATGTCCCAAGTGAACTAAATCTCAGGCCATAGCACTACTCATCTGTGCATCTCAAGGAATATGTTTTCAACAAATCCAAAGTATTTTCTAACTGATTTCAGTGAGCTAGTTACATAGAAAGAATTTTAACAACACCCTCAGTGATATATATTTTTGCTGGAAAATTGAGCAGCCCAGCTCAGATGCAGTTTGGTCTTTGGCTTCATGAAAATGCTCTGACACATAAGCACCATGTTTATGTTCCAGTGCCTGCAGGATTTCCCACAAATTAAAACCAAACAATAGTGTGTTTGAGGCAAGTTGGAACTGTAGGGATATGGGGCATTGGCTAAGCTGGAAAGAGACAACAACAAATATGGCAGTCATATTTGAGGACTCATGTGTGCTTTTAAATATATTTGCACAGCATTTTGTAACTATACCCTTCCTCTAAAAGATACAAAATTTGCTCTGTAGTCAATTTCATTCTTTAGTTAGTAAGTTGAATAATTTGAAATGCACCATTTTGTAAATATCCACAAATATTTCTGTTCAGGACCTGTAGACAATCTCTACCCAAAGTAATTAGCAGTATATTAGATTTGGTGTAAAACAATGTAAATTCTGTGAAAGTCATTAAAATTTCCCTTTTTTTTATATCCTAGAAAACATCCATGTGATCAGTTAAAAGAGCTTTACAATGATAAAAGTGAAAAAGTTATTAATCCATGCCCAAAATTTATTTATCCAAGCTTTCATAATCAAGAGACAAATTACAGATATAAGGTGTGTGAAAGCATTTTTAGTAAAACTACAAGAATTTCTGAACTCCAGAGAATTAATTTTGGTGGGAACCCCTACAAGTTTAAAGAATATGTAAAAGCATTTAAAGATCCCTCAATTGTTTATCAGAGTAGTGAAAAATCCTCCATAAGTAAAGAATATGAAAAATATTTTCCTCAAATTCCATCCATTACTAAAAACCATAGGCTTTACAATGAAGATATACCCTACAAATTGAAGAAATGTGAAAATGTCTTTAAGTGTTGCTCAAACCTTTTTAAACACTACAGTAATCATACTGGAGAGAAAATCTGGAAAGGTAAAGAAAGTGTCAAAGCCTTTAATCAAAAATCACACCTTACTGAACACCAGAAAATTTATACTGGAGAAAAGCCATACAAATGTACAGAATGTGGCAAAGCTTTTAATTATAGACTAAGCTTTACACGACACCAGAGAATTCATACTGGAGAAAAGCCATACAAATATACAGAATGTGGCAAAGCTTTTAATCGAAAATCACAACTTACTGAACACCAGAGACTTCACACTGGAGAAAAGCCATACAAATGTAAAGAATGTGGCAAGGCTTTTAATAAAAAATCACGCCTTACTCAACACCAGAGAATTCATACTGGAGAAAAGCCATACAAATGTAAAGAATGTGGCAAGGCTTTTAATTCAAAATCTTACCTTAGTGAACACCAGAGAATCCATACTGGAGAAATGCCATACAAATGTAAAGAATGTGGGAAAGCTTTTAATTATAAACTAAGCCTTACTCGACACCAGAAAATTCATACTGGAGAAAAGCCATACACATGTACAGAATGTGGCAAAGATTTTAATAAAAAATCACACCTTACTGAACACCAGAGAATTCATAATGGAGAAAAGCCATACAAATGTAAAGAATGTGGCAAGGCTTTTAATTCAAAATCTTACCTTAGTGTACACCAGAGAATCCATACTGGAGAAATGCCATACAAGTGTAAAGAATGAGGGAGAGCTTTTAATTATAAACTAAGCCTTACTCGACACCAGAAAATTCATACTGGAGAAAAGCCATAGAAATGTACAGAATGTGGCAAAGCTTTTAATTCAAAATCTCACCTTAGTGAACACCTGAGAATCCATACTGGAGAAATGCAATACAAATGTAAAGAATGTGGCAAAGCTTTTAATTATAGACTAAGCCTTACTCTACACCAGAGAATTCATACTGGAGAAAATCCATACAAATGTAAAAAATGTGGAAAAGCTTTTATTCAAAAATCACATCTTACTGGACATCAGAAAATTCATACTGGAAAAAACCATACAAATGTAAAGAATGTGGCAAAGCTTTTAATAAAGATTATACCTTATGCAACACCAGAGAATTCATACTGGGGAGACACCATACTAATATCAATGTTGCAAAGCTTCTCATTGAAAGTCACTCCTTAGTCAACACCAGAGACTTCATATAGGAGAAAAGCCATACAACTGAATAGAATGTGGCAACGTTTTTAACCAAAAATCATACATTATTTGACACCAGAGAATTAATACTGGGGAAAAGCCATACTAGTGTAAACAATATGGCAAAGCTCTTTATCAAGGATCACACATTTCTAAACACCAGAGAATTCATACTGGGGAGAAACTGTAGAAAAGCAAAGAATGTGGCAAAGCTATTTTATTAGTAAAAGTATTGTTGTTCACCAAATATTCATACTGGATAAGAGCCATGTCAATATTATGAATGTGGCAAAGTTTTAAGTGTGCTTCAACTGTTAACAAGAAAGAGGTCATTCATACTTGAGACAATTCTCACAAATCTATAGACTGTAAAAGTCATTTGTTGTAAGATCACACCTCATTGGTCACCAGAAACTTCATACTGGAAAGAAAAATTACAATTGTCCAGAGATAGCTCTGCAGTGCTCACTCCATAAAACCTCAACCCTTGCCCAACTGGCCATTACACAGGAGCCCATGGAAGTGGGCAGGAAGCATTGTTGGACACTTGGCCCTCTTTCCTTCTGTGGACCTCTCCAGGTTCACTTGTCCTTTCATCAGTTTCTGTTTGAATTGATTAAATTCAAATCATTTTTTTCCAAAGCTATTTCTGCACGTAAAGGCCTCTTTTGTGTCAAACTGACACATTAATAAAATCATCTTATGCCTGAAGTCTATGATCACATCAATGTTTTTCCCATAACCTCAGATGGACAGCATGTTCCTTTGTCAATGTCTTATTTATTTTATTTTGGGGGTATACTGAGGATTTAATTCAGGGGCACTCAAACATTAAGCCACATCCCAGCCCTAGTTTGTATTTATTTATAGACACAATTTCACTGAGTTGATTAAGGCCTCACTTCTAGTACTCAGGCTGGGTTTCAAGTTGTGGTTCTACTGCCTCAGCCTCCTGTGCTTCTTGGATGACAAGCATGCATGTCAATGTCTTTCGCTCTGAGGCTAGTTAAATTTTACTCAGGATTTTATGGGCATAAAAAGCATTAAAAAGATATTTTGGTCACACTTCAGGTATCAGATTCTAGCTTTTCAAATGACACATGTTAGCTTTCTGCATCAAATGCAGAGTTCACAAGTTTGAAACCAGGTGCTGAGAAACAAAGATTTTGAACAGCAAAATACAATATATGTGTGGTTAAATTCACACATGTAGTGGGTATGAATGCTCACACTGAATAGACAGCAGAAGGCCTGTCTATGACCCTGAGAGCCCTGAGACTCCATCCATGACTTTGAGCACCTGATCCTCCAGAGGGTTAGCACATATGAGAAAGAAGCATACTACCTTTTTCCACCCCTAAACATACTATAGCAGTTACTATCAGACCAGGGGTAGCACTGTGTGTCTTTGTACCAATGTGTTGCTCTGCTTGCATATATCTGACATCTGTTTTTGAGAACACTGAGCCAGTTCCTGATGAAACATAGTTGCCCTTTTTTCTCTTAAAAGAAAACCACAGCCCTGCACACTTTTTAAATCAATGATTGTGTTACATTTGAAAAAAAAAAAGAATTGTTAAAAAATGGTGTCAATGAAAAGCATTTGGACTGATGAGTCCATCCTGCTAGTAACACTTGCAGGGATACAGTTGTGTCACCCAGGAAAAATGTCTGTCCCAAGCCACATTGTGAAAGCTCATATAGTTAACATCTTTCCCAGAATCCATCCTCAGCTCCTCAAGGTGCTTCTTTCCAGGGAATGATGTTTTTAACAGTCAATAATCTATGAGGACATCTCTTCCACTGCAGTACTTCAGGTTCTCTCAGGATTCTGGAAGACTCAGTCTTCATCTGGGCACAGTGCTACACACTTTTCATCCAAGCAGCAGGAGAGGCTGAGGAAGGAGGATCACTTCAAAACCAGCCTCAGCCATTTTATAAGAATCTAAGCTACTTAGGAAGATCTTAACTCTAAATAAAAAGATTTGGGGATGTGGCTCAGTGGTAGAGAGCACTTTGGTTTGAGACTCAGGTTTTTTGGTCATCAGACTCAGTTTTTTGCTGTGCATAAGTCTGAACAACTGCAACATTTAAAAAGCTTTTTTAAAAAAAAAATGATAATAGCTGTAGTTAGTTCATGATCACAATTCAGACTCAAAAATCATGACCTAATCAACACCAGAGAATTCACACTGGAGAAAACCCATAGAAACGTAAAGAAGGTGACAAAACTGTTAATAAAAGAACAACACCAGAGAATTCATACTTGGGAGAAACCATACAAATATCAATAATGTGGCAAAGCTTAGGAAGTTAGGAAGATCATAGCTCTAAAGAAAAGAGACCCCGAGAAGACACAGAGACATCTTTGTAAACTCCACTGCAGGTGTGAACTTAGCTTTATACCTCACTGCTCAGAAGTTCTCAGCCATGGCAGTGGTTACACCCAGTGGACATTGAGCATTTTAGAGGCATTTTTTATTTTCAAGGTAGGGAATAGGTTTACTATACATTATCATGGTTGGCAAGCCCCTTGCCAAAAATAAGTCTTTGGTCTCTAAGTTTAACCATGCTTAGGCTCAGAAACTCTGGGGTAGCTCATACATGTGGGGGGAAAAAAACACTGGTATTTTTCTAATTTATTATTTTCTCCCCAGTGCTTTAAGCACTATGATTGTCTCCAAGTAGTGAGGAAGGAGGAAAGAAACAAAAGAAGGAGCAAAAGGAGAAACACAGCATATTATCAGAAGAAACCTAAATTTTGAAGGCAGAAGAATTATTAATTTGGCCCTGATTGTGGTGCTATTAACTCTCTGACCAAGAGATCTACCACCCTTCCCAAACCTTACCAGTCTTTGAGGATGTAGTCTTTCCAGCTCTTCTATTCCAGTAATGAATAGTGAGTCATTGAGGACTTCACCTGCATTCACATGCACACATGCGCACACGCACGTGCACACACACACACACACACACACACACATTCAGGCGATCAGAATTTGCAACCCCATGCTGAAGCAGGGGGCCTGGGACATTATCTTGCCATCTACAAGAAAAACATTTAACTTCTGATCCTGCACATTCCACAATTTTCTGTGCAGTGTTTCACTTTCCCCTTCCAAGTTGCTATACGAGAGGGAAAAAAAGGTCCAGTGAGATTCAAAGCCAGGCCCCTGCCCGCATCTCTCTACCTGAGTAGTTTGCCTTGTCCCAAACATCCTGAGCTTGCCACAGGCAGGTAACACTTGGTGATAAATTGAGGACCAAAGAACAGAAGAGAGACTGTTGACAGGCATTAGATTTCTCTGCTCTGCTGGCCAACCTTTATGCCTCACTGGAAGATACTCTATTATAACAAGAAGTCCTGGTGCTCTGCAATCAGCCACAAGGGTCTATAGGGTCAGTGAAGAAAAAAAATAATAATAATCGCAAACAGGTTCTTTCCTGAGGGAGCTCTACTCCCTCTTGCTCTCTATCAAGCCTCTAGAAGAACCTACAGAGTCATTTCCTTTTTTTTTTTTTTTTTTTTTTTTGGAAATAGAATGTACCTGTGTTACTGCAGCCTTTTACAGCCTGGACTCTCTTTCTTTGACAATGGGGCTTTGCTGAACATGAAGGGGATAAATTCTTTGACTGTGTGTATGTGTGTGGGTGTGTGTGTGTATGTTGGGGGCAGAGGAAGGTACTGAAGATTTAACTCAAGAGCATTCTACAGCTGTTCTACCATACCGGAAGAAGATACCTAGATGTGTTTTTGTATATTTCACTGTGAGCCAGGGTCTCACTAAATTGTTCCAGCTGACCTTGAACTTAAAATCCACCAGCTTCAGTCCCCTGAATCCCTTGATTTATAGGTATGGACCACCACACCCAGGCATGCTCTACTTCTCCCAGTCATGACTTTCTGTAGCGAGTTAATTCTTAGAAATAGTTAGCCATCTTCCCAAGTTGTTCATGTGAAAATTAACTAATATTATTTCCATACTACCAATATCTTTCTTATTATGCTCCCAGCATCCAAAGTCAGCTTTGTCTGATCTAATCATGGCATGTCCAGGTACCAGAATACCAGAGATGGCTCATGTCCTCTAAAGCTCACTGAAATTATAACATACTAACCCTAAATTCACGTATGCTGTCTCATCTTTTCTTCCTGCACAAATACAAGAAAGTCTCTTTCCCATTTTATCCATCATCTCCCACACCCTGATCTCCTGACGAACCCTGGATCTTCCCAAATGCCTCTTCAGTACTGCTTGTAGAAAACTGTTCTCTATGACAGAGTATGTGTTTATGTGCATCTTCTACATATGTTTAAAACCAACTCAAGGCACTCTTAGGGATATGTAAAATCTATAAAACTCAAAAGGGCCAGAGCAACTACATCTGTAACCTGTACCACTTGATTTTTTTTATGAGGAGGCACTGAAGCCGCTTCTTTCTGTTAGGCCTTCCCTCTCATAGAGCTGGGGAGCACAAAGGGCTGCCAGAGGTGAGTGGAAAAGAGGGGCATTGCACCTGGAATGTGGGAATTGTGCAGGCACTATTCCTGTTGCACCATTGTTGTAAATGTGGTTTGCAGAAGAGGTACATTAGCAGATAAAGTCCACAATAGTCTGGAGTAGAGCTAGGCTTGTACACTAAGATTCAAATTCAAGATATCTTCCTACCTTCTCAGTTACCTTCCTTATAAACACGTTAAAGCATCAAAAAAGGCAGGCCACATGTTCTATAAAACCAGATTATACTTTTCAGGAGAAGAAAATATTGTCTCTACTTTTCTCCTCCAGATTGGTATTATTAGCATCTATGACCATATCTGTGCCACCACCAGGACTTCAGTCTGTGGGGAAATAGTCTGCCTGTCCTATATGAAGAGGAGGACCTGTACCATTCTAAATAAATTTCTAGCCACAGTACTAGAGTAGTACTGTAGTTAAAGACCCTAGCTTCATATAACTTCCTAGAATCTGAAGTAAAACCTGCCTCAGCACAGAACACTTAAGGGAAAATGATGGAAGCAACCAACAGAAGCCCCCAGTCACCTGCAGAGCGCCCTCCTTTGGCAAAAACAAAAGAAAACAAAACAAAACAAAAAACATGCTCACCATCTAGTGGTCTTATTAGGCAACTGTGGGTATCTGTACATCATGATCCAGAATCTTTATTTAAGAAAACCATGGTCCATGGTTATCATGGTTATAGTGCAGTAACATGGCCTTTAGAGATTCTTTTTTATTTTTTAAAATATTTTATTTTTAGATTGAGGTGGATGCAATTTATTTAAATTTTAATTCTATGTTGTGCTGAGGATCAAACCCAGTGACTCATGCATGCTATGAGAACACACTTCCACTGAGTCACAAATCCAGCCCCCTTTAGAGGTTTTAAACAAGAGATTGGGTATTGCTTTAATATCTGGAAGAGAAGTAACAGTTAAAATGTTTACAGGGATTTGACTCTTAGCTGTGGGTGTTGTGATTGAAGGTCTTAATGCGGTCATTGCAACAGGATTCCCTGAACATCTCAGCAGTAGAGATCCATGCACCCAGCCCCTTAAATTTCAGGGTCTGTCCATCAGGGCTGAAACTAGACAATTTTGGATGCAAGTCATTAAGCTGTAAGTTAATGAGGTCATAATAACTTTTTTTTTGTAAAGTGGTGAAAAAAATTGTTCTTGGAGTAGAGACTAAATCAGGGCACAGATTCTAAGCCCCAACCATACAACTGAATGGATAATTAAAATTAAGATTTTTGAGCCAGTCTGAGTCTCATATAATAAGGCTGAACTGCAACCTGAGAATTCACATTTCTATTCAGTTCTCTGGTAAAACTGAGGTTTGTCTGGGGCCCAGTCTTTGGGATGCAGGATCAACCATAGTATGACTTAGGCTAAACTACTTCTCGCTAAATGATAGGGGATAGATTTGAGTGGTGAGAGCATGAGGTTCAGGGAATAATTATATAAAAGTGGGGATCACTGTGTTGACCACCACATGCTTTTCTATCATGAAGAAATTAACCTGTCACCCAGCCTGACTTAAGTTGTCAGGGTATATCACATTCCTCAATAAACTGTTGTCTGCAAGAAAAAATCAGGTATAAAATAATGTCCATAAGAAGAAGCTGTATTACCCTTAAGAAGGGAACTTTTGTGACTCTTTCCATGTACCACATTCTTAAACCCAGAGAGATAGAAATATTTTTCCTAGCTCTAAAATCTGCAAGAATTTATGGTTAAGAATCCAATGTCAGGAAGATATAAACAACCTAAACAGACCAATATTAAGTGAGGAAATAGAAGAAGCCATCAAAAGACTACCAACCAAGAAAAGCCCAGGAACGGATGGATATACAGCAGAGTTTTACAAGAACTTTAATGAAGAACTAATACCAATACTCCATAATGTATTTCAGGAGATAGAAAATGAGGGAGAACTTCCGAATTCATGCTATGAGGCCAATATCACCCTGATTCCCAGACCAGATAAGGACACCTCAAAGAAAGAAAACTACAGACCAATATCCCTAATGAATTTAGATGCAAAAATCCTCAATAAAATTCTGGCAAATCATATACAAAAACCTATCAAAAATATCCTGCACCATGATCAAGTAGGATTCATCCCTGGGATGCAAGGCTGGTTCAATATATGGAAATCAATAAACATTATTCACCACATCAATAGACATAAAGATAAGAACCATATGACCATCTAGATAAATGCAGAAAAAGCATTTGACAAAATATACCATCCCTTTATGTTCAAAACGTTAGAAAAACTAGGGATAACAGGAACTTACCTCAACATTGTAAAAGCTATATATGCAAAGCCTCAGGCTAGCATCATTCTGAATGGAAAAAAACTGAAGGCATTTCCTCTAAAATCTGGAACAAGACAGGGACGCCCTGTCTCACTGCTTTTATTCAATATAGTTCTTGAAATACTGGCCAGAGCAATTAGACAGACAAAATAAATTAAAGGCATTAAGATAAAAAAAGAATAACTTAAATTATCATTATTTGAGGATGATATGATCCTATACCTAGAAGACACATTAGGGTCTACAAAGAAACTACTAGAGCTAATAAATGAATTCAGCAAAGTGGCAGGATATAAAATCAACATGCATAAATCTAAGGCATTCGTGTATATCAGCGACAAATCTTCTGAACTGGAAATGAGGAAAACCACCCCATTCACAATATCTTCAAAAAATAAAATAAAATACTTGGGAATAAAAGAGGTGAAAGATTTATATAATGAAAACTACAGAACCCTAAAGAGAAAAATAGAAGAAGATCTTAGAAGATGGAAAAATATACCCTGTTCATGGATAGGCAGAACTAACATCATCAAAATGGTTATATTACCAAAAGTTCTCTATAGGTTCAATGCAATGCCAATCAAAATCCCAACGGCATTTCTTGTAGAAATAGATAAAGCAATCATGAAATTCATATGAAAAACAAAAGACCCAGAATTGCAAAAGCAATTCTAAGCAGAAAGTGTGAATCAGGCGGTATAGCGATACCAGATTTCAAACTATATTACAGAGCAATAGTGACAAAAATAGCATGGTACTGGTACCAAAACAGGTGGGTGGACCAATGGTATAGAATAGAGGACACAGAGACTAATCCACAATGTTACAACTACCTTATATTTGATAAAGGGGCTAAAAGCATACAATGGAAGAAGGATAGCATCTTCAACAAATGGTGTTGGGAAAACTGGAAATCCATATGCAACAAAATGAAACTGAATCCCTTTCTCTCGCCATGCACAAAAGTTAACTCAAAATGGATCAAAGAGCTTGATATCAAATCAGAGACACTGCGTCTGATAGAAGAAAAAGTTGGCTACGATCTACATACTGTGGAGTCAACGAGCTTTGTATCAAATCAGAGACTCTGTGTCTGAAAAAAGAAAAAGTTGGCTCAGATCTACATATTGTGGGGTCAGGCTTCAAATTTCTTAGTAGGACACCCATAGAACAAGAGTTAATAACAAGAATAACAAATGGGACTTACTTAAACTAAAAAGTTTTTTTCTCAGCAAGAGAAACAATAAGAGAGGTAAACAGGGAGCCTACATCATGGGAACAAATTTTTACTCCTCACACTTCAGATAGAGCCCTAATATCCAGAGAATACAAAGAACTCAAAAATTTAAACAATAAGAAAACAAATAACCCAATCAGCAAATGAGCCAAAGACCTAAACAGACACTTCTCAGAGGAGGACATACAATCAATCAATAAGTACATAAAAAAATGCTCACCATCTGTAGCAGTCAGAGAAATGCAGATCAAAACCACCCTAAGATACCATCTCACTCCAGTAAGATTGGCAGCCATTATGAAGTCAAACAACAACGAATGCTGGCGAGGATGTGGGGAAAAGGGTACACTTGTACATTGCTGGTGGGACTGAAAATTGGTGTGGCCAATGTGGAAAGTAATATGGAGATTCCTGGGAAAGCTGGGAATGGAACCCACCATTTGAAACAGCTATTGCCCTTCTTGGACTATTCCCTGTAGACCTTAAAAGAGTGTACTACAGGGATATTGCCACATCAATGTTTATAGTGGCAAAATTCACAATATCTAGACTGTGGAGCCAACCCCGATGTCCCTCAATAGATGAATGGATAAAAAAATGTGGCATTTATGCTCGATGGAGTACTACGCAGCACTAAGAAATGACAAAATCATGGAATTTGCAGGGAAATGGATGACATTAGAGCAGATTATGCTAAATGAAGCTAGCCAGTCCCTAAAAAACAAATGCCAAATGTCTTCTTTGATATAATGAGAGCAACTAAGAACAGAGCAGGGAGGAAGAGCAGGAGGAAAAGAGTAACATTAAACAGAGTCATGAGGTGGGAGGGAAAGGGAGAGAAAAGGAAAATTGCATGGTAATGGAAGGAGACCCTCATTGTTATACAAAATTACATATAAGAGGTTGTGATGGGAATGGGAAAAAATTAGAGAAATGAATTACAGTAGATGGGGTAGAGAGAGAAGATTGGAGGAGAGGGGAGGGGGGATAGTAGAGGATAGGAAAGGTAACAGAATACAACAGTTACTAATATGGCATTATGTAAAAATGTGGATGTGTAACCATTGTAATTCTGTAATTTTTGTAATGTTTTGAATAGCCAATAAAAAAAAAAGAATTCAGTGAGAATCAGTTGCATTGGCCAAGGTGACCTAAAGTTATCGTAGCAGTGGGGACTTGACAATTGGATGTCATCCAGCTGTCAGTTCAAAGTCAAGTTGTTGGCCTGGGTGGTACTTTTTGGAAACTTCTCTGGGATACCCAACAAAAATGGATTGCATGAAAGGCACACTGTCTCTTTCTCCTTTCAGAGGACCCATTATCTACTATGAGAGTGTCCCCTTTCCTTGTTTATCTGTTCAATAAACCAATGCTTGTTTTTCTGAGTGAAATGTCTGAAATCTTTCTGACTTAGTTACAAAAATTAAGAGTTTGAAGGGGGCCTTCTTACTGTCTCAGTTTATATGAAGTCACCAACCTTGTATCATTAAACATTTAAAAAGTTCTCATGATCTACATTAAACTTTCTCTAGCTACACTTTCAAGATTTACAGAGTTGTAGTCTCCAGCTCTTTCAGAAAAAGCCAAAAGATAGAGCTAAGATAAAGCTAAATGGTGTGAATGTCTTTTTCCTCATACTCTAGTGGTTAGGACCACCAGGAGATAAGGTTGAGTCCAGTTCCTGTGCTGCAAAGATCTTTGGTTCCCACTTCTCTGTTCAAATAACCAATGAGGTTAGGATGGTCATCATCCACAGTATTTGAGGCCAGGAATGAGATGTCTCCACAAGATACATGCGTATTTTCATCACTTTCAAATAAAGATTTGCATGTGAGGTGTTTTATGCTAGAAAATTATCAAAATAAATGGTAAGGCTGTGCACTGGATAACCAGAAGAATTCCATTAGAGAATCAGTTCCATCCTGTATCTGCAGCATAAAGGTCTCTGGTAAATGCTTGACTGAATACACGACTCTTAGTTTACAAATAAGCAATGATCTGATCTCCACCCACAAATTCTGTTCAACCTATTCAAACCACTAGTACATAGAGCCAATCAGAAGTTATCCCTGCTCAAGGGACACTCAAGAAACTGGAAACAATAACCTTGCTTTACCTGTTCTACTCACTCAAGAAAATTATCTCAGTTGATGTGGTTTTAATATGCATTGCAGAACTATTAAAAAAATAATAATAATTTGCCTGAAACTAAAAACAAATTATTGGCTATAAATGTATGCCCACTTATAAGTGTAAGTTTAATACAATAAAACAAACACTTTCAGAGTTAATTTCTCCACTGAGCAACATCCCCAGCCCTATTTTGAATTTTATTTAGAGAGAGAGTTGCTTAATACCGTGGTATTGCTGAGGCTGGATTTGAACTCAGGATGCTCCTTCCACAGGCTCCAGGGCCACTTGGATTACAGGCATGTACTACTGCACCTGGCCCCCAATTTTTTTTTTACAAGTAAAATATTTGTGGGTAGTTCTGACTTAGGCACAGCTGATTTCAGGAATCAGTGTTATTTCATCTCTCACTTCCCATTTCATTTTCCCATTTCATTACAGGGCAATAAGGTTTCCATGCTCACTTTCTACACTTTCTACAGTTATTTGTTGCCTCTGGAACAGTATGTCCAGACCAGCTTAAACCAACTTGGCAGGTTAAGTGCCGCTTGTTCAGGGGGCTTCATGCTAAGACTTCTTGTCTGGGTAACCTGTCTGACTCACCCCACATGGAGTGGAATGCAGAAGGGGATTCCCAGAAAAAAACACAAGCAATTTCTGGAAGAAGAGAAAACAGACACTGGAGACAAATAACACATTAGACTCCCTTCTGATCTTCAGGGAAGCGATTGTCTGTACTGTGGAGCTGAGAAGTCTATGTTAGTTCATGACACTCTTCAAGCACTCAGGGCTCAGGAAATCCCCACTTCATAGATGAGGAAAACAGTACTCAGAGTGGGTTAAAATTCCTGTCAAAGGCCACTGGCCTTGAAAGTGGTAGACCTGAATATAAAGACAAATCCAGACTGTTTTGAATCAGTCTTGACCTCCCAGCTCAAGGCTAGTCTCTATCAAGTACAAAAAGCTTCTCATTGACATAGAGGAGGAAGAGGGGTAGCAGGAAATATAAAGATTTCCTGATAGAACTTCACATAGGCCTTGTACTGATAAGTTTGTTCCTGAGTTTGGGAGGCTTCCTGCCTACTGATACCTTCTAGTGATTGATACATATATATATTCCCACATCACATTTGCAGTTTTGGCATTAGTATTGTTTTTTGTTCACTTATTTTTCTTAAGTCAACTTGCCTCTTATACTTACAGAAATGTCCTCAAAACCTAAAGTGTTTGTGGCAGTTTTAAATCAAAATGAGTAATGCTTGCCTCAAATAAAAAATAGTTTTAAAATTTGATAAAAGTATTAAATGAATGGCTAGCCATATGTTCACCATTTAATATCATCCCCAAACTGAGGTGTCATCTTAAGAATCAACTTCGAAAACTAGAGCTACCAGGTCACACCAGAACACAAATGAACCCTATTCTCCTCCTGCACATGCAGTTTTCCATTCCTATAATTTCCTCTGCACTCTAAGAGCAAGTCTAAGGAAGTACCAGCTCCTCTAACTCAGGATGCCATGTTATCCTACCCAAAATGTGTCCAAGTCTCCACACCTTATCCTCAGGCTCTAGGTCGTGGCCACTGCAACCCTAGTTTCTGAACACATAGTTTTATAGGTGTATAAATTTATTCAGGGGCCTTGGTTTCTTCTAGCACTATTTTGCCTGAACATTGTATCATGTTATAATTCTCATTTTACCTTTAGTGTGATTATTGCTTTAAGTGCCCAGGGAAGAAGTCACCAGGTTTGCACAGTGTATCCAGGAAGCCCGGCAGTGCTAGGCCATACACATATTTGCCCACTTTTCTTCTGCCTACCTGCTGCACAAATGTCTGTCTTAGACCAAATTTCAGGGGAAGACACAGAGGCCACCAACCCCAAAATCAAGGAGGGTCTTTGAGAGTAAGAACAAATACCAGTCACTGTGAAGAGAAAAATGTCAGTTCTCAGGGACCTAGTCTAACTATCTTCCAAAAACAGCTGTGATAGAGCTGTATTTGATCAATATCCCCTGATTCCTTGCACAATGTTATCTTTTATTCAACTGTGATTATTTCTATCACAAATGACATTGATCTCCTTTCTCTAAGGATAGAATGTGAAAACTTCTCCTTCTAAATTTGTTTAGTCTCTGTGGAACAGCCATGTAGTCATAATGACTTTCTCTCACCTAGCAGATGAACCACATGACATCCTAGTAGCTAATGATCCTATAGAAATAGAAATTAAAAAAAATACTTGAAAAAACAAAAGGATCTAAAGAACCCACCACACCTTGCCCTCATTCTGAAGACTCCAAGACTTTTTATCCTGTGCATGGAGAAGGCTTCATGTGACTGCTTAAACCAGAAGGCTGCACATAAAGGACATTTACTCTGTTTCAGAAATCAATATGAAGTCATTGTGTTTTCAAGAAGGCAGGTTGTGGCTTTTTTTTCACAGTTGGCAACTTAGCTCCTTTCTGCTCAGCCCTATTTCACAACTTGGTTTAAGTCTGGCTCCTCTCTCAGTTTGGTAAGGGTCATTTTTAGGGGGTCAATGCATCCTACCTATTCAAACTCAGTACAACTACACCAGAAAGACAGCTGAGTATGGGTGAGAGACACAAAGAGTCTAAGGAGCAGAGGTCCAAACAATTTAAGGACAGATATTCTCCCAAACACCTAGAATTCCAAGAAAGTGTGATCTTGTTGAAAAGGGATGGGAGAGAACAGAAATTATTCCCCAACCAAGAATACTTTCTCTACACTCACTTCTTGTTTTATTAGTTTGGGGTAAAATCTTTATATTTTACAGATTATTTTTTGAATAGCTAAAAATTATAAGGAACCTAATCATCCAAGATAGCAATATGGCTGGGTATCAATGGTGCAACTCTTCTAAAGGCTCTTATGCAGACCTAAGAATGATGGTTTAAAAATATGGATGGTTTAATTCAGATAATGTCCATATGTAAAAAAAAAATAGTTAGTTGCATGTGTGATGAGATTACTACTGTGCTAGGTGATGCTACATTTCTTGAGCAAAATGTTTCAACCCATATACAACTATAGTGCACCTAGTGAACTTCTGGACTAGTGCATTCAAATATAGAAAGATATCACCCAAGTCTAATCCCTGTTACCACTCAGTGCCTCAGAGTGGCCTGGGATACCCAACTCCAGCCTGCATGCCTTAAACAGCTGTCTCTAAGAATTTATGCTAGAAAGCTCATCCAGGTGCCTAACCTGTCCTCCTTCATAGGAGGTGCCACACCAAGAAGAATGACACTGTATTTTGCAGAGTGCATATGGTCTTGAGGATTTCTTTTTTTCAATTTTAAGGCTTAGCATGGACATTCCAATAAGAATGAATGTGTTTGTGTTGCTTGGGGGTTGAGCTCTGACCCTGACCTCAGGGGGTATACAATTACATCTTGCTCCTTCTTCAGTATTGTAAGAGAACTCAAGGTCACTAGTACCTGCCATGTGCCACAGCCACAGTTCTCTGTGTCTGTTTTTCTGTCTCTCTTCTTGCTGCTCACTTTGCCAGCAGAATCACACAGGGAGTTCCTTCATCAGCTCTGTGTAAGGCCATAGTTTGACATGCTGCTTGTTAACACTGGGATAAAACTAGAGCTGTGGTCCCCTTCCCTGTTGGGACTGCTACCTCTACTGGCCAGAAAATACAAGGGTAGTGTGGGTCATGTCTGCCATGACCAAGAGTCTGTGCCAGCATTATGCTCAGCTCCTGGACCAAATTGCCCCAAAAGGCTTGCCGCATTAATTTAACCTTGAAAATTCAAGAAGATACTTACCTCAAGTTTTTACTTCCAGAGATGCATGGCACACCATAGCTTGGAGCATCTTGGGCACATTGCTACCAGTCTAAGCTTGGCTTAGCTAAGGAACTGGTCTTTGGGTAAATAACCCATCTCTCTCCTCAAGATCTGAGGACCAGGCCTGGTTTTCATTAACCTACACTTTATTAGGAAAGGTGTGGTTTTTGGCCCCACTATGTTTCATTCCTTTCTTGCTCCTTTCTCCCTTTTCCCTTCTCTCCCCATATGTATTTTTTTCTCATAATCATGGGCAAGACAACTGTGTACAAGTCATTCCTGGACTCATGGTCATGTGCTTTAATCTTCCCAGTCAATCTTTCAAGTGAAATCTTGTCCCCACTTCATAAATAAAGCAAATCTGGTCCCCAGAATACAATGGATGTTGTTACTGAGAAGCAAAAGTAAAAAACACTGAGAAGGCAACATCTCTAGCAATTAAAAAAATGCAAATTAAAACTAAATATCATCTCATACTAACTATGATGTCAATTATCAAGAATATAAGTAAAAGCAAATTTCGGTGAGGATGTGGGGGAAAGAAAACACTCAAAAATTGTGGTGAGACTTCAAATTTGTGTAACCTCTGTGGAATGCAGTATGCAGATCTAAAAAAAAAAAACACTAGGATTTTTGAACCAATTATCACATTCCTTGGCATATATACAAAGAAATTAATATCAGCATACTACAGTGACACAGCCACACCAATGTTTTTAGCAACCCAATTCACAATAGCTAAGCTATGGGACCAAGCTAGATGCCCATCAACAGATAATAAATAGAGAAATTGTTGTATATATACACACAATAAAATATTACTCAGCCGTAAAGAAGAATGACTCTATGACATTGCCAGTAAATAAATGGATATGGAGACTGATATGCTAAGTGAAAAAGGAGAATCCAAAAAAACATTAGGTGAAATTTTTTGCTGGCATGTCCAGGGTAAACCACAATAAATGAGGGAGGGAAATAGGAGAAGTTCAGTAGATTATCCAAAGAAGCATTCAAGAAAGATAGAATAGATAGGAATAGAAATGACAGAAGAATGAAGGTAACATACCTTAGGTTGTATGCATATAAAAATATATAAATAAATTCCACCATCATATCCACCCACAACAATGAGATTCAGAATTAGAATAATTATAAATGAACACAATACCTTTATTTATTTTATTTATTTTTTTGTGGTGTTGAGGATCAAATGCAGTTCTTCACATGTGTCTGGCAATTATGAATCATAAGTAGGAATTCCTATGCTTGTTTAATTTTACCAAAATAAATTCGGACATATTTAATTAAGAACAACTAAAATAACGTAAATTTAAAAATAATGCATAGGAACATAGGAATAAATTGATAGCATCATTGTCTGATAATGAAATGTCTTTAGGTTTATTCCAGAATTTTCTGAGTCTCTCCCCAAGTGGAGTATGCAAAGGAGTTCAGTCCTGAAAATGAGGTAGAAGTTCAGAATGCTGCAAAGAGGAGCAGAAGGGACTGTACCCCTTTTGCATTGATATGCAGGTAAAGGAATCCAAGGACGCAGGTAATCTCAAGGAAGCCCATGGTTTAACTAGGGCACAGAGGAGCAGGGTGCCATGATCAAGGGTCTGTGCTAGCATTAAGCTCAGCTATTTTTTTTATTGGCACATATATGGAGTTATTCATAGAATTAGAAAAATCTGGAATTAGTTTTCCTGAATTCACAATGAAAGACAAATATTTTTTTTCTCTTTGAAGGGAGAGACCCTTGACCCTCTCTTAACAATTAGTATTGTCTGTAATATGTGATTTTTTTGAAACCCTGATATTTGGGGAGTAAGATACAGAACTCTGCTTTGAATCAGATCTGCTCTGTTTGCATCAAAACAAGAAAGCAAAGGTGAGCAGTTAATAATGTTATTTTTTTTTTCTGTGTAAAGTGCAGAGTGTCCAGCTCTAATTATGGATGCACCCCTGGACAGATTCTTTTTTGCTTTTGAGGAAAGACAGGTGAGCGCCCAGGGCCAAAGTTTCAGGTGAGGTGTGGGGGGGGGAGCCAGACAAAGTGCACAGGTTTGCCTTGGTCTGTGCAATGCTGCCATCATGTGGCAACCACAGGTAATTCTCTTAAAAAATGCCTCACAAGAGAGCAAGGGAGCCCAGAGACAGCTGGGTTGTACACATGTCTGTGCTCTCTGATGTCTCTTCTGTTCTGATCCTTTCATTCTGCCTCCAGATGAAACTCAGAAAAAATCAAGCTCTAATGTTGCCATCCAGGTCCAAGTCTCCTCTAGGGCACCTGCCGAGCCTGCTGGAAGCCTTCACCAATGGGTGCACTTATCATTGTCAGGGTTTACTTGGGACTTAATATTTCTTTTCTTTTGCTACTGTTTTTGTTTTAGCTCTCAACCCCAGATAGCCCATGTACCAGTCAACTCCACTGGGCTTATAGTTCTTTTACAAGATGTATTGACAACTTCCCAAGAGACTAAAAGACTATATCCATTTATGTATTTTTACACAGATAAAAAAAACAAAAATTCAGCACTCTTAAAAATGTTTTGTCGTGGCCTCAGTATAGGAAGTGGCCTAGGTGATGAAACTTTGAAGAATCAAACTCAATTATTCAGCATTAGAACCAAATAGAACTTAGAACTCTGGTAACCAGCCTCACACATTCCAGAGAGGGTGCATTATTCCTCTCATTAAAATGAAAATGCACAAGAGAAAAATATTTTTTTATGATGTATGCAAACCTTCCATGCTTCTAGGCACAAAAATGTCCTGAGCAAATTTACATGTTGTCTCAGCCTTCACACCAGGGTATCAGGATGTATTTACAGGTAAAAGAGAGCAATCCAGACAAGAGCAATCCAGGCACGTCCTCATCTTGGATCACAGCTGGAATGTCTTTTGACCTTCCCCTTCTCTCTGTGTGTGTAGGGGTGGGTAGTAATTGCAGGCACATGCAATGGCAGAATTAGGTTATATTGGGACATGTGTGGTAGGGTGGATATTTAAATATTGGATTCTAGTTTTTCTACTAAAATAATTATCCAAAGACCTTATTCTGTAATCTAATGTATGGAGGCCTATGCATATATTCATCTATTTCTAATCTGTGTATAAAATTTTTCAGTGGGAGTTTCACCTGTGGAAACAGCCATGATGGTTAGGGTTAACTGCTGTCCTACATGTAAGACAAACTCTTTGCAGAGCTTCTTGTAGACCATCAAGAAGCTACATTTTAATTCTGTCTCCTGTGGAAAGAGCAAGTGCACCACAAAACTCACAATGATATCTGAGGTCTGAGGTTAGCTGAGCCTTCTGGAGAATTGTCTCCACAGAAAAACCCTGGAGTTGGTCAGAATATTCCAGAACAAATACCCATGATTGGAAATCCTCTAAACTTTTAGAACTTTACCTCTTGAATGACCTACATGCCTTTTCCAAAATAATCTGGACTGTATTATTTTTCCTGACAACATAATAGGTGTGATATTCAGATTACATACAAGTAGAAATAACAGAAAAATCACATTCACATCAATGTCAGTATTTTTTGGGCACTGAATATTTCTTTTGTAATGTTACTGATTTTGTTTTAGCCATCTGCCTCAGGTAGCCCATGAACCAGTAAATTCCATTGGCCTTCTAGTTCTTTTATGAAAATTATATACAAACATCCTCACCAGGTATGTTTGACACAAAGAGAAGAAAGAGTTATATTAATTAAGGAGGTAAAATAGTATATATTTTGTATTAGTGTGCCATATCACAAATCTCTATATCCCCATCAGGTAAGGAGCTGTGTTTTTGCATACATTAAGAATATTCTAGTAAGAAATGTCTTTTCTTGTAGTAGGTCAGACTTTCAATGCTTTTTAAAGGTGATGTGATCCAATTGTACATTCATTCAGCCAGGGGGAGGGACAGTGTATGTGTGTCCAAATGTGCTGCATTAGTTTCACAGGGCTGATGTAAGACAATGCACTGATGGGGTTACATAGAAATTTATTTGTTCTAATTCTAGAATTTGTATATCAAGGCAATTGCTGGAATAATTTCTTTTGAAGTGCACTCTTTGACATATAGATTGCCATCTTCTGTCTCAATGTTTGCATGACATTTTCCTGGCTTTCTCTGTGTCCTTAGAATTTAATTTGCTCTAAACATTAAAGTTTGAGACACACTTGATTATACTTGCTGAAACCATTTACATATTAAGTGACCAAATTAAGACTACCAATGATTTGAAAAGAATATCCTCACTTAATAGTCTTAATTCAGTCTTTAATAAAGAGCTGTTTTGAGAATAGCTTAATTATTTTTTCCCAGTGCCCATGTAATATTATTCTTCAGTATGTTGCATACACTTAACCTAAGAAAACACTCGCCTTCTTTTTGCAGCCCATTGTTCTATTCTTTGATAGATGTTTAGATATCACTCTTATCCCTGAATTGTATCTAGTTTCTAGTAGTGATTTGATCAGGCCTGTTCTTTACTTGTACAGCTGTGGGCTTTCCCTTCAATTTTTATTGAGCTATGATGGATATTCCTTTCTCTAATGACAAAACAGTAATCACAGCTTATTTATATTTATTCTTTTATCTTATCATGACAGTTTTATTTACTTTTGTCTAATAGTAGCAATCTATTAAAGAATTGTCACTTTGTTATTAGGTGTTCTTGCCTATCTTACATTCAATATATTTGTATAATGGTAGACAGGTTTTCTTTGTTTGGAGATTTAAGTGGCTAACAAGAATATTTGGTATTTTTAAAAACTAGTTATGTTTAATCTAAAGACAATATTCTGAATGCAAAGGTGTCAAGGATGATAATTTCAAAAAAAATTGTGAAATGATGTAATCTTGGAGAAAAGTATATTTTTTCTGCCAAGTAGCTACACTTATGTAAAGATTTATGAAGAATTTTCTTTTTAAGTATAAGAAGAAGCTTTTTTTTGTTTTGATGTTAAAAGAGATATTTCTAAGACAATTTGCTAAATAGATTTTAATTGAAATTATTTAAGTAATTGTGGCATAAACTTTTTTCTCCCCTAACTTAAAACCCATAGAGTCCCCTCTTTAAGCCCAGGTTTTTATTTGTCCAACTAGGTCTAAAAACCCACTGTTTTAATGCAGACTGTTTTTTAAGCTCATTTAGCATGTATTTCTACTTTTGTTATTGAAACAGGAATACAAACCTGAAATATATGTAAAAGTCATGTTTTAAAATTCTAAAATTACTAATAACCTTAGAAAATGTGACAGCTGCTATCACTTTTCATTTGTTTTATGAAAAGTAATTTATATATTCACTTTATATTGATTTTAATCATAACTGATGCTTTTCATGTTTGGGTGAAACAAAAAAAAATGAAGAATCAACATCTCATTGTCTTAAGAAATTGTTAGGCTGAGCAAATGGTAGTGCAAAGTTTCATAGAACCATTCTGGAAGATACCACTAAGAAAATGTTCCAAACTTTTGGAGCATTTTACATAAATGTTTCAGAAGTTTGCAGCATTGAACACAATATGATAGGTAAAGGTGTCAGAAGTGCTAGAGAGAAATTTGTACTAGGGATGGGGAGGTAGATTAAATTAAGCTCCTTCTTAATTGTTATCAATAACATCATGATTCATGGAGAAATAATCATTCTAACTTGATAGCAAATAAATATCTATACATTTATTAACTTGTGATCTATCTTCATTTTTAATATTATGTTTATTCAAAAAGTGTGAAAGGATATAAAATGAAAAAAAATTTAGTTTTATAAGTTTTTTTTTTTAATTTGCAGATTAACTCCAAAGAGTGCTTAACTTTGAATGATCTAATGAAGTAAAAATACTATTAAGGCTTTAGCTTCGTGTACCATCAAACAAATGGTAGAACATTGTGGTGGTAGTTTGTTATTGTTGTTGTTGTTGTACAAAGAGATGAAATGAGACTGATTATGAATATTTACACATCTGCAAAGCCATTTAAGTTTCTAGTGTCCACCAGAGTGTCTGCCTACTTATTGGCTGGCTTGGTTATGAAACATTTAGAAAGCCCTTCAGTACTTGTTTTACAAGCAGCTTTTTTCATTTTTTTCGTACAAATCTTCATTAATTGCATGTATGAAATTAATCATCCAGCAAACAAAGGGAGTATTACACTTAGTGTATATATGTATGTTTTTGTGTGTGTATGTGTGTGTGTGTGTCTGTGTATTTGTGTATGTGTATTTTTTTTCAAAATTATATTCAGAAGTGAGGTAAGTGTTTCAATTCAGTCATGGCCTCTTCCTACACCTATTGTGCCTGTGATGTTTCAGGAGTTCTTACTAATATTGCAGGTATTTCTTTCTCTTTTCTATGCTGTGATTATTATAAGCCAATAAATGGAATAAATATATCTCAGAGATGTCAAGTTTTATCTCACTTATTGGGCATCTGTAGGCCTAAGTGAATAATCAGTGTTTTTTTTTTGGCAAAAGCAGATTTTAAGTTCCTTGATATGAGAATTTGTGACCATTTAGCAGAAGTTGTCCCAATGGGTATGACTACCAATAGAATATGTATGATATAATATGATGGCATGACTTGGTAATAGGAATAAAATTAGTTTAACCTGATTTATTTATTTATAATTATATATTTTATAGATATTTAATATACATATAATTGTATACTTATATATTTATGATTTTAAATATATGAATCTCTCTGTCTCACACACATATATGTTTATAATATTGTCTTTAAGATAAGCAAGGTTTGGGGATGGTTTGGGGTGAGTGTAATGGTGAAAAGACCAAGGACAATTGCTGAATTTTTGACTTGAGCACTCTAGGGTAGTTGCTGATAACCAATCCTGTATGGGGCAGAAAGACCAAATGAGGCAGGGAAAAGAGTGCTAGTCTTAAAGAAGGCTTTTGTGTTGATGTTGTGATTTCTCCTAGATATCCAATTGAACATGTCTGAAGGTGACAGGAGAGGACTGGGAAGAAAATGAATATTTGGGAGGCAGAGGAATTTGGAAAATACTGCCATGAGACTGAGCATGACCCTGGGTGTGGGTGAATATATAGAAGTACAGGGACCATTTCTCTGATCTAGGGCTCAGAGAAACCTATATTTATCAATGGAGAAAAAAAGTCTATGAAAAAGGCAGAGAGTTCTGATAGCATCCAGGTAAGGAGATAGAAAACCAGGGAAATGTAATGACATGGATTTCTGGAAGAGATGAATTTAAAAAGAAATGCAGAACCTTGTGTTCTGGAAACCACTAAAAGTGAACTACATGGTGGCAAAGGAGAGACCTTGAGATTTGGCACCATAGTGGTTTATGATGATCTCAGTGAAATCCCTGTTTTTAGGTTGTGGGAACTGAGAGCAATTGGATGATTTATGGAAAAATTAATGTCAGCTTAGTGAAGGCAATAGCTGGAGATTGTTTTTCTAATTGTGCACAATGAGATAAAGGGAGACTTAGTCAGATGTTAACATTTATAATTTCTGAGATATGGAAAAAGATAATTCCTGCAGTTGCTTGTTTGTGGCTGCAGAAATTTTTTTTCTATTATCATGTCTGCTACCCACACCCTGAAGTTGATTTTTTAAAAGGAATATGGAAGCCACATAGTAATTTCTGGATAGTAGGAAGGGTGCTGGGGCAGGGCAAGGGATGAAAGTAGAAGATAGATAATTAAATATGATCACTGAGTACCATGCATTTGGAATTATTATGCTCAATTCCATTAACATATGCAATAAATATTTGTTAATTAAAAACAAATTAAAACTAATTATTCTATTTGATCACTGAAAGGTAGGCACTCAACACTGAGAGAGAGAGTATTCTTATGCTTTGTTTCCTGCTTGTGAAAATGGTCACTGTCAATCACCTATAAAGAGAACTAATTAAATAAGTGGAGATTCCTTGGAAAGCTGGGAATTGAACCACCATTTGACCCAGCTATTTCCCTTCTCTGACTATACCCAACAGACTTAAAAAAAAAAACATACTACAGGGACACAGCTACATCAATGTTCATAGCAGCACAATTCACAATAGCTAGATTGTGGAACCAACCTAGATGCCCTTCAACAGATGAATGGATAAAAAATGTGGCATTTATACACAATGGAATAGTATTCAGCACTAAAAAATAACAAAATCATTGCATTTGCAGCGAGGTGGGAGGGAGTGGGAGGGAGAAGGGCAATTGCATGGAAAATGGAGGGAGACCCGAATGTTTTCACAAGATAGATATATGGACATACACGATGGTTTGAGGAGGAAGGGAAGAAAAAAAGAGAGAGAGATAAGTGTCCCAGTAGAATGGGTAGAGAGATGTGATGGGAGGGGAGGGAATATTAATTTGATATTTTAACATGTGTTGAGACTTATTTGGGGGCTTATCCTATGATCTATCTTGGAGACTGTTCCATGCACTGATGAGAAGAATGTGTATTCAAGTTTTCACCAGACAGCTGGACCTGCTAGCATCTTGATCTTGTGCATTCCAGTCTCTAGAACTATGAGAAAATAAAATTATGTTATTTGTTAAAAAATAATAATTTTGGAAGGAATAGTATGGATTTGTAATGCCTTGTTGTCAGCATGATGAGGTTACCTAATGGTCACTGAAACATTTAAAGTGCTACAGTCCATCCATTGTCAAAAGTCATTTGTGCCAGGTTCATTCTTTGGAAATGTAATACATTTTTCTTATTTCTTCATTATTTGTTGCAATCAAGTCACTGAATCTGCCCATCCATAAAATAACAAGGATTCTAAGCTCCACATGTAGGAGGGGATGTTATTATCCTGCATTGTTTTGAACTCTTCTATATAAAAGAATTGTCTGTTTCTATCACTTTTTATCAATGAAGTCTATTATGTTTTATCAGTAAATATAGACTCATTTGCTGCTTTCACTTATAATTTACTGTAAAAGGTTTTTGTTTTATTGCTCACATTTTTCCAACTTTCACTATTTCAGGATCTTTTACATTAGTTCTTAAGTCACTTTTCAGAAATCCACATATGGGACACCTTGGAAGATTCTCCTCCTACTCTTTCTTCTCTTCCTCCTTCATATGTTAAGGCTCATTTTTTAATTTATCTTACCAGATCCTAGAATCAGCACTTTCTCCAGGGAAATATACACCTTTTTACTGGTATTTTTAGGGAAACATGTACTTTTTCAGGTCCAATGCAAAATGAAAACTTACAGTCCCTGTCTAAAAGCAGGTGACCTGTGCCATTGACATCATGCCATAGAAATCTATTTCATTCTTCTGTGGTCTCTTCATATATCATGGTACAGTTTGTCTGTCTTATAATTGTTCTTTTTATTATAACATTTTTAATTATTAGCAAGACTTCTAACATTCATCTTTAAGTATACTACATCAATTTTATATGCAAACTTACTAAAAAGTCACATTGTAGAGCTTGCACATACATGTTGGGTTCATTAATACCAAAGAAGTAAATATGTTACACAGAACCACTGCAATTGTTTTTACTACACATTGATAACTGTGAAAGTTTCTCCACCTGGTTTGTTAATGAATTTGAAATAACTGGAAGAAAAGTGACTGTGGATCACCCTACTTTCCCTTATCTTCAGCTGGAGAGTTGGGCTGACACAGTGAAGTACCTTGAGTGACAAAGCTGTCTTCTTTCTATATTTAAGTCTAATTCTGTTTGGACATTAATGTGTGGTCTCCCTGGGTTTTATCATCCTCCCTTTTTTTACTTATGTGTGGATAGGACATGGTCATTTGTACCCAACTTTCTCTTAGCTCCCATATTTTCTTGGCCCACTGGACTTCTATGCTGATGGGAATGAAATCTCAGTATGCATGAGGTTGCCAAATGTGATATATCTGCAGGTTACATTTGTGTGCTGTGTTCATACCTGTGGTCCATTGTCTTCTTGGAATTTACTTATGAAAAGTAAGTAGTAAGATATAATCAATAAAAATTATGATAGCAATAGCACAATATTCAATAAAGGACAGGTCCACTTTGAGCAGGAATCCTGACTGTGTAGAAGAGCATCATGTGGTAGGCCTCATTTCTCTGTCTTCTGCCTCCTTCTCTCTCTCCATCATTCTGTCCTCCCTCCATCACTTGCTTCCTTCATTCCTCTCTTGCACAATAGTAAGAACACTGAGTAGGATATATGTACTCTGAAAACATATATAAGTGAACATTATAGTATTGCAAAGTGTAAGTACAGAAGTATTCTTCAAATATCTAGAAGTTATTTATCTTAAACAATTAAACTTTTATATCCATTGAAGATTAGCACCCATTTTACCTGAATCACATTCCTTTGGAAACAACATACTATTCTGTTTTTTTTTTTTGTTGTTGTTGTTGTTGTTTTTAAAGAAAGAGTGAGAGAGGAGAGAGGAGAGAGAGAGAGAGAGAGAGAGAGAGAGAGAGAGAGAGAGAGAGAGAGAGAGAGAGAATTTTTAATATTTATCTTTTAGTTCTCGGCGGACACAACATCTTTGTTGGTATGTGGTGCTGAGGATCGAACCCGGGCCGTACGCATGCCAGGCGAGCGCGCTACCGCTTGAGCCACATCCCCAGCCCTATTCTGTTTCCTTTTGTTTTTGCCACTAAGGATTGAATCCACAGTATTTAACCACTGAGCCACATCCCCAGAGTTTTTATTTATTTATTTATTTATTTTTAATTTAGAGACACAGTCTCACTCAGTTACTGGCTTAGTGCCTGGCTAATTTGATGAGGCTGGTTTTTAACTTGTTATCTTGCCACCTCAGCTTCTCAAACCACTGATATTCAAGGTATGTCCCAATGTGCCCAGCTTGTCTACTGGTTTTTCATAGGGATTTTTGTGTGTGTGTTTTAGAATTTTATAATCTTCTCAGGTGATGTGTAATTAATTTCTCTCATTCTAACAGTTAAATCTTTTCCCTGTTCATGCATTAGTGTGCTGTGCAGAAGCTTTTGGTTTAATAAAATTATACTAGTCTGTTTATGGTTCTGTCCTCTTTCATTTTACTGTCATTGCCAAAGCACCATTTCTTAAAGCAATGTTGTAAAGTGTTTCTTCTGTGTTTTCTTTTATATTTTGCTCACAAACTTATGCTCTTCTTTCTTTCTTTTTTTTTTTAAAATTTAGATTGAAAAATAGCAACTTCATTTGCTTGTGTGGTATAGCATGATATTTTGACACATGCAACACTGTATAATGATCAAATCAGAGTAAAGATAATATTTATCACCTTAGTAGGATGGGAAAAGATTAGTAAATGGAACCCAAGCATTTTCTTCCAGAAATTTTACAGACTCACGTCTCACTGTTATATTTTTTTCTCTCTGACTTGATGTTTTGATATGGTGTAAAAAAAGTCTTGGTTTTCTTTCTTCCCCATGTGGACATAGAGTGTCCTCAGCACCATTTGTTAAGGAGACTATCCTTTATCCATTCTGTATTATTTACCCCCTCCTCAAAGATGATTGTGAAGTGAATGTCCGGGCTTATCCTTGTTCTCTTTTCTGTGCATTGGTCTGTACGTTGCCTCTATTTCAGTACAACAGTGTTTTAATTTTTATAGTTTGCAATTTGTTTGATTCTATCTTTTTGGCATTTGTTACAATTATCTATACTAAACAGTATAATGCATTGGCACAGCATGTATAAATGGAGTATAACTTCACGTTTTTCTTGTTGTACATGATGTAAAATTGCACCAGTCATGTAATTGTATAAGCATGGAGGGTAATAACATCTGATCCATTTCATTATCCTTCAAAACCTCATACCTACTTTCCTCCCTACTTTTTTCTCTTTCTAATCCAAAGTGCATTTAATCTTCTCTAGTCTCTTTTATTGTGAATAGCATTTGCACACCAGATAAAATATTCAGCGCTTGGAACTTTTCTGTTGGTTTTTTAGATTAGCATGGTATTCTCAAGTTCCCTTCATTTGCTGGCAAGTGGCATAATTTCATTTTTTTTAGGGTTGAGTAATATTACACACACACACACACACACACACATGTGCGTGTGTGTATGTATGTGTGTGTGTGTGTGTGTGTGTGTGTATCACATTTTATTTATGTATTTTTCTGTTGAAGAGAGCTAGGTTGGTTCCCTAGTTTAGACATTGTGAAATGACCTACTCTACATTGATGTGACCACCAGCAATATATGAGTGTACTATTTCTCCCATATCCTCATGAACACTATTATTGCTTGTATTCTTGATAATTGCCATTATGACTACATTCTAGTGAAATGAAGTATTGAAATAGTTTTGATTTGGATTTCTCTAATTGCTAAAAATGATGGTCTTTTTTATATGTTTTTTGATCAATTGTATTTCTTATTCTATGAAGTGTCTGTTCAGTTCATTAGTCCATTTATTGATGGGTTATGTCTCTTTTTTGGCATTAATATTGTTGAGGTCTTCATATATCTTGGAGATTACTGCTCTATTTGATGTGTGTGTGACCTGCTCCTTGAGGGGTGGGTTGGTGGGGGGGCTTGGGCTCCCAGTACTTGGAGAGGATGTGGCCCTGGCGACCCTCTCTCTGAGGATGACCAGGACACAGGACACAGAGAGAGCATGGTCCCCAGGGATATTGCCGGGGGTTCCCAGAACTTAAAGAGGGCACCCTGAACCTTGACAGGTTGGACCCCCTGCTCCTTAGGGGTCGAGCAAATGACGCCCCCTTCACACTGCCTCTGTTTCCCCTGGAGCTGCCTCTGTTGCCCAAGCTTCCCTGTGTTGCACAAACCTGAGCGCCTTGGCTGCTCCTGTGTAAGCGGGCTCTTGGGGAGCAGCCTCTAGCCTGCCTTTTCTTTTCCTTTTTTTTTTGCCTTTTGAAGAGAGAAGAACAAAGTGTTCGATTTTGCACTATTTATGTTTCTAATAGGGAAGAAACAGTTGTGTGTGCATGTATGTTGTGTTTGTTTTTGAAAAAAATGTGAAGAAGAAAAAAATACTATGCCTTTTCCTTGCTCTGGCTACCCCCTTCTGTCCTTCTGACACCCCTGCCCCCTGCCCTTTTGTTCTTTTGTTTTTGTTTTTGTTTTGCTGTGGGTCCACATTCCTCTTTGTAATCTGTTGTTCTCCCAGTTTTCTGTTTTCAGTATAAGTTTCCCTTGTGTTTAGGATAGACAGCTTTTATAGTGTTCAGATATGTCTCTACTATACATAGTTTTCTACTGTTTTGACCATGTATTTAGTGAAATGCTTTTCCTGCAATTATTGAGATAATTTTCTTACTCTTGCCTTTACATCTATTTACTTAAAAAATGTTTATTTATTTCCATGTGTTGAACCAACCCTGCATCCCTGGGAAAAACCCTACTGATCATGTTGTAATATCTTTTTAATATGATTTTGTACGTTGCTTGCCATAATTTTAATGAGAATTATTACATCATTGTTCATCAGGAATACTGGTCTGAAATATTCTTTCCTTGATTTGTCTTTATCTGGCTTTTGCATCAGGTTGATATTAGTTTCATAGAAGGAGGTTAGAAGGTTTTGCTATTTTCTATTTCATAAAATAATTTTAGAACAATTAGTGTTCATTCTTTTTTCAACTTCTTGTAGAACTGGGGTGATAATTCCTCTGATGCTGGGTTTATCTTATTTGTTAGGCTTGTGTTAAAGCCTGGCTTGGGAGAATCAATGTAGTACACTCAAGACTTCATGCTTTAGAGGATAAATGACTACCCTAAATTAGCTTGCTTTGAAAAATGTTAGTTGTCAAAAGAACAATATATTTTTAAACATTTTTTGTTTTCCCCAGGAGAGGACTGACACCTCCAAGACTCCTTTCTTTAAAAATGTGTGTGTGTGTGTGTGTGTGTGTGTGTGTGTGTGTCTCCAGAGTTTTGTGGTAACTTAGTAAAACTGCATTAAATAACACAGCCATGACTCTAATTTGGGTATTTTACTCAAGGTTTTTAGCCCACATCTTAAATTTTTAATCCAAACAACACTTAAAGTAGCTATAATTTCTATCAGAGTCTCTACATGGAAGTATGAAATGATGGGATAAAATATTTTAATAATCTAACTCTCCAATATTATCAAATTTATTTCCAATGGAATTTAATGTTATTTATACTCTTGACATAATGCTCCTGAAATGAAGGTAAAAAGCTTTGAAATAAATAAAACACATGAGGATCAGTCAAGGGAAGTGATAGAGTCCCATGGGAGCAGGATGTAGATCATGAAATGCTTCTGAATTAAAAGCTAAGTTCCATGAGAAGTGGAATCAACATTTTTCATGTGTGTGTGTGTGGGGGGGGGCATGCATGCACACACATTGGGATAATTACTAAGTAAAATATTTAGGTGTTTGTAAAGTAGGAGAATATAAGAAAATATCACAGTGTTAAGAAATAGGGAAATAAGGGAAGCACTATCATAAACATCATGCTGAATTTAAATGGAAATCCAAATGTGAAGCCTAGATATGTTTTGTAAAAAGCAATGAACTTAAGCAAATAGAACATCAGTTCTCTTGCTGCTGAGGACAGAGTAGAAGACAATAGTTTACACACATATTTTTAATAAATTCAATAAAAATTCTTCATTTCAAGAGAAACTAATAAACCAGGTTGTGGTAGAAGAAACTGTCAAGTTCAACTTGTTAAACTGTTCTTCACACATCTATGACTGAGAAGGAAAAATGACTATTTCCCATGAATAAATTCAGTAATAACAGAAAGTCTTCTCAGATGAATGGCTACACTTTGAATAATGCTGTAGTATTCCTTCACTCTGGTGCTCATCTAGAATAGTCACTCAGTGCCTGAAAGACTCATGGATAAATAGTAGGTACCCAGGGCTTTGAGTTTTTTTCAAGAAAAAATTTTCTTTTTTTCCCAAGCTTTGGCCATCCTGATATCAATGTATGGATTGAGATATTTGGGGCAAAGTTGTACTCTGATGATCCAATTACCTTTCTCTTTAAAATTACCAAAAAACTTCTATACAAAATGCTTACTTTAAGAGTAGAGGAAGGAGAATAGGGAGAAGGAGAAGGGAGAGAAGGGGAGAAACTGGAGCCTGAAATAGAGTAAATTATATCCCATGTATATATGTATGATTATGTAAAAACAAACCCAAATATTATGTATAATAATACAAGCAAAATAGTATATATGTAGGGGATGAAGTTGGGACTCAGTGGTAGAGCACTTGCCTAGCATGTGTGAGATACTGGGTTTTATTCTCAGCACCACATATAAATAAATGAATAAATAAAGATCCATCAAAGAAAAGAAAAGAAAATGCTTACTTTACTTGAACACCCAAAGTCTGCTGTCATTCATGAAATGAATTTGTCTTTGAAAAACATTTTTTCTTTAAAGTTTTCAGTGAACAAAATCATCCTTTGGTATTTGGGTAATAAATAAGTAAAAATTTATTTGAAATTTTAAATATTTATCAAGAAAAAACAAAATAACTTTAAATTATCATAAACTGCTTTTATTACAGAAAAGTCAATAATGTGATAGAAAATAAATTGGTTTTTATTTCTGTTGTCATGTTTCTTTTTCTTTTTTCTTTTCTTTTGTTCTGTTCCTAGCAAAACAGTGTAAGGCCTCTCACTCTACCCCAGATATGTATGGCTTGGTGTATAAGAATATAAATTTTTATAAATCCCAAACTAATGTTTCATGTGAGTGTGTATACTCTTACAATATATTTTTCAGGTCTTTCAATTGAAAACAATTTAGAGTAATGACACTCTATATAAATGAATATGCTTCTCATAGAGCTTTATTTTCCAAATGACTAGTTTCTGAGAAGTAAATATGAAGAATGAACTGAGACATCTTCTCTTAAAAAGAAGTCAAGGAAGGGATGGAAAATGAGAAATAAGAAGAAAATAACCAATGAAATGAGAAAGGAAGAAAGTAGACAAGAGAGAAAGGAAGGAAGAAATTTGACTAATGGTTTTTCTCATTTGGGAATGGAGATAGGTTAAAGAACCTTCTTCCTGAGGGAGCCAGTTTTTTTTTTCAATTTCCCCTTTTCATTGTAGTCTATCTTCTCATTCTCTCACCCTCATCATATTGAATATTTAGCAGATATACATTGTCATTCTTAACCAATCTGTGCTTGAAGATAATTTTTTCAGCTACTGTACAGTCCAGCTTAGCCATGAGCAGGTAGTTTAAAAACTGTAGAAAAAAAAAAAACGTTGATGCCAATCATGCAGGATTTTCTCTTTCCCATTCTAGAAATGAAAATGAGACCCTCTTCTCTGTTAACCTTGTCTGAGAAATGTAAGGGAAGGTGCTGACTGGCCCTGATCATGCCCAACTCTACTAAATATTGTTGTGAGCATAATGGTACTTGATCTGGGAAGATATGACTCACAGACCATGTTATCTGTTTCTGGTAGGTTAGTGTTAGTAACTACCATAGCTCAGAATTGGAAGATCAACATGGGAAGTGTTAAGTATATTTTTTTTAATGAAGAAAGATTATGGAGCTATCAGTACCACCAAATGCCTATTATTTATCTGATAAATAGGACTGTGTTTCTCAATAATATCACCCACAATTTATCTACCCCTTAATGTGTATCAGCAAACCCCTTTACTTGGACTATCTTCATTTATTTCAACCAGAATTATATTGGTAAGAAAAAGAAAGTAATCTCATTTTATAGGTAACATATTGGAAGTGAGGTGGACTTAAAAAATATATCAGATAATTTTCACATGAATATGAGTTTAGTAAAATAAGTTTAGAACATCTTTTTCTTAATATTTAATGATTTACTATTTGTGGAGCATAGTGATAAATAATTATTTTTATTGATGTATAAGCATCTTTTTAATGTAAGGTAATAGTTTATTCAACAAGGGCTTATGTTCACTGTTCTCTAAGAAGATAATTAAAACAGAAAAAAATAGATTTTCTTGACTTTCTTGTTTGAAAATATACTTCGCAGAAAAAAATATACAAAAAAAAGAAGAAAGAAAGAAAGAAAGAAAGAAAGAAAGAAAGAAAGAAAGAAAGAAAGAAAGAAAGAAAGAAAGAAAGAAAAAGAAAGAAAGGGTTGTTGGAAATTATTAATTATCAGTACAAATATTATTGTTGAGGGCCAGTTTTAGGGCCAGATATTTTTGAGGCTAGGAATATCACCAAGCCTTCTTTGATTGTTTTAATGAACAGACTTTATTTTAAGGAGAGTTGTAGATTTACAGAAAAATGAATTATATAGGACCATGTTCCCATATGCCTTCCCTATTCAGAATTTCTACTCTTTTTTTGTATATTACTGAGAAACATTTGATGTAAGTACAAAATGAAAATATTTTGCCAATAATGGTGGTACTAAATAATTATTAATGGCAATAAATAGTTTAGTTATATATTAAAAAATTAATTTTACAGTTTTTAAAGCATTGAGAAAGAATAATGTCAATTTTCATCATGATGGCATCTTACAGAGTAGATTCACCATGACAGAAGTCCCTGTTCTTCACCTCTTTAACATCTACTCTGGCTGGTTTCTTGGCAATGTTTATCATTTTTAATGTTTGACTTTTCCAGAATGTCATAGATTTGGAATGACATGAATATGGCATTTTAGACAATATATTCTTTCTGGAAATATGTATTAATAATGCCTCCATGTGTATTTATGTTTGATAGTAAATTTCATTTTATTAAATTTTTTGAGTGACCCTTCAGTGTTTGGACGTATCAAAGTGTTTACATTAATAAGAGGTAAATGGCTACTGAAATATCTCTTAGCTGCTTTTTTTTCTTGGCAATCATGAGTGAAGAAGTTGTGGACCTTTGTATCTTGGTTTTGTGAACACTTGTATGTGGACATAGCTTTCAATTCCATAGAATTAACACTGAGAAATACAATTAGTGAGCCATATTAAGTGTATATTGTGATTTTTAAGAAGCTACCAAACTGTCTTCCAGAGTTGCTGTCCAATTTTGCTATCTCAACAGCAATGTATGAGAGTTCCTCTCTTTCCCTATCTTTGACAGCTTTTGATATTGTCAGGTATGAAATTTTATAAATTTTTATAAGTCTTTTTAATTTGTAATTTCTTTTTTTTCTCCCCAAACCTATTTATTATACCCAACAATTAGAATAATGCCTGAATTTAACATGCACCAGAAAGAAAATTAGTAATCCATTAACTTGGATAATTGGGGATGAATAAAATGTTGACATGCACCATAATTCTACCTTGAGAAAAATTGTTTAAAACATGGCTTATGCATTGTTGTATCTTTGCAACTCAGCACAGGTGGGCAGAAAATAAAGACATGTATAGAGTACAAGCCTGTTCACAAATTATAATATTTTCTTATCTCATTACACATTTATTGATCATAAGGCTACTGAGCAATTTTATTTTATTTGGCACAGCTTTGTCAAGAGTCTTAGCTCAACAAACTAGGACTGGGAATAGGTAAAATATACTCTTATTCAGTGTCCCTGGTTTCAGAGACAGAATATATAGCCAGAATAGAAAGGGGGATGTTATTTTCTGGGAGCAAGAGATTAATACAGCTATTAATTTTTGGCACCATCAAATCAGATAATAGCTAGTGGTGGGAGAAGGGGGGGTCCCAATGTATAAGTCAAACCCAATAAAAAACCAAATGTGCCCGTTATAGATAGAGAAATGACAGGAAAAAAGCATTTGAATAGTCAACTTGGATTAAATCTATGCAATATTCCACTACTTTCAGTCTGTGTAATGTGTCCTAAACACATCAAAGCAAAGCTAGCATTCAATCATACATCTTTATTGCCTTATTTTAACATTTCTCCAATTAAAAGAGTTACATCCTTATTTTAAAATCTCATCTGCCAATTTAGCATTTTCCACCAACTCGGGGAGCAGAAAACTTCTCAGGTTTCACAGTCTTTTTCTGAGGTGTTGCCTCTGTGGGAGTCTTAGCAGCAGCCATTGCCATCTTTTTAAAAGCCTGCTTAGCCTTTTTGTTTGTTTGTTTGTTTGTTTTGCTTTCTTGGCAGACTAAGAGCTTGCTTTCATTGAGCCTTTTAAACTTCTGGTTTCTGATTCCTCTTGGCCATGATATCTGCAAGGGATGCACCAGTGATGGCCCTCTGAAATTTGGCCTCAAGTTGGGTTCTCTTCTTTTGAATTTCTTCTGACTGGCTTTTTTGTGCTTTCTTCTGTAGAGGACAGTACAGTTTATCTGCTGAGGATTCCTCTTGGATAGGAAAGCCAACTCATATTTTGCATTAAGAAATTGGAAAACCTTTCCGTCAGTCCTTGTATAGTGACTCCTGTATATGGGGTGTATCTTGTACCCACTAAAACTGCACAGCTTGACCTTCATGGCAGTAGCTGCTCTGTAATTTCTTAATGACATATAATATTCAGCATCTTTTCCTATGCTTTCCAAATATATAGTTTGTTATTCTGAGGAATATATTTATTTCTTTCATTCAAATTTAAAATAATTGTATTAGGGTAATACTGAAATACAATAAACTATACACATATAATTCATACATTGTCAAGTTTGCAGATACCTATTTACCAGTGTAACAATGACCACAATCAAGTTTTTAACATTAATAGTTTATGCAGATGGTTCTTGGTGCCCTGTTGTATTTCTACCTCTTGTTTCCTCCTCCAAGGGGCGGGGGAGACAAAATAAAACAAAAACAAAAAACAAAACAAAACAAACAAACATAAAAACCTGACTGACTTTGTATTGTGATACATGATACAGTAAATTGGAAATCACACAAGTAAATTGTCAGAGCCTTAGTCTGCATAGATAGTGATCTTGGAACAATCAGTCATCCCTCAAACTTAGTTTACTTATGTGTAAGATCAGAAGTCTTCCAATCAGGACTCATGATACTTGAAAGATAAGGACAAAGTGAATAATGAATCAAGAATACTGCCTGACACAGAGAAGGCTCTTGATTTCTAGTATCCAGTGTTACCATCCATGCTTTAGTTTGTTGATGCAGAGTAAATGTGGGTGACTATAAATCCATAGGTTTTTTTTAATTTTATTTGTTCTTTTTATAAAAAATGGTATAGTAGATATAGAAAAGAATTTGATGATTACTAAAATTTTAAACAGAATTACCACATGACCTACCAATTTTATTTCTAGCTATATTTTCAAATGAACTGAAAACAGATATTCAAACACTTGAACATGAATATCAATTACATCACCATTTCCATTAGAAGATATATAAAAATCCAAATTTTCATTAAGAATGAAAACAAATGTGTCTATGTATTTATATGTATCCTTGTCTGAATAAGCACATGTACATATATATGTTCATATTTATATATCTATATCTCTTTATAGCATCCATATATGTTTGAATATTATTCTGCAATAAAAATGAAATTCTGTTACAAGTGACCATGTTGACAAATCTCAAAAATATTAAGAAAAGTAGACAAAATCAGACATGAAATTTCACCTGTATTATAACTACATTTATATTAAATACTCAAAATTTGAAAATCATAGAGTTAGAAAGGAGAGAGTTTGTTGCTTTATGGCCAATGGATTCCAAACATTAGGCATTTTTGGAAATTTAAGTATATTCATGTAGTCATTGATACCTATTCAGACTGAGTAATGGCCAAAGCCTCCACAGGAGAAATCACAAAAGAGGTCCATCTCCCATCTACTTAAATGTTTTGGAAATATGAATATTTCCATGTCTATTAAAACTGACAATGACCCAGTCTATACTAGCAAGACTTTTCAGGTGGTTTGCAAAAATTGGTAAATATGCCACATAACTTGGGTCTCCTTTAACCCTCAGGCTCAAGGCATCATAGAAATAATGTATGAGAAATTAAAGACCATGCTACAAAATAGAGGAGGAAAACTATACAAATTCCCTCTTGATGCCTTGAACCAAACCTTGTTTGCTTTAATTTTAATTTCAATGTCAAAATCTTGTATTGATTGGGTCCCCCTCTCAGGGACCTAGGGTCTCATGGAAGGATCCTAAAACTAATGCATGGGATGGTTCAGGGATCCTCCTAAACATGAGTTTGAGGGTTTGTATTTGTTAACCATAAAAGTCAATACCTGGACCCTTAAAGCCATCAACAAAAAGATGAAGAAATTAACTCTGTAGAAAAACCCTGAAGGCAAAATTTCAACAATGCAAATTGACCTCACCTAAAGTAACCTGGATAATATTAAATACCTTTTTGACAAAGCCACCAGACTGGCCTCTTTGCCTGGTGGCAACCTAATTCCTGGACCTATGATAGTGAACATATTGTATGCACCTCTCACTGCTAACAGTTAGGCCTCACATCAGGTAAGTTGAGCTTTGGTCACTAAGCCACCTTCTGTAGCAGTGGCCAATTGTGAAGAAACTTTATATAAGTTTTTCTCTATTAATTCCAACCTTATTGATTCTGACATAAATTTAAGAGCTAACCATAACTGGAAATGCCAGCATATCCATATCTACTCTGCCCATTTGTTTCTCTATAGTAGATGTAATAAAATCTACAATCCAGACAGCTAAACCCTTTGTTTTGCTCTTGCCAAAATAAGTCATGTTTGGCTGACCTTAGAGTTTTAGATAATACTACCTATAGCCATATACTTCCCTTGGCAAAGAACAGTAGATTAAAGAAATGGGGAGGTTGAGGGAGGAGGGAAGTGCTGGGGAATAATATTTGTCAAATTATATTGTTATACTGTGTGCATGTAAGAATATATAACAACACATTCCACCATTATATACAAATATATGAACCAAACAACAACAACAACAACAAAATAGAAAAAAAAGGTCCCTATTTCCATAAGAGAGTCATTATCTGGTGCTCAGTTTTATAAATGAGAAAACCAAAGGCAAGAAGTGTGGGGGGAAGTGGATTCATGGGCACCCTGTGTACCTATTGACAGGTTCAAAATAAATTTGTAGAAAATACATTTTGACAGAGAGATTAATCAAACATTTTATGAGCCAGGCACAGTGGTTCATTCCTGTAATCTAGCTGCTTGAGAGGTTTAGACTGGATAATGTCAAGTTCAAACCAGTCTCAGCAAAAGTTAAGTGCTAAGCAACTCAATGAGACCCTCTCTCTAATCAAAATACAAAGAAAGGATTGGGTTTTGGCTCAATGCTCAAGTGTTCCTGAGTTCTATCTCCTGTATAAAAAAAAAAAAGGATTTTCTGAATCCTAGATTCCCTATGATAAAGCAGTATCTTCAATGTGTTCTTGGTCCTCATGTTGTGAACCATGCAGCTTATTTGACATGAGATTTTAGTACTCCCAGTTCTTTCTGCTATTAAGCAGGGGCATATACATCTCTGAGTCATACTATTGTCTGCAGTGATATGCAGTGATTAGCTGGCATATGACAAAGGCTAATGTGGGGCTTAGTATCAATGCATTGATTAGTATCACTTGTTCATTTCCACAGTGGAGCAGAGTATAATAATTAGGACATTTGTACAAGATGTAGATTACATGGGATCTGATTCTATCCGATTCTACTTATTTAGTAGCAGTAAAATCTTGAGTAAATTATTTTACCAGCCTGGACCTCAAATGTTTTGTTCATAAAATGATGATCATAATTATACTACTTAATAAGGATAATGTGAGAGAAAAGAGAAATTAGTTACTCACCAAAAACAATGTCTGGCATATAAATAGTCAATAAGTATTAGCTGCTGTGATAAACATCACTACAAGCAATCTAAAAAAATAAAAGGAAAAAAAGGCAGGAGTATATAGAGACAAAAAATAAACATAGGAAAAGTTGCTTAGCATTCTATGTCATAGGATGTCATGCTGCACGATTCACACCATGAGGACCAAGGCCACACTAAAGATACTGCTTTTTTAAAAAAAATTAATTCATTTATTTTTGTACAGAAGATTGAACTTGGGAGCTCTTGATCACCAAGCAATATCCCCATCTGTGGTTTGTATTTTGTTTAGAGACAGGGTCTCACTGAGTTGCTTAGCAACTCACTTTTGCTGAGACTGGCTTTGAACTTGTCATCCTCTTGTCTCAGCCTCTTTAGCAGCTGGATTACTAGAACTAGAAATTACAAAAACAAGCATGGGTAAATCCAAAAATCTGACAATAACAACTGCTTTGTGTAAGTGGAGGTTCAACAGGAACTCTCATTCCTTCCTAGCAGGATAACAAAATTGTACAGCCACTTTGGAAGAGTTGGGCATTTTCTTACAAAGCCAAACACAGTCTTAACCACAATTGTCATAACCACATTTATGATATTTATCTAATGGTGTTGAGATCTAATGCCTACATGAAAACCTACATGCACATTTTTATAAGGTCTTAAATTGTGGATACAGCAAGGTGGTACTGTACTTCCCTAGTGTGCATGAGTTAATGAGTTCCATTCCATGATTACACAAAAATATAAATATTCATAATTTATTTATTCACAGTTTCCCAGAACAGGAAGCAAACCAGATATCCTTCAGTAAGCACTTACATATTTTTAATTAAAAAGTATCATTTCCATTAAATGGTGTGTTGTTCAACATACAAAATCAATGGGCTAACAAATATGAAATGACACGGAGGCATATTTAATGCATACTGCTTAAAGAAGAGCTGGTTTTAAATGCCTTACCTCTGTGACTTCAATTATGTGACACTCTGAAAAGTGCAAAAAAAAAAAATAGACAATAAAGTATTAATGGTTCCAGAGATTCGGGGGCAATAGAAGACAGTGAAGAGATGAAGAACAGAGAACTTTTACATTCTGACACTGTTAATAATATGGAATAATGATGGACACTCAACAGTATATTTTATCAATTTCTTCAGAAATAAAAAACAAGTAGTCCAGTTAGTAATAATGTCTTGGTTACCATTATATTGTTTCTGTAATGATAATGAATCTAACATAAATATGCAAGATGTAAATAATAGGAAAATCTGTATGTAGAGCAGGCATATGGGAACACTTCTCTATATGGTAAATTGCCCTGTAAATGTAACCATATTTGAGAAAAGCAATGCTTGTCTACTAAAACAAATAGAAAACACTGGGGATTGTCATACCTCAGCTATGAGCTATGCCTGGATGGCCCTCACTCAGTGACATAGATACCTTCATTTTAAAAATCAATGACCCACCACAACTCTGCCTTTATTTCCCTGTATTTACATATGAGGTTTTGATAATCCTTTTGTGAGAAGTAGAAAGTGCAGTGGTCCATTTTCAAAATAAAGTATTTCAATTTTAATTGTCAACTCACTGAGGATATACAAATATCAAAAAAGAGGAAACAGAACAAAGGGTCACCAGCAGGTAACACCTGATTATGACAGAAATAAAGTGAGTGGATATGGTCTTGCCTGACAAACACTGATCACTAGTGAAGGCGTTTTCTCCACAACACAATAAGGGAGGGAGGACAACTAAAGGGACATTTATTTAAAGAACCCAATAGAGAGAGTTAAAGTTTGGCGATGTTCAGGAAGACTGTACATCCCACATACTTACTGATGAGGAACAAGGGAAAAGACCTTGTGAACTAGAGAATGATAAACAAAAGAAATTAGAGGGGAAACCAGTATCTTACATACTCAAGAAAATTTATTCAACCTTAATTCAAACATCAGTGACAAGTTATCTTCCTGTACCATAGCCAGTACTTCCTGAAATACTGAGAACTTTTGCTCCAATATAATTTTACTACATTCATGCTGGAGAGAAAATTATCTGAAATGGCTTTTTAGGAAATCCATATCAAAGCCAGGCACAGTGGTGCATGTCTGTAATTCTGGTGTCTTGAGAGGCTAAGGCAGGAAAATCATAATATTAAAGCCAGATTCAGCAACTTAGCAAATTAGTCAAACATTTTGTCTATATTAAAAACGGCTGAGGATGTTACTCAGTGGTTAATACCTCTGGGTTCAGTTAGTGGAAAGAAAAATCCAACATGTAGCTTATAAAATGATAATGCTGGGCTGGAGTTGTGGCTCAGTGGTAGTCGCGTCTTATGAATAAACATTCAAGATCACTCCAAGTAAACTGGAATGCACGAAATTACCACACAGAGATAGAGAAATACCTTTTGGGGGGGATCCTGAGATGACTCTTCTGACCTATGGGAGTCTTTGGAAATAAAAAAAGGAGCATGTGCTGAACACTTTTATTGGGAAGAAGCCATTAAAATGAGGGAAAGGGTAGGATTACAAAGGAAGAAATGAGTATAACTCAACCCTGTGGGTTATGAGGACACATGTAGACCTGCCTTGCTATCTGAGCTGGGAGAACTCCCAAGACACCAAGAGGTCTAATCCAATATGATTGGTGTCAAAATGGAAGAGAAATTAGGTCTCAGAGAAACCATAGAAAGACCATGTGACACACAGGAGGATGGCCATCTGAGAGCCAAAAGAGAGAAGAACAACCTGCGGTGCCCTGATGTCTGCCTGATATTCCAGTCATGGGAAAGTCCATTTTTTTTAAAAGGTGCCCAGTGTTGGGGGGGTGCTATTTTATGGCAGCAGAGTGACCACAATGCTGGATGCAGGAGCAGAATTCAGTCCTGAGGGACACTGTGTCCTCAGTGAGGGTATTCTATAGAGCCACTGGCGCAGCACCTTCAACAGAGACAGGACCACGAGATCCAAGGAAGCAGAGACTGCCACCCCAGGATGAACAGGTTGAGGAGACCTGGCTCCACAGCAGGTGGGGAGTCTCCACTGGGCCATTTGCTACAGAAGACACTAGGGGGCAACTGAGCACATGTGAAATGCCATGGAGACAGGAGGGGACAGGTCACTAATGTCCATGTCCTTGTCACAGGTGCAATGCAGTTATATGAGTACAGCTGACTGTAGGGAAGGAAGGACGGACTTCTTCATCCTGAGTGCAGCTGGAGGTCTGAATCCACTCATTTCCACCTTCCCTTTCTTAATTTTAAGAGGGTGTCCTCAGCTCCTGAAGAGCTGGGCTCTAGACCATGCCCATCTCATCTCTGGGGCCAGGAGGAGACTATGATTGTGAGCAACCAAGAGTCTGAGTCACAGACCCCCAAAGGCTCAGCCACTGACCTGGGAGACTCTGCAGGGTGGGCACCTTCTTCCACCAGGATGAGGAACCCTGGATCTTTTTCTTCTTGCTGCCCATCTGTTGTCAATGCCAGACCACATTGTGGGGACCCAGTGCACAATATTTTCCTCTACAGGAGAGACTAACCTGCTCATGGCAGAAGTCTAGATGCTGAGAAATTTTCACCAGGAATGAAGGTAAACTCAAGAAGTTTGGCCAAAAGACCAAAATGGCTGTGAGCTGCTCAATAGAGAATAGAGACGTGACAGGATCAGGGACTTTGGAACAGAGAATAGGGAAGGACCATAAGGGGAGGGACAAATGACAAGCATTTGACAGCTGGGTCTGACCACTGCATATTGTGGACATCTGTCGATACACCATTCTGACACCCCAGGTCAGGTCACCAGGGGCATGCAAATTAAAACACATGAAAAAACAGACCACCTTAGGGATGGTCATGTCCGGGAGGTAGCACACAACAGGCAGCCAAAGGGGAGCCCAGGCCACATCCCTGCTGCTGAACTGGTCCTGCCTGCAGTCACAAGCCACTCCCAGAAGCTGAGTGTTCTGGGGAGTTTCCATGAGCTGTCTCCAAGATGAAGACAGGACATGCAAGACAGTGTGACAGATTCTGGCAATACTAGGCATTCTGCTATGAAACTAAAGATGGTGGAAAATACACCATAAAATAAGTAAATAACTGTATTGGAAGACTTAGAGGACATGTGTTCAGCATTGAAAATTTGGAGGACACAAGTCTGCCCTTCTCTGGGGGTAATGGATCAATAATATTGAACAGCCAGAAAGTAGAATATTACTCAGAAATTAAAAAAAAAAAACAGCTATCATGCTAGGTGCTGTAGTACTCTCCTGTAACCCTCACCAATTGGGCGGCTGAGGCAGGAGGATCACAAGTTTAAGGCCAGTTTTTCAGCAACTTATCAGGGACCTAACAACTTAGATACTGCAAAAAAAAAATTAAAAATTCGACTGTGATTGTAGAAAAGTGGTAGTGCATATGTGGATTCATTACCAAATTTGAAGAAAAATTTGAAGAAAGAAAAAGAAAAAAAGGAAACAACTATCTATGCTATAGTGAAAACCCCTGGAAGAAGTTTGTGTGCACAGCACTCAGGATGACAGGACAGTCTGAACATCATCATGCTGTGAGTGCCAGGCAGATGTCAGACAGCCCAGGTGAAACTACAGGATGGAAAATCATGAATGTCCACAGCAGAGGGAGGAGGGTGTAGAGCAGCTGGAGCTCAGACAGTGTGAGGGCAGGACCTGCACTGGCCAGGCCACACTGCTGGACTCACGTCACTTTCCACTTGTGTACTTCCACAGAATGCACAAGGTGACCCTGTAGTGACCTGTAGATATGGGCAGAGGTTGATGAATTGTAACAGAAGCAACAGAGTTTGGAGATGGTGATAGAGGGGATGTGGGAGCAGGGGGGACACAGGAGAACTCTGTACTTCACTCCAATTTTCCTGGATACTTAAACTATACAAAAAAATAAAGTCTTAAAATATTCCCAAGTAGAATACATTGAGAGTCCTATCTTTGCTGCACAAACCCTGATACTGCCTAACTCACTGTCTTCAGGTCTTAAATTATTTTCTTTATCATACAGTGAGCTCATTGCCTCCTGGGGCTGAGCTGAAGGGTCAGAGTGCAGAGGAGCCACCCTGATCTTCTGACTGACCCTCCTTGTAGTGCTCAGGGCCTGGCTGCCTCTGAGCAGTGCCATCAGCAGGTGGAGGCAGCAGGAGGAGCGTCTGGGGCAGTCCAGCCTCACACTTCTGCTTTATGTGTGGTTTTTCTCATGGCCTGTGTCACTGTGAGAGGGGAACTGCTACTCTGTTGACAGTAATAAGTGGCAATATCTTCAGGCTCCAGGCTTCTGATGGTGAGAGTGAAGTCTGTCTCAGATCCACTGCCACTGAACCTCTAGGGGACCCCAGATTCCAAACTGTTTGCAACATAGATGAGGAGCTTAGGAGCTTGACCAGATTTCTGCTGATACCAGTGTAAATAATTACTAATAGCCTGACTGGCCCTACAGGTGATGGTGACTCTGTCTCCACGAGACACAGGCAAGGAGGATGGAGACTGGGTCATCGTGATGTCACATCTGAAACCTGCCATTGGAAACATAAAAATAAATATTCATATGATCTTTAAGTTTTAAGAGGACTTTCCTGAGTAACCAGGCAGCACTGACCACACTGTGATTATTAAATCCTCAGTACTGTCCCTCCTTACCTGGGAGGCAGAGCAGCAGGAGCCCCAGGAACTGAGCAGGGGCCCTCATGGCCATGCTGTGTCCTGACTGGGACTGACTCCTGCACAGGGTGTGAGCAGCCTCTTAAGAAGTCCTCAGGGCAGTGGGCTGTGCTGTGGGCACATGCAAATCAGCAGGGCTGGGCAGGCTGGGTACAGCTGCAGGGTGGGCTTCTCCTGGTCAATCAACACAGGCTCAGTGTGTCCAGGTGTCCCAGGTCAGACCAGGCAGCTCAGAATTGCTTGGGGAACATGGTTCTCTGGGGACACAGGACACAGTCAGCCCCCTGAGCTGTGAGGTTCAGCAAAGACCCACCAGAGCTTCATCTCAGCCAGTGTCCAATTTGCTTAGAAATGAATAAAATGAATATTATATGCCACATACATAATATTTAGGAGAAAAATTATATGTATCTCTTTGTGTTTAATCTGCATCTGTAGTATGAGTATATATCTACACATAGATATGCCCTGACTTTTGGTTTAGTGTGTGGTTTTTCTTTTTCTTTGTTACTTTTTCAGTTCTGGTGATCTACACAGAGTCTCTTACATGCTAGGCCAGCAGGAGCTACAGCAAAATCAGTTTCATTTTATTTATATTTAGTGATCCTATAATTTTTCTGGTGGGCCCTTGATCCTGCAGTCCTCCTCCCTCAGTTTCAAGGTATCCAGGACTATAGGTATGTGCCACCTTGCCCATGGGACTCTAAGTTCAGTTACCCTGAGCCTGAGCAGGTAAAGCTGACATCTCTCACCTGAACCTATGCTGCCCCTCCACTCTTAGGACTGAGCATGAGCACCATGGACTTTAGGACCTGCACAGGGTCCTCCTGCTGCCTGGAACAGTGATCTTCCAATTGCTCAGGACACTGGGTAACCCACAGGGCTATGGTTAAAGATAGGAGCAGGTGTCATACAGATGAGCAGTTGTTCTTGACCCCAAGAGGACAGAAGATCTGTGTCCAGAGTTGGGCAAGGGCAGCTCCTCCTGCTGGCTTCCCCCACACAGGGCAGAACAACTGGCTCAGTGACTGCATGACCACAGGAGAAACCCATCCACATCGGCTGCTGGTCACCCCTCTGACTGGACAGACAGAGGTGCATCTGGCAGCTCCACAGCTCACATAACACAGGGACTCTGCTCACAGTGGGCCATGTCAGCCACATGATCAGCTTCTGAATACCTATTGCTCTCCTTTCTGCTCTCTGTAAGACCAACAGGCACCACTTTTGACTCTCCAATGAGAATCCAAGGGGTGGAGTCAGAGGCAGGCCAAAAGGCCAGTATGTGCACGAGAACAGGGTTGTGACCCTGTGTGGTCATTGCCCATGTAGACATGCCCATGGCTGTAGACGGGAGAGGCTGGAGCAAGGGCGCAACCAGGCTGAGCTCAGGAGGTGCTCACTTAGAGCTGCAGGCTCTGGCTTTGAACTATGAGGATTAGCAAAAACATTCAGCCTTTGTTTTTTGGGATTGGCTTATTTCATGTAGCATGATGTTCTCCAACTCCAACCATTTACTGGCAAATGCCATCATTTTACTCTTCTTTAAAGCTGAGTAATATTTCATTGAGTATATATACTATATTTTATTTTTCCATTCATCTATTGAGGGACACTTAAGTTGGTTACATAGTCTAACTATTGTGAATTGAGCTGCTCTAAACATTGATGCAGCTGCATTACTGTAGCATGCTGATTTTAAGTCTTTGGGGTAAAAACCAAGGAGTTGGATAGCTGGGTCAAATGGTGGTTTGATTCCCAGTTTTCTGAGGAATCTCCATACTGCTTTCCATAGTGGTTGTACCAATTTGCAGTCCCACCAGCAATGTGTGAGTGAATCTTTTTAGTTTATTCATATAGAGTGTTCCTGTAATTTTACTGGGGTGGTCTTGAATCTGGACTCCTCCTCCCTTTGTATCTAAGGTCGGTGGGATAATAGGCATGAGCCACCCTACCCATTGGACGTTAAATTTTGAAGCAGTCAGCTTGGATATTTAAAGTTGACATCTCTTGCCTAAACCATGGCTGCTACTCCACTCAGAGGGACTGAGCATGAGCATCATGGAGTTCATGAATTGCTCCTTTGTACCTGCTGGTCAACATTGACCTTTCCATTGCTGAGGACACTGGGTGACCTGAGGGGCTCTGGTTACAGATAGAAGCAGGTTGTCATACACATGGGTGGTTGTTCTGGGCCCCAAGAGGACAGAAGTTTCGGGTCCAGTGGTTGGCATGGGCAGCTTCTCCCTTGTGTTTTCCCCACAGGGAAGAGAACAGCTGGCTCAGTAACTGCATGTCCACAGGACAAATCTATTCAAAGCTGGTAGTGGCCATTCTTCTTTCTGGAGAAACAGGGGTGCCTCTGGCAGCTCCACAGTTCACATGATGCAGGAATGTCCTGTGTGTAAGTATTTTTTTTTTGAATGAAAGAATGAATTCTATGTTTTTGATCATTGTTTTAATGAGAATCTGTCAAACACATTTTCTATACAACTTTTGTTGAAATATAGAAATCAGATTATTTGCATAGGGGATTGGGATATTGCAGGTAGTTGTTTCACCATGTCACTTCCTCAGAAACTCAGGAACCGCCTCAGCCATGGCTCCTGGAGACTTGGCTACTCTTGAAGAGGGTGGAAGACATTGACATCAACCCTTTGGTAATGGTTCTGGAGCTGCCCTGGATGCATACGCCTTTAAGTCTCAATGCACCAGGTTATTATTGCCTTCAGTCTTGCTTGGCAGTGCCAGGTTGCAGTAACTTGGGTGTTGCCCACTCAGATAATGAAGCATGGCTTCAGGTGTAGGCATCACCCATGGGGGTTCAGTTACATTCACCTGTTCTTTTGTAAACCTGACTCTTTGCCTCATTTGAATGGTTTCTCCCAAATAAAAGGGTTCAACACCTCCTCCCAGATCTCTTCCTTGCCTGGTTGCCCCCCATGCATCAGCTGCTGCTGAAGACCAGTCACTAAACCCTCCCAAAAAAGTACTTTTTTTGTCTGTGTCTTTATTCCTCAAATTAACATAAAGTGACCCTGGTGAATTTAGTCGTGTGACATGACAGTGCTGGTTCTACAGGAATGCAGGAGAAATGAGCTAGGGGATTGTGGAAGCTTTCACTGATTTCAAAGGAAGTCCTGGGAGGCCTGACTAATTGTGCCAAGGTCAGAGTCGCTGTGGGGTGCCTGTGATAGGGCAATGTTTGGGAAAGTGGAAGCAGTGGAAGGTCCATTGGAGATCCCTGAGACCGAGAGACACCAGTAACACAGAACATCTTCTGAGGAAAGCTGCAGGATCAAGCAAAAACAAGACCAGAGAGAAAGCATGTTGGTTGTACCCACAAAGCCATCTTTGGAGCTTCACAGTCATTTGGAGAGAATATCAGAGCACCATGTGACCCAGGTGCTGGATGTGGGGCTACAGGACTAATTTTCCCAGCTGGATATTGGTATACTCATCCCATTCCTTCTTTGTGTGCCCTGTGACTTTCTTCCTTTTTAAATTTTTCTTCTTTTTTATTTTGGAATATAAATGTTTACTTGGTGCTTTATGGAATACATGTAACATGATTTTGATTTGTACAGGGGATAACACTGAGAATTTGCATTGAACTTGGACTTGAGCCATCCAGGAACTATGAAGCATATGCAAACAACTGTGATGGCCTAAATGTATTTCACATTGTGTGGTGGGCATGAGCCCACCTGGAGGGTCAGGGCACAATGTTATGATGTGGATATAAGATGTTCCCCAAAAGCTCATGAGTGAGAAAATGCAAGGCTGTTTAGAGATGAAATAATCAGATTATGAGTTGTGCATTCCCATCCTCTGAAGATTAACTAGGGGGTTGCTGTAGTCAGGCTAGGTGTGGCTGGAGGCTGGTCATTGGGTACGTGAATTGAGTGATAGATTTTGCCCTTATGTTCAGTGCCCCTCTCTTGGCTTCCTGGGGCCACATCCTAAGTGTTATCTCTCCCTGTACCTTTCTGCCAGGATGCTCTGCCTCAGCTGGGGCCCAGAGCAATGCATTGGCTGTCTATTAACTGAGACATTGAAATAGTGAGCCCAAATAAACTTTTCCTCTTATTGTTCTTGTCAGGTTCCTGGTTCCAGAAGTGAAAAAGCTGACTAAAGCAACCTCCAACCTCCTTACTGATCAAATGAAACTAGCAGATTCCTTTCCCTGCCCGGCCCTTTGGCTTGGTCTTAGGGTGAAACTGGCCTCATAGAACAGATTGGGAAGTTCTTCTTTCTGCTTGTCAAGACAGTTGTGTAAGACTGATGAAATTTCTACTTCAAATATGTGATTGAATTCCCCAATGACGTCCTGACTCTGTGCTTTGCTTTTTCAACATTTTAAAATTATTTTCTTGTTATAATTCTATCCAATTTTTCTAGATATTCTTGAGTCTTAATAATTTATCTCTTTCTGAGAGTTTTTGTATTCCATTTAAATTGCATAATTTGAAATAATTGCATGTTTTCATATTATCTTATAATGTTTTTAAATTTCTATAGATTCATGATCAATGATGACACTGATCTTTGTCATCTCTGCCTTCCCTCTTTTTTCTGAATAAATTTTTGTAAGGGTCTGCTAAGTTTTTGATCTTCTCAGGAAAGCACCATTTGGTGTCACTGATTTTCTGGTTTTCTTTCATTTATCTGTCTTCTACTTTACATAATTTTCTTCTATCTGCTTGCTCTAGATTTCTCTTTCTTCTCCTAGTTTCTAAGGGTACATAATTGATTTCAGATTTTTTTTTATCATTACTAGAACATAAAATTAGAGGCTTATATTTTTAAATTCAAATATTCATTTGTTCTCTAAAAATTTGCCACTTTGACAGAGGGGCAGCTTGGCCATTTCCTCACTTGGGAAGCAACAGAAGGAGCTGGAGAAGTGAAATGAAGAGGTCATCCTGAGATTCCTGGGAGTTGTGAAGTTTAGGCCCATCACCAGGGGAAGCTCCCACATGGGACACCTGAGTGCAGGGGCCATTTGGCAAGAAAAGGAGGAAATGGCCAAAGCCATAATACTATGACAGTTGAGGTGGACCCCCCAAAAGGCCCCAGGGTACAGATCCCTTTTTCTCACCAATGTTACCAACCATCTTCTCGAGATGGTGGAGCTCTGACCAGCATCCAGCACAAGCAGTATCAACAAGTGGAGAAAATTTTCAGATGGTTCATGAATTGGTATGAGTTGACAAGAGGGACGTCCTCTGGAAAGACTTGACTTGGTGCTTTGTTATGGACTAAGAAAACATTAATACACCAACAAAAGCTCATATGTAGACAGACAAATTTAGAAATTAATATGAATCTTATTAGATTAAAATGTTGCAAAGCACAACTTAGAGTAGCTCTGCTCCTTTTGTGGGGATATAGAATCCCAAGGAAAGCTAGACCAATGGTATAGAATAGAGGACACAAAGTCAAACCCACATGAATGCAGTTATCTCATATTAGACAAAGGCTCCAAAAACAAACATGGGAGACAAGATAGCCTATTCAACAAATGGTGCTGGGAAAACTGGAAAGCCATATGCAGCAAAATGAAATCAAGTCCCTAACTCTCACCATGCACAAAACTCAACTACAAGTGGGTCAAGGACCTAGGAATTAGACCAGAGACCCTGTGCCTAATAGAAGAAAAAGTAGGCCCAAATCTTTATCATGTCAGATCAGACACCCACTTTCTTAACAAGACTCCAAAAGTGCAAGAAATAAAATCAAGAATCAATAAATGGGTAAGATTCAAACTAAAAAGCTTCTTCTCAGCAACATAATTAGTGAGGTGAAGAGAGAGCTTACAGAATGGGAGCAATGTTTTACCACAAGCACATCAGATAGAGCACTAATCTCTAGGATATATAAAGAACTCAAAAAAGTAACACCAAATTAATAGTAATAATAATAATTATAATTATAATTATAATAATAACCAAGCAATCATTAAATGGGCTAAGAAACAAAAGAAGAAATATAATTGATCTCAGAATAAGACATACAGTCAATCAACAAATATATGCAAAAATGTTCAACATCTCTAGCAATTACATAAATGTAAATTGAAACAACTCTAATATTTTATCTCACTCCAGGTAGAATGGCAGATAGCAAGAATACAAGCAACAATATGTGTTGGTGAGAATTTGGGAGAAAAGCCACACACTTAACATTGCTCATGGTACTTCAAATTGGTGAAACCTATCTGAAAGCACTATAGATATTTTTTAGGAAATTTGGAATGGAACAATCATTTGAACCAGATATCCCATTCCTTGGTTTATATTCATAGGACTTAAAAAGAGCATTCTACAGTAATACTGCCATATCATTATTTATAGGAGCACAATTCACAATAGCTAAGCTGTGGAACCAATCTAGAATTCCTTCAACATATGAATGGATAATGAAACTTTATATATATATATATATATATATATATATATATATATATATATATATATATAATGAAATATTTCTCAGAATTAGAAAAGAATAAAATTATGGCTTTTTAAGTAAATGAATAGAGTGGGAGAAAGTCATACTAAGCAAAATATACCAATCCCAAAAATCCAAATGCCAAATGTTTTCTCTGATAAGTGGATGCTGCTCAATAATGCAGGATGTGGGGAGGCATGGGATAAATGGAGGAAATTTGGATTGGAAAATAGGAGGGAAAGGGGCCTGGAGGTAGGAAAGAAGGTGGAATTAGAAGAACATCACTATCCTGGTTTCATGTATGATTGCAGGAATGATGTGACTCTACTTCGTGTATAACCAGAGAAGTAAATATTGTGCCCCATTTGTGTACTAAGAATTGAAGAGTATTGAGCTGTCATATATAACTAATTAGAACAAATGAGTGGAAATTTAAAAAAATAATGTTCATTGCAGAGCAGCAAGGGCTATATTCAAACACATGGTGGGCCACTCTTACAAAGCTTCATCCACGGCTAAGTCACATCCAACCAGGGTACATTAACCTGTAGTGATGAACCCTGAATCAGACCATCTATGTTGGGGACAGAATTTTGCCAATCATGGACCCTGTGAATTGGATAAGTATTTAAAAGACCCTTCGTCTCACAAGGACACATGTGAGGACTTTCTTCCCCAGGGTCTGCAGCAGCCTCCAGAATCTCAGGAGGCCTTTAATAGACATGGCACTCTCCAGTTCCTCTCCCGACCTGAAACCCCAAACTAGGACAATTTTGCATTATTAATACCACCCGTAGTTAAGAGGAGGAAGTTTCCATGCATTTTCTAGAGTGCAATAGGTATTTTCTCCAGATGTGAATCAAAGAATATGCTTGTTTTCTCAGTCTGACAGTTGTAGGGTATTGTTGGAACATTTAGTGGATTGGCATGAGTTTCAATTTTGGTGTCACCAGGTGAGACTCAGACACTAGGGTTTGGGAAATGACCCTTGTATATCACAGAACCTGACTTTTTTAAAAGGAATAAATATAGTTTTTCAAACGTGTATTGTCTATGGCCACTAAAATATGAAGATAATGGAAATCATATTGGCCATATCCCATTGTTAGGTTATATTCCGGAATTGGTAGGTAACAATGAAACCCACCATTGTGTATAATTATAATACACCAATAAAAATATGGAGCAAAAGCAAACTGTAACTGGTAATTTAAAATCTGTCATTTATTCTTATTAACAGACACAGTTATTGGATATTACTCATAAAAATGTGTAATAAGAGTTGAGCCAAGAACTACAGAATTTTACAAGTTTTGCAGTTCTATGCCCTTAGTACCTTCCATAAGATGTCTATTTTTTTTCTGAATTTTAAAAGATGATACAGTAAGTTAACTAAATTGGAAGTCGGGGAATGTATACAAAAAATAAAGAGGGTGGAGGTCAATGATAAATGCATGCAACTCCATCTCCTGCAGATGCCGGGTCTGGCCCCGGGTTTGCTCCAGAGAAGTCTGCCATCTCTGTTCTGTTCCTTAAATCAAACTTGCTCTCTGTATTTGTCTGGCACTTCTCAGGTGCTTCATCTTCCAAAACAGAGAAACAAGGACCCACCTTGATTCTAAGACGTGTGTCAATGGGAGGGTCATGCTTCTCAGGTTGTGGTCAAGAGAGATCACAAAGTTTCATAGAAGTTATCCAGGGGCTGGACTGTGGTGACACTTGGTCCATTGTGAACAGAACCCAGAAGCCATGAGTATGGGCACTGAACACAGCCCCCAAGCCTTAGGTCTCCTCATGGAACAGGATCTCTGCTGCTTGCCCAGTGATGCTGAGGCTTTGCTCTCTATGGGGTCTATTTGCCATCTAGTGGTAGGTTTGTGACAGCATATTGTGGAATTTGGGGTCTGGGGACCCAAAGTCCTGACTGTTGATTCCTTCTCCCACATTCATCACATTCATGAAGCTGATTCTCTTCTATTCATCACTAGGCCAGATTTCCTGGGAAACTCAAGAGATCCCTCTCCTCAGTAAGTTTTCAAACCAAAGACACCAATTCACCAGGAATTTAAAAAACACACTGGTCTCAGGGAAGTTAGCGTCTAGGTGTGAAACCACAGTAGATGCCAAAGCTGGGGTTTTGCCAGAGAAGATAAGGGGCCTGAGGGACCCTTTGGGGTGCAGTAGCATTGGTGAGGGAGGCTTAGGGCTCCTGGTCTAGAGAGGTCAACCCAACCTCATAATTCTCACTCAAAACCCCTTCCAGAGCTGCTGAGAGTCTCCCAGGGCTCCCAGGAAGATCTTCCCTACTCAGCCTTTGGGCAGGGGCAAATAAGGAATGGTGCAGAAGGTTCCAGAGGTGCCCAAGATCCAGCACCACTGCTGCCCTGGCCCTTCTGCAGGGTGCTGAGGAAGGGAAGGAACCTGACTCTGCAACCCCAGTGCGCCTGGCTTCCCACACTGGATGGGCCGTTAAAGGAGTCCCAGGTCACCAGATGCACACAGGACAAGATGCCACCCTTTCATGGAAAAGGTGAGATTACTTTTTATCTAAAACAATGAACCTTTGCAGAAGCAGGAGGATGTTGATGGTGAGGGACCTTCATTTGGTGGGATAGGAGCTTGGTTACTGGCTCAGGTCTTGGCTCTGCCAGCAGGTGCTCATCACAGGAGATGACAAGTGCTGTACCAATGAACAATGGGACAGGGGGCTTGAGACATCTCAGGATCTGGCAAGGTCACACCCATCTTAGTCTTAAGGTTGTAAAAGTCAAATTTCCTTTGAGAAGAGACCATGGGGCAATTTGCTTGCATGGGGAAACTACTAAGAGGTAGTTTCCTGTGCTCAGCCACCCAGGCACTCAGAGGATTGTATAACTGTGGTCCCAGGAGGCTTGGTGACAGTTCAAGATTTTGGTATACATGGGCATCACTCACATTGAGCTGGTTCTGTAGGAATGCAGGATGCAGGAGTTGGGGGTCATGAGGTTCCACTGAGATTTTCTAGGAGGCCCTGAAAGCCAGGCACAGTGTATCAGGCTGAATCCCTGCAGCAGCCCCTGAGAAGACAAGGTGTGGAGATGTGAGAATGGAGGTAGTGTTGCAGTGGAGGCCCTGAGACTGAGAGATGCCAACAGCATGGGACAGCTGCTGAGGGAAACTCTAAATCCAGCAGAGGCAAGCAGGAAGGGAGGCCATGTAGGCTGTAGCTAGCATGTCCATAGGGGCAGAGCTCTGTGTCAACCCTTTGGACAGAACTTCACTGTGCCATATGCCCAGGTGCAGGATAGGGGGATGCAGGGTGGGTTTGCCCAACTGGATTTTTTTAATCTTTCTTTGGTCCCATCCCTTCTTTTTTAGATTCAATTTCTCCCCTTTGAAATGGCAATGTTGACACTTTGACACTGAACAATGTATTTGATTTTGGCTTTTCCCCAAGAGTTTTTCTTGCTGTTCATATAATACTGTGGACTTGGACTTTTAGGTAATGGTGAAATTTTTACTGTGCCCATGAATAATGGGAAAGAGGGCTTGAGATATCTCAGGAACTGGCAAGACTATGGGACCCTTGAAGATGGACTAAATGCATTTTGCACTGTGATATGGACATGAGCTTTTGAAGGTCAGGAGTGACAGGTTATGATATGGATATGAGATGTCCTCCCAGAATCTTCTGTTCTTCAGAGGTAAAATATTCAGATCTCAATAGCTATAATCAGTCCATCTTTCTTTGAATGGACTGATCCTGTGTTAATTGTACACAGGTGAGAAAAGGTTGGTAGAGGTGGGTCACGGGGGAATATCCTGGAAGAGCTGTTCTGCCTGTGCCCCCTATGCCCCTTTCCCCTGGAGACCTTGTCATGTCCTAAGCTGCTTCTCTCTGCCATGTCTTCTGCGATGATGTTCTGCCTCACCAAGATCCCAGAGATATGGAGCCAGTTGCATGTATTGAATCTCCGAAACCAAGAACATCACTATGCCACTTGACCAACTAAGTTGTTCCTGTCTGCTCTTTGTGTCTCAGGGATGAAGAACTGAGTAAAACTTATACTTTGACCCAGTTCTTATATATAAGTATGTTATTTTCCTCATATTTGTGAATTTTCCAGTTTACTTTCTGCTGTTAATTTGTAACTTCATATCATTTTCTTAAGGGGAGATAATTTGCATGTTCTATGTTCTAAGTCTTTATAACGTCATTGAGATTTGTTTTGTGGCCTAACACATGCAGGATCTTGGAGAGCATTCCATGTGCACTTGAGCAATCATGTAACATGCCATTGTGGGTGGAACCCTCCTACATGTCTGTTACATGGATGACATGGCTGCAGGTCTCTGTTTTCTGAATTGTTCTCTGCCTGGTTGTCCCAGGGATGATTGCAAATACAATAGTGGAGTCCCCTCTGTTACTCTATTATCATCTGTTTGCCCCTCCTAGCTGTCCTTGTTTTTAAATGTGTTTTGGAGCCCTCATGTTTAATGAACATGTATGTGGCTGTCCTATCTTCTTGGTGAATTAACTCTGTTTTCATTACATAATTTCCTCCTTTGTCTCTAAAGCAATTTTAACAAACTTACAGATGTTGGAGAAGAGCATAAACTCCTTTCTTGTCTCTTGCTCAGTATTTGCCTATGGTATTTTCCCATGTTTTCACTGTCAAGGTCTGCTGGTTCTAAGACCTAGTGTGAAACTATTGGACACAGCATGTAGACATACAGTTTCAATCAATGTTGCCAATCTACATATTTTAATCGGATGTTAATTTATTTACAACAGCAGAATTACAGAGGGAAAAAAAATTCTCTTTGCCATTTTTTTAAACCTATCTTTCTGTCTCATGTCCATTTTTCTATCTCCTCCTTTATCTTTAGTTGATTTGGGGGTAAAATATTTTGATTTCCTTCCCATTTTCTTTTTCCCTGTGTATATGAAAGCTTATTGTTTTCTTTGTTTTGGTGAATTTGGGTTGAAATATAACACACTAAATTTATAACATCTTAACACGATCTGGTGACAATTTGACTTCAGTCTCCTTAAACCATTGCCCTCCCTTACAGTTCTCATCCCTTTATGTTACTAATATCAATTCACATCTGTTTGTTGTGTAGGTGTTAACATAATGCTTAATGAGGATGACCATTAATATATTTCCTGAAAATCCTGTGAAAAACAAGACTAGTATTATAATGAAACTGCACTATGATTTAAAAATCATTTCCTGTGTTTGTTTTGACACAAGAACTCTGTAGTTTTGAACAGTTTTTAGTTACACTTTGGCCTACTTCATTTCAACTTGGAGCACATTTTTTCCCAGTAATCTTCATTCTGCTGGTGACATACCAGGGCTTCTGCAGCTGGTGGGAACTTGGTAGGTGGTGACTGAGCTGTGGCCATGGCACACAAGGTCCAGAGCCCTCAACTGAAGCTTCTTTCTCTAAGACAATCTGCTGAGCTGCTGCCCAGATCAGCAGCACATGTGGCAGCTAGGCCACCCAGGCAGGGAGGTTTTTGTTCGGGGCTGCAACACTGTGGGATGAATATGTGTACCTTGCCCACAGTAATATACTCCAGCATCCTCAGGCTCCACCGTGCTGATTCTTAGTGTGAACTCTGTTCCTGACCCACTGCCACTGAACCTGTCTGGGACCCTAGTGAACCAATTGGAAACCTTATAGATCAGAAGCTTTGGAGACTGGACTGTATTCTGCTGATGCCATTCCAAATAGGTTTTTCCATTATTGTGTAGGAGGCTCTGACTGGACCTGGAGGAGATGAAGTCCAATTGTCCAGGGGTGATGGGCAGAGAGAGAGGAGACTGGGTCAGCACCACATCCCCACTGGATCCTGAAATAATGATGGAAATAAAAGTTTATACACAGAATTATGAAACATTTTCGTGATTTCTCTCTTGGTCCTATCTTAACTAAATCATTTGTGTGTGCAGTGTAAGTAGTTTGGGTTCCTACCAAAAAAAAATACAATGTCATATAAGATACAGGTTGGCAAGTCCAATGCCTGTCTAGAGGTTTACCACATAAATCTCCTGTTTCTAGGTCCAAGTCTTCACCAGGACACAAATCTTTTTTTTTTTCTTCCCCTTCTGGATACTTCTTCCCTTCTATGGATCTGAACATCATCTTCCCCATTTTTTGAGCTGTGACTCACACCATGAACATGAGCAGGGATTACAAGTAGGAGGCAATGAGGTCACCCCCTTTCCCCTTGTCCTTCCCCATCCCCTCTGTCCTCACCAGAGACGCAGAGCAGCAATAGCCCCAGGAGCTGAGCAGGTAGCCTCATTTTGAGAAGTTGAGCAGAGAAGTCCTGGTGAGTCAAGGCCAGGTTAGAGCTGAGCTTTTATATCAGCCTTGCAGGAAGGCCCTCCCCAGGGAGCAGCATGCAAATGCCCTGGTGGGTGCAGATGGGTGGAAAGAGCCAATAGGGTGTGTGGGTATGGACTGACTTTGAACAAATAAAATGTCTTCTATGACTGGAGGAAAACTAAGGAGATGAAGGCCATGCTGCCTGCAGTAGTGGGCAGAGGATCTGATGGTGAATGTGAAAATCTTTGGCAAAGACGTAGATTTTCTATGAGTTCAGTAGGAAGCACCAATACAGCACCAGAGACATGAAGATGTAATCAGTGTGTCCAGGGCAATGTCTGGAGAGTAGTGGCCGGGCTGTTGGACTCCCTCTCAGCATCAAACCTGGAGAAGGAAATCATCCCACACCCACTAGATCTGACAGGAAATTTCCTCCAAACAAATCAATCTCCTTCAGGTACTTCAGACTCCTGTGGTAGCTCAATGTTAACAAGTGTTGGAAATGATCTCTCCTGGGTCATTGCATGAATCAGAAGTACCTGACAGGGAGAAAGAAAACTTTCTCTGACACTCAAAATCTATAATTGATTTTTAATTTTCAATGAATGATGGGAAAAGTATCTTCCACAGGAGTCTTTCTCATCTGTAAACTAGAGATCCATCCTACAGAGGGGCTTCTCCAAACTCAGGTTTCATGGTGGATCTTGAGATTAGAGGCCTCTGAGGCAGCACGCCACCTTCTCTAAGTCATGGTCTGTTGTCACTTACTGGAGGATCAACTTTGAACATGCCAGGTACAGGAAACCAGGGACTGCTGAGCCCAAACACTGAGGGACCCTTGGCTGTTTACACACTTGGTTCTCAGGATTCTCAAGACTGACCACCAAAATTTATATGATAAACAAACACATAAATTTCCAGAAATTCTATGCAGCTTATTCTTTTTTTTTCAATTATGACTTACTTTCAATTTTTAAAATAATGTAATAAATTGATTATTGTTCATACAAATTCTAAAGTTAAAAACATTCTAATTAAATGGGTAGATGTGAAAATATTAAATGTCAGCATCTTCACAAAGAGGAGTTTTACTTCAATGGTGCCAGTGCGTTCTGAGCACACATAGCAGTGAGGTGTGTGGATGTCACACTGTGCCCAGTCTTTTGCCCAGTCCTTTCCCATTCTGACCTTTGTCCTCCCCTGTTCCAGGTTCTCTGCCCTCCTGCTCTCCCTTCTGTTCTTATTTTCATGTGTGCATTACCATGATGTGTAAACACGGGAGTCATTGTGGACAAGAATGACACCCACAGAATTCTCATGGGAGGGTGCAGGAGGAAGCCAAGTGACCAGCCAAGATGGTCCACCAGTTGATCAAGTAGTTGAGAAAGGCCTGTACACATTCTGCTTTGTTAAGGGCAATAATGTTCAAATATGTCAATTAATTGCATATTAATTATAAGGTGAAAATTGGAGTTGCTGAGATCCTAATTGGTCCTCCTCTAGGAGGTCCTGTAATGGAGGTTTGGTCCCAGTGTGGCCATGATAGGAAATGGTTGGTTCTTTAAGAGGTAGGGCCTAATGGGAGGGGCCAGGTCAATGGAGTTGCTGAGCCTGGAAGGAAAAGTGCTGGACTCACATACAGAGGAAGTCCTCTCCAGAGTGGGTGGTCATAAGTTTGGCCACACCACAGGCTTGACCACTGCAACCTGCAGCTGGTGCCCTTCCCATGTACACACTATGCTGTGACACTGGCCAGGGGGCCCTCACCTGCACACAACAGGTGAGACTGCCCAACCTTGGACTTCAAGGCTTGAAAATTATGAAACAAAACTTTCCTTTACACAGCACTTACTTAGCTCAGGAATTTTACTATACCAACAAAAAAATGACTAATTAGTATTTTTTATTAATAAGTGTTTAAATTGAAATCTCATTAAATTGCCTATTGCAGATTAACAACTCTATCTATAATAATTGTATCCTACAGGTAGTATCCCCAATCTCATGTGTACAGACCACTCCACATTCTAGAAGTGCAGATTCTCATCTGCAGGCCTGGGTGGCTCTGGAACTCTGCTCTCAAAACAGCTCTCAGTGACACAGATGACTCTGTTTAGCCTGACACGTTGAACAGGATGGGAATTACTCCACGTCCACACTTGGCTTGCTTTTCATTTGGTAGGAAGATTTCATTGTTTTGGGGAAGGATCCTTATCTTTGCTTGTAATTTCTTCCTTTACTGTGGACTCTGTGATTTAATGAAGCTTTCATAATGTGATTTCAACTTGCTGAAGGCACTTTGTGGCACATAGAATGTACTCTGTGTCCTGTCCTTTCTTACAGAACTCCAAGAGCTGGAAATAATGACCTCCTTTGTGAGGCTTAGACTCAGGCCCAGGAAGTGAGGCTCAGCATCTAGAATTTGAAGGATGTGAGGCAGGTGGAAATGCTGGTAACCCTTTATTCAGAGGGGATAACAACCTGTAGCCAGACCCCATTCCCTGAGCCACTTTCCTAGGCTCTTTTAATGTGCAGTTCAAAAAAAAAAAGACCCCAGCCAATGAAGCCAGATTTAAAGTTAGGTAGTAAGTGTAGTTAGGTAAATTGGGTCTAATACCAAGTGAAATCTAAAATGGAGGCCATGCTGGGAATGACTCAGGGAAAACAGGACAACTCATGGAATGTTAATGAAGTCCTGAAAAGGCCTTAGGCCAAAGTCTACCTCAAAGAAGTGTTAATGAAGAGCCCCCAGCAAACTTAAAGATAGCCCATCACAAAGAAGTGTCCCACCCCTCGGGCCTTCCAACCTACATTCTATCACCAAAACTATAAAAAGGGGAAACAACCACACTTCCAAGGATTCCACCTCTTGGGTCCCCTTCTTCCTCTGGGAGAAGTCTTTTCTGCTGTCCTTTAATAAACTCTAATTTCTACTCTGACCTTGCTTCGGCATGCTTCTTTGGTTTTATTCTTCAACATTGGGGAAGTAAGAACTGGTTACCGGTCAACAGCGGTAACACCAACAGAGTATACATGGCTCCTGATCACAGGTTACACTTTATGACCTTGAGTGCATGTGCTGACTCAGAGGGTTAATGGCCTTGACCACACATTGACCGTCACACCCACATCATGGCCTTAGGTACACACTGAAAACATAAAATCATCAACTCACAAGAAGCCTCAGCAAGGGAGCCTACCTATGGCCATGGTGGGCCTGAACCACAGTGACCACAGGGGAAGGTCAGCTGGTAAATGCTGGACTCACCATGGCTTCTGGAAATACAGTTCAAAGGACCCTTATTTTGACACCTGTCTAGAAGATCCCCGAGGGACCTCATCTAAGAAGGAGGGTAAAGAAGAGGAAGATTCCACATCATCCATTGCACCTGCAGGAGACAAATGGACAGAGTGAGGACTGGAAAGTAACCTATGAGGTGTAGCAGGCTGCTGAGGGCATTGCCACACACCTGGACTCCCATACAGGTCCTAGAAAGACAGGGGCACCAGCCTAGGCCTTCAGTGGCAGTGAGCTCTGGTTTGAGGGCAGCACCAAGGAATCTCCCAGGTCCAGCATCTGCATTCCTATCAGGTGGCCCTGGTCTTTCAAACCTTGCCACTTGGACTCAATTTATCCATATTCCATGATTCTTCCAAGGACAGCCTCCGCAGATGTGTTCTGGGCTCTAACACAAGAGCAATAGGTCCTCCATTGTCACAATTGCCCTCTCTGTGTTCTGTTTCTGTATCTGCCCCTTCATGACCACATTCCCAGAACTGTGAGAGCCTGCAGTTTAGATTCCCATCCCTTGTGCTTTAGAAGATTTCCTGTTTGGAACACACACAGTGACTTCTCATTTCTATTTAAATCCAAAGACTTACTATAAACCGAACCCCTCAGATCCATTGATGTTTGTCCTTCATTAAATCAGGAGGGACACCAGTGAATCAAAAAGTTTGAGAAGAGACTGGTTTTCTGCTTTGCCAATTTCCTTCATGGAATAAAATTCATGGATAATAATGGAAGGGAAGGGTAAATGGAGTAGGATTTATTTTAGGAAAAGTGAGATAAGTCCCTCAAAAAGAGAGGGGGGCCTGACACACCCTATGGGTTTGCTAATTTAGAAGCTTATGTGGTTTACTGTCTGAGCTTAGATCAATCTATGTTAAAGTGGTGTTGAGAAAAGGTCAAGGTCCTTGGTTTGCACTTCAGCCTGAAGGCTTAACCCTTCCTCTGATTCCCATCAGGGTTCACTGCCACCTTCCATTTTCCTGCATCTCTGGGATGAAGAGTTGGCTAGAGTGTTCTCACAGGTAAGCCTCATGGGATTTTACATTTGGAAAAAGTCTTCATGATGCCCATTATAATTTGTACAGGTTAGACTCCTGGTGTGGTCTCTGTCTTTTAGTAAGACTTCCACTGGGGCCCATCCCTTCTGACTGCTGACCTTTGAATATTCACTGTCATCTCTGCCTGCTTGGCCTAAGAAGCAGAAAGAGGTTTCATGTGCAGAGGAACTTCTCTGGAATCTTCTACTAATGTCTCACAGTGCCTGGCTGCCTCTGAGTGGTGTCCTCAGCAGGAGCAGGCAGCACGAGGAGCAGCTGGGGCAGCCCAGCCTCACACTTACTCTCTGGGAGGTTTGTGTCATGGCCTGTATCCCTTTGGGAGGGCACTCATCATATTGTTCTAGAAATAAGTAGTAATATCTTCAGAATCAGGCTGCTTATAGTGAGAGTGGAATCTGTCTTAGATATTCTGCCACTGAACCTCGAGGGGACCCCAGATTGCCAGCAGTTTGAAGCATAGATAAAGAGCTTTGGATCTTGCCTTGCTTTTTGCTAGTACAAGTTTAAGTAATTGCTAATGCCCTTACTGGCCCTGCAAGTGACAGTGACTTTTTCTCCTTGGGATTGAGACAGGGAAGATGGACACAAGGAGGATGGTCAATTCGATGTCACATCTAGAACCTGACATTGAACACATGAAAACAAATATGCACAATATTAATCATGTTAAAAGAGAATTTCCCAGGGGATCCAGGCATCACTGACCACACTGTGATTAATAAATCCCCAGTGCTGTCCTTCCTTACCTGGGAGGCAGAGCAGCAGAAGCCCCAGGAGCTGAGCAAGAGCCCTCATGGCCATGTTGAGGTCCTAATAGGGTCTGACTCCTGCAAAGGGTGTGAGCAGCCTCTTAAGAAGTCCTCAGGGCAGTGGGCTGTGCTTTGGGCACATGCAAATCAGCAGGGATGGGCAGGCTGAGAACAACTTCAGGGATGCTCCTCTCAGTCATTCAGCACAGGCTCCAGGTCCTGAGTCCCAGGTCAGACAGGGAAGCTCAGAATTGCTGACAGAAAATGCTCTTCTCTGTGGAGCCAAAGGCAGTGTTTTTGTTGAGTCCTGCATGTGACAATCTTTTTGACAAATCTGGTTCCATCTGTGCTTCTTTCCATCTCAGAGAGAGAATGTGGTCCACGACACAACACCAGAAGCTTCGGAAATTCTTAGGAGATACTTGCATTTGGCACCTGAGATCATTAATGAGTCCAGAGTGGCTGACTCCTTGCTCTGAGTTCCTGATGGTGAAGTAGAAAGGCAATACAAAAAAAAAAAAAAACAACTCATTGATTCATAAGAAGGGCAGGATCTTTCCTCCTTCATCTTCCTTCTCCAGCTGCTCAATCTCTTTTCCTCAGTTCATCCATTTTCTGTCCCACTGAGCTTATCAAGACAAGCCAAAATCAAATATTTTTCCCTCCTACATGAGAGAGGCACAGCACTCTTCCTAGCTCTGCCTCTGATATTCCATACCCATGCCTGATGTCCTCCGCATTCTCAGGTTATCACTCCCACTCTCTCTGGCCTCACAGTCCAGTGTCTTCAGAGGTGGCAGTCTTCTCTTCTGAAACCCTCAATCTACCTGTGGCAGCAGAAAGTAGAACATTTTCTTTCAGCAAAATCTACCATGTTCCCTATTCCTTAACACTCTGCAATGATCAAGCCTGTAGGTGTTCACAAAAACATCATCTACATCTTGGTTTTGAACAGTTGTGTGGCTCAAGTAAGTAAATTCACAATCAGTAATTAGATCTAAGAGACTCACTGTTGAGAAAACAAGTGACTTATCTGACAGAAGAATTATTAAACAAAGTCTATGTTTTAGAATGTAATTACATGTGATCATGTAAAACCATGGATTTTGTTGATAGAATGTGAGCAATTATCATTGTGTATGGTTAAGGGGTGATTTGATAAATGGAAAAATCCATACCTGTCCCATACAGCAGGACACATCAATGTGGGCAGCAAACCTAGATGGGGATAAATAAAGGGACAAGAGACACAAAAGGTGACAGCAAGACAAAAGTTTTGATCAAGCTTCAAACTTTTATTGTTCACACAGGGGTATTTATATGCTGGGGATAGGAAAGCTCTTCACAATTGCTGGATGTGGGTGGATAAAACTGCCAGCTGCAAGATGTCTGATGATCCTGATAACCTCAGGGTGTTCCAGGGAGATAGGTAGCTGCAGGATGCCTTCAGGGCAGCATGTCTCCCAGGGGGCTGTCAGGCTAATCTTTGAAGGAGAATTTCCTTCTAGTTCTGGACACATACCATCTTGAAGAAATCATCCTGTTCTCTCAAAAAAACCCTCTAATTTCTAAAACAACTATTCACTAATGGAAATGTGAATTTCTGGAAAATATTTTTTTCAGAATATAGGGTAGAAAAATGAGAAACTAAGATCATTTTGAAACACAGGATGTAGTGAAATATTTAGGTCATAGAAAAACATAACAGAAGACAATTTGTCTGTGACAGCAAGTAGAAAAATTTAGAGAATTTGAAGTATTAAAATAATTAATGATCACAATACTCTGACTATTGAAGAACATATGAACTCATTAGTGTATAATGATAATTCAAAAGAGAAAATCTTATAGTTTTAAAGGGAAAAACAATCATTGGAAAACTCTGGTGACATCCTGAGCCCAGGTTCCAAGAGAATCACTAAGGTGTAGGACATGAAGTCATGCCCCACCTGGCAGGAGGCCATGAGAAGAGCAGAGTATCTCTCTGCACACTTATGCCCACCTGCTATGGGCTGAGCTGTGTTCCTCAAAAATCACAGGCTGGGGCTGTGGCCTGCACAACTTCATAGTGTGTTAAAAGATGTAATTATGCAAGTGTGAGGTTTGATTTTGAGGTCTAATCCAATATGACTGGTGTCCTAATGGAAGAGAAATTAGGTCTCATAGACCCCAGAGAAAAACCATGCAAAACACAGGAGGATGGCCATCTAAGAGCCAAGGGAGAGGAGAACAGCCCATCTGGTGCCCTTATGTCTGCCTTACATTCTACAGTCATGGAAAAGTCCATTTCTGTTGAAGGTGCCCAGTGGTGGTGTTGGGGGCGGTGGCTATTTTATGGCAGTAGAGTTACCACAATGCTGGATGAAGCAGCAGAATTCAGTCCTGAGGGACACTGCATACTCTGTGAGGATATTCTACAGGGCCACTGGCGCAGCACCATCAGGACAGGACCCTGAGATCCAAGAGAGCAGAGGCTGCCACCCCAGGCTGAAGGAGGCTGAGGAGACCTAGATCCACAGCAGCTGGGGAGTCTCCACTGGGCCATTTGCTACAGAAGACACTAGGGGGTGACTGAGCATGTGTAAAATGCCATGGAGATAGGATGAGACAGGGCACTAATGTCCATGTCCTGGTCACAGGTGCACGGCAATTATGTGAGTATGTCTGTAGGAAAGGAAGTACAGACTTCTCCATCCTGAGCAAAGCTGGAGGTCTGTATCCACTCATTTCCACCTTCTCTTTCTTAATTTTAGGAGGATGTCCTCAGCTCCTGAAGAGCTGGGCTCTAGACCATGCCCATCCCCTCTCTGGAGCCAGGAGGAGACTATGAATGTGACCAACCAAGATTCTGAGTCACAGACACCCAAAGGCTCAGCCACTGAGCTGGGAGACCCTGAAGGGTGGGCACCTTCTCTCACCTGGATAAGGAGCACTGAATCTTTTTCCTCCTGCTTCCCATTAGTGATCATCGCCAGACCACACTGTGGGGACCCAGTGCACAATATTTTCCAATGCAGGACAGGCCAACCTGCTCATGACACATTATCCTATGTGTTTTCTGTGGCATCATTTCCCCATAATTGCACTCTATGGGGACAGGACATGACACAGGGAAGGGGGTTTAGCCAAGCACACTACTTTGATCTCCATGAGTACAATTGCTCTGTATCCATGAGGTTCACAGAACGATGGGCTGTTGGAGGTGTGTGCAGGGCAGTTCTGCAGGTGGCCTTGGACTAACCCAGGCTCTACTCTGACTCACTTGTGGTTCCACGAACACATACTGAGTGCACTGGGTGCAGCACTCTGAGACGCAGGGATCCTAGCAGAAGAGCTCATTCCCTTCCAGTTCCCTCAGAGGAGTTACTAAACTGGGCTTCAGTGCTTTGAATCATGGGATGTCATTGCATAGAGAATAAAAGCCAAGATGGGAGCTCTGTGAGTTCTCTTGGTTGTTGTGCAGGAAGTGTTTGCAGAGAGTCATTAGGAGTGTTCCCCTTGGACTTGTTTTTCTAGTGATCTCAAAGGATGCCTTTTCTGGGAATGAGAAACCCTTTCCATGAAAGCCACATGTATGAAGCCATGAATGGCTGTGAACATACTTTATATACAGAGATATGAAAAAATGTGCTCTATGTGTAATATGAATTGTAATCCATTCCACTGCCATGTATTTAAAAATGAAATCAGTTAAATATTTTTTAAAAAGAAAGCAGTTAGAAATAAATCAGAGCTCACTGCCTGGTGCACACAGAAGTCTATACAGTGACTTGAGTTTTTATAAAAGTAAACTGCCAGTTGCTTGAGGTGAGCTGGCAAGGAGCCAGGAGCAGGAAGCTCAGATCCACTTCCCCACTAGGTGGCAGTAGTGGGGTTGGCAGACAGAGAGAGTGGAAGAATAACTTGTGTATTGGATGGTGAGAATGTGTATGGGGAGTTTCACAGGGTGTAGAAAGTCATTGTCCTCTACACAGTCACATGCTCCCTCTGGAGGAGGTGTCAGGATCTAAATGAAGGATCATGAAATGGTGATGTTTGTAAAGCTGCCTCCTGTTCCATTTCCATCCTGTCAGAGCCTGTTTCAAACAATGCTTGAGTGGACTCTGAATGCATTTTCTGAGAAAAGCCTGAAGCACTTTGTGACTTAGTGAATTGATGTCCAGGTATGTCCTTGTCTTAGCTGAGTTCACAATTTCCACTTTCAGGTTCTAGCAAAGAGAAGAAGTCTGGTTTGTGAGGAAAAAAAGAGATACACAACACGTGGTTAGGATACCAGATCCTGGATATGGACATAATAAACTGGCTCCAGGAAAGCCTGCCTATCCACAAATTTCCTCCTCCATGGAGCCCTGAGCTTGCTGTGTGTGGAGGAAAGGCTACAGCTGGGAAACTTCTGCAGAGACACAAAGCATGAAGGAGATGGGGCCCCACATTTGAGGATCACAATACACAGAACTGTCCCAAGGCCTTATTCTGGAATGCAGAGGAAATGCCCTGTTAGTAGGACCTGAAAACTATTGCTGCAGCCATCATTAGCAGGCTCTGTCCTGGACAGAGGAGGCTGTCACTGGGTCAGGAAGAGAGGAGAAGTATACAGGGACCCTGGCACACAGTTGTGCTTGTGTAGTCACTGTTAACTCTGAGCATAGCCCTGGGTGTTTATGGCTCTCCCTGAGCCTCCATTCCCTCCTGCTCACCTGCATGTAATAGCAAATACTCCCCGATTCTGTTTAACCTCTGCCATGTACCTGGGGAAGCAAAAGAAGGTCTAAGCCTCTCACATACATGAATGAAGGTGGGTTTTCTCTCTCCTACAATCTCCTTTTCAGGGGCAAAGGAAATAGAAAACTGCAGAAGTCTTACTTTGTGTCTATGGAGAGAGCAGTTATATACAAGGCAGAAAGGGATTGAAGGCAGATAGCAGCTGGTATTTCCCTCTGGAATCACATGGGAGGCTGTGGTGGCCCCTGAGGCTTCCTGAGAGTTAGGAATTGTGGCATCCAAGTTCAAGGCTGATGATGGACAGGAGGAAGCCTCTCCATGACCCACTGCCCCTGAGCCAGGCTGGGATGCCACTGGGCCTGCAGGATGCAGCACAGATGAGGCCTCCAAGTCTCTGCCTAGGGTTTTGCTGGTGCCAGGGTCATGAGCTGCCCACAGTCCAGCTTGCTGTTCCCCTGGAGACAGAGACAGTGAGGCTGAGGTCTGTATCAATACAATATCTCACATGGTCCCTAAAATTAGAGATAAGACTGTTCCACCCTTCCTTATCATCGGACACTTGTTTTGTCTTTTAGCCTTCTCTCTAATATTTGTCAAATGACTCACAGAAAGAAAAAGCCCACCACCTCCACTTGGGGTCTGCTGCACTAGAATTCCTTCAGCTTTCTCTTTTAGGGTCTCTGGAAATGCACAAGAAGCACATTACCTAAAACAGTGTTTTATAAAATGGGTTCATTTATCAATTTGGTTCTCATAAATTTATTTAGAATATTTATAAATTTTAAGGCATTACAGTTATAAATAATCTTGGTCTATGGTGTTCCTGTTTGTATGTGATCGTGATCAAACATTTTAATGATGGAAAGTAGAACACACATTGAAGATCCTTTTTCCTAAATGTGGGAAACTGAAAGTGCTTTAGACTTCAATGTTTTTTTAGATTTTGGAAACTTTTCATCATTTACTAACTGAGAATTTCCATACAATAATCCAAAACCCACTGGAATCCATCCCAAAACTTTCAGATTTCTAAGCTTTTTGGATGTGAGAGTTTAAGAGTAGAAAGGCTCTGCTTGCCATAGAATAAGGTGTAGTAAAATACAGTCACCCAGAGCACCCAGGATGTGACTGTGGATGGTGGGAGCATTGCTAGGTGGACTCTGTGTGTGAGGAGCATGCTGTGTGCTGTGGTCCACTCTCTGTTTTCTGATATTTCTAAGACAAGGTGACTGGTTGGCTGTGGCTTGTCTGCCACCTACGGGTTGAATTTAGGCATAAAATGATTAGGATTTTAGAGTGGGTCCCATGAAGCTGCACTGCTAATCTTCACTATTCCTCAAGGAGCTGACCTATTGTATCAATAACTGGGACAGATTCTGTAAGGAACATAGATGTTCAGCTCATATCAATAATCTTTCTTGTAGCTGAGGACAAATGACTAACAGATAACCCGGGATTCAAACGTGATAATTGAGAAGAGGGTTAAGGGATGGATTCTGTGGTGCACGTGAGAGGCCAAGGCTGTGGCTTCAGAGAGGCTCCTGAGGATGCAGGTGTGGAGGCAGGGTCGGGAAGCACAGGCCTCCTGGCTTCCCTGTCAATGCAGCCTCCTTCCTGCCCACTCAGATAGATCCCAACTCAAGACTACACCACCTGTGCCTACTAAGAAGGCCCGGAAGTCACACAGGCTTGTGACTAGCCGATGGGAGGTTTATTTTCTTAGCAACAACATCAAAGATGGTCAAACCAACCTTTTATATCAACAAAGGCCAACAGAACATCCTGTTGCCACTAGCCACCAGTGTGTATTGACCACTTGAGACTCAGCAAGTGCATCTGAAAGATTCAATTTAAACTTTAATTTTAATTTTATAAACTCACACAAAGCTAATCAGCCACCATGGCTGGAATCTATCAGCCACACAATATTCTGTTGCTCAACCCTCTCTAGGTAGCAATTGAGAAACCAGAGAATCATGGTGCTTTGGTTCTTAGCTGTGGAGTTTCTCTGTGATTCAAGAACAACTTTGTTGACTCATTTCAGTCATCATCAATGCACTGTGATGAATAAAATATTCCAAGATGTCCTCAATATAATTACAAGAGATGAAGAATGCAGGGTAGACAGTGATTTAAAAATCAATCAGATTTCTGAGCCCCAAATCAAAACCTCCGCTCCATGTTTTTGATTGATGGTTGGAATCATCAAAAACACATGACCAACCACAGGACATTCAATCTTAATGACTGTGAAGCTTTTGTCCATCAAGTCCACTTAACCAATAGCAACAAGTGTGTCCCTTAGTAATGCCCACTTATCATGAATATTGTCGCTATTTGGGCTAATTCACCATTTTCATCATGGGTAGAGGTTCTCACCTTCTGTGGCAGATGACACTGATGGCTGGGGAGGACCTCAGCACTTCCATGTCTAAAATCTGTGCCTTCTCTTGCCAATTGCACAAGGATTAGACTCACCAGAAATGAGTGTCTAAGAAATAAGTGTCTAAGGTGAGGAGTGTGATAATTAGAAAATTATATGACTCTTAGCAGCTCCCAGGGGCTCTCAGGCCCAGGCCAGCACTCAGCAGTTGGGTGGGGTCACACAGGGCCTCAGGTGAATAGCAGGGAAGGTCCCAGAGGTGTTGCAGCTCCAGTTGCCACCAGACACTGGGCCTCTCCTCTCAGCCTCTGCAGGTGCTGAGCAAGGGAGGGATCTGCTCCTGGCCCCCTGAGGACCCTGCTAAGACCCCCACCTTCCCTGTAGGAGTCCTGGGGCTACAGGGTCATGTATGACTGGGATGTCCTCTGCCCAGGTGAGAGCAGCTTCAATTTATCTTTCTTAATCAAGTTTTCTGAAATTATTTTTGTATCAAGAACAAATCCATTTGGAGGTGGGCCAGGAGGATGGTGACCTTGGTGCTCTGCAGGTGAGGGTATGTCAGGAGCTTGGTTCCTGGCTGAGGTCTGGAGTCTGATGTGGCCAGAAAGATTCAGCACATCACAGCTGTGACTCATCCCAGCCACTAACACAGGGCCTGAGGACATGGAGACAGGAGGGGGAAGTGAAAGTGTCCAAGGTCACCTACACAGGAACCTCTCAGGACAGCAGACACTGTGGAGGTCAAGTTGAAAGAGAAAACAGTTTGTTTCCCAGCCCTGGAGACAGATCAGAAAGTCCCATGTGAGGAGCAAGAAGAGGATGGGAATTGAAGAAAATCATGCAGAGTTATGTCTTCACAATACTGTTGAAAGTGGGCTCCACCAGGCTGTAGGTTGTGGCCAATTAACTAATTATTTTTATATGAAATATTTGAAAAAAGTTATCAATCACTGTAAGCCTTGGTTGATCTTGCACACACTGCAGAAATTATGTGTGTATATATATATATATTTTTTTTTTCTTTTTTCGATGAACAATATTCTTTTGAGATCTTGAGTTCCCCTGCTCTTCCTAAGTGCCCCTCCTGGTCTTGCTGTTGCTGTTCCCTGTTGGCCATGGAGCTCCTTCCTCCCCTCTAAGATGCATCTCCAGATGCCCCTGGGCCTTCCTTGATCCACACAGAGGAACAGCCACACACACCACAAACCACACATCACAGCAGACTCCACACAGAATTAAACAGAGATTGAAATGATTCTGCTCTATTTCCCTCCTGCAGTCACTCTTTCCTGCATGCCTTGGTCCCCATGACCATGAGGACAGCAGTTCCTGGGTCACACACTGGCTCAGGTGCACCTTCCCTGTGTGAGGGCTGTTACTTATTTCTTCAAACTCTGCCATGCAGCTGAAAACCCTCAAGCACAAGAGTAGGTCCTGGTTTTCATATTACATAAAAATATGGTGATCTCAAGTAAATTCCAGGTACAATTTTCACAGGTGAAAAAGATCAATCAGGCAATGAAAAGGAAACTTATAAGAGCAACAAGGATCTTTTGAAATGATACAAAGACAGCTTGTATGTAAAATGTCAGCTAAGGTTTATTGTTCCCCAAAAAGGAGGATGGAGAGACCCCAGTAGGGTGGTGCTTGATGGGAAGGTCTATCCTGGGAAAGAGGGTGGGGTCTGAGGACTGACTCATGCAGCTATGTAACATCAAAACCAGGTGGCTAGTTACAACTGTGTCTCCTGAGCTCTGACCTAGAAGGAGAGGGGAAGTTCTGGGCATGTTTCTAGAGCAAGTGGAGCAGAAGTTGAAAACAGTATCTTCATATCCAGTGCCCAGAACTCACACACAGCAGCCCTGAGAGCTCCACAGAAGGTCCTCTTTCACTCAGGCTGTTTTACATTTTGTCTCAACAATAATGGTGTACAATTCCAGAGTATAACATATGATGTTCTCCAATATGAACATTTTCTGTAGAGATAATGTGTGAGCATGTCTGGCAGGAGGCACAATGTAGAAATATCATCATCAATAATGTGTTATGTAATGGTTGGAATAAAATCTGTGCTATATTGAAAATTGATTGTTCAAAATGAAAGTCATTAATGAAATAACCTGAGACCTATATCTGTATTTTTGATGCTGATATTTTTATTCCAATAATCATTGTTCAAAGAGTAAACAAGTAGATAGATTATTTTATGTTGAAGGCAGGTAATACTGTCAGTGATCAGCAGATACATGTCCAAGTTATAAATCATGGACATTATCCTGATGTCCACTACCAAGTTTCTGCCTTACCCTGACACCTCTGCATGATCTTCCTCCAGGAATCACAGGGATCATCTCAATTAGATAATGTCAAGGGGGGAAAAACAAACTAGGCTTTTACCTGAATGGATTAGCCTCATAAAATGATATATGTAAGGCGTACATTATATATTCCCAGAGTATAGCCAGAAAAATGGGTTCACAGGAGTAACACCCAGCATCTCCTTCAGGGGGTTTTCTTCCTGCCAAAGAGGGTGTAAGCCACCTGAAAACTTAAAGTCTAAAATAATTGGAAAAGAACAAAAGACAAAGATTTAGAAATATATTACAAAAGCCAAGCCCCTGATACACTCAGTAGATACAAGAGCTGGAATTAGACAGAGGAAAGATGGCTCTGGTGGTTTATTTAAGGGGGTACATCAAAGGCAGGTATACGGTGTCAAGGGTGATCCTTGCTTCATGTGTCTTGCAGTCAGCAAGTTGATTGGCACCTTGGCAGGTCACACCTGTCTCAGGTGCTATGTGGGTCATAGTAGAGTGGGATAGAAATTCACAATATCACTGGGCAATTGACCTGAGAAAATGTCCACTGGTCATTCCTAGACACCAGATGTTCCTATTCACCAGGCTTCCATGAAGAGAGACCCATACACAACCCATGGACAGCTCGTGACAATTGGTTGATCTCGTATATTACAGCAAGCTAGTAGATATTTAGGAAGAACATATGGCATGTGGACAGAGGATGCCCTGGTCAAAGATCTGTGCATGGACCCTGGACAGCTGCTTGGCTGAGGGCCTGGAGAAGACAGGAAATCAGAAACAGTGATCCTGAGAGGGTGCAGCAGATGGGCTTCTGGAGTGGGTTGTGCATGTAGACTTTATGGATTCTGTGGGACAGCAGAGAAGGTGCACAGAGGAAAGCTAAGTCTCATTGTGAGCTAGAAGACTCTCTTCTCTGGGAAAAGTGCCTGGTCTCTGTGTCACCCTTATTACCACTATATTTACACAACATATCCTTAATTGAGTGGAGGCAGAGATGAAGGTCATGACAAAAGCCACATCTCTCCACCACCTCTACTTCGCTATTGGTACTACAGCCACCACAGGATATCTGATTTCTCTGCATCAGAACCAAATGTCACCTATCACCTGTAGGAAGTTGGAGTTTTTAATCAGTGTCCCCTGGAGGGCTGTGGTGCATTCCTCCTGGAACACACCTGTGGGCAAGGGAACAGGGACTCAGACAATCAGGAGGTGCCTGGCAGCCCACCCCACAGCCACACTGCCACCTTCTAAAGACAGAGATATAGACCTTAAAAGCTGAAATCAAAAAGAGACTTCTTAGCTTTATGGGAGAAGCAACTAGAATGGACAGAGAATTTCTCCCCTGGAAACAGGGAGGTCAAAGGAAAGAACACAGTTTCAAGTTTTGAAGGAGAAGACTGTTGACCTAGAACTCTAGATCATGGGAACAGTTCCTCAGGAATCACAGGAAACTCAAGAGCCCTCAGTTTTAGAAACATGAAGAGAGGTGTCACTGACCCCAAAGTGGCTGCAAGGGGCTCTATAGAGAATAGAGATATGACAGGGGCAGGGACCTTGCAACACAGGATGGGGATAAACCATAAAGGATGGACAAGTGACAAGCCTTTGAGAGCTGAATCTGACCATTGCACATTGTGGACATCTGTCCAAACATCACTGTGACACCCCAGGTCACCAAGGAAATGCAAATTAAAACACATGAGGAAACAGCCCCCAGAGGGATGGCCAAGTCCAGGAAGGAGCACCCCACAGGCAGCAGGAGGGGAGCCAAGGCCCCATCACTGCTGCTGAGCTGGTCCTGGCTGCAGTCACAAGCCACTCCCAGCATCTGAGTGTTCTGGGGAGTGTCCACAAGATATCTCCAAGACGAAGACAGGATGTGCAAGACAGTGTGACAGATTCTTATAACACTAGGCATTCTGACATGAAACAAAAGATGGTGAATGCACACATTTAAAAATAAATAAAATTCTGTACCTAATCAACCTAACAAAAGAGGTGAAAGATTTATACAATGAAAACAACAGAACCCTAAAGAGAGAAATAGAAGAAGATCTCAAAAGATGGAAAAATGTACCCTGTTCATGGATAGGCAGAACTAACATCATCAAAATGGCGATATTACCCAAAGTTCTCTACAGGTTTAATGAGATGCCAATCAAAATCCCAACGGCATTTCTTGTAGAAATAGATAAAGCAATAATGAAATTCATATGGAAAAACAAAAGACCCAGAATAGCAAAAGCAATTCTAAGAAGGAAGTATGAATCTGGAGGTATAGTGATACCAGAGTTCAAACTGTACTACAAAGCAATAGTAACAAAAACAGCATGGTACTGGTACCAAAACAGACAGGTGGACCAATGGTACAGAATAGAGGACATGGAGACTAATCCACAAAGTTACAACTATCTTATATTTGATAAAGGGGCTAAAAACATGCTATGGAGGAAGGATAGCATCTTCAACACTGGTGCTGGGAAAACTGGAAATCCATAAGCAACAAAATGAAATTGAATCCCTTTCTCTCACCAGCCACAAAAGTTAACTCAAAATGGATCAAGAAGCTAGATATCAGATCAGAGACACTGCGTCTGATAGAAGAAAAAGTTGGCTACGATCTACATATTGTGGGGTCGGGCTCCAAATTTCTTAATAGGACTCCCATAGCCCAAGAGTTAATAATAAGAATAAACAAATGGGACTTACTTAAACTAAATTTTTTTTTCTCAGCAAGAGAAACAATAAAAGAGGTAAATAGAGAGCCTATATCCTGGGAACAAATTTTAACCCCTCACACCTCAGATAGAGCCCTAATATCCAGAATGTACAAAAAACTCAAAAAATTAAACAATAAGATAACAAATAATCCAATCAACAAATGGGCCAAGGACCTGAACAGACATTTATCAGAGGAGGTCATACAATCAATCAACAAGTACATGAAAAAATGCTCACCATCTCTAGCAATCAGAGAAATGCAAATTAAAACCACCCTAAGATACCATCTCACTCCAGTAAGATTGGCAGCCATTATGAAGTCAAACAACAATAAGTGTTGGCGAGGATGTGGGGAAAAGGGTACACTGTACACTGCTGGTGGGACTGCAAAATGGTGAGGCCAATTTGGAAAGCAATATGGAGATTCCTGGGAAAGCTGGAAATGAATCCACCGTTTGACCCAGCTATCGCCCTTCTCGGACTAGTCCCTGAGGACCTTAAAAGAGTGCACTATAGGGATAGGGCCACATCAATAATTTTAGCGGCACAATAGCTAGACTGTGGAACCAACCTAGATGCCCTTCAATAGATGAATGGATAAAAAAATGTGGCATCTATATACAATGGAGTATTATGCAGCACTAAGAAATGACAAAATCATAGAATTTGCAGGGAAATGAATGGCATTAGAGCAGATTATGCTATGTGAAGCTAGCCAAGCCCTAAAAAACAAATGTCAAATGTCTTCTTTGATATAAAGAGAGCAACTAAGAACAGAACAGGGAGGAAGAGTATGAGGAAAAGACTAACAGTAAACAAAGACAAATGGAGGGAGAGAAAGGGAGAGAGAAGGAAAAGCATATGGAAATGGTAGGAGACCTTCAATGATACACAAAATTATAAGAGGTTTTGAGGGGCAAGGGGGAGGGGGGGAAGGGAGAGAATTGAAAAACAGCAGAAGAGGCAGAGAGGGAAGATGGGAGGGAAGGAGAGGGGGGATAATAGGGGATAGGAAAGGTAGCAGAATACAACAGTCACTAATATGCCATTATGTAAAAATGTGAGTATGTAACAGATGTGAATCTGCAATCTGTATTTGGGGTAGAAATGGGAGTTCAAAACCCAATTGAGTCAAATGTATGAAAGATGATATATCATGAGCTCTGTAATGTTTTGAAAAATCAATAAAAAAAAATTAAGTACAGGAAGGTTTCCAGCATGTCCAAGATACATTGTCTGAGATCTTAGATCATTGCATAAACATGCCTCAGTTTACAAATCCAGAGCACAATATAAATTCAGCACTAATAAAAGTAATAGTTGACACTGTATGGGAAAGAATTTATAGAGGGCGAAATGTAAAATTTTACTCTGTTTTTCAGGAAATTCAAACCCATTTGCTTGAGGCACTCCAACATGCAGCATTCAGCCAGAGGAAGGGGATTCACAAATGAATCTTGGCAAGTAACCAGAAAGGCAGAACACTGAAGGCAAGGAGGTTCCAGGAAGGGAGTGCAGAAACAGTTTCAACAGGAGTGAGGGTCACCTGTGGAGCAAGAATCCCCCCAGCGGGGGGAGGGAGGGATTGACCATTGCTTTGGACAAAGCAGAGGTCACTGGCGTCTTTATCACCAGGGAAATTTGGGTGAAAGTTTTGGGATGAAAACTTGACTGTTATGATTCAACAAAGGGAAGAAAAAAGTAGTAGAGCTGATGAGGACATATTACACCTACTAGGAGTTTTGTTCTTAGCAGCAACAACTACTGCATAATGATGGAAATGTCCTGGTGGAGAGGAACTATTAATGATATAGGGGGAAAAGGAGATTTTTTATATGAGAAATGAAGAAACGAAAATGTGAAGAATGACCTCTCTATTTCTGGTCTGTGCACCTCAAAAGATGGTGGAGGCCTTTGCTTCTGATATGAAACTAAAGATGGTGAATGCACACGTATAAAAAGAAAATAAAATTCTGTACCTAAAAACGTACAGGACCTGTGTTCAGCATTGAAAATTTGTAAGACACAAGCCTGCCCTTCAGTAGGAAAATGAATCAATACTCTTATACAGTCAGTAAATAGAATATTACTCAGCACTGAAGAAAACACAGTGATCAAGCTAGGTGCAGTGATGCTCACATGTAACCCCAGCAACAAGGATGCTAAGGAAGGATGATGACAAGTTTAAGGCCAAGTTCAGCAACTGAGCAAGGACCTAAAAATTTACAGAGATCCTGTTTCAAAATTAAAACTAGGAATGTGAATGTAGCTAAATGGTACTACATGCCTGGATTCAGTACCAAGTTTGAAGAAAAATTTAAAATTAAAACAGAAAGAAAGAGAATACCTACTATCACATCATGGAAACCCCTGGAGGAGGTTTTTGTGCACATAACTCAGGGTGACAGGCCAGGCTATGAGTGCCAGGCAGGCATCACTCAGCCCAGGTGAAATTACAGGATGGAAAATCATGAAGCTCCACAGAAGAGAAGGGGGGTAAGGAGCAGCTGGAGCTCAGAGAGTGTGAGGGCAAAATCTGCACTGTGCCAGGCCACACTGTTGGACACATGTCACTGTCCATTTGTCAAGTTCCACAGAATGCACAAAATGACCCTGGTGTGACCTGTAGACATGGGCAGAGGTTGAAAAATTTTAATGAAAGCAACAGAGTCTGAGGTGGTGATGGAGGGGCTGTGGGAGCAGGGGGGACACAGGAGAACACTGTACTTCACCCTAATTTTCCTGGATACTTAAACTATACTAAAAAAATAAAGTCTAAAATATTCCCATGTGAAATACATGGAGAGGTGTGTCTTTGCTTCACAACCCCTGATACTGCCTAATTCAGTCTCTTCAGGTCTTAAATTACCTTCTTTATCATACAGTGAGCTCATTGCCTGATGAGGCTGAGCAGAAGGGTGAGGATGCAGAGGAGCTTCCCCTGGATCCTCTGACTGACCCTCCTTATAGTGCTCTGGGCCTGGCTACTTCTGAGCAGTGCTCTCAGCAGGTGGCGGCAGCAGGAGAAGCAACTGGGGCAGCCCAGCATCACACTTCTGCTCCCTGGGTGCTTTTTGTCATGGACTGTGTCACTGTGAGAGGGGAACTGCTACCTTGTTGACCTTAATACATGGCAACATCTTCAGGCTCCAGGCTGCTGATGGTGAGAGTGAAATCTGCCCCAGATCCACTGCCACTGAACTTCCAGGGGACCCCAGATTCCAAAGTTGTTTGCATTTCTGATGAGGAGCTTAATGGCTTCGCCTTGTTTCTGCTGATACCAGTGTAAATAATTGCTAATGCCCTGACTAGCCCATCAGGTGATGGTGACTCTGTCTCCATGAGACATAATCAAGGAGGATGGAGACTGGGTCATTGTGATGTCATATCTGACACCTGTCATTGGAAACATAAGAAGAAATATTCCTATTAGTGTTATGTTACAAGAAGACTTTCCTGAGTAGCCAGGCAGCACTGACCACACTGTTATTGGTAAATCCCCAGGGTGTCCCTACTTACCTGGGGGCAGAGCAGCAAGACCTCTAGGAGCTGATCTGGGGCCCTCAAGACCATGCTGTGTTTTAACAGGGACTGACTCCTGCACAGGGTGTGAGCAGCCTCTTAAGAAGTCCTCAGGGTGGTGGGCTGTGCTGTGGGCACATGCAAATCAGCAGGGCTGGGCAGGCAGGGGCCCAGCTGTATGGCTGGCTTCTCTCAGTCCCTCAACACTGACCAAGTGTCCCCATGTGTTCCAGGTCAGATCAAGGTAGCATCGACTTGCATTTAAGAGAGTCTGTTTCTATCTGGTGACATTTTATAACTAAGGATATTTCAGAACAATTGTCCAATTTTGAAGAAGACTTAAGGTCTGGATTGAGCAAAGTATTTCATCCCTAATATGAGGATTACATAGGAGAAGGTTCTTGTAAAGAATACATAGTGAAGTGTTACAGAGGAGAACAGCAGGCCATTAATATGCTCTCACATGTTCCTGGTGGGAGAATATCTTGGGTTTCATTTGAAATTGTGTAATTGTGAAATAACGTTTTAAAAGAAAAAAATGCATTAGCAGAATTTGGATTTATTCAAAAGCATTTGGAATGGCTCTAGAGAAGAACTACATTTATATTGGGCAAGGTCCTGCAGAAGCACAAAAATAATACCAAGTTTACTTGATGAATGTGCCTCTTGCAGATTCCCCTGGATGTCTTTCATACCAGGGATTCAGTGGTCCTGGTTTGGTTTGGGGACTCCCATATCAGCCCCCTTTGCTGCCACTTCATCACATTCCCATGCCCATCAACATGGGGGCTGACTAGTGGCATCAACCTGATGACTTTGCAATCCTCTGCTTCTTCCTCCAGCTCCAGCAGCTGCCTTAGCACAGCCTGAGCTCTGGAGGAGTCCAGCTCACAAGGAAGCACACAGCACACAGAGGACATGGCCTGGACCTGCTGGGAGCTGAGCCCCTGCTGCTGACTCCTGTAGTGGCTCTAAGTTTCATGTGTCCACAGCCACTCCAGGGAGGAATGCAGAGCGAATCCCTCCACACTCCCTCATCCCAAGGGTCAAGATTGTGCCCAGAGCTGCTCATTTCTTTACCCTCTTGTGTCTCATTTCTGAGCTGGTGGCAGGTGCCCTCTAACCCCTGCTCCTGTCCTGGACTGGAAGAGTCTGTCCTGTTCTTACTACACAGAGCAGGACAGAGCAGGTGCTCAGTGAATCAGACCTGAGGATGACAGTGACTGCAGGACCTGGTTTCAGGTGACCATCGTTGGTTACCATGGTGGGAATGGGGTTCTGCATTTACACACAGAGCAGAATCATAACCTGGAATAACTGGAAGAGGTTGTAACAGGGTCTCCCACAGGTCAAGTTGGCACTGCCTGAAGGCTAGGCTGTGGCCCTGGGCAGGGAGGAAGAAGCTCTCCTGGGCAGTGGGGCTGAGGGCATGAGCTGCCAGGCAGGGGAGCCAGGGGAAAATCCCTCCACAGCTCTAGATGCTGAGTGGAGCTCTGAGCCCCCAGCCAAGGTGAGAGTCCAAGACTAGGAGCTCAGTCCTGGGCCTGGCTCTGTGGGGCAGCTGAGCTCAGCACATGCTCCATGGTCCTGGGGACTGACACCAAGAGGAAGGTGAACAAACCTTCTATCTCAGTCTTGTCAGAGCCAGATCCATGATAGTTAGATAAGGAGCACGTGTCATACACCTAGATAAACTCTCTGTTTGCATGTAAGATATAATTACTAAATCAATATGTTATTAACTTATACTTTTATTTGGAATCCATAGCATGAAGTAAAATGCATATTACATTTACTGTAGATAATAACAACATAACCAGTTTATAAAATACAGATCACACATGCTGGTGTTGTGGCTCAGTGGTAGAGCACTTTTCTAGCATCCGTGAGCACTGGGTTTGATTCTCAGCATCATATAAAAATAAAACAAAGGTATTCTGTCCACCTATAACTAAAAATATCAATGAAAAAATGCAAATAATAAGCCAAGTGCAGTGGTGTACACCTGTCATCCTAGCAACATGTAAGCCTTGGTGGGAAGATCAGAAGTTCAAGATCGGCCTCCACAATTTAGCAAAGCCCTGTCTTAAAATAAAAAAATAAAATAAAAAATAAAAGGGCTGTAGATGTTGCTTTGTAGTTAAGCATAAGATTCAATACTCAGTACAAAAAAAAATTGCAGATAATAGAGTATATTAAAAGGTTACATTTTAGCATTTTAAGATTCACTAAAAAGATGTAAACACAAGTAGTGCCTTAATAGGACATAGTTCATTATATAGAAAAAGGACTGTATCAATAGTTCACAAAGAGCACCTCAAATCAATAATAAAAATAAAAAAATCAAAGATAAAGGGTCATGACCAGGAATGCACAAATTACAGAAGGAAAATAAAAATATAAAATAAATATATAAAAATCCATTATAAATTATAGAAATAACAAATAAGATATAATATTATTTTTGACATAAATTTGAGGGCAGATTTTTAAGAAGAATCTGGCATGGACCAGTGTTAGGGAGAGTGATCCCCTGCTGGTGGTGACAGTTCTTCCTGGTGGAATGGCCTTTGTCTTGCATGGTCTGCTGATGGCATTCAAATGGGAGTTTTTCTGGATCCAGGGGTTATTTGCACACAAACTCACCCTCCAAAAGTGTTCAGGGCTGAGACCTGTACACTCAATACTGACCACTGTGGCATGTTGAATAGTTGCATACCTGGGAACAATAAAAATATCCCCCTAGCTTCCTCTGAAAACCACAACCTTCCCCAAGTCGATTTCTCCTCATTTTTTAATTTCTTGGTCCTCCAGCCACGCGCCTCATGCCCGCGCTCCCGCAGGCTCTGCTGGCGACGGGCGCCAGGGCTTCCCCAGGGTTGTCCTACTCACCTCACAGAGGAGCCTTCCCGGCGGCCTCCGACTCCCTGCAGCCCGTGCTGAGGAGCTTTCTTTCTCCACTCGGCCATCTTCTTTTTCTAGATTCTTAAGGAAGAAATGGGCCCTGGTAAACTGGCGCGAGGGATGACTTGAGGCTTTTCCTTCCCTGCCCCCCATCAAGATTATTTTTAAGTGTACATGTTTAGGGGGTAAAAAAAAATGGGGGGAAAAAGAACTGTCCAAATACTTATCATTTTTAATCTCCCCTCAGCCCTCCTGTGAGGAATAAATTCCCGGGGTCCACTTTCAGAATACGGTGTTCAGCCGTAATTAGATCCGATGGTAGCTCTTTTAACTGTAGCCCTTCCCAGAAAAACAAACAAACAAAAAAACCAAACCAAAACAAAACAAAACAAAAAAATCCCCGTAGAAGACAAACCCTGGGCCGGGGATGCTGCTCCAAGGTGGAGTCCCTGCCCTGCAAACACAGGCCTGGGTTCAGCCCACACAGAGGGTGAAGAGAGTGGGGACCCCGTCTCCTTCATGTTTGCCTTTCCTGGAACTCCAGCCTTACTGGTGAGGATCTCTGTTCCTGCCCATCTTCCAGGACCTGGAACAACTCTGCAGGGCCGTGGGCCTGAAGCACGTGAGTGAAGGCCTATTCACCAGAGTCCAGGCTCAGAGCTGCTGTTTCCACGTCTGGAGCAGCTGTTCCTCCTCAGATGGGCTCCCTCTCTAGCAGTGTTGCCTCTTGTGGGGGCTCCAGGTGCACTAAGGCCACCTGGGCCCCTATGGAGTGATCAGTGACCACACAGGCTTAGCACCCTGGGGACAGCCTGAGGGCAGCACTGACATTGCTGCCTCTCCACCCCTCCCCCTCCCTTCCCCTCCTCCATGTGAGGTCCCCAGTGCCTGGTCCACACTACAGTGGAGCCTGCAGTACGATTTGTCCCCTCATGGTGATTCATGAGGACAACTCACCCACTGCACACATGGCTGCACCATCTTCAGAACTGTGGCCCTGTCCTCTCTCTCATCCAGGCTCACTGCTGACCCTTAGTTCTGACCCCACTCCCTGAGTCCTCAGAGGAGGAACATTCTTCTAAGATTGTGATAATCACAGGTTATAAAGCAAAATAGAAAACATTCAGGGACTTTCTTGGGAGGAGACTTAGTCCACTGTGCACAGAGGCCCAGTGGCCATGAGCCTGGGCACTGGGCAGAGATCCCAAGCCTGAGGGCTCCTCATAGGAAAGGTTCTCTGCTGCTTTCCCAGGGCCTCTGAGGACAGGACACTAGGCTGGGTTCTTTGTGGGTTTTATTTGCCACCTAGTGGCAGAGTTGAGGCATAGCAACTTGGGAATTTGGGGGTGTGGAAATCCCAGATTCATGAAACGGATCCTCCTCCATCTATCACTAGGGATGATTCTGAAGAAAACTCAAAATGATCCCTCTCCTTAGTAAGTTGTTCAACTAGTTGAGTACAGAAGACCAACACTGCCCCAGGGATTCAGAAAATATACTGGTCTTGAGGAAGCTGGCGTCCAGGTGTGTAACTCAGGATATGCAAAAGCTGGGGTTTTTTCAGAGAGGAGAAGGGGCCTGTGAGACTCTGAGGGGTCAGTTTTAATGGTGAGGGAGGCTGAGGGCTCCTCGTCTAGAGAAGCCAACCGAGCCTCATGCTTCCCATGCAAAAGTCTTCCAGAGTTGCTGAGGGTCTCCCAGGGCTCCCAGGAAGAACTTCCATGCCCAACAGTTGGGCCAGGGCAGCTGAGGCAGCTGAAGAGCAGTCCAACGTGTCCCAGAGGTGCCCAGGCTCCAGTCACCACTGCCACACTTGGCCCATCCTCCCAGCCTCTGCAGGGTGCTGAGGAAGAGAAGGGACCTGCCCCTGCAGCCCCAGCATGCCCGGCTTCCCACACTGCATCTGCCCTTAAAGGAGTCCCAGATCATGACATGCACACAGGACACCTGACACCGTCTCCGGGAGCAAGTGGGATGACTTTTTATCTAAAACCATGAACTCCTGTGGTACAGGAGCAGGAGGATGGTGGTGGGCAGGCCCTGTAGATCAGGTGAGTCAAGAGCTCAGTTCCTGCCTCAAGTCTTGGCTTTGCACAGTAGGGGCTCAGCACAGGCCATAACAAGTGCTGTGCCCATGAAAAATGGAAAAACTGGCTTAGGGACATATCAGGAATTAACAGACCACACCAATGTCACCATGAAAGATGTAAAAATTAAATTTCCTTTGAAAAGAGACCATGGGACACCTTGCTTGCATGGGGGCTCCTTGGAACTAGTTTCCTGTGCTCAGCCAACCAGGCTCAGAAAAGGGTATATCTATGGTCCCAGAAACCTTGTTGACAGCTCAAGATGGTGGCAGACATGGGCCTTACCCACATGGAGCTGGTTCTGCAGGAATGCAGGATGCAGGAGTCAGGGGTCATGAAGTTCCACTGAGATTTTAAAGGAGGGCCTGAAAGCCAGGCAGGGTGCATCAGGGCTGAATCCCTGCAGCAGCCCTGAGAAGACAAGGTGTGGAGATGTGAGAATTGAGGTGGCATTGCTGTTGAGACCCTGTGATTGAGAGATGCCAACAAAATGGTACATTGGCTAAGGGAAACTCTGAATCCAGCAGACAAAAGTGGGAAGGGAGGCCATGTGGGCTTTTGCCAGCAAGTCCACAGGGGCAGAGTCCTGTGTCAACCCTTTGGGAAGAACTTCTCTGTGCCACATGCCCAGCTGCTGGATAGGGGATGCAGGGTGGGTTCGCCCAACTGGATTTTACAGTCCAGCTTTAGCACCATCCTTTCTTGCTGTGGCCCTGTTCCTCTTCTTTGAAATGGGAAAGGTGACATTCAGCCACTGGACAATGGACATATGTAACTTGCTTTAGACTTTCACAGGGGCTCATCACCCTGAGTTTTCCTTGGGTCTCAGAGACTTTGAACTTCGACTTTAAGGTGATGCTGAATTGGGAAGACTGTGGGATTCTTGAAGATGGACTCAATGCACTTTGCATTGTGATATGGACATGAGCTTTTCAAGGTCAGGAGTGGATTGCTAGGATTTCAATGTGAAATGTCTCCCAAAAGCCTTTGTTAACCTGGGCGTCTTCAGGGGTCAACCATTCAGATTAGGAGAGTGTGACATCATCAGTCCATTTTAGTCTGAATGGACAGTGTCAGGAATAACTGTAAGCAGGTGGAGCAGGGCTAGAGGGGGTGGGACACTTGGGGTGTGCCCTGGAGAGTTGACCTCCTTGTGTCCCTTCCTCTCTCTCTTTATCCCTCTCCTGTTGACATAACCTGAGGTGCTTCTCTCTGCCATGTCCCTCCTTTGACATAATTCCTCATCTTTTCCCTAGGGCTATAGAGCCAGTTGACCATGGACTGAACCTCCAAAACCATGAACCAAAAAAAACCTTTTCTTCTCTCAGTGTTCATGTCTGGTCTCTTGGTCCCAGAAATATAGAGCTCACTAAAACATTTTATTTGAGCCAACTCTTATGAGTGCATTATCTTTCCTCATATTTCTGAATTTTCCTGTTCACTTTTGGCTATTAACTTGTAACTTTATACTGTCATCATTAGAGGAGATAATATGCATGTTCTATGTTCTAAATCTTTATAATGTCATTGAGATGTGTTTTGTGACCTAACACATGCAGGATCTTGGGGAACATTCCATGTGCACTTGAGCAATCATGCAGCAAGTCATTGTGGGTGGAATCCGTCTACATGTCTATTAGGTGAATAGCATTGATGCAGGTCTCTGTTTCCTGACTTGTCCTCTGCCTGGGGGTCCCAGGGACTATTGAAAGTACAGTAGTAAGGTCCCATCTGTTACTTAATTGTTGTCTATTTGTCCCTCAAACTTAATTGTTGTCTATTTGTCCCTCTAAAAGTCCTCACTTTTAGATATGTTTGGAGCCTTGATTTTTGGTGCATGTATGTTTGTAACATTTATCACCTTGGAGAACAGATACCATTATCATTGTATAATTTTGTTTTTCCCTTCAATCAAATTTGAAAAAATATGTACTTCTGATACATAATACATAAAAGTAGCATGACTACTTTTCATGATGTTTTCTCTTGTTTTTACTATCAAGCTCTACTTGTTCTGAGATTTAAGGTGAGATTATTAAATGAACATGTATATACACATTTTCAATGCATTTTGCCAATCTACACATTTTGAATGGATGTTCACCTATTTACATTCAGCAAAATTACACACATGGAGGATTTTCCCTTGACCATTCTTCTGTGCTTTCTCTCTTCCTCCTGCCTTTTTAATCCCTGAATCTCCTCCACTACAACCACCTTTCTCTTTAGTTTATTTTGCGAATACAGTATTTCTATTTGCTTCTCATTTTTTTATTTATATGATAGCCTTTTCCCCCTATATTGGTAATTTGGGGTATATTATAACATACTAAATTTCTAACACCTTAACAAAAGCTGTTGACAATTTGACTTCAATCTCAGTGTACTACCCAACCTTACCCCTCAGCACCCCTGGGTGTTACTAATTTTGTTGTGCATGCATGAACACAACAGGATGAGTACATTCGATACCTATTTATTAAAAATACTGTGGAAAATAAAGATTAGATTTATACTGAAAATATTTCCCATCTTTATTTTGACAGAAGAACTCAGTGTTTTTGCATAGCTCTTAGGGTCTCTTTAGCTGAATTAATTTCAACATGGAACACTCCAACTCTATTCCTCAGGGTCTTCCTTCTGCTGGTGCCATGCCAGGAATTTTGCAGTTGGTGGCAACTTGATTTGTGGTGACTGAGCTATGGCCATGGCACTCAAGGTATAGAGGACCCAGTTGCAGTTTCTTTCTCTCTGACAATTTGTAGAGCTGCTGCCCAGAGAAGCAGCACAGGTGGCAGCTGGCCCACTCAGGTAGGGAGGTTTTTGTTCAGGGTTGCCCCACTGTGGGAGGACTCTCTGTGGTTTGCAAGCAGTAATATACCCCAGCATCCTCAGCCTCCACCCTGCTGATTCTCAGTGTGAAATCTGTCCCAGACCCACTGCTACTGAACCTGTCTGGGACCCCAGTGTACTGGTTGGAAACCTTATATATTAGACTCTGTGGAGACTGGCCTAGCTTGTGCACAACCCAACGCAAATAGGTGTTTCCATTACTGTGTAGGAGGCTCTGACTGGACTTGCAGGAGATGGAGGCTGGCTGTCCAGCGGTGATAGACAGAGAGAGAGGACTCTGGGTCATCACAGTGTCCCCAATGGACCCTGAAATAATGACAGAAATGAAAGTCTATTCATAATATTATGAAACCTTTTAATTATTTTGTTCCTTTCTCAACTAAATTATTTGTGTATTCTTGAGTACATAGATTGGGTTTCTATCCAGAAATACCCAATGTCATATAAGATAGAGTTTTACGTGTACAATGTCTGTCTAGAGGTTGACCACACCACTCTCCTCTTTTTATGTCCCTTTCTTCACAAGTAGATGATTTGGTTTTCCTCTAGAAATGTCCTCCCTTTCATGGATCTGAACATCACATGCCCTATCCTATGCAGTGACATCCACACAACTGACATGTACAGAGCTCAGATGTAGGAAGCACTGAGCTCACCCCCCCTCCCACTTCTCCTCCCCATCCCCTCTGTCCTCACCAGGGATCCAGAGCAGGAGCAGCCCCAGGAACTGAGCAGGGAACCTCATTTTGAGAAGCTGAGCTGAGGAGTCCTGGTGAATCAAGGCCAGGTTAGAGCTGAGTTTTTATGTCAACCTTGCAGGAATGTCCTCCCCAGGAAGCAGCATGCAAATTCCCTGTTGGGTACATCTATGTGGAAAGAGCCAATGGGGGGTGGACTGACTTTGAATAAATAACATGTCTTCTGTGATTGGAGGTAAAGCAATGAGATTAAGTCCATGCTGAGTCAGGAAGATCATGATTTCAAAGCCAGCCTCAGCAAAAGTGAGGCACTAAGAAAATCAGTGAGACCTGCATCCTATTTAAAAGGTTCAGAGTGGACAGCATCATCAGCCTCATTAAGAGTTGTTCCAGTGCAGAATTCCAGAACCACCTGCTGGATGAGAACTGCCATCTTCCACTGTTGAGTAGTTCGTATCCATGAGATCTAAGAGTAACTTTCAAACACAATTATTCAGATAGAGTTTCTTAATTTCCAATGCAGTTCATTAAGGAAATTTGCATCTAAGACCTTAGTAACAAGAAGCACATATTGGTTCTTTATATGTTGCTACAGCAAAACATCTGAGTTAAGCAAGTACTGTGTAATAAAAAGGTTTAACTGATGGTTTTCAAGGCTGAGGGTCCTAGTCTTGGCAGTCCCACTTATTCTCTGGGGAGGCCCCTGTGTCACAGTGCTGTGAACGTGCAGAGGGAACCAGCTGCACATTGCAGTGGCCAGGCTTGTGGTGTGGCCTCATGACAACACACTCTGCTGAGGATGCCCTCAGTGTGTGAGAACCGCACTGTCCTTCCAGGGGCAGCAGCTCCAGACCTGACCCTTTCCTACCAGGCCCCACCTCTTACAGGATCAATCATCTCTCACCTTGGCCCCACTAGACCAAACCTTCAGCACCAGCAGGGCTGTGCAGGCTGGGCACAGCTGCAGGGAAGGCTCCTGCCTGTCACTCAGCACAGGTCCATGGTGCCCAAGTGTCTTTAGAGTAAACAGGTCACCATGGACTTGGCTGTGGATAATGTGCTCCTTTTGGGAAATAAAAGACAGCATCCTCCTTGTGCCTGAATGTAGAATATTACTTGGTCTTTTGAAGGTGGCCATGTGCTTTCTTGGTCTCCATTTCATCCTGACAGGGGCTTTCAGTCAGGTCAGAAATACATTAACTGCAATAAGTTAAATGAGGGTTCCTTGAGCACATGCAGATATAAGTGAAATGAGACCAGTTCCTCTTTGGTCTATTTCCCTCGTGCCCTTACTCTGAATGAGAAAATCAATGCAAATATGGGGGGGGGAGGTCATAATTTATAAGAATGAGCAGGATCTGTCCTCACTCTTACTGGCTTCTCCAGCTAAGCAAGAGATTGTTCATGAATGCTGTGTCCCTCTACATACACCCAAGTCATCCAAGGTCAGGAGGTGTCTCTGTCCATCAGAGGAATAAGAGTGACCTTCTTATTTCTGCTTGTGATTATCTATATCCACTTTTAATCTTACTTGGATTTACAGATTACAGCCCCTCCTCTATATTATATAGTAATCAGATCAAAGTCTTCAGAAGAAGAGGTTCCCTCACTTCAATGCTCCTCATTGACACCCTTAAATCTACAAAGTTCTGGAAACCTGCATATTTTAATCTTGTCCAAACTCTTCTCATTCAGAATGGAGCAGAGTTATTAATGGTTGCCCACAGGGCCTCTGGATTTAAGCAGGATAAAGAGATAAAGAAGCATGTGAGCAAGTGAAAAAAAGTTCAGCAAAGAATGAAGAGAACTGTGGGTTCTGGAAGTTGTGCCCACTCTTCCCCACACATCCACACACCTGCTGCACTGATACCACTTCTTGGCCATCTCCACTTTCTGCCTCATAGAGTGTCCCCCTCACCATGCCTGGACTCTGTTCCTTACATAGGAACCTCATCCATCTGAGTACTCTTCCCTTCCTTCTTTCTTGGATGCCCACAGTGAGTCAAAGGTGAAACTAACCCCAATTAAGGGCACCCTCAGGACCAATGAGACTGCACGCACACATATTTCTCCCTTGCCCTGCTTGAGTCCTGCAGTCCTAAAACATCCATTAGAACTGGGTTCTTTAAGGAACTAATAGATACTTGGTGATGGAAGAAATTCACACTTAGGAATCACAAGACATTCAAGGGTGTTAATGAGGACTTAATAGAGGAAGGATATCCATCTCTGAAGACAGTTACTTGAGTTATGGGACTATAGCGAGCAGAAGCGTGAACCTGAGCATCCAGGGTCAGCAGGCATGGACATGTGTAATCATGAGCAGCTAGAACAGAAGCTCATAGTTCCAATGGGAAGGGAGAGATCCCTGATCTTGGATGGCTTTGATGGAAGCAGTGGGACCAAGTCTTCAGAGATGGAGGAATAAATATGCTTGGCTGTTCATGACAGCTGGGTCAGGTAGGTGACACTCTTTAAAATAGATGTGGCTCCCCATATTTTTCTATTGCTTCCCTGAATGAAACACAGTGTCAGGGAATCAGAGTAAAGAGGAAGCTGCTCTGGCCTCAGTGATATTCATGGGTACCAAGAAAAGGAGCTAGAACACTCATGCATATGAATAAATTGTGTCCTAATGGACAGTTCCTGTCATAGATGGAATCTAGCAAGCTCAGAATGTGTTGAAGCTGGAGGAGAATGAACTAACAGGCCATGCAGAGGGGGCAAGGCTGAGGCTATTTCTTGCAGCCCCCCCAAATTAGAACATACTCTGTGGGCAAACATGTGATGCCCAGGGAAACAGGCAGACACTGAATTTCTGCTGAATGTGTGAGAAGAGCTAGTCCTGCATCTGTGCCCAGCCCTGACAAGCCCTGCGGATTTGCATGTGCCCAGAGTACAGCCCACTCCCTGAGGATTTCTACTTTTGTTGTCACAGTCTGCAGAATTCAGTTCCAGTCAGCACACAGCATGGACATAAGGGTGCCCATACAACTCCTGGGGACCCAGCTACTTTTATTTTAAAGCAGGAAGTTTCAACACTTGGGAAGTTTTCCAACACAGTGGGATCCGATGTACTTTGTCTATAAATGCATTCTCTCATAACAAGGTTCAGTATGTGGATATTGGTTTGTATGTTTCCAATCTCAGATACCAGATGTAACACCCAGATTACACAGTCTTCATAAATAGAGGAAGAATTTAGTAGGAATTTTCCATAAATGAAGGAAAACAATTGTAGATCCAAGGGTATCAATGAGGCATTTTGGCAGAGAAGGGACCTATCTTTCTGAAGACATTGATCTAATTACTAAAGAATACAGAGGAGGAGCTATAGTGTGTAAATCCAAGGAACACCAAATCTGGATATAGATAATCACAATCCAGGTCTACAGCTTAAGGAGACGGAATCACAGTGTCCCACCAGGAAAGTCAGAGCCTTAGTTATTTTACACTGATATCAATAGGAAGCAGGGAAAGCTCCAATTTCCTGATGTATCCTGCAAACTTTTTCCAAGATGAGGTCCCATCCAGGATCAGCATCAGAGGATCCAGAAAGCAGAAGTGTGAGGCTGGGCTGCCTCAGCTGGTCCTCCTGCTGCTTCCACCTGCTGAGGGCACTACTCAGAGGCAGCCGGGCTCTAAAGTACATTGCCTAGAAGGGGAGAGAGTACCTCTTTGTGTATTCACCATCTTTCCTTCCCCTCAGCTTCATCAAAGCAGACCAGAGTGTGTCTCATCTTATTTCCTGAATGACGCAGAGTAGTGTATGTTGGGGTTCCACATAGTGGTATCACATGCGATTTATACAGCTAACAGATACTCAAAGCAGGACTGACGTTAATAAAGGGATTGAAGTTCACACTACAGATATTAATTAGCAGGTCTGGATATTAGGGATATTGGTCTTAAAAATAGGGGAATCTCTGTTTCTCCCCATAATCCTGAACTCATTTGTCAATATAGGTAAATTCTGTATTCTCAGAGTACTTTAGGTAGCTCCAGACTGGAGGTGGTTCTCTTAAGCTCCTATACCTCATAACCTTGTCATTCTGCTGATATCTCCTCTGTCTATAAAAGCTGCCTAATTTAAGCTGGGCATGGTAGCACATGCCTGTAATCCCAGTGGCTTGGGAGGCTGAGCCTGGAGGATCGTGAGTTCAAAGCAGCCTCAAGAAAAAGCAAGGTGCTAAGCATCTCAGTGAGACCCTTTCTCTAAGTAAAATTCAAAAATAGGGCTGGGGATGTGGCTCAGTGGTTGAGTGCACCTGAGTCCAATCCCTGGCACCAAAAAAAAAAAACAAAAAAGACTGCATAATATTGTATTCTCACAGTCCTCCAGAGAGGTCCAGACTGCAGATGTTTTCTCAGCCTCCTGTACCTCCTCACCTGGTGATTCTACTGATATCTGTCTATGCCTTTGACAATAAGTGCTTGTGGGTTTAGAATTATTCACTTTGGCATGTGAATCATACGAGTGCCCCAGCTGATCACCTAGGAGGAAAAGCTGCCTTTAACAAGGTGCAGGGTGTGCTCATCAGCTGCCCACCACTGTGAGCAAACACCTCCACAAGAACCTCCTGGGGAAAGGCTGATCTTGATTCTTGGTTTCAGAGGTTTTATGGCACCTTGGCTGGGGTCTGTGTGCAGGCAGAACAGCATGGCAGGGCTTATGTTTCAGGGCAGAGCTGCTCACCTCAGGAAGCCAAGAAGAGGGAAGAGAGAGAACAAGAGAGAGAGAGAGAGAGAGAGAGAGAGAGAGAGGTGTCAAGGACAAGGCACACCTTCCTGTCATGCCTCCAGTCACATTTCAGGGACTGTCATAGGGAGACACATCACTCTGGTCTCAGTGGCTCAGATAGTAAACATGTGTCCTCTCAATGTTCTGTAGACTGGACTTCCAAAGTCAAGGGGCAGCAGATGACCCCTCTATCATAGGCTTTCTTTCTATGGCTCCCTTCTTGTATGTCCTCACAAGCTTCTCCTTGTGGCCTAAGAAGGATGGACAGAGCTTCCTGGACAGAGAGCTCCCTGGACCTCTATTTAGAAGGACATGATTCGTGTGGGATCAGCCTCACCTGGATGACCTTTTTTAACTTTCATTCCTTCTTATGACCATTTCTGCAAACACACCAACAATTAGTTGAGGCGTCAACATTTGAATGGGGGCAGTTTTACTAATACTAAAGAAGTGGCCTAGTGACTAGGTGGAGGAGTGCAAACGCAGGGCTGGGCATCCAGTCTCAGAGCCCAAACACAGAGAATGTTTGCCCACACCTCAGCCCCCAGGCAGGTCCTCCACATGCTCTTGGCCACACAGAGTCCCAATTCAAGCCTGGGGATCTCCTTGTAGGTAAAGGATAGTATCACTCTTTTACTTACCTAGCATTTCAAAGAGCAAGCTTCTCTTTGCAAGTTGTGGTCTGTTCTGACATCTACTGGTTGATTTTGGTATTGCATCTCATGGTGTCAGAGATGGTACCAAGGCAGCTTCCTGGAAAACCATCTCTCTTGCTGATAGAGCTCATTCTATTGCATCAGTCACCAGAGGGATTCTGTAGAGAACAGATAATGATCCCTCCTGTGATGCAGACACAAACTTGAGGGCACAAGACAAACAGATAATTTCATATTCAGAAAATATAATAGTCCTGGGACAGTATGACACATCTGGACACTGTGATCCAGGTAAGATGCCACAGGTGTGGATTTACAAAGGCTCCCTTGGGCTGCAGGGCATACTGTTAGAGGTGGCTGGAACCCTGTTCTTCTGTTTTATATCTGTCCATGCAGCCCCATTCCCATCATCTCAGAAGCCTTCCAGAGCATATTCTAGGCCACAACAGCTACACCATCTGGGGAAGGACCTGAGGGCTCCAGTGGCTGGTGAGGTTTGTGTTCTGAGCTGCAGCTCCTAGAAAGACCTTGAGAATCGTTTAGAACAACACTGGCCAAGAGAACCTTCTGCCATGTTTAAGAGATCTGTATCTGAGCTGTCCCATGTGGCACCTGTTAGCCACACATGTCCTGTGAAATTAGACAAGGGAAAGAACCAAGTTCCAATAAAATGTTCATTGTAATATTTAACTGAATCTAAGTTTATAGAGTCACTGTGGCTACTGTGCTCCACATGAGACAGCATAGTTCTAAAAGCAGCATCAGCACAATTTCTTTGGCCACAAGGATGTAATTGACCAGCACACAGTCTGCCACATGTTATAGTAAGAGTGATGGACAGTGGCATCCCAAGTCTCCAAGCTGCCTTTGTAAGGCAGACATTAGAAAGTTGACGTTCTGTCATTCTGATGTCTTTTTCTGCTGGGGAGGTTTCTAAAGATTTTTATTTCTTTGAATGGCTCATGTTTCCCTGCTCCTTTGGGTGCCTTGCCATCTTATGTTGAAATGCAGCCTTTGAATTAAACACTCACCTGCGCAGTCTTTGAATTCTGATGTGAAACCCATTCACTAGTTGTCAGGGCTTTCTCTGAGGACTGGGGTTTGCCTGGGTGAAGGCTTTTATCTTTCCTGGGCATGGAGGTGCCTAAGTGTGTGCTTCCCCTCCCAGTTTCCCCAGAATCCATGGCTGTTTAGAAATGAGCTGGTAATCTTAAGGGTCCCATGAAAGCTTCTTTAGGGCCTGGGTGTGCTGTGTATTTCCTAATCCCTTTTTCTTCATGCAGTGGTCACACACAGTGGTGCCCACCACTGCTGTGCACAATTCCTTCACCTGAGCCCTGAGCATTGCACTTCTCCCTGTCTGAGTTCTGAGTCATGTGATAGAGAGAGCAGTCCACCAGGCATCCCACAGATGAGGTAGAAAGTCACAAGAAAGTTCTGCTCTGTTTCTCCTGGGCCATGGGAGGAACCAGGGAATTGGGTACTTTACTCTTAACCCTGCCTTTTCTCACAGAGATTGGATAGGGAAAGGTGTATAAGGGTCCAGGTGATTCCTGCTGTAACTCAAGTGGTCTTTTTTTGACCAGGCTTTGACTTTTGTGTTCCAGAAGAATTTGGAGTGTAATCAGAATTTTTATCAGTTTTTCCCATTCAGTTTTTAGTCTTCTTTTTTTAAAAAAAGAGAGAAAGAGAGAGAGAGAGAGAGAGAGAGAGAGAGAGAGAGAGAGAGAGAGAGAGAGAGAGAGAGAGAAAATCTTTTTTAATATTTATTTTTTAGTTTTCGGCAGACACAACATCTTTGTTTGTATGTGGTTCCGAGGAATGAACCCTCGCATGCCAGGCGAGCATGCTACCGCTTGAGCCACATCCCCAGCCCTTGTTTTCTTAATTTATTTTATTTTTATGCTTCAATAGGATAAAAAAGTTCCTAGAAATTCTTACTTAAATATTGTTACTCTGACACTCTCATCAGTTGAAGAAAAATAAAAAACACCTTTTTATTGATGAATTTGATTTAAGATATAAAAAATTATTTAATGAGAACATTCTTTTCAATTTTAAGGATTGAGTTTTCTTACTGCTCTGCAATATTTTCCTTATATTACACTTAAAAATACTTATATTAATTATAATTGTATTCTTGATAGAATATATTGTTAGAAATGGAAACCTCAAACAGAGTATATTTTCCTAAAAAGGATAATCTGTTCATTTAATTCAAGTCGTTTTTTTTTTAAATTTCTACTTTACAATATTAAACCTCTTGGTCATGGATCACTGTAGTTATTAGAACAGAGTTTAAACAGGAGGAATTAAGCATACAGACTCTGCCCTTACCTGGAATATGAAGCCCCTCACTCTCAGTCATGCTGAGCTCAGGTTTGACTATCATCCTTTCTTCAGAGTTTTCATCATTTTCACCCTTTGTGTCCACGTAGTATACAGGTTTTGTGGTCTCTAAATCTACATGTATAAAACTGAACAACAAAACTGAAACCCATACATTATATTCGGTAAAAAAATGAACTTCCACTTTCACTTAGAATGTCACAGGCCTCAGCAGACCATGAAAAATGCTGCACTAAGCACAGAAAAAAATAACCATAAAATAACCACTTTACACTCAAGCTTGTCACACTCAGAAGCCTGGGAAGAAATTAAAAGGAGACTTACAACTCCTGAGACAGATTGGACCTATTAGTGGGAACTGAAGCTTACCTGTTTTTGTGTTCCCACTTTAACATCTTAAACCTAAGTGTCCACAGCACTCTGGCATAGTCCTGGGAGAAGGGCTGCCCTAGGGAAGAGGACCTGACTGCGCTTTGGGGGTTGCCTTGAGCTGAGAGGTTGATTGAAATGGCTGAGTCCTCAACAGCAGGTTGGGTTTCTCCTGTGGGCATTTGCTAAGGTCTTTGAGGGCAAAAGTGGCAGAATGCCAAGTCCTCAAGTGCCCTTCACTCCTGTGATTCTGCACTGACTAACTCTGTGTGTGTCAGGGACATGGCCTTGGGCTCCTGCATGACTGTTCATCTTTCCAGTTCAGTTTTGCCTCCTGGTCAACCTCCTGTCCATCTGTGACAATTCTCTCTGGACTCACCCCAGGTCTATCTTGTGGGAAAGGTCACCTGGTAGGAACTCTACCCTGCCCCACTGGGTAGACTAGATTGTGTGATGTAAGAGAAGCACATTTGGACAGGAGCTTCACTGACCCTTGAGTCACTGGGCCACTGGAGAGTGCAGGAAACACCACATTTCCATGAGGCTTGCAGTGGACAAGGACAATTTTGAGGGCCAGGCAGGATCTGTGACATTTGGGATTCTCTCTGAGAAAGAGAAAAGATTCCATCTAGCTTTCTAGGTAAAGCCCAACCCCAGCAGTGTGCCCACCCCAGCCAACAAGGACCTTGGTTGTGTGCTGAACAAGACTTGGCCTTTACCATTTCCCATTCACCTTCTCATTCAATGCCATGGTCCTAAGAGTAATAATATTTTTCTCCACTTGGGCAAGGATTGGCTTACAGATTCTTACACCTACCCAGTTTTTGGAATGTGGCTTCTATTTTAAGTTCTGTAATTCTTTCACACTTGGCTCATTGTTTAAAAATATATCCATGGGATTCATAGCACTCCCTTGTGATCTGAGAACTCATGACTGAATCTGGTCAAAGGTATTGACATAAGGCCTCCTTGGGTGTGTGGTGTAAAATGTTGAGCCTGACCCTGAGCTGGAGAGGGATGTGGGCCAGGGATAAACGGAGTGCAAAGAAGAGTGAGGGAGAGGAGGTCATCACAGCCCTGCTAAGTCCAGCCACGTGCAGACGAGTTTTACACCAAAATAAATGCTAAAGAAAACACATACCTTTGTGTTGCCACAAACCACCTGATTCTGAGCCTGGTCCTGGTGAAGGCACCTGATGGGAGGGAGCCCCAGCCTGAGTTGTCATTCAGCTCACCTTCCATCATGCTGGGCTGACCAGAGGCTCCCGAAGACCCTTCACCCTCCCTTCTGCTCCTGCCCTGCCCCTCTGATGAGGTCTTAAAAAGATTTTGAGCTCTAAGCTAAGTACATGGTCCAGGGTCCTTCACTATTCTCTATGCCCCTGAGATTCTAGGATCTTTCTCTTCAACAGACAGAGAATCTGCAGTGCCTCTCTCCTGACACGTAACACATGTGAAGCTGGGCCACCCATCAGGAAAGTTTGTGGGGTTTATACCTTAATTTTATAGTTAATTTCATAGCTTGCACACAGCAATAACAACAGCCTTCTCAGCATCCACTGTCCTGAGTTGTAATATGAAATCTGTCCCTGATACTCTGCCACTGAAGTTGCCTGAGACCCAGAGACAAATGAAAGCCCAAAGGTTTAGAAACCACACAGACTTTCCTGCCTTCTGCAAGAATCATTGTATCCCTCTGTCTGTAGAAGGTTCTGGGTGGACCTGCAGGAGGTGGATTGGTGAAGGCAGAAGGGAGGAGCCTGGGTCACCACAGAAGCACCTGTGGATCCTCAAATGAGAGAGAAATGGAAGGTTATGCTACCATTATGAGCCATGTTCATGATTTCTCTCCCAACCTTATTCTCAGGCTACTGTGGTGTGTGTGTGTGTGTGTGTGTGTGTGTGTCCATGTGTGTGAGTGTGTGTGTCTGTGTTTGTGTGTGTGTGTCTACAAATGTGTGTTTGTTGAGTGTAAGTGTCTGTGTATGTGTGTGTGTGTGTGAGAGTGTGTGTATGTGTGTATGTGTGTATGTGAGTTTATGTGTGTGTCTGTGTGTCTGTATATGTGTGTGTAAGTGTGTGTGTGCTTGTTTGTGTGTATGAGTGTGTGTGTGAGTGTGTCTGTGTGTGTGTGTGTGTGTGACTGTTTGGGTGTGAGTGTGTATGTCTGTGTCTGTGTATCTGTGTGAGTGTGAGTGTGTATCTATGTGTGTGGGGTGTGTCTGTGCCTGTGAGTGTGTGTCTGTGTGTGTGTGCACCAGCAGTGGTGACTACAAACCTAAGGGTTCCACCCCCAGCAGGCCTGCTCTCCCTGGAGCCCACCTGCTCTCACCTGATGGGCAGGGGCTGCTCTTTCACAGCTGGGCTCCCCTAACTCCACCTGAGATCCACGCAGGAGGATCCTGAGGTGAAGGCCTCAGAGCCCACCCCTGGTTGGGTTGTGCTGCTGGGAGGAGAGCAGGTGGGCAGAGCAGCTTGCAGCTTTACGAACACACCTGTCACACACGTGGCTGTGTCTCCTGACCTTGGCACACAAAGGCCCAGAGGTGAAAGGTTTAGACCTGAAAGTAGCCTAAACCTGGTCCTCCTGCCTCCTTATCCTAGTTCATGGCCAAGATAGTTTAGACCTTGGATTAAGCAGCCAGGATGACCTCTGTCATATCCAGGTGACACTATGACATCACAGTGAGGAAGGAAGACACTGGACCTCATGATTCTCAGCCCTCAGGCTTACCAGGAGGCTGTAGCTAGAGGTCAAGTCTCCCTGTCTCTCTGTGCATTTCACATTCCTTGTGCCCCATTATGCTGCCTGAACCTGTGCTGGCCTCCTTCTGCATCACCTGAAGCTTCATGCTGACACCTGCTCAACTGTTCTACCAGCTGTCGCTAGTGGCAATGTCATCAGAAGGACCATTCCTGCAGCTCTTCCAGAATTGACACATTTTCCAGTCACTTTCTTAAAATGTGTAGATAGATTCCTATTAGCCATTGATCACCAAGATGAATAGTCCTAGCCTCAAAAATGGAATACTTTCTTCATAATTAGTCTCTTGTCCTATGGGATCCGACAATCATGTGTTCATCATTTCACTCAGTTTAATGGAAGAATGATGATGACAAATCTCTGGGTCAAGAACTTTTGACCAGAAAAGTAAAATTTGAATAGAGAGAAACAGAAGTTTCTAAGGTGCTCATTGGCATGATCAAAAGGGTGGGGATGACCCTGCGATTCTGAAGAGCTAATCTTCTATGTCCGAGAGAAACAGAACCACACAGGTCAGTGCTTCTGAGCCTTCTCCACTCCAGGCAGGAAGAGAATCAACTTCACAAGGCCCATGGTCAGTGGAACTGGATTTTTGTGTGTTTCTCCCTTCATCAACACAGCTGTCCCTGCATACATAACAATGTCATGATCAAGTCCACTCAGGTTCTTATTCTTCTACAGTTGAGGTTCCTGATCCAATGGTGCAAAAGTTCAGGTCAGAAATTTTTCCATCTTTTAAAGCTTTGAGAAAATCTCCATATTATATTTCTGGCAGATACAGGCTAAAAGCAAAGGCACAGACAAGAATCCCTCCCAGCCCTCCCAGTTTTGGTCAGGTCCACTGGACTCAGGTTGACATTGAGGGACAGTCTAGTCCTGTGCTTTAGGTATAATATAGGGGGTCAACAGTGGCCAGCCTGGTTGGCGAGTTGGATGCTCAGAAGTGCCAGAAGCCACATGAACTGTGTGGGATGAAGTTGATATTATAGGAGTTCAAGAAGGGTCCCTCATGACATTGGTTCATGAGCCTAAATGGGACAGTAGAAGATGACTCTCTCCAGTCTACATGTTTGTTCATGCAAATTATTAACAGTCCCTGCTCCTTAATAAACTTTAAATGTTCATTCATTTATGAAGCACTTATTTTAAACTCTGAACTACTTGTAACTGCCTGGCCATAGCTCTTCCAAAAAGACATTGTAAACAATTCCCTCTCTGCATTTCTTGAAAGGCTGATAATCTATCCAAACTGGTTGTTACCAGCATTGCCTTACCTTCCTTAGTTTGCATTCCAGCCAAGAGGCCAAAAGCCACATTCCCAGTCCAGGGCTGCAGGTCCATGATCCCCAGAGAGGGCAGAAGGTGCAAGTCCAGATCCAAAGGCCAAAGGACTTGAGGTTGATGTCCAAGACTGGTGGTAGGAGAAGCTCATGCTCTGAAGGAGGAAGAGCTTGAGAAGATAAAGGATGAGTGTCTCTTGCTTCTACTGTAGTCCATCTGGCATAGGCCATTGTGCTGAGCCTCCTACACTCAGGAAGGATTTGCTCACTCGGTCTCATGAACATGACATCCACCATCCTGTACATGCTCTACTAACACACTAATGCTCCAGGCCTCTCTCCATCCACCCAACCTGACACCACCCAGTGTCTCTCACATCTCATGCCACAGCTACACAGAGGAAACAAACTCTGTCCTGGAGTTTGTTTATTATGATCAATGGCCATGACCACCATTCTGCTTAAGGAAACAGGATGGCTTCTATCACATCCAGGTAACACTTTGACATCACAGTAAGAAAGAAAGAGACTGGACCTCATGATTCTCAGCCCTCAGGCTGATAAAGAGGCTGTGGCTAGAGTTCATGTCTCCATGTCTCACTGTGCATGTCACATGACCTGTGCCTCATGAGGCTGCCTGGACCTGTGCTGGCCACCTACTGCAGCACCTAAAGCTCCATGCTGACACCTGCTCAACTGTCCTAAAAGCTGTCACCCAGTGGGAATGTCATCAGGAGAACCATTCCAGAAACTCTTCTAGAATTTTTACATTTTCCAGTAACATTCTTAAAACGTGTAGATAGATTCCTATTAGCCATTGATTACCAGGTCTATAACCCTAGATTCAATAATGGGACCATTTCTTCAAAATTACTTCAATTAGTCCCCTGTCTGAATGGGATCAAATGACTGTGCAAGAAGAATGGTCTTGTCTGAGCTACTGGGGCTGAGGAGGAGTAAGAGGACTGCAAGGCAGAGGACCCCCTTCTATGCTTCTAGGAAACCCTCCCAATGCCCTTCAGAATCCGGTGCCTCTGGGCTGTGCCCTCAGTAGGTGGAGGCAGTAGGAAGAGCAGCTGGGGCAACCCAGCCTCAAACTTCTGCTCCCAGGGAGGTTTTAGTCATGGCCTGTGTCACTGTGGGAGGGATATGGTAATATTGTTTAAAGTAATAAGTGGCAACATCTTCAGGCTTCAGGCTGTTTATGGTAGCGTAAAATCTGTCCCAGACCTTCTGCCACTGAACTTTGAAGGAACCCCTCATTCCAAAGTGGTTACAGCATAGATAAGGTGTTTAGGAGCTTATCCTGGTCTCTGCTTAAACCAGGCTAAATAATAGCTAATATCCTGATCTTCCCTGCAGGTAATGGTGACTCTCTCTCCTGGAGATGCAGACAGAGATGATAGAGACTGTGTCATCTGAATGTCACATCTGACACCTGACATTGGAAAGAAAAGCAAACAGCCACAGAATTATTCATTTCACAAGAGGACTTCCCTGCAGATCCAGGCAGCACTGACCACACTGTGTTGAGGACATCCACAGTGCTGTCCCTTCTTACCTAGAAGGCAGAGCAGCAGGAGCCCCAGAAGATGAGCAGGGGCCCTCATGGCCATGTTGTGTCCTGAAAGGGACTGACTCCTGCACAGGGTGTGAGCAGCCTTTTAAGAAGTCCTCAGGGGAGTGGCTGTGCTGTGGGAACATGCAAATCAGCAGGGCAGAGCAGGCTGGGCACAACTACAGGGCTAGTTCCTCCAGTCACTCAGCACAGTCTCCAGGACGTTGAGACTCAGGTTATACAGGGAAGCTCATAATTGTTGAAAGAAAATGTTCTGCTTTCTGGGGCCAAAGGCAGTGTCAATCTCAAGTCCTTTATGTAGTGCACTATTTGATAACATTTAGGTTTTGTTCATGCTTTGTTCCATCCATGACAGAGGCTGTGGTTTAGGTCACAATTCCAGAAAGTGTAGGAAGTTTACAAGCTTCTTGGATATTGAATGTATCACTGTTTTTGTGGCCAGAATGGCCAATTCTGTGCTCTGATTCATTTGTGATCTAGGTGTGAAAAAAACCGGCAATACAAAAAACTTTGGGTCTTGATTTATAGGAAGGGCACGACCTGTCCTCCCCCATCTTCCATCTCTAGTTGCACCAACTCTCTCCCTCTGTATGCTCTGTCCACTAAGTTGATCCAGACCAGCCCAGGTCAGGATTTCCTCACCTCCCACTTGAAGGGCACCATCTCTCTTCCTGGCTCTGCTTGTGATTGCACATGTCCATGGCTTGTGTCCCCTGGATCCTCAAGTTATGACTTCCACTCTCTGTGACCTCAGAACCCAGTGTCTTCAGAGAAGGAGGTCCTCTCCTTCACATCCTCATTCTTACCCCAATTCTATGATCTTTCCTGTGTATTCTGCCCTCATCAGGTCTGTAGTTATTCACAAAGATGACCCCTAGAGATTGGTTTTAAAAAGAGGTATGGTTCAAAAAAGTAAATTAATGGATTGCTATTAGATGTAAGAGATGTACTGTTGAAAAAAGAAGTGGCTGATTTGACAGGAGAATATGTAAGCAAACTCTGTGTTTTAGAATGTAATTAAATTTAAGAATGTGAACCAATGGATTTTTTAGATAGAACATGAGCATGAGTGTCTGTGTTTGGATATAGAGATGGGGTAATAAATGGATGACACTTATACTCTTGAAAAATTCACTCTAGTCTCAAAAAGTGTCCATAGTTCCTAAATACTACTATTCAATAATGGGAATCATAAATTTGGATAATGTGTTACTCAGAAAGTCTTGGATAGAAAAAGCAGAATCCAGAACTATCCTGAAACTCAAGATACAACCAAATATTGAGGGGGGTCATAGCAAAATAAAGCATAAAGCAATTTTCAAGGGACATCAATGAGACTAATCTGGAGAATTTGGAGTACTAAAATTATTAAAAATCATAATACTTATGACCCATTGAGAAACATACAAACACATTAGTACATAATAATATTTTGAAGGACAAAGAGATACTCATAACTCAAAAAGAGAATTCTCCACACATTCTTATTAGTTATGAAGGGGACAAATAGCAAAACATTGGAGAACTCTGGTGACACCTCAAGTCCAGGATTAAAAAGATTATCACTAAGATTCAGGGCCATGAAGCCATGTCCCACCTGGCAGAAGACCATGTGAAGGTCAGAGCTTCCTACCTAGTAAGGGCTGAGCTGAGTCCACTCAAAATTCAAAGGTTGGGGTTGTGTCCCCCAGAACCTCACAGTGTGACTGATCTCACAGACAGGGTATTGGAAGAGGTAACTATGAAAAAGTGAGGTTTGAGTTAAAGTCTAATCTACTATGAATGGTGTTCTTATAAGAAGAGTAAATTAGATCTCAGAGACACCAGGGAAAGAGCATGTGATGGACATCTGAGAGAGCTAAGAGATAGCAGAATGACCCAGCTGTTTCCTTGATGTCTGCCTGAGATTCCACCATCTTTAGAAAAGCCACTGATGTGAAGCTGCACAGTGGAGTCCCTCTTTATGGCAGCAAAGTAACCACAATGCTGGATGCAGGAGCACAATTCAGTCCTGAGGGACACTGCGTCCTCTGTGAGGGTATTCTATAGGGCCACTGGTGCAGCACCTTCAACAGTGACAGGACCACAAGATCCATGGAAGGAGAGGCTGCCGCCCCAGGTTGAAGAAGGCCGAGAAGATCTGGCTCGACAGCAGCTGGGGAGTTTCCACTTGTCCATTTGCTACAGAAGACACTAGGGCTTACTGGGAACATGTGAAATGCCATGAAGACAGGATGGGACAGGGCAGTAATGTCCATGTCCTGGTCACAGTTGCACTTCAGTTATGTGGAGATAGCTGTCTGTAGGGAGTTCTCCATCCGGAGAAAAGCTGGTGTTAGAATCCACATGAAGCACCATGTGAAGCATCACTTCTCTTCATTAACTGGAAGATGGTGTCCTAAGCTCCTGAAGAGCTGGGCTCCACACCATGCCCATCCCATCTCTGGAGCTAGGAGGAGACAATCAAAGTGAGCAACCATGAGTCAGAGTCAGAGACCCCAAAGGCTGAGCCATTGACCTGTGGAGACCCTGCAGGGTGGGCACCTTGTCTCACCTGGATGATGGCTGTGCACTGACTCAGGCTCTCCTGTGACCCACTTGTCATTTTCATAAACACATACTGACTTTGCTGGGTGCAGTATCCTGAGACCCAGGGAGGCTGACAGAAGAGGTAAAGTCCCTGCCAGTCTCCTCAGAGGAACATATGGCATTTGGTGCTTTGGCACAGGGAGTCTCATTGCCCAAAGGATAAAAGCCAAGGCGGTCAGCTCTGTGAATCTCTTGGCTGTCGTGCAGGGGCAGGAGGTAGGTTGGACTTTTCCTCCTGAAAATTGCCTGAAGCACTTTGTTCATTAGTAAATTAAAGTCCATATGTGTTCTCGCTCAGCATATTCCACAATCTTCACATTCAGTTCCAAACAAATAGAATTCTGGGTCATAATGCTATGGTCTGACATAAAAATTATGCCAGTCCCCATTTTGTTCAGATACCTCACCCTTTGTAAATTTGTCCCGCTTCCCCATGAGCCCACTGCATAGAAGCTCACTCCTCCACCCTCACCCACTTGCACCCTGACCACAATATCTGTGAACTATGAAGCTAATGCATTCTCACCTTCCTGAGTATTTGCTAAAAGTGTGAATTCTGAGGAAAAGTACTTTCCACTTTATGAAGTGTGTCATGTAATTACAATTGCCTCTCCTGCCCCTTTCTTTGGTTTTTAGTTGGTTGTTATTACTTTCTTTCCACCCCAGTGTAGGGTTGAGGGTTGCAGAACTGTTTGCTTTCTTTTCCTTTGGCCCTGGCCAGAGTAAATCCCTTGTTTTTACTTCAGAAAGACCCTGAGTTTTATTTGAAGGCCCCAGTGTAATACCTTCCAGAATCCAGGCTGTGACTCTTGGCCCTCTGGGACCTCCACCCCATAAACACAAAAAGAGGCACCCTCTCCTCTGGTGCTGGGAGCTCCATGTTTGGCTGGAGTTTGGATCCTACATAGTGACCCATTGAATCTTGGGTCTGAAGAAAGACAAAAGGAGCTACATGTGCTTAAAGGTGCCTTACTTGTTCTCTGCTTTGAATGTAAAGCATAAATGTGTATCAACTGGACTGATTCTAAAGCCATAAGCTGTATCAAACAGGTTGATGGTAAATCCTCTGTGCTGTCTCATCTAGAAATAATGTAAAGCCCAGAGGTGTGTCAACTAGGTTGAGTGTAAATCCTGAGAGGCATTTCACCTGGTTTGGATTAAGTGGTTGTCTGATAGACATGGGCTTGGCCCAGAGCCTCTGATCATAAAGCTGTGATGATTGTCTGGAGACTGGGAAGGGAGGAGGGACTGTTTGTTTTTCATGGATAATTTTCTTGCGCTGATCATGGGTGTGTGTCTAGTTGTCTCTAAAATTGCTCCTTGATTGTTGCTCAAGTGAGAAAACCTTCTTCTCTTCCTAACAGATTGGACCCATGAGTGAATCGTCATCTCAGGGCTCTTGGATACACAAACTCACTATCTGATTAGGTTTCTGTCTCTCAATTTACTTTGATTTCTGCCTGTTGTTCTAAACCTTAGCTTTAGTATGGGATATAACCAGTGTCATCATCTAACCCCTCTTGTCTGGGTTCCATGTTGATTAGGGGGTTCCTATGATCGTGGGGTTCAAATCCTTCATGAGGTGGAATGACCAAGGCTATGGGATGCCATCTGAGGAATATCTAGATCCCCTCATATTATGGAAGTTCTGGAAATTGGTGACTATCAGGCCTGGCCATTCTGAAAAGTTTCCATAAATAGAGCAAAGGCTAGATTTGATTCTCCATCCGCCAAAGTGGTTATAAATATGCCTCCAGGGCATAATTAAATCAGCCAAAGTCCTGGATCTGCAGGATATCAAAGGTTCCCAGAGTTGCAACAGGCAACTTATGAAAAAAATCTTCTTGGCATCCTTCTGTCCCTGTTGTATCCCCTTCAGATGAGGATAAAGTGTTGCCACCACTTAATAATTCTTGTGGACCCCAGACTTCTTCTCATTTATCTGTGTCCTCCTGAAGGTCCTCTGAGTCTGATTTTTTTAAATCATCAGAGTTACTTACAACTTCTACCTCCTCAGAGATTTCCTGGTACCTTTGAGTCCAAGAGGGTACATTTATTTTCTTGAAAGGCTAGAAGATGCTATCAATAAATGTACCCTCTTGGACTCAAAGGTACCATCTGTTTATGGAAGTGGTGATGTCACTTTCCTCCAGTCTCTTCTCTTTCCTCCAGTCTCTTCTCTTTCCCACAACATCCCTCCAAGTGCTCCCTTGCTGCTACTTTCCCAGGTGCAATTTCTTCCCCAGCCTCACTTGTTCTCTTGTTGCTTCTCCAAGAAGTTCTCTCAGGGAGGGATGAGAGTACTGCCTTTGACCATATCCCCTTTACACCTTCAGATATATAATTCAGAGAGTCCAAATCTTCCTTTCTCTGAGATCCACAGGTCCTTATTTCTCTCCTTGAGTTCATTTTTTGCATACATCAGCCCACTTTGAATGATTGTCAACAGCTCTCTCTGACTCTTTTTACTTCAGGGGTGTAAAAAGAGCAGGGCCAAATCAAGGTGGAGGCCAAGAGGGCTATCCTTATGGAGGCCAGTCACACTTAAGCCAAAGAAGGACAGTTGTTAGAGGAGGCCCTTCCTGACAACTTTCCATATTGTGATCATAACTCTAGGGTAGGCTGGGATTAGTTGTATGCCTATCACTGACATTTGTGGGTAAGACTTAAAGAGGCTTCTAAGAAGCTGATTAATTTGTCTAGAACTAGTGAGGTTCTTCAGATCCCCAACAAGGCATGAAACATGTTTCTTGAAAGGCTAGAAGATGCTATCAATAAATGTACCCTCTTGGACTCAAAGGTACCAGGAAATTCTTGGGCAATAAATCTGGCTTTGATCTCTCAATTAGCCCCACTACAAAGAGAAAAGTCTGTGAATCTCTAAGAATAGCAGGTTTCTGCAGGCTGTGGATTGCATCCATTGCAGAAAAAGCAAGGGCTTTGTTTAAAGCCACCCCAAGTACTGGTCCTTTAAAACATACTGAAAAGTGACAGCAGCCCTTTGAACCACCAAGGCATCCCTAATCAAGGCTCTGCTCGGTCTCTGCCCAATGTTGCTAAGCCCTTCAACCTGTTTGTGGCAGAAAGTTGAAGAATTGCCAAAGGGTTCCTCACCCAGAATGTTGGACCCTGGAAGAGGCCAATTGCCTATCTGTCTAAAACATTGGACTCAGTAGCATCCACATTGCCTTTCTGCTTAGGTATCATAGTGGCCACTGCCCTTAAGGTCAAAGAGGCAAATAGGTTAACTTTGGGATAATCCCTCAGAGTAGCAACCCTAAACTTTGTAGAGACCCTCCTAAATTGTGCACTATACAGATATATGACTAATAGTCATATTATTCAATATCAGAATCTGTTACTTCACAACCCCTACCTCACTTTTTCCCCACAAGGGCCCTTAACCCTACCTTGCTAAAGCCCCTCCACAACTGCAAAGGTATGCTTGACCAGGTGAGCTCAGGAAGGCTGGACTTAATCAATGTTCCTTTGACTGAGGCTGAAGCTGTCCCATTCATAGATGGCAGCAGCTAATCAGAGATAGGGTCACAATGGAAACAGAAGTGATTTAAGTTCAAGCCCCCAAAAAAGGAACCTTGACACAGTGAGTGGAACTAGTTGCCTTGATAGGCTTGAGTGTGAGCTGAATGTAAGAAAGAAAACATTTGCATAGCCAGCAGGTATGCTTTTTGCTACTCTTGTGTGCACTGAACCATTTATAGGGAACAGGGATTACTAGGTGCTGAGGGAAATTTCATAAAACATAAAGAGGAGATATTAGCCCTATTTGAGGTCATTTTGTTACTTAAGCATGTGACTATCATATTCTGCTGGGGTCACCAAAAAGGAGACGCTACAATGGCCAGAGGCAAAAATTTTGCTGATGAGACAGCTCAATGGGTGACATTGAGCTCCAAACCAGAACAAGTCACCATATTCCCTTTGGCTTTATATCTCAAAACCAGCCTTCCTTCCCCGCAAATCTATTTACCAGAAGAAGAAGAGCAGGATAACAAAAGGCAGGGTCCAAAATCAGAAAGCTGGTGGACTCTGCCCAACTCCTGACTAATGATACCCTAAACCTTAGGAAATAAAGATTAATATTGGAATTACATATAACTACCCATTTGGAAAAAAATCACTGACTTTCTATCTGAAACACACTACATCCCAGGACTAAAATATACAACCCAGTGCATCTCTGAGTGATGTCTAGCCTGCCAACAGGTAAATGCCAAACAGGAAGGCAGACCCAACATGGGGTTCACAATTGAGATGAGCTGCCTGGAGACCATTGGAAAGTTGAATTCACTGAGGTGAGACCTCCCTCCAATGGTACTAAATATCTCCTCATTTTTATGGATGCTTTATCAGGTTGGCCAGAAAGAAGCATATTTTACCAAAAATGAGAATGCATGGACTGTAATAAAATATCTTCTTAATGAAATCATACCATACCTGTCATGGTAAGATCAGATAATGGGCCAGAATTCACTGCAGCCATAGCACAAGGAATACCAAAGCATTTAAACATAGACTGGAATCTTCATTGTGCTTACCATCCTCAAATTTCTGGACAGGTTGATTGCATGAACTGAACTCTGAAGTGTACCCCCAGTAAATTTGCACTAGAGAGCAAAGCATTGCCGGCTGGCCAATGCTTTTGCCCATTGCTCTTTTGCAAACCCAATGCTCCCCTTTTAAGGTAAGAAAGAAAACATTTACATTTTAAGGGAAATTTTTCTCCCTTTGAGATCATGTGTGGGAGATCACCCCATTTGCTCCCCAGGTGTGTGGAATTTATTTGGCTGAAATCATCCACCAATCTCTTGTTAACTGCTGTAAGTCTCTCCAGCAGATAAAAGAAAAAGCTTACAGATTCTTGTGTGAGAAACAACACAGAGAGGCCACTGGTTTCAAACACCCGTTCCAGTCAGGAGACAAGATAGACATCAAAGGGTTCTAAAGAAGACGACTGACACCCAGCTGGAGAGGAGCTTACTCCATCATCCTGACCACCTGGATGGCCATAAAAGTTGATGGGCACACTGCATAGATTCATCATACCCCAGTGAATCTCACAAAAATACCTGCTGCAGAAGCAATGGTCTCTCACTGAGACCCCATCCATACTCTTAATAAAAACTGGAAAAAATGTTAATTATGTATTTTCTCTTGCTTGGACTGTGTCCTAAGTCCCAGGCTACTGACCTCCCCAGGTGTAAATTTACCATGCCTTCATCCTGCAAACCTGCAGAATTCCAGCTCAAGTAGATTGATGCATTCCTAAACCAGGTGAGACAGACCTAAATAGACCTTTGTTAACTGTACATTTGGATGGTGCTCTTCCCCAATTTAGTGGCAATCCTTATACCCTGAAGTGGATATATATATATATATATATATATATATATATATATATATATATATATATATATATATATATGATTATGTGATTCCCCCTATATGAATGTAGGCATCTTTTTAATTTTTATTTTCCCTCCTCATTGTTACCAAGATAGCCACGTATAGAGATGGATCTAATGATAAAACTTGTTTTTCAATTTTGACAGAAAATGCTCCTAAACTTTTCCTTGGTGGCCCTTTTAAGAGTCAGAATTACGCAACCTCTGCATTACATACTCCAATCTGGACATACTTGGGAGGTTCAGATGTACCAAATGGGAATTGATCGTAGGGAAATTTAAACTCTTCAGAGAAAGGAATGAGAATAACTCATGGCCTATAGCTGATAGGATCCCTAACAGATCTACCAGACACTCTTTTCTATGATCATTACCAAGGGGCTCCCAATATAAAAAATATTTTCTATCTGGCTCCACCAAATTGCCTTAAGCAGCCAGGGAACCCAACATTTTCCCCACTTCACGTGCTGTCCTAAAGGTTATTAACAAGTCTTGGCCTACACAAGGCAATACTTTTGCTTCTGTCTCAAGTCCATACCCCCTTATTATGTAAGGGACATATCAACTAAAATCCACCTAACCAAAAATAAACCTAATTTTGAGTTAACTTTTGTGGCTGGCGAGAGAAAGGGATTCAATTTCATTTTGTTGCATATGGATTTCCAATTTTCCCAACACCATTTGTTGAAGATGCTATCCTTCCTCCATTGCATGTTTTTAGCCCCTTTATCAAATATAAGATAGTTGTAACTTTGTGGATTAGTCTCTGTGTCCTCTATTCTGTACCATTGGTCCACTTGCCTGTTTTGGTACCAGTACCATGCTGTTTTTGTTACTATTGCTTTGTAGTACAGTTTGAGCTCTGGTATCGCTATACCTCCAGATTCACACTTCCTGCTTAGAATTGCTTTTGCTATTCTGGGTCTTTTGTTTTTCCATATGAATTTCATGATAGCTTTATCTATTTCTACAAGAAATGTCTTTGGGATTCTGATTGGCATTGCATTAAACCTGTAGAGAACTTTGGGTAATATCGCCATTTTGATGATGTTAGTTCTGCCTATCCATGAACAGGGTACATTTTTCCATCTTCTGAGATCTTCTTCTATCTCTCTTTTTAGGGTTCTGTAGTTTTCATTGTATAAAGCACATGAGAAAATGCTCACCATCTCTAGCAATCAGAGAAATGCAAATCAAAACCACCCTAAGATACCATTTCACTCCTGTAAGATTGGCAGCCATTATGAAGTCAAACAACAATAAGTGTTGGCGAGGATGTGGGGAAAAGGGCACACTTGTTCACTGCTGGTGGGACTGCAAAATGGTGAGGCCAATTTGGAAAGCAGTATGGAGATTCCTGGGAAAGCTGGGAATGGATCCACCATTTGACCCAGCTATTGCCCTTCTTGGACTATTCCCTGAGGACCTTAAAAGAGCGCACTATACGGATACGGCCACATCAATGATTATAGCAGCACAATTCACAATAGCTAGACTGTGGAACCAACCTAGATGCCCTTCAATAGATGAGTGGATAAAAAAATTGTGGCAGCTATACACAATGGAGTATTATGCAGCACTAAGAAACGACAAAATCATAGAATTTGCAGGGAAATGGATGGCATTAGAGCAGATTATGCTAAGTGAAGCTAGCCAAGCCCTAAAAAACAAATGTCAAATGTCTTCTTTGATATAAAGAGAGCCACTAAGAATAGAACAGGAAGGAAGAGCATGAGGAAAAGACTAACAGTAAACTAAGACGAATGGGGGGGAGAGAAAGGAAGAGAGAAGGGAAAACATATGGAAATGGTAGGAGACCTTCAGTGATACACAAAATTATAAGAGTTTATGAGGGGCAAGGGGGTGGGGGGAAAAAAGGGGAGAGAATTGAAAAACAGCAGAGGAGGTAGAGAGGGAAGATGGGAGGGGAGGGAAGGGGAGGGGGGATAGTAGGGGATAGGAAAGGTAGCAGAATACAACAGTCACTAATATGCCATTATGTAAAAATGTGAGTATGTAACAGAAGTGAGTCTGTATTATGTATTTGGGGAGTTCAAAACCCAATTGAGTCGAATGTATGAAAGATGATATGTCTTGAGCTCTGTAATGTTTTGAACAATCAATAAATGGATGTCATGGTAAAAAAAATAAAAAATTAAAAAAATTAAAAAAAAATAAACCTAATTATGTTAATCGTGGTCCACTCCTCACTCTAGGTGCCATGTCACAAAAGGCCTCTTGCTTTATCTTCCCTAACCAAAGTAATTTGGGAATCAACTTTCCCAGGAATGTTTGTTCCTATAATATTACTGGATACTCCACTGTGTCATATTTTTCTCCTAATGGGACTTGGTTTACATGTGACATTGCGGTTATCTCACTGCATACCCCTACTCATAACCCAGCTATTTTTATTACTGAACAAGTGTTACCCCAGGTCTTTGCCTATAGGGGACCAGAAGGAGCTATCCCCTCTCAACTGGAAATGCCCCAAATATAAATTACAAAATCAAAAGAGCCCTTCTCATTTTATTCCAGCCCTAATCAGGTTAGGTGTAGTAGGATCAACTGTGGTTGGAACAGCCACACAAATAAAAGGAGAACAAGAGCTCTCTCACCTAACCCAGGAAGTGAATATAGATTTGGGTCACATTGAGCCAGCCTTTGGTCATTTACGTAAACAGGTTCAATCTCTGGCAGAAGTTGTACTTTAAAATAGAAGAGGCCTAGACCCTATTGTTCAGTCCCAAGAAGGACTCTCTGTGGCTCTGGGAGAAGCTTGCTGTTTCAATGCCAAAAACTTGGAGTTATTAAAAGTCACTTTCCCAAAGTAAGAAACCTACATGGGAGAGATCAGGGGCTAAAGGAAAATGAGCCCTTTTTCCAAAGTTGGTACAAATGGCACCCCTAGCTACCTACTCTCCTTAGAAGCCTGGCTGGACCAGCAGGCATAATGTTTAGAGGATTGCTCAGGGGCCCATGCATCTTATCAAATTTATTAAAAAACACATTTCTTCTGTTAAACTCATGTGTATGCACTGATATTTGTACCCCATACCCAACATAGATGAAGAATCAAAAATTTGATGATATCTACAAAAGGAACAAATGTTATTGGATGATTGGAAAATTAGGCCAGGCTGACCCCATTTTGTTCAGATAGTTCACCCTCTGTAAATGTGTCCCCTTTTTTATGAGCCCACTGGCATTGAAGCTGACTCCTCCAACCTCACCCACTTGCACCCTGACCACAATATCTGTGAACTATGAAGCTAATCCATGCTTGTCTTCCTGAGTATGTACTAAAGATGTGATTTCTGAGAAAATGTGCTTTCCACTTTATGAAACGTGTATGTGATTATAATTGCAATCCTCCTCCCCTTCTTTGTAGATTTTAGTCCTTATAAGTTTCTTTCTACCCCAGTCAGGGTTGAGGGTTGTGGAACTGTTTGCTTTTCTCTCCTTTGGCCCTGGCTGAGGTAAATCCTTTGATTTTACTTCAAAAAGACCCAGCACTTTATTTGGCATTTAGAAATAGTGTCCTAACAATGACAGGAAAAAGAGACACAGACCACTATTTGGTTTAAACTGACTCTGGGAAAGCCTACCTGCCCACAAATCCCCTCATCCATGGAGCCCTGAGCCCTGCTATGGGTGTAGGAGAAGTCACAGCTGGATGAGTCTTGTTGAGATACAAAGCCAGAAGAAGATTGAGCCTCCACATGGCAGGATCAGAACACACAAAATTGTCTAAGACCTTTTTTTGGAAAGTAGAGGAAATATCCTGTGAGCAGGACCTGAGAGCAATTCCTGTAACCATCAATAACAGGCTCTGTGCTGGACAGAGGAGGCCATCACTGGGTTAAGAAGAAAGGAGAAGTCACAGAGATGCTGGCACACTGTTGTGCTTTTGTAGTCACTATTAACCCTGAGCATAACCCTGGGTATTTATGGGTCTTCCTGAGCCTCCATTTCCTCCTGCTCTCCTGCAGATAACATCAAGCACTTCCCAGCCTGTTTAACCTCTGCCATGTTGCCTAGGAAAGAATAAGAGGACCTCATGGACCAAGCACCTTTGAGACCTGAGTGAAGCAGGGAAAACAAACTCCAGATGGTTGGACTTTGTGCCTATGGACAAAGCAGTCATGTTCCAGGAAGAGAGAGACTGAAGTCAAAAGGGACTGTGGTAATTTCCACTGAAATCACTTGGATCACTTTGGTGGCCACTGTGGCCCTTTTTACAGTAATGAACACCACACCCTAGGATCTAGACTGCTTAAGGACAGGATGAAATCTCAACCTGACTCACTAACATTGAGCCGTGCTGCGGCATCTCTGGTCCTTCTGGATGCATCACAGTTGAGACCTCCAGGTGCCCTCCCAGGTTCTGCTGGTGCCAAGGTCACCAGCTGCCAATACCCCAGAGTGCTCTTCCCCTGGGAACAGAGACAAGGAGCCTGGAATCTTTGTCAGCACATTTTCAGGTGATACCTAACATTGGAATTTGGAAATAAGACTGACATCTCACTTATTCAATGTAGGTCTCAACCTGGTCTCCACAGTAGAGCCCAGATCATTGTAGCACATTGTTCTGTGACCATTGTTGTTTTTCCATTGTGTTTTGACTTACTGGGCTTGCTAAACAGAGGGGCCAGGGCACAGGACCCACAGCATTGGAAGAATATACACAGATGTGCAGAACAATTATATGTTTTCCTCAGTTCATTGGATTAGACAAAGGGGAATGAGGAGGATGGAGGAAGGATGGGAATAAGAAAGACAGTAGCATACCTAGAAGACCCAAAATGGTCTACAAAAAAACTACTAGAACTAATAAATGAATTCAGCAAAGTGGCAGGATATAAAATCAACACGCACAAATCAAAGGCATTTCTGTATATCAGCAACAAAACCTCTGAAATGGAAATAAGGAAAACCACTCCATTCACAATATCCTCAAAAAAAATAAAATACTTGGGAATTAACCTAACAAAATAGGTGAAAGATTTATACAATGAAAACTACAGATCCCTAAAAAGAGAAGTAGAAGAAGATCTTAGAAGATGGAAAGATATACCCTGTTCATGGATAGGCAGAACTAACATCATCAAAATGGCGATATTACCAAAAGTCCTCTATAGGTTTAATGCAATGCCAATCAAAATTCCAGTGGCATTGCTTGTAGAAATAGATAAAGCAATCATGAAATTCATATGGAAAAATAAAAGACCCAGAATAGCAAAAGCAATTCTAAGCAGGAAATGTGAATCAGGTGGTATAGCAATACCAGATTTCAAACTATACTACAGAGCAATAGTAACAAAAACAGCAGGGTACTGGTACCAAAACAGGCAGGTGGACCAATGGTACAGAATAGAGGATACAGAGACTAATCCACAAAGCTACAACTATCTTATATTCGATAAAGGGGCTAAAAGCATGCAATGGAGGAAGGATAGCATTTTCAACAAATGGTGTTGGGAAAACTGGAAATCCATATGCAACAAAATGAAACTGAATCCCCTCCTCTCACCATGCATTAGCTCAAAATGGATCAAGGACCTTGATATCAAATCAGAGACTCTGCCTATGATAGAAGAGAAAGTTGGCTACGATCTACATATTGTGGGATCAGGCTCCAAATTCCTTAACAGGACACCCATAGCACAAGAGTTAATAGCAAGAATCAACAAATGGGACTTACTTAAACTAAAAAGTTTTTTCACAGCAAGAGAAACAATAAGAGAAGTAAATCGAGAGCCTACATCATGGGAACAAATTTTTACCCCCCACACTTCAGATAGAGCCTTAATATCCAGAGTTTACAAAGAACTCAAAAAATTAGACAATAAGACAACAAATAACCCAATCAACAAATGGGCCAAGGACCTGAACAGACACTTCTCAGAGGAGGACATACAATCAATCAACAGATACATGAAAAAATGCTCACCATCTATAGTAGTCAGAGAAATGCAAATCAAAACTACCCTAAGATACCATCTCACTCCAGTAAGATTGGCAGCCATTATGAAGTCAAATAATAACAAGTGCTGGAGAGGATGTGGGGAAAAGGGTACTCTTATACATTGCTGGTGGGACTGCAAATTGGTTCGGCCAATTTGGAAAGCAGTATGGAGATTCCTGGGAAAGCTAGGAATGGAACCACCATTTGACCCAGTTATTGCCCTTCTTGGTCTATTCCCTGAAGACCTTAAAAGAGCGTACTACAAGGATACTGCCACATTGATGTTCACAGCAGCACAATTCACAATAGCTAGACTGTGGAACCAACCCAGATGCCCTTCAATGGATGAATGGATTATAAAAATGTGGCATTTATACACTATGGAGTATTATGCAGCACTAAAAAATGACAAAATCATGGAATTTGCAGGGAAATGGATGGCATTAGAGCAGATTATGCTCAGTGAAGCTAGCCAATCCCTAAAAATCAAATACCAAATGTCTTCTTTGATATAATGAGAGCAACTAAGAATAGAGTAGGGAGGAAGAGCAGGAAGAAAAGATTGACATTAAACAGAGGCACGAGATGGGAGGGAAAGAGAGAGAAAAGTGGAATTGCATGGAAATGGAAAGAGACCCTCATTGTTATAAAAAACTACATAAAAGAGGTTGTGAGGGGAATTGAAAGAAAAATAAGGAGAGAAATGAATTACAGTAGATGGGATAGAAAGAGAAGATGGGGGGAGGGGAATACTAGAGGATAGGAAAGGTAGCAGAATACATCAGTCACTAGTATGGCATTATGTAAAAATGTGAATGTGTAACCTATGTGATTCTGCAATCTGTATTTGGGGTAAAAATGGGAGTTCATAACACATTTGAAACTATTGTTCGAAGTATGATATGTCAAGAGCTTTGTAATGTTGTGAACAACCAATAAAAAAAAATAAAAAATTAAAAAAATATATTAAAAAAAAAAAGAAATACAGTAGCAAGAATTAACCAGACATAACATCCCTATGTTCACATAGGAATACATGACCAGAGTAAATCCACATCATGTTTGGTCAGAAAAATGGAATCCTAATTAGAATACGTTTTACTCCATGTATGTATAATATGTCAAAATTTGGCATGTGTATATAAGAATAAGAATTTTTTAAAAAGAAAAAATAATAATTGCTACCATTCTTTTGGGGCTTTGCCCAGTGCGATCTCTTCAAGTCTTCTTCAGTAGTGAGTTTATAATGCATCACAATAGAGAGACAAATTCCTTAGGGTGGTATTTTATAAGATGCACATACTTATCGCCTTACAGGACAAAGACCTGAAGAAACAGAGTCAGTGACCAAACATGGTAGAATAAGCACATTCTTTGGGGGAGGAAGTTCTTTTTGGGAAGTCAAAAAAAGTGTGTTTCTTTTATTCTTTCTATATCCCTTATGTTCCACATCATTGAGCAGCGCCACCTCCACTCAGATAGGGTCTTCACCTAGTCCCTGAATATCACACCAATCTTCTGTGAAACAGGCTCACACACATACAGAGCATGCTGTACTAACACTCCACGTGTCTCTCCACCCAGTTAAGATGACACCATGGAACGTGTATCAAGTATTCTTCACAGAACTACAAAGAAGTAATAAAGTCTGTGTTAAATCAAGAGAAGTGTTGTCATGTCTGTGCTGCTGGGACACTGGAGGAGCAAGGAGAGTTTAGGGCAGAGGATCCTCACTTTCCCCTTCTTCAAAATCCTGCCATTGAACTCTAATGTTGGCTGAGCTTAGCTCTAGCAGGTAGAGGCAGCAGGAGGAGCATCTGGGGCAGCCCAGCCTCATGCTTCTGCTCACTGTAAAGTTTTTGTCATGGCCTGTGTCACTGTGGGAGGGGAATTCCAACGCTGTTGACAGTAATATGTGGCAGCATCTTCAGGCTCAAAGCTGCTGATGGTGAGAGTGAAATCTGTCCAAGATCCAGAGCCACTAAACCTCGAGGGGACCCCAGATTCCAAACTGGTTGCATAATTGATCATGAGCCTAGGAGCTTGCCCTGGTTTCTGCTGGTACCAGTGTAAACTGGTACCAATACTCTCACTTGCCTGACAAGTGATTGTGACTGAGTCTCCTTGAGATTTAGACATAAAAGATGGAGACTGGGTCATTGTGATGTCACATCTGGAGCCTGACATTGGAAACATAAAAATAAACATTTTTGTAATTAATCACATTACTGAAAGACTTCATTAAAGAGTCAGGCACTGACCACACTGTGCTGAGGACATCCCCAGTACTCTCCTTACCTGAGAGGCAGAGCAGCAGGAGCCCCAGGAACTCAATGGAGACTCTCATGGCCATGTTGTGTCTTGACTGGAAATGACCCCTGTACAGGGTGTGAGCAGCCTCTTATGAAGTCTTTAGGGCAGTGGGCTGTGCTGTGGGCACATGCAAATCAGCAGGGCTTGGCAGGCTGGGCACAGCTGCAGGGCTGCTCCTCTCAGTCACTCAGCACAGGTCAGATGTTCCCATTGACCAGGTCATTTCAGGCCAACACAAATGTACCAGAGCAGAATATGCATTTTCCTGGAAGACATAAAACAGAATCAGCGGACTCTCTGTGAAGAGTTACCTATTGCTCTCTCCATGATCCAGAAAAGCCCTTTTCTCTTTTCTAAAGACAGTTCTTCATTATTGACATTAGGAGTATGGAGGAATTAAGAAAGAAAGGACATCTCATGATTGGAATGTATAAAGAGCACTAAAGGAAAAGAGGGAGTGGAGTGTGTGAACTTTCTGACATAGTTCAGGTTTATCCAGATACTGGCTTTGCTGACTAAGAGGCCAGGGAAGTGGATGCCATTATGATTCTGCCCTTCATGTCTCAGTCTTCCCAAAACACTCATTTATATAAAGGATGGTTGTTCTGTTCCCAAGAAGATCAGTTCTGAGGCCCGCCAGGCTCTTTCCTAAGGGTCTGCTCTGGAGAGAGTTGAGTAATGTTAGAAGCAAGTCTCAGTTCCTTTCTTTTCATGTATAGTGAAGCATGAAACTCAGCCCTCAAGGGACCCCTTGCACTCAACAGTGACCTGATCCTTGCTGAGGGCTCTGGGGACACCCTGGCATAGCACAGCAAGACCTCTTCCTTCTAATCCTGTTCCCTCCTCTCTGGACATCTGAAGGGTCTGGTCACATTCACTGAATGGGCTTTCATTGTGTTCTGTCCCCTCTCTGGAATTCACAAGGACAGTCCATCCTCACTGCTCATCAGGGTCATCCTCAGAGCAGGGGACCTTTTCCTCCCAGCAGTTTGGTCCACAGTTGACCTGTTTTTGTGGCTTGATTCAATGAATCCCTGGGGGAAATTTCCCCTTGTAAAGTTGCAGTTAATACAGGTCACAAATGAAAATAGAAGATCTTCCTGAGCTTGCATTTGGGGAGACACAGCTGATGTGCAGAGCCCCAGCAGCCCTGTGGGCCTGAGTGCAGGCCAGAGCTCCCAAGCCCTAGTGTTCCCCATGGGGGGTATCACTTCCTTTGTCCCAATGTTTCTGGATCATTTTCCTTGAATTATTTATTTTCTGCTCTTTGCTGTCTAGGGACATGTCAGTGGAGCATCAACAACCAGAATTTGTAGTTTGGGGTAACAAATTTTTGACCATTAATTTTTTCTCCCAATTCATGGCATTTCCTCTTCTTTCATAACTACGAAAGGTTCTGTAGAAAACTCAAGTGATCCCTCTGCTCAAAAAAATTATTCAATTGCATAAGGACAGAAAATTAACAGTTCAGCAGGATCTGATAACACATACTGATCTTAGGGCAGTTGATATATGGGCCATGTGACCCATATGAGATGCCATGTGACCCACATGAGAGGTGGTTTTGAAAGAGAGAAGAGAAAGGGAACACTACTGACTTACCATCTCTGTCACCTCTACTCCATGTCATTCCCTGTCTGCTTCATAATCTTTTCCCACTAGTAACTTTTGCATTAAGTGAGCAAATTTAGCCTTCAAGGGAAGACCTGTAAATGACCCTATATATATATATTTGTATTAGAAGGAAAGGGGAAGTTACATGCAACAAGTGTTCACTAGTTTGAAAAGTGACAAGAGGTGAACATAGCAGTGTCCTGACATTACCTGGGTTCAGCTCTGCTTGGGTAGGACAGATTTCAGGATGTTGGTTGCGTCATTGCCTCAGGTGTACCCACAAGGTACAGAAGAAGAGCATGATATAGCCAAGTGTGTCTGTTCAGATAGGTACAGGGACCAGATACAGGACCCAGCAGCACAGCAAAAAGCCACCTGCCACAGACCTCTGCCTGACCTTGTAGGCATCTGGAATCCCCAGCACATCAGCCCTCAGGCGTGACCTCAAGCAATGAGAACTCTCTTGTTCTAGTTTGAAGCACAGCCTGAAAAAACTCTGGTTACATGGACACCCTGCAGCACCACCCCATGGGACTCTGCCTGGATGATGTCATCATGTTGATTGGACATAATGAGCAGAAGATGGAAAGACCTATTTTCCATTGAAGCCCATGCTGTCCAGTGATTGGGCTGCAGTCCTACAGCCACTGATGAATCTTTCACACTGTGAACATGATAGGGCCCAGATTTCTGAGACCTGCTGGCTCCTCCCCTTCAGGGGAGGGAGGAGGAATTCCTCACCTGTATCTCCAGCCACAGAGAAGAAAGCTCAGTGCTCTCTGGGCTCTGTGCAAAGCTGAGATGGCACACTTCATGCTGGGAGAGCTGCACCAAACACTCATCAGCTTCCTGCGAAGCCTGTCTGTGCTGAGGGGTCCAGAGTAGAACACTCTGCAGCAGGCTTGTGCTGTGACCCAGGAGCCCTGCTGTGTGGCCATAGGGCCCAGCACATTTCTAGGGGAATGAGGGTTTTTGCTAGATGAAGACAATGTGTGTGTCTCTGGCAAGTTTTCAATAAAGTGTCACAGCAGAGACCTGCAGAGCACTAGAGAAGAGCAGGCCATCCCCAGGGATTAAGAAGAAAGAAGCAACTACTGTTCTAAAAGCAGCCTTCAGAACATCCCTGAGCCCTGGCACCATGCCCTGGGGCACTGAGTGACCGACTTGGCCTCTCACCACAACAGGACTGTTGGACCCAGCACAGGGCAGCCCCAGCTGGGCCCAGCACTGCCCAATTTCATGATGAAAGCACTTTGGGAGTTGGGCTCACCACAGTCATAGGATCCACTTGGATTATGTGGACAGGCATCCTGAAGTGCCACTTTAATTCTCCCTCTGACCCTAGCACCTCTGCATCAGATCTCACAGGACCTTGTGGATATCCCCAAGCAGGTCATGTCCCAGGGATTAAGGAGCTGGGCTTTGATCTCAATTGGCTCTCATATTAGGTGGGAAATGATCATGAAAACATCCCTCATGAGCTCCAAACAGGCTCTCATTAAATTTTGTGAGATTCTGACCAAAAGAAAACCAGCTGAACAACATCATGAGCAAGAAACCCTGTGCTCAACACAACACTGAGGGGAAATCAGGGTCCTCTCTCCCCACCAGAGTCAGTGCAGCACCAGGAGCAGAGGCCAGGCAGGTCTCAGGTCCACAGGAATCTCATTTGACCCTAATGACCTCTTTACTGTCACTTTCTCCACCAGCAGCCACACTGGGGTCGGGCTTCAGCCTATAAAATCAGGGAACAGGATTCATCCATATCATATTGGCTCTGGAGACAGAGAGGAAGGGGCCAGGCTGGGCTTCCAGGCCAAGAGCACAGAGCAGCTTTCCACACCAGGCAGCCCCTGCCAGCTCCTCCCATGAGTTTGTTCTCACAGCAGACACACTGGTGAAGAGGAGGCACTCCCTGTTGATAAGAGGATACAACACTCTATTATTTCCCTAATATTGTGAAAATAGGCAGCCCTCTCAGTTCATTGTCCTTAGTCTGCCATCTACTGGTCATTCTGTGACAAAACATCTTTAGGATTTTAGAGGCTGGGTCCCAGAGAGGCTTTACTTGAGTCTTCAGTGTCATTCAAGATGCTCATGCCACTGTACCACCACCAGGATATTGAGTTCTGCGAGAAAAAAAGCTGTCCGCTCAAGTCAGGAACCTTGTCTGAAGACTAACTGACAACCAAGGGTCTAAAAGAGATTAGGGTTTAGGATGAGCTATGTAACCTAGGAGAGATGACAAGATGTGACTACAGAAAGTTCACCCCCCAAGTTTGTGACCAATGGCTCAAAGTTTTGTGCTCCTAGCCACAACACCAGGAATGAATACATTAATCTTTACACTCATATTGATTCTGTCATGGTGGTGAACTGTGTATCCAAGTTGTCCTACTTGCTGGCCATTAGCCACATGTGACATTGAACATTCAAAGTAAAACAACTGAAAAATTCAATATAAAATTTAATTCAGAGTGTATAAGATCAGTTGTGAAGAGGATTCACGTGACAGTGCACCATTTATAATTTATAAGCATAGAATCTGCTCTACTCTGTGGCATCTTTCAAAAATCAGCTGATACTGGGAAAAGCAGAGGCCACCCACTGAGTTTAAGTATCAATATCTGGATATTTGCTCAAACCAGGGGCTCTGAATAAAAAGAAGCTCATGAAAAAGTGTTTTTGCTTCAAAGAGGAAGCAATAGCTGTCCCGATATATGGATGAAAATGAAAAATCAAAGGAACAAATCACCCATCAAAGAACAAACACCTCAGAGCACTTTTACACCTGATGCCATCATCACCACTGTGGAGCAGAACATCAGAGATAAAATTTACACAGCTCACCGCTAAAGTGTCCAGTGAACTAAAAGGAGATGCCAGGAGTGAGATTAGAAAACACAGGAAGAGAAATATCTCTTTACTGGAGACTCAGACACTCTGACAAAGAACAAAAGGAAACCCTGTAAATAACCCAATAAATCATATTTAAATTCAATAAAACAGTCTCCAATCATTCTAGCCACTTTGAAGACAGACTTGTCAAGCCTTGAAGACAAAATATATGATCTTGAATAGAAAGGTGGCTATAGAGGAAAGATGTCAAGAGGCCATGCCCAGAATACTCAGAAAACTGGGACTAAATCCAGAACCAAACTGGAGCATCACCAGGGCAGAGAGAGGCTCCCAGACACAACCTGGGGGAGCACACTTTGTTCTCAATGAAGTGACCTTGACCATAAATATTCACACAGACCTGCACTAATGTGGTTACCCAGTTTACCTCAAAGTGCTACTGTGAATCTCTAAGTTCACTTCAGCTGATTGAGAAAGCCTTAGACTAAGGTTTGATAAATGAAGATAGAAAAGATGTGAATTCTGAGCATATATCTTTCCAACTTATGAGATAAAATTGATTTGTTGACAGAGAGGACTTTTTTGGACCCTCGAGACCTGTTCCAGATCTGCATGATCTGAATCTGTTTACAAATATTTGGATTTTTTCTTTGTTTTTTTTGATGGAAGTAGAAGAAAATGTCCTGCACAAGGGCACCTGAGCTGTGAGATGAAGGCTGTGAATGTCCCTCTGTGAAGGTCCATCTCTGTGAGCCCAGTTCCCCATCCTTTGCCCACTGAGCACCTGTGACTGGAGCTCTGCCTCCTCCATGCCTTCCTCTGCTCCTCCTTGAGGATGGGGGGCGATCTGTCTTTAATCAGAGTTTGCAAAGCCCCAGAGCCCATGGGGAGTTTTCATCCCTCTTCCATGTGACCTCCTTCAATGGCCACAGGGAGAACCCACTGAGGTTGGTGGCCCTTGTCAGGTATCATTCTCTCCCTGTTTGAAGGGTCATCTTCTAACAAGTGCAAGTGGCCATCACCTGTGCTGAGTGGGAAAGACATATTCCTCAGAGTGTCCACTGGGGAGATACTATTCCATTTCCTCAAGTCTCGCTTGCCTGTTCTGACTTTGGTGGCTGACTTTAGTGCCACAGCTGAGAGACTGTCACCTGATGCAAAGTCACAGAGAATTTACCTCTGTTTTCTAATGAAAATTTAATATCTTTGCTCTTGAGTCCAGGCCTTTGAGACATGCTGTGCTATTGTCATACATGGTGTGTAGCAGGGCCTACCTTCATCCTTCTGAATGCAGGTGTCCCTGTGTCCCAGGTCTATTGTTCACAACAACACTCTTTCCCTTGTGTGGTCTTGCCACCTTTGCCAAAAATCAACTACCCCAGTGTGTGAGTGTTGCCTCAGCTCTACCCCAAAATCCACACAGCTATCATTATTCCAGGATCAAACCACCTGGCTCCCCAGCACTGTGGGTAGGGAGAAGGGAGGGTCGGGGTCAAGTCACTATGAGAGCACTGGAAGCATGAGGGAGGCCTGGGTTCTCTCCCTAGAACCACAGAGAACAGCCAACAAAATTAAATTAAAAATATTAATAATCAGAAACTGAGGCCTCTCATTGTATTTCTCTACTGCAAGATTTTTTAGTCTCTCTGTGTCCCTTACATTCCCATGTTAATTGTAGGATTTGACTGACATGAATAAATAAATAAATAAAGGCAGCTGAGATTTTGAAACTGGTTGCTTTGAATGTACTTATGAATTAGAAATGCACTGCTATTTTAATAATATTAGACCTTTCAAAACACAAATAATAAAACAAGGATATATTTACCTTTTGACAGCTTTCTTCAAAGTTGTTCTGTAATATTCAGTACACAAGCCTGTGCAAAATAAATTTCTTATTGCTATTGCTCAACTAAGGTGTTGAGACAATATGCTGAACATGTGCCCAGGAAGAGCCCAGAGTGAGTTCTGCCATCAGTGCTCCATGTTATCGTTCTGCTTTTCACATCTCGGATAATCACAAAATTTCCTTCATTCCTCAGAAGGAATGTAAAATATGTTTCTTCCATTTCTCATGAAACAAAACCTAATAAGCAGCTGACTGTAGTGTAAAGATCAAGAAGTCAGAGTAGTAACACTAAAGACCAGGACTTCCTTGAACATGGTGAAACACCTGCACGTTTGTCAGAGGTTTAAATTCAAACACAAGAGTCTGTGCACAGATGTCACAAATTCCTTCACCAAACTTGAGGAGACTACTAGAGGGACAAGTGTCCATCAGCTGAGTGGAAAATGCACAATGGCAGGAGTTGCAGAGGGACACTGTCCTGGAGAGAGCAGCAGAGATTCATGAGGAAGACATCTAGTGGGAAGGGTCTTGCTAGCAAACATAAGCTCCAGAGATGGGCTGGTCTGGGATACCAAAGATTTCCATGAAAGTAATTGACACCAACCAGGCCTTACTGCTGATGCACATGGAAGCCAAACTGGGACACCCAGGTTTGCAAAAAGAGCGAGATTTCCTGTGAGGCCAGCTGGCATGCAGGACAGGAGGCCTTAGCTCACCTCTGCCTCCACAGCACTGGGATCAGAGGGTTCCAGGAACTGAAGGAGGCTGCCTGGGGACTGGGAGGTGAGAAGGGGAATATGAGTCCCTTCATGCAGTATAGGAGGTCATGGTGCCTCTTCACAGGAAAATAGTCCTTTGAGGGTAGTTATTAGGTTCTGCATGTGAGGTACTGAGCTTGTGACTTTGAAAGTTCATTGGCCAAAGAGAGAAATAAAAAAAGAAAGAAAAGGTTTATTGACTAGGACAACTGGAATTTTCTTGGTGTTTCATTGTGAAATAACCTGTTGCAAATTGTGCTTGAATGGGATCTGGAGTTTTCTTCTAAATAACTCCCTAAGTGATTGACTATTTAAGAAATTTATGTCTAGATGTATTGAGCTACAGTTGTAGTCACACTCTTCATTATTCAGTGTCAAACATCACCAGGATTGTGACAGGAAAAAGACAAATTACTGACAAATCATTCAGATGTTAGCTCCTTAGGATGGATGGAGGAATGTGCTCATCAGAAACCCTGACCTTCCACCAATTCCCACCTCCTTGGAAGCCTGGGCTCTCTATAGGTGGAGGAGCAGGAATAACTGAGAGGCTTTGTGTGGGCACAAGCAAAAAGAAAGTGTTAAAGATTTTCTCATCTTACCCTGGATTTGAAATAAAATAAATGTGAGCAGAACCTGGAGCTATTTCTGGAGCCTTGGTTGACAGTGTCTATGCTTTGACAGATTTAGCAAGATGTTGTTGATGTTGAAATGAGAAGAAAATAAATATCTAAAAATCAAATTATTCTTAGGAATTCACCTTTAACTCCACCTGTGTTTGGGATGCTGTGACTCTTCTGGAGACTCAATCCTCACCTGGTAAAGTAGAGAGATAATACCAAGTGTTCCCATTCTCTTTAATCTCTCATATTTTTTCCAGGGGAGCAAAAGAGGGTGTAGGAGACTATGAATCTTTCAGACCTGAAGAAAATTTTATATCTTTTCTCACACAAACTTTTCAGGTGCAAGAAAATAGAAAAGTGTAAAATATTAGAGTGAGTGCCTCTGGGGACAGCCTCTGTGTCCCAGGAGAGAGAGGGTGGCAGCAGGGCTGGTGAAGTTTTTGTGGGGGACTGAACTACTGTGGTAATCTGTGTTTCCTTGCACAGTAATAAACTGCAGCATCCTCAGGCTCCAAGCTGCTGATGGAGAGGGTGTAGTCTGTTTCTAAGCCACTGCCACTGAACTGTGATAATATTTCATTGGCCCTGCACCCTAGATGAGATGTCTGGGAGACTGCCCAGGCTTCTGCTGGTCCCAGGAGAAGGAGCTGCCAACACTTTGACTGGCCCTGCAGGTGAGGGTAGCTCTTTACCCTGGAGACAAAGCCACAGAGGCTGGAGTCTGTGTCAGCACAATTTCTCCTGTGGCACCTGAGATGTAAAGGAACAGAAAGGTCACCTGTGCAGTCTAGGTCATACCCCAGTCTCCACAGTAGAGCCAGGATCCTGCAACACCCTGAGCTTGCTAAACAGAGATGCCAGAACACAGGACCCAACCACCATGAAAGACTTTTCACAGGTGTGCAGAACCATCCCATGATCCCTCACCTGGGAGCCAGAGTAACAGGAGGAGAGGAGATGAATAAGGGATGCCATGGCTCATTTAGGAACCCACCTAACACTGAGCTCCCCAGAGCCTTAAGCAGTCACTCATATGGCTCTGGAAAGCAGTGTGGGTGCGGCATGCAAAGCAGCTGTGAGGGGACAGTGGGTCTCCTGGGGCAGAGAGTTTGCCTCCTTCTGTCTGCACTTGAACACCAGGTGATCCTAGCAAAAGAATCCTGGGCTCAGCCTGAGGACAGATCTCCCTCCTGGGGTACAGAATTTCACCTCTCTTTCCTCATGCCTCACCTGGCTAATAAACTGCCCAGCTGACATTGGAACAGTCCTACAGGGAACAGCATGAAAGCCTGTGGTCTCACTTCTCTCTTCATCTCCCATGAGTGGTCCTCTCCATGGGGGTAGGTTTACCTGTCCTGGCCAGGAGTAGGTGATCTGCCCACAGAATAAATTAACACCAGAAAACACAGCATATGCATATCCAACATATCCACCAATGCTCATGCTCCTTACTGATCATTCCTGCAGGCCCAGGAGAAACTTACCCTGTGTGAGTTGTAGTTTGAGCAGCTCTCTTTAGCCCCAGAGTGTGTGGTACAAGAAACCACCAGTGCCAGGTGACAAGGGCCTGGCTCTGACTCCTCAGGCTCCAGGTACTAGGTCCCTGAGATGGACACCAGTGCTGCCCAGCAAGCAGAAAAGTCTTTCTGCAATGATCCTCTAAAACCCTCTCCTCTCCGTCTTGTGTGTTGTGAATGTCTGACCAGATCCCAGCTTCTCTCCTGGTGAATGTGGAGGACCTCAGCTCCTGGTTCTGATCTACAGAGGATCCAGCTTGGTTTCCTTGGGCTCCTCAGCATGGGTCACATGGGGATGTGAGAGCTTGGTCCAGAACCTTCTCTGATGAGGATGAGCAGCCCTTCAGGCTACATTACCTTGTTCTGAGCCTTGTGTCCTATATGTCTGCTTTTCCCACAGGAGTTCAATATGTTTGCTTCCCCAGCCTTTTTCGGCCACAGGGAATTAGCTATTAATATAATGTCAGCTCTCAATGGAATCTTCATCCATTCAGAAGTTAGAGCTTCTTCCTGCAGAAGATCATGTCCCCAGAATTCTAGAAGTTACCACCACAGGCACCGAAGCTGTCACTTGGCTGTGTGGAGCTCCATCACCATGGAACTTGAGGTAGGAGAAATTACTTCAGCTGCCCTTGCTCAGGGTTCATGTCCATGATACTGTGACATAATAGAATGTCTCACGTCCTCCTGTCCAACAAGTTCTAACAGGACAGAGAATCAGGACAGCATCAGCATCCAAGGTGTGCCGTGGTACTTTACCACTCTGTAATGCTGTTAGCCTCAGCACAGTCCTGATGAGCATTGTGGGGAACTCAGCAGAGACCCAGGGAGCAGCCTGAAATCCAGCACAAATGCTTTCCTAAACTCCCATCAGGCCTAGGGCCCTGCTGTTCACTAACTGCTAACAGTGTTCACTGCTCTCTCCTTCTGGTACTGTGCCCAGCTCAGCCCCTCCATCTTGCCCACTGGCCCTGGCTGCCCTGTGGCTTCAACCCTCTGTTATCCACACTCCTCCTGGACAGGCTCACAGGCCTTTGTAGTCTCTCTGTGTCACTGAGGGCCTTTTCAGCCTTTCTAGTTTTCCCACTGTGGCCTTCATACTTATAACTCACATTAAAGACAAACCGCATCATCCCTCTGGGGCTTTCCCTAAGACACTTCCTTCAGACTTCTCCAGGGGTTATCATGTAGCCAGCTAGTCAGAAAATTCCTTAGCTTGGCATTTTATATGGAGACTATATTTATATCCTACCAGAGCAACAAAATAATTTAGAGAATCAGGACTAGGAATTTTAATGACACAAACAGGTAAAGGAATAAAGTCAAGGAGAGAAAAAATTAACACCAGAAAACACAGCATATGCATATCCAATATATCCACTAATGCTTATGGATATATGAGTGTTAGCAATGCTTCAGCAATGTGAATGTAAGTCTCCTAGGTTAATATACAGCATGAGTGTGCATCAGGCTAGGGCACACAAGCTTGTGTACTAATGGAAAGTGTTGCACATATGATTCATACAGTATTGATATGTGTGTTGACATGTGTGTGACACAAGCTGTGTCCATGTGTCCAAGCTTTTCCCCAATTTGAAGGCTCACTGGCTGGGACACTACTGCCATTGCCTGGAGCCTCTGGCTTTTACAGAACAGAGGCCTGTAGGACTCTCCCAATGACTCTCAGCATTTCTCTCTGGAATTAGGGGAGGCTCACTGAGGGAAGCCCTGGAAGCAGTAGAGGCTACTGCAGGCTCTTATTATCATGGAGTTCCCAGGTCCTCCTGCCTCACCACTAAGCTAGTTTCCTTGACATGCTGCTTGGGCAAACTCATAGGAAAAAAAGAAGCTGCCACCCCAGGTCACCCTCTACCCCACCTGTGCCCAGTGATCTGTACCAGGGCAGGGCTGCATCAGGCTAGAACGGGGAGTCCATCAGAACTTGACCTTCAGGTGCACATCTCACTTGTTCTTTGTCCCACTTTCCCGAGGCCCTGAGGCCACCATATTCTCAGTAGAAACTAGAAAAGAACAAACCTCCCTGAGGTCCAGCAGAAGTCATGCAAGTTCAACCACACCTGCTTGGAGGAGCAGGGCTTCCTGAGCCCCAGAGAGCTGCTCCTTCTCTCTGAAATGGATGAGAAGGCTGAGAAGCACCACAGAGCTCTGCCTAGGTTCCTCCTGTAGTCTACCCACTCCATCCTGCACAATGCAGCCATCAACCAACTCAGGGTCTTCTCTCCATGACAGTATGGAAACTCTGTCGTACCCTGTAAATCTGCTGCTTTCTCTGAATACCTAAACTCTTGGCCTCCTGACATTTCTCTGCATCTCAAAGGAGCTCCTGCACTGAGGCTGCTCCACTTTCTCCTGGAATCAGCACCATTCAGCTATAAGAGCTTCACCACAGCCGTACAGGGTCTACCCCATGGCCTAATGCTGTCAGGCTTGGCCTGAGTCAGGCCATCTGGGTCAGATGGGGCTCTGTCACTGATAGACTGTGTCACATAAAGATAGTCTTCAACCTCCCTTGGCCTCAAAGGGCACATCTGTGCAGCTGTTACACCAATAGCATCTTCCTGGTAGTTCTGACTTCAACCTAAACAGGATCAAGCCTTCCCAGAGCATCTAACAAAACACGAGGGGCTCTTGATTCTGATGTTGTGATCTCCATGGTGACAATGCTCATCATCATCAGAAGACTAACTTAGCAGGGACCTACTGCTTCTATTTCAGGGTTTATAAATCAGGTTCCCGGAATTGTTACTGTCTGCTGTGTTTCCTCTCTATTGACAGTCTGGAGCATCAACATGCAAGATTTATTGTCTGGGGTTCCATAGTCTTGACTGTGGATCTTTTCTCCCCAATTTATGAAAAAGTTTCTTTTATTTCTTCACTAGACTAGATTCTACAGAAAACTCAGTTGATCCCTCTGCTCAAGCGATAGTCCATGGCTTAAGGACAAAAGATTAACAGTTCATCAGGAATTTAAAATACATGCTGGTCTCAAGGAGGTTGACACCTGTCCCATGTGACCCACATTAGATGCCAAAGTTGTGGTTTTGGCAAAGAAAAAAGGGGCCTGAAGAACCATATAGGGTGCAGAGTTACCAGAGGAGGGGGTTACTTGGGGCTCCTGGTCTAGAGCTGCCAACCAAGCCTCATGCTCCCCACCCCAAATATTTCTACAGCCTCTGTGAGACCCTCAGCATCTCCCAGGATCTCTCAAGCCAAGAGGCAGCACTCAGCAGTTCGGTAGGGTCACCCCTGACCCATGAGAAGTAGCACAGATTGTCCCATTGGTGCTGCAGCTCCAGTTACCAACACCCCCTGTGCCTCTCCCCTCAGCCCCTGCAGGTGCGGAGAAAGGAAGGGACCTTCCCTGGATCCTGAGCTCCCTGATCAGACCACATCTCTAGGAGTCCTGGGGCTCCAGGTTCACTTGACTAGTGTGTTCCATGCCCAGGTGAGTGCTGCTTAGATTTTCCTTTTGGAATCAAAAACAGATTTATTGGATTATTTTTATATCAGGAGGAGGGCAAGAAGGATGGTAACCCTGGGGCTCTCCAGGGATGGGTTGTCTGAAGCATGGTCCCTGGCTGAGGTCTGGAGTCTGCTGCAGCCAGGGAGATTCAGCACATCACAGCTGTGACTCATCCCAGCCAGTAACACAGGGACTGAGAGGGAGTGAGGAACAGCTGGGGCTCAGACAGTAGGAGGGTGGGACCTTCACTGTGCCAGGCCTAATATAGGACACACATCACTGTCCACTTGTCTATTTCCACAGAATGCATAAAGTGACCCTGGTGTGACTTGTAGATGTGGGCAGAGGTTGATGAATTGTAACTAAAGCAACAGAAGCTCGGGTGGTGATGGAAGGACTATGGGAGCAGGGAGGACACAGGAGAACCCTGAACTTCTCCCCAATTTCCCTGGATACAGAAACTACACTCAAAAATAAATTCTAAAACATTCCTGGGTGGAATACATAGAGAGGTCTGTCTTTGTTGCACAACACCTGATACTGCCTAATTCAGTTTCTTCATGTTTTAAATTATTTTCTTTATCATAGCAATGAGCTCATTGCCTTCTGGGGCTGAGCTGAAGGGTTAGAGTGCAGAGGAGCACCTGGATCCTCTGACAAACACTTCTTGTAATGCTCAGGGCCTGGTGCCTCTGAGCTCTGCCCTCAGCAGGTGGAGGCAGCAAGAAGAACAGCTGGGGCAGCCCAGCCTCATACTTCTGCTCCCTGGGAGGTTTTTGTCATGGCCTGTATCACTGTGGGAGGGAAATGGTAGTTTTGTTGACAGAAATAAATGGAAACATCTTCAGGCTCCAGGCTGCGGATGGTGAGAGAATAATCTGTCCTAGATCCACTGCCACTGAACCTCGAGGGGACACCAGATTCCAAACTGTTGGCATGACAGATGAGGAGCTTAGGAGCTTGACCTGGTTTCTGCTGATACCAGTTTAAATAACTGCTAATGTCCTCACTGGCCTGAAGGTGAGGGTGAATCTGTCTCCAGGAGACACAGGCAAGGAGGATGGAGACTGGGTCATCATGATGTCACATCTGACACCTGCCATTGGAAACATAAAAAGAAATATCCTTGTATGTAGTGATGTTCCAAGAGGACTTTCCTGAGTAGCCAGGCAGCACTGACCACACTGTGATTAGTAAATTCCTAGTACTGTCCCCCGTTACCTGGGAGGCAGAGCAGCAGGAGCCCCAGGATCTGTGAAGAAACACTCATGGCCATGCTGTGTCCTGACTGGGACTGACTCCTACACAGGATGTGAGCGGCCTGTTAAGAAGTCCTCAGGGCAGTGGGCTCTGCTGTGGGCACATGCAAATCAGCAGGGCTGGGAAGGCTGGGCACAGCTGCAGGGCGGGCTCCTCTTGGTCAATCAACACAGGCTCAGTGTGTCCAAGTGTTCCAGGTCAGACCAGCGTACCTCAGATTTGCTTGGGAAAACATGGGTTCCTTGTGGCCCCACAGGACAAATTCAGCCCCCTGTTCTGTGAGGGTTAGCAAAGACCCACCAGAGCCTCATCTCAGCCAGAGTCCAATAAACTTAGAAAAAAATGAAAGGAATATTATATGCCACATATATAATATTTAGGAGATAATTTATGTGGATATACCTGTGTTTACTCTGCATCTCTAGTATGAATATATGTATGCACATAGATATGCCATGACTTTTGATTTAATGTGTGATTTTTTTTTCATTTTCCTTTATTACTTTGTCAGTTCTGGTCATCTACACAGAGTCTCTTACACGCCAGAACACCAATGAGCTATACCCAAATCGGTTTCATTTATATATAGTGATTCTATAATTTTCCTGGGGTGCTCTTGAACCTGCAGTCCCCCTCCTTCAGTCTCAAGACTTCCAGGTCTATAGGTGTTTGCCACCCTGCCCAAGGTACTCTAAGTTCGGACATCCTAAGCCTGGGCAGGTAAAGCTGGCATTTCTTGCCCAAACCCATGGCTGCCTCTCCACTCTCAGGACTGAGCATGAGCACTATAAAGTTCAGGATCTGCACAGGGTCCTCCTGCTGCCTGGAAAAGTTACCTTCCCATTCCTCGTGATACTGGGTGACCCACAGGGCTATAGTTACAGGTAGGAGAAGGTGTCATACAGATGGGAAGTTATTCTTGACCCCAAGGGGACAAAAGTTCTGTGTCCAGAGTTGGGCAAGAGCAGCTCCTCCCTGATGGCTTCCCCCACACAGGATGAACAACTGGCTCAGTGACTTTATGGTCACAGGACAAACGCACCCACAGTGGCTGCTGGCCACTCCTCTGACTAGACAGACAAAGGTGCCTCTGGCAGGTCACAGCTGACAAGATACAGGTACTCTGCTTGTAGTAGACCATGGCAGCCACACATACAGCCCTGAACACCTGCTGCTATCCTTTCTGGTCTCTGAAAACTGCCAGCCACCATCTTTGACTCTCCCATGAGAATCTAAGAGGTGGACTCAGAGGCAGGCCAAGGGCCAGGATGTGCAGGAGAACATTGTTGTGACCCATATGAGTACAGCCATAAAGGGAGTGAGTGCTGACAGTTGAGAACTCAGAGTAGGAGGGGACAGGACAAAGAAGACCCAAGCAGGAGGGCAGAGGAGAGACACTGGAGGAGCCCAGGATCCAGGGAGGAGGGATGAGAGGGGAGGGAGGGTGTGACTTCATAGCTGTCCCAAGCCTGCTCCCCTGAGGGTCCTCAGACTGTCAGCAGCCCTGTGTACAAGCAGCATTTGAGTGGAAGTTTGTCTCCTAGTGGGGACAGGAAAAAGTTCATGTTTGTTAAAGGAAGTGTGGCTGCTGGTGCCAGAATGACTTATGTCCCTGCCCCACAGCCCTCCCAGGCAAGCAGGGTGTTCAGAGGGCAGCAGGAGCCAGCAAGAGCTCAGCAATCAGGCCTGGTTCTGATGGTGCCAGGCTGGACCCTGCTAATACTCTTGCTGAGTTGGTAAGGGACAGTGACCTCTCTCCTGAGAGACAGAAAGAAAGACTAACATGAGTGAGACCCTGTGTGCTCTCAGTTTACCAGAAGTGAGTCTTCTCTCCATATTTCTAATTGATAGTGAGAGGGACATCACTGGACCAAGGCAGGAGAAAGTACCCTGGGGGATCAGGTGGCAGGAGGTTTGGGAGGGATTTTACTACCATCCTGGCAGTCAGGAGGGCAGCACAGTACCTTAGTGTCTGTTTTGCAGAGGACAAAGGGTCACTACCTGGAAGTCCTCTTGGGCCTGAGCCCTCAGCAAGAAGCAACAAAGTATCTCTGTGGACATCCTGGCAATGCTCTGGACAGACTTTGCACAGAAGTGTCAATGCTTTGGCTCAGGCCTGCCTGGCCTCCTCCAAGGCTCTGGACTATCCCCCCAGAGCCCATGGGCTCTGCAGCTGTTCCTGCTGCACCTGGAGGCTGCCCTTCCTGGGGATGGTGCTGTGGCAGCTGTACCTGCAGGGCCTGGTGAGCCTCCTGCTCAGAAGAGTGGGCGGCATGCCCAGGACACACACACAGGGGCATGTGCAAGTGACATCCATACAAACATGGATGTGTGTGTGTGTGTTCACAGGTGTGCTTAGGTGTAGAAGTGCAAACTTAAGTCTTGTGCTAAAAATACCTTCTCACAAATTATTTTTCTCCTGTCTGCTATGGAATATTTTTGTGTTAAAAAAAGAAATCATCACCATGAAGTAACCTAACAGTGTAAAATAGGTTATTTTCTTAACCATAACTACCACTATAATTGTCCTGCATATAAACCTTTTTTTTTCCTTGAAGGATGTGTGTGATATCCAGATGAAATAGTGACAATCTTTGTGAGGGTGAGACACAGATAATTATATAAAAGTGAGGTTGTGGATATAAGTATAATGCAGTGTGACAGGTGTCCCTATATGAAGGTGAAATAAGGTCTCAGAGACACCAGGGAAAGCAATGTGACAAGGAGGATGGACACATGAGAGCCAAGAGAGAGCAGAATGACCTACTGGTGCCTTGATGTCTGTCTGAGATCCCACAGTCCTGAGAAAGTCCATTTCTGAGGTGAAGCTTCCCAGTGGGGGTCCCTCTTTATGGCAGCAGAGTGATCAAAATGCTGGATGCAGGAGCAGAATTCAGTCCTGAGGGACATTGCGTCCTTTGTTAGGATATTCTATAGGACCACTGGCACAGCACCTTCGAAAGAGACAGGACCAGAACATCCAAGGAAGCAGAGGCTGCCATCTCAGGCTGAAGTAGGCTGAGACCTGGCTCCATAGCAGCTGGGGAGTCTCCACTGGATCATTTGCTACAGAAGACACTACGGAAAGAGTGGGCATATGTGAAGTGCCATGGAGACGGGAGAGGACAGGGCACTAATGTCCATGTTCTTTTCACAGGTACACTGCAGTTAGGTGGGGAGAGCTGTCTGTACGGAGTCCTCCTGAAGTTTGGTGTGTGGCCTCAGGTCTTCACCTCACTCTCACATGATCCCAGGAAGGAAGGACCGACTTCTCCATCCTGAGGGCAGCTATTGGTCAGAATCCATGTGAAGCACTGATTTCCACCTTCTCTTGTTTAAATGGTAGTCAGAGTCCTCAGCTCTGGAAAAGCTGGGCTCTAGACCATGTCCATCCCCTCTCTGGAGCCATGAATATGAATGTGAGAAACCACAAGTCTGAGTCACAGACACCAAAAGCTGGGCCACTTACCTGGGAGACCCTGAAGGGTGGGCACCTTCTTCTACCTGAATGAGGGGCATGGATCCTGGTCCATCTGCTTACCATCATTGGTCAATGCAAAACCGCACTGTGGGGACCTGCAGCACAATCTTTTCCTCTACTGGAGAGACCAGCCTACCCAAAGCACATTCTATGTGCATCTTCCTGTGGGGTTGTGTGGAAAGCCACTCTTAATAACCCAAGCCTTCCAGTCCTGAAGCAATCACTACATTCCATGGTGACTTGGGCATTGTCCCAGCCCAGAAAGTAGAAAGTGTCTTCAGGTGTAGGCATGTCACCCATGGGGTTGAGCTATGCTCACCTGTTTCTTTGTAATCCTAACCCTTTGCCCTGTTTGGGATAGAATGTTCCATGAAAATGCCCTTTGTGTGTCCCCTTCTCTTGCTCTGCCCTTGGTGTGGCCTTCCTGGGTTTTAGCAAACCTCTTGACAGCAGAAATTAGGAAACTAGACTCCACCCCCTGAAACCTGACCCCTTTTGTCATTTGAATGGCTTCTCCTCAATTAAATGGATCAGCACAGGCTCACTCTCTCTTTTTCCATGGACCACTAAAATCAGAAGAGCCATCACAGAACCCCAAAAAAGGTATTTCTCTGTTTCTATGTGATTATTTTGTGCCAGTCCAGTTCACCTGGAGTGACCCTGAGTGTTTTAATCATAAGGAACATGACAGTGTTACCTGTCTGTGATTGTACTGTGTGGGGATAGGACATGACAGAGGGGAGGGTATTTCAGCCACTACTGAAGAATAAAGTCCCTGAGTCCTTCCTCGTCATTATTGCTCTGTGTCCATGAAATCCACAGAAAGAAAGGCTGGGGGAAGTGTGTGCACAAGAGTTCTGCAAGTGACCTTGGACTTACCCAGGCCTTCCTGTGACACACTTGTGATTCTTATGAACACATAGTGTGCGAGGTGCAGCATCCTCCCACCCAGGGAGCTGGCAGACAAGCTCAGGCCCTTTCTTGTTTCCACAGAGAAGCAGCTGGACTTTCATACTTTGGCATATGGAGTCTTGTTGCCCAAGAGATAAAAGCCTAGATGGCAGCTCTATGAATCCCTTGCCTATGGTGCAGGGGCAGGGATTAGGTCGGTCCATTTCCTAATGAAAGTACTTGCAGAGATTCATGAGGAGTGGTCTCCTGGGACTTGTTCCTCTAGTGACCTAAAATCCATAGGCTGCCTGTTCTGGGAACAAGAACCTTTTCTATGAAAGCAATTAACACCAATCAGGGGCTCACTGCCCGGTGCAGGTGCACACAGAAGTCTATATGGTGACATCAGTTTTTAGAAAAAGAAAGTCTGAGCTATGAGGTGAACTAGCCAGGAGGTCACAAGCAACAAGCTCAGATCATTTCCCACCACGGGACAGCAGTGAAGTTTGCAGACAATGGAGAAGCTGCTTGTTGGTTACATAGTGAGAAATGTACTGGGGTACTTTTAAAAGGGTGTAGAAGGTCATTTTAATCTTCACAAGTCACATGCTTGCTCTGAGAAGGGTGTCAAGGTCAAAATAAAGATTCATGAGTTTGTGATGTAACAAAAGCTGCCTTCTAATCCCAGGCCTATTGTGGAAAAGCCTGTTTTGAGTGGATTCTGAATGGTGTTTCTGAAAAATGCCTGAAGCACTTTGTTAGGGAATTTATGTTCAGGTATGTCCTTGTTTTATCTGATTTCAAAATTTCCACTTTTGGGTCCTAGCAAACAGAAAATTTCTGTTTTGTCAGAGGAAAAAGAGACACAAAACATGTTATTAGGATATCAGGTCCTGTGAATGGGCACAGGACACTGACACCAGGAGAGCCTGAGTGTCCACAAATCTCCACCTTCATGGAGCCCTGAGCCCTGCTATGGGTTCAGGATATACCATGGCTGGATGAATTCTGCTGATTCAAAGCTGGAAGAAGCTGGACCCTCATATTCCAGGATCACAATACAGAGAAGTGTCCCAAGGCCTTATCCTGGAATGCAGAGGAAATGCCCTGTAAGCAGGACCTGAGAAGAACTGCTTCAGCCATCATTAACAGGCTGTGTCCTGGACAGAGGAGGCCATCACTGGGTCAGGAAGAGAGGAGAAGAATGCAGGAACCCGGGCACACGATTGGGCTTGTGTAGTCGCTACTAACCCTGAGCATAGCCCTGGGTGTTTATGAATCTTCCTGACTCTCCATTTTCTTTTGCTCACCTGAAGATAACAGCAAGCACTTCCCATAGTGTTTAGTCTCTGCCATGTACCTGGAGAAGCAAAAGAGGGCCTAAGGGACCAAGCATCTCTCCTACATGAATGAAGCTGGGTTTCTGTCTCCTACCCTCTAACTTCCATGGGGCAGAAAAAAACAGAGAAAACTGCAGAAGTCTGATTTTGTGTCACTGGAGAGAACAGTTATGTACCAGGCAGAAACAATTGAATGCAGATGGCAGCTGTTATTTCCCCCTGGAATCATCTGGGATGCTCTGGTGGCCACTGTGGCCTTACTGAGTGCAATGAACTGCACCATCCAAGCTCCAGGATGCTGATGGTCATGGGGAAGTCTCTCCATGACCCACTGCCCATAAGCCAGGCTGGGACACCACTGGACCTGCAGAATGCAACACAGATGAGGCCTCTAGGTGTCAGCCAGGGTTCTGATGGTGCCAAGGTCTCTAGCTGCCCACACTCCAGCTTGCTGTTCCCCTGGAGACAGATGGGAGACTCACCAAATCTGTGTCAGCAGTTTATCATTTGAAACTGGAATTAGAACTAAGACTGAATCATTTCTTGTTCACTTTAGGTCTAACCACGGCCTACACAGTAGAACCAGATCAATGCAGTACATTGGTTTCTGTCACTTGGCTTGCTGAGAGGGATTCTCATGGAATCCCCATCATCCAGCTGTGACAGCTTCACCACAGCTGCACAGTATCCACCCAGTGGCCTGGCTGTCATGGTGGGCCTGAGTCAGAGCATCAGGTTAAGGACAGACCTGTCCCAAAGATCAAGGACATGGGTGGAGTTTCCTACAGATGCCCTCACCTCACATTTCACATCAGTGAAGCTCTGACACTAGCAGCACCCTTCTTACAGATGTGACTTCTAGTTAATCAAGATGATCCCTTGACCACTGACATATGACACCTCTGTTCTGATCAGGATGTCATTGTCTCCATGGTGAAAATGCTCTTCACAACTGTCAGAAGAGCAGCTTCACCGAGACCACAGGATTCAGCCTTAATTTCCCTCCACAGCCTCACTGGGCTCTGGGTGTCTATTCACTACCTGGTCTCAGCTCTTGAATCCTAACTATTTGTCTTGATCTGCAAAGAAATATCTACTAGACTGTCCATCACAGCCACCAGAGCTAACCTCTTTACTCTTCTCACCACCCACGTTCATTCCATCACCTCAGGAAACACTCACAGGCAATGTACCAGCCTTCCTGCTCAGGGGACCCTTGTTTTATCTTTTAACCTTCTCTCTAATATTTGTCAATGACTCAAAAAAGGAAAAAACCCACCACCTCCAATTAGGGTCTGCTGCACTAGCATTCCTTCAGCTTTCTCTTCTAGTGTCTCTGGAAATGCACAAAAAGCATATTTCCTAAAGCAGAGTTTTAGAAAATAGAATGTTTTTAAAATCAATTTGGGGTTAATAAATTTATTTAATTTTTTTTTAAATTTTAAGGCATTATAATTGTACATAATTTTGGTCCATGGTGTTCCTGTTTGTATGTGATTATGATCAAACATTGTAATGATGGAAAGTAGAACACAAGTTGAAGATCCTTTTTTTAAATGTGAGAACCTGGAAGTATTTCTTCAGATTTTGGAAACTTCATCATTTACCAACTGAGCATTCCCATACAAATATCCTGTATCTACTGGCATCCATCAAAAATGACCAAGATTTCTAAGCTTTTCCGATATGGGATGTTAGGACTAGAGAGGCTCGGCTTGCCCTAGAATAAGGTGCAGTAGAAAAGAGTCACCCAGAGCACTTAGGATGTGACTCTGGATGGTGGGAGCATTGCTAGGTGGACTCTGTGTGTGAGGCACATGCTGTGTGCTGTGGTCCTCTCTCTCTCTCTCTCTCTCTCTCTCTTTCTTACATTTTTTTATTCAAAAAAAGATAAATGACAGTGGAATGCATTATAATTCTTATTATATATATAAAGCACAATTTTTTACATCTCTGGTTGTATATAAAGTATGTTCCATTCTATTTCCTAATATTTCTAAGACAAGGTGACATGTTGGCTGTGGCTTGTCTGCCACCTACTGGTCAGTCTTAGGCATAACATTGTTAGGATTTTAGACTGAGACCCAGGAGGCTTCCCTGCTAATCTTCACTATTGCTCAGGGAGCTGACCCTATTGTATCCATCACTGGGACAGATTCTGTAAGGAACACAGATGTCCAGCTCCTATCAATAATCTTTCTTGTAGCTGAGGACAAATGACTAACAGACAACCAAGTGATAATTGAGAAGAGGGTTAAGTGATGGACCCTGTGTGCATGTGAGAGGCCAAGGATGTGTCTTCAGAGAGACTCCTGAGTATGCAAGTGTGGAGTCAGAGTGGGGAATCCCAGGCCTCCTGGCCGCTCTGTCAGTGCAGCCTTGTTCCTGCCCTCTCAGAAAGATCCCTGGGACAACTCAAGACCATACGACCTGTGCCTACTAAGAAGGCCCAGAGGTTACACAGGCTTGTGACCAACTGCTGGGAAGTTTGTGCTCTTATCTACAACATCAAAGATGGTCAAACCAACCTTTCAGACCAACATGGGCCACCAGTCACCAGTGTGTATGACAACTTGAGACACAGCAAGCGCATCTAAAAGATTCAATTTAAACTTTAATTTCTTTTTAAATTTGTAGTCACTCAAGGCCAGTGTTCACCACATAGGCCAGCATAGTTCCAAAGTAACAGTCAAGAATGTCACCGAGACCCCCAGTGTGCTGGTTTATAAGCATATGCTCTGCCCTGTACCACCATAAGAGTGATGGACAGTGGCATTCCAGTCCCCTGGTTGCTTCATTGAGGTGACATGGTCGTCAGACTCACTGCTACTAACACCTTGAAACAGCCCCAGAGACCTTCAGATGCAGATACCGTGACCAGGGCTCTCTCTGGGAGCTCCATCCCTTCCAGCCAACAGGCAGAAGGCAGATGCCCACACCCACCAGGGCTTCTGGCAATATTTTCCCAAGAGAAGTCCACACACCTGGACTCCTAAAGCATCATTCCTGGGTGAAATCTTGGTTATGTCCACTTTCTTATCCACCTGCATCCTCCAGGCCCTGTAAATAAACCTAGGGGATTAAAGAAAAGGAGTCATGAAGTGCTAGTGACAATTCACCCCAGGATCAGAGTCCACTGGACATGATTTCCAGGGACCTGTGTCCTCTCTCTGCCTTCACTACTCTGTGCTGCCCCCCCGCCAGTGGCCACATGCAGAGGAATGCCCTGAGGAGTTTCTTGTCTACAGTCATTGCTAGAGCAACAGGTGCTTTCTTGCACATTGTGAAATATGCTTTGCGGTTATGCTTTTTTCTTTCCTTAGATAATTAGTTCTAAGTGGATTTCAGGCACACTTCTTAACCTTGGTTTCTATAGAAAATGAAACACAGTTTACAGCTACATGTTAGCAGTGTAGGAATTGGAATTTTGCCACCATGTCTGGAACCCGAAGCCACACAATATTCTGCTGCTCAACACTTTCTAGGCAGAAATGGAGGGATCAGAAACTCATGGTGTTTTGGGTTCAGCTGTGCAGTTTCTCTGTGGTTCAAGGACAATTTGGTTGAACATTTCAAGTTAACATCAGGGCTTTGTAATAAATAAAATATTCCAAATATTGTATTTCTAATTAGGAGGAGTGAAGAATGCAGGGGAGTTGGAGATATGGAAATTAACCAGTTAACATAGGCCTAAGCAAAAAAAAATCTGCTCCATACTCTTGAGTGTTAGGTGAAATCACTTAATAACACTAATACTACTATTACTAATAATAATAACAACAACAACAAACCCTGAGGGCATTCAATCTTAATGACTGTGAAGCTTCTGTCTGTGAACTCCTCTTAATGCACAGCAGCAAGTGTATCCCCAGGAATGCCCACTTATCCTGAAGATTGTTCCTATCTGTGTCATTTCACATTTTATCCACAATGTTTGTCATCTCACTGTGAACAATCTATGCCTTTCCTCCCTGAACTTTCATTCCAAAATGTCCTTGGTTTTCAGGGTGAGTGGACTGGTTTCCAGGTTGGATAAAGCCTGGCCACTGACCACATCTGGAGCATGTTGCAGCATGTGGTGATTTTTCCAAGAGTCTCTGGAGAGGCAGGTGATCCACTTCATATTATATATTTTTCTTTTTTTTCTAAATATTAGAGAAACAAGAGCCTCCAGAGTTTTGGGTCAATAAACAATGACCATTTTTTTTCTTTGGTCATCTGCAGGGTCTTTTGGACACATCAGGAAGACAGAGTGATGTTTGTAGATAGAAATGGTCTCAAGTACTCAGTTCAGATCTCAGCTTACATTAAAATGCCTCATAGGGCCAGGGTGGGCCTGCAGGGATGGTGGAGGGAGGGGGGCCTCCATATCTCTCTATTTCAGGTGTTTCCTGTATTTTATGAAGGCTCAACCTGTTGATGACAGGAAGATTCAAATGCTTACTTTACAAACTGCACTGAATTCAGTCTCTGAGGCCTAGGAAGGGAGCATCTATGCTCCCCACAGTACAGTGTGTGATCCCAAATAAGCCTCCACAGTCCTTGACCTGGTACCCACAGGGGGTAGATAAGGGCCCATCAGTGGTCATTCCACCTGGTGGCTGGATGCTCAGAAACTTCAGAAGCCATGTGAGCCCTGGCTGATTGCACCTGCAGGAACCTCACTGGAAAGGGTGAGAGGGTGGCTAATGGGTCTTTGTGTTGGGCCATGTGGGTGACTGAGAGCCTCCTGCTGAGCAGAGACCAGCTGATTTGTATCCACTTGGAATGTCATTATTTACAATCAGGGACATTTTGAATGATCCAATCTCAGTTTATTTATTCATTTTTTTAACAATTTTGTCTGTAGACTTTTGTTTGTTTTTACTCTTGGGTGTGACATTTTATCAAAAGAAGCCTTCAATGACACTGAAGTGGCCCCTGCTCTTTTCAAATGCACAGTGAGAGGTGACCCCTGGATTTCCCCAGTGCTATCTCCAATCTCCCAGGGAATCCCTGACTCAGGCCATAAAGGGACATAGTCCAGTATAAGCATTAGACAAGGTCAAGGCAGACACACCCCAAATCCAGAAATAACTCAGAAAAAACACATGGCCTGGAGCAGCCAAGATGCCCTGCTCTACCTCAGGCCCAGGGCAGTGGAGTGGCCGACCATGGACTGAACATTGAAACCATGAGCACCAAGTAAATGTCCCTCCTCTGAATGAAAGAAAATGAGGGTTGATGGGAGCTCCCTGATCCCTCTTACCAAAACCCCTAGTGCTCTTCATATCCTCGTGCCTCTAAGCAGTGTCCTCAGCAGGTGGAGGCAGCAGGAGGAGCAGCTGGGGCAGCCCAGCTTCACATTTCTGCTTTTTGGGAGGTTTTTGTCATGGCCTGTGTCACTGTGGGAGGGTAATCCCAACTCTGTTGACAGTAATAAGTGGCAGCATCTTCAGGCTCCAGGCTGCTGATGGTGAGAGTAAAATCTGTCCCAGATAAACTGCCAATGAACCTCGAGGGGACCCCAGATTGTAAAGTGTTTGCACCATAAATGAGGAGCTTAGGAGCTTGTCCTGGTTTCTGCTGATACCAGTGTAAACCATTGCTAATGTCCTTACTGGCCCTGCTGGTGATGGTGACTCTCTCTCCATGAGACACAGACAAGGATGATGGAGACTGGGTCCTTGTGATGTCACAATGAAAACAAAAAAAAAATATCCTTGTAAGTAGTAATGTTGCAAGAAAACTTTCCTGAGTAGCCAGGCAGCACTGACAACACTGTAATTAGTAAATCCCCAGTACTGTTTCTCCTTACCTAGGAGGAAAAGTAGCATGATCCCAGGAGCTGAGCAGAGGCCCTCATGGTCATGCTGTGTCCTGATTGGAACTGACTCCTGCACAAGATGAGAGCAGCCTCTTAAGAAGTTTTCAGGAGAGCTGCCCTAGCGCCTGCTAAGTAGGCGGACCTGTGACTCACTGGCAGAACAGGCCCAGCAAAAGGCACAGAGAAAAAGCCTCCCCAGTGCCTGCTAGGTAGGCGGACCTGCGACTCACCAGCAGAACAGGCCCAGCGGCCTTCATAGGGGAAGAGCCACCCCAGTGCCTGCAAGGTAGGTGGACCTGCGACTCACCTGCAAAACAGGCCCAGCAAACAGGGCAGGGGAAAAGGCACCCCAGCGCCTGCTAGGTAGGCGGACCTGCGACTCACTGGCAGAACAGGCCCAGAAGCTCGACAGCGTGGTAGATACATAGCCCTGGTTGGGGGAGGGACAGAGCCGCTGCGACCACCTACAGAACAGGCCCAGTGGCCTGCGGAGGGGAAGAGCCGTCTCAGCACCTGCAAGGTAGGCAGACCTTCAACCCACCGGCAGAACAGGCCCAGAAACCCGCAGAGGGGCAGAGCCGCCTCCCGCACCTGCAAGGTAGACAGACCTGCAACTGACAGACAGATCAGGCCCAGCGACTTGATGGTGGGGTAGGTACATTGTCCCAATTGGAGGAGGGGCAGAGCCGCCGCTCGTGCCTTCAAGGGAGACTTTGAAACTATACAAGAGCAATATACATACACAGGGGGAAAAGTCAATAACACAACAGTTTCACCAAACAGAAAGAAAGGCAAGCAGTATGAAAAGACAAGGAAAGAAAGGACCACAAGCAATGCAGGTTAACTCAACATTAGAAGAGGTAATATCTGCAGCAGATGGAATGTCAGATAAAGAATTCAGGATATACATGTTTCAGATGATCTGGAGTCTCAAGGAAGACATTAGACAGCAAAATCAGACAATGAAAGATCACTGCGACAATGAATTACATAAACAAACCCAAGAAGCAAAAGATCAACTATACAAGGAGATAGAGTCTATAAAAAACAAACAAACAGAAATCCTAGAAATGCAGGAAGTAATAAACCAACTTAAAAACTCAACTGAGAATACTACCAGCAGAGTTGAACACTTAGAAGATAGAACATTAGACAATGAAGACAAAGTATTTCAACTTGAAAAGAACATAGACAGCTCAGCAAGAGTGTTAAGAAACCATGAGCAGAACATCCAAGAAATATGGGATAACATAAAGAGACCAAACTTAAGAGTCATTGGGATACAGGAGGGTATAGGGGTCCAAACTAAAGGAATGAGCAATCTATTCAATAAAATAATATGAGAAAACTTCCCAGACTTGAAGAATGAGACAGACTCCCAAATCCTAAAAGCCTACAGGACGCCAAATGTGCACAATCATAAGAGATCCACACCTAGACACATTATAATGAAGATGCCAAACATACAGAATAAGAAGAGAATTTTAAAAGCTACAAGAGAAAGGAAGCAGATTACATTTAGGGGTAAACCAATCAGGATAACAGCTGATCTCTCAACACAGACTCTGAAAGCTAGAAGATTCTGGAATAACATATTTCAAACACTGAAAGAAAATGGGTTCCAACTAAGAATTGTGTATCCAGCAAAATAAAGCTTCAGGATAGAAGATGAAATTAAAACCTTCCAGGATAAAAAAAAGTTAAAAGAATTTGCAGCTAGAAAACCATCTCTTCAAAACATTCTCGGCAAAACATTACAGGAAGAGGAAAAGGAAAATAACAATGAAAACCAACAGTGGGAGGTAGAACAGTAAAGGGGGGAAAATAATCAAAGATGAAAAACAAACCATGTTCAGTAACATAAATAAACAAATATTCCTGGAAGAACAACCCATATCTCAATAATAACCCTAAATGTTAATACCTTAAACTCACCAATTAAGAGACACAGGCTAGTAGAATGGGTCACAAAACAATGCCCAACAATATGCTGCCTACAGGAGACACATTTGACAGAAAAAGACATACATAGACTGAAGGTAAAAGGTTGGGAAAAAATCATATCACTCATATGGACTTCGGAAACAAGAAGGAGTGTCCATACTCATATCAAATAAAATAGATTTCAAGCCAAAGTTAATCAAAAGGGATAAAGAATGACACTACATACTGCTCAAGGGAACCATACACCAACAAGACATAACAATCATAAATATATATGTCCCAAACAATGGTGCAGCTATATTCATCAAACAAAGTCTTCTCAAGTTCAAGAGTCTAATAGACCACCATACAATAATCATGGGAGACTTCAACACACCTCTCTCACCACTGGACAGATCTTCCAAACAAAAATTGAATAAGGAAACTATAGAACTCAATAACACAATTAATAACCTAGACTTAATAGACATATATAGAATATACCACCCAACATCAAGCAGTTACACTTTTTTTCTCAGCAGCACATGGATCCTTCTCAAAAATACATCATATATTATGTCACAGGGCAACTCTTAGCCAGTATAAAGGAGTAGAGATGATACCATGCATCTTATCTGATCATAATTGAATGAAACTTAAAATCAATGATAAAAGAAGGAAGGAAAAATCATGCATCACTTGGAGAATGAACAATAGATTACTGAATGATCAATGGGTTATAGAAGACATCAAGGAGGAAATTAAAAAATTCTTAGAGATAAATGAAAACACAGACATAACATATCAGAATCTATGGGACACAATAAAAGCAGTTCTAAGAGGAAAATTCATTGCTTGGAGTTCATTTTTTAAAAAAAGAAAAAGAAAAAATAAATGATCTCATACTTCATCTCAAGATCCTAGAAAAAGAAGAGCAAAACAACAGCAAAAGAAGTAGAAAGCAAGAAATAAGTAAAATCAGAGCTGAAATTAATAAAATCAAAACAAAAGAAACAATTGAAAAATTTGACAAAACTAAAAAAGTTGGTTCTTTGAAAAAATAAATAAAATCGACAGACCCTTAGCCTTGCTAATGAAGAGAAGAAGAGAGAGAACGCAAATTACTAGCATACGGAATGAAAAAGGCAATATCACAACAGACACTTCAGAAATACAGAAGATAATCAGAAATTATTTTGAATCCTTATACTCCAATAAAATAGAAGATAGTGAAGGTATCAATAAATTTCTTAAGTTATATGATCTGCCCAGATTGAGTCAGAAGGATATAGACAACCTAAACAGACCAATATCAATTGAGGAAATAGAAGAAACCATCAAAAGACTACCAACTAAGAAAAGCCCAGGACTGCATGGGTATACAGCAGAGTTTTACAAAACCTTTAAAGAGGAACTAATACCAATATTTTTCAAGCTATTTCAGAAAATAGAAAAAGAGGGAGAACTTCCAAATTCATTCTTTGAGGCCAACATCACCCTGATTCCTAAACCAGACAAAGACACTTCAAAGAAAGAAAACTACGGACCAATATCTCTAATGAACCTAGATGCAAAAATCCTCAATAAAATTCTGGTGAATCCAATTCAAAAACATATCAAAAAAATTGTGTACCATGATCAAGTAGGATTCATCCCTGGGATGCAAGGCTGGTTCAATATACGGAACTCAATAAATGTTATTCACCACATCAATAGACTTAAAGATAAGAACCATATGATCATCTTGATAGATGCAGAAAAAGCATTCAACAAAGTACAGCATCCCTTTATGTTCAAAATTTTAGAAAAACTAGGGATAGAAGGAAGATACTTCAATATTGTATAAGTGATCTATGCTAAGCCTCAGGCTACCATCATTCTCAAAGGAGAAAAATTGAAGGCATTCCCTTTCAAATATGGAACAAGACAGGGATGCCCTCTCTCAGCACGTCTGTTCAACATAGTTCTCGAAATACTGGCAAGAGCAATTAGACAGATGAAAGATATTAAAAACATAAAAATAGGAAAAGAAGAATTTAAACTGTCACTATTTGCAGTTGACATGATTCTATACCTAGCAGACCCAAAAGGGTCTACAAAGAAACTATTAGAGCTAATAAATGAATTCAGCAAAGTGGCAGGATATAATATCAACACGCATAAATCAAAGGCATTCCTGTATATCAGCAAAAAATCCTCTGAAATGGAAATGAGGACAACCACTTTATTCACAATATCCTCAAAAAAATATAAAATACTTGGGAATCAACCTAACAAAAGAGGTGAAAGACTTATACAATGAAAACTACAGAATCCTAAAGAGAGAAATAGAAGAAGATCTTAGAAGATGGAAAAATATACCCTGTTCATGGATAGGCATTTTGATAACATCATCAAAATGGCGATATTACCAAAAGTGCTCTATAGGTTTAATGCAATGCCAATCAAAATCCCAATGGCATTTCTTGTAGAAATAGATATAGCAATCATGAAATTCATATGGAAAAATAAAAGACCCAGAATAGCAAAAACAACTCTAAGGAGGAAGTGTGAATCAGGAGGTATAGCGATACCAGATCTCAAACTATACTACAGAGCAATAGTAACAAAAACAGCATGGTACTGGTATCAAAACAGGCGGGTGGACCAATGGTACAGAATAGAGGACACAGAAACCAATCCACAAAACTACAACTATCTTATATTAGATAAAGGGGCTAAAAACATGAAATGGAGAAAGGATAGCATCTTCAACAAATGGTGCTTGGAAAACTGGAAATCCATATGCAACAAAATGAAACTGAATCCCTTTCTCTCGCCATGCACAAAAGTTAACTCAAAATGGATCAAAGAGCTTGATATCAAATCAGAGACACTGCATCTGATAGAAGAAAAAGTTGGCTACGATCTACGTACTGTGGAGTCGGGCTCCAAATTCCTCAATAGGACACCCATAGCAAAAGAGTTAATAACTAGAATCAACAAATGGGACTTACACAAACTAAAAAGTTTTTTCTCAGCAAAAGAAACAATAAGAGAGGTAAATAGGGAGCCTACATCCTGGGAAAAAATCTTTACTCCTCACACTTCAGATAGAGCCCTAATATCCAGAGCATACAAAGAACTCAAAAAATTAAACAATATGAAAACTAATAACCCAATAAACAAATGGGCCAAGGACCTGAACAGACGCTTCTCAGAGCAGGACGTACAACCAATCAACAAGAACATGAAAAAATGCTCACCATCTCTAGCAGTCAGAGAAATGCAAATCAAAACCATCCTAAGATACCATCTCACTCCAGTAAGATTGGCAGCCATTCTGAAGTCAAACAACAACGAATGCTGGCAAGGATGTGGGGTAAAGGGTACACTTGTACATTGCTGGTGGGACTTCAAATTGGTGCAGCCAATTTTAAAAGCAGTATGGAGATTTCTTGGAAAGCTGGGAATGGAACCACCCAGCTATTCCCCTTCTCGGTCTATTCCCTAAAGACCTAAAAAGAGCATACTACAGGGACACTGCTACATCGATGTTCATAGCAGCACAATTCACAATAGCAAGACTGTGGAACCAACCTAGATGCCCTTCAATAGAGAATGGATAAAAAAAAATGTGGCATTTATACTCAATGGAGTATTACTCTGCATAAAAAAATGACAAAATCATAGAATTTGCAGGGAAATGGATGGCATTAGAGCAGATTATGCTAAGTGAAGCTAGCCAATCCCTAAAAAACAAATACCAAATGTCTTCTTTGATATAAAGAGAGTAACTAAGAACAGAGTTGGTAGGAAGAGCATGAGAAGAAGATTAACATTAAACAGGGATGAGAGGTGGGAGGGAAAGGAGAGGGAAGGGAAATTGCATGGAAATGGAAGGAGACCCTCATGGTTATACAAAATTACATACAAGAGAAAGTGAGGGGAAAGGGGGAACAACAAGGGGAAGAAATGATTTACAGTAGATAGGGTAGAAAGAGAAGATTGGAGGGGAGGGCATGGGGGATAGTAGAGAATAGGAAAGGCAGCAGAATAAAACAGACACTAGTAAAGCAATATGTAAAACAGTGGGTGTGTAACCAATGTGATGCTGCAATCTGTATACGGGGTGAAATGGGAGTTCATAACCCACTTGAATCAAAGTGTGAAATATGATATGTCAAGAACTATGTAATGTTTTGAACAACCAACAATAAAAATTAAAAAAAATAAACTTTTCCCCTAAAAAAAATAGTTTTCAGGGTATTGAGCTGTGCTGTGGGCACATGAAAATCAGCAGGGCTGGGCAGATTGGGCACAGCTGCAGAGCAGGCTCCTACTGGTCAATCAACACAGGCTCAGTGTTTCAAGGTGTTCCAGTTCAGACTAGGGCAGCTCAGAATTTCTTGGCGGGGGGACATGGTTCCCTGGAGCCACAGAACAGATTCAGCCCCCTGAGCTGTGAGTGGTGATTTGTAGTCACTTTCTGGTGCAGGACAGGCTGTCCTTGTGTCTTAAGCACAGTTCTCTGTTGTTGAACCTTGGAGGAGGACAAAGAAGCATTACAGAATCAAGGGGATAGTTTATGCTTTGGAAGTAAAAACAGAAATAAGGTAGTGTGAGGGAAAGATGTAAAAACTCACAGAGGTATTTGGGGTTTCTGAACCTTGGCACAGCATGGGTAAGAGGCGGAGGACCCACACTAGGACCCAACCCTTCCTGCCCCAGAGTCCCAAAGAGCACACTCACACCCATCATGATGCCCATCTTCTCCAGACCAGCATGTCTTAGGCCAGCAGGCTCTTCAACTTAACTATCTTTTAGGAGAAGTAAGAATAATTTTATAAACAATAGAGATTTTACAAACTTTAGAGATTGAAGTTTGGAGAATTAGGGCATGGTCAGCATCTTAGTAAACACAGTAAAGATCCAGATTCTGTATATAATTATGCTTTACCAGTATTACCATATGTGTTTATAAGTCCTAGTAATGCCTCATGACCTCAAGAGGGCAGCAGTGTCTTTAAACATTATGTCCTCCATCAGGTCCTCTTGTAACTTTTCCAGAAATAAAGCAAGTAAAATGTCTCACTGTTGTTCTTCTTTAGACTTATCAAAAAGTATTCTCAATAACTGTCCACAATCTTTATTTTTTCTTTTCTTTCTTTTTTTCCCTTTAATTTCCCCCTTTGATGCTGATGACTGAACCAAGGCCTGGTGCATGTTGCACAGTTCTCTACCTCTAAGTGAGAGCCCCAGCCCTTCTCTTCCTCACTTACCCATCATTTCTGGAATGATCAGTTGTCCCGTGATACTTCATCCTGCCCTGGTCTGGGAGGGCTCACCTGTTCCTACCCCAAACAACAGGAAAGAGCTGGTGATCAGTAAATTAAAAAAAAAGTGGGAAGATTTAAAAGCTTCAACCTATTTTAAATATCCTTGTGATTGTGCTAAGTGCCTTAGGGAAAAGAGACTACAATGAAATATTTACTGTGGGGTTGGGAAAAGTACATTCAGGTCAAGTTTCTCCTTAGCAAGGTGACAACCTGCAGGTGGGCAATTGTTTAAATGTGTAGTGAGCTTTAGATGAAGGAAGGACTTTCTTATGTAGTAGTGTCATGGTGAAATCACAATAAATCAATCCATGGATCTGAAAGCAGGAGACAGGACATGTTTTCATGAGCTGGGGGCAAAGGGGAAGACACAAGTCTATACCCTTGGACCCGCTCCAGGGTTTGAGTCCACTTTTTATACCATAAGTAAAGAATGGCAGTACATTAATCACACGTGGCTGTTGCTGGTTCACAACCACAAACAAACATAACAGGATCTAAAATCATAAACAGAAGGGAAGTGGGTCAAAATCACTCTATTTTAGCACAGGTTAAAGAATGGTCACCAACATCTAGACGAGCATTCTCTGACAGGACACATGGCCCAGGAAACATGAGAAACACAGAGAGAATAAATTTATATTGTATGAGAATCACCATTTTGTGCTGCCAAACTGCTGTGCCAGCCCCTGTGGATGGGCACAGAGGCCAGGGTTCCCATGGGAGAAGCACTTCTTACAGGAGGTAGAGTCTCAGGGTAAAATGGAGTCTGTGTGGTCATTGCCCATGTAACCTGGCCCATAGCTGTAGATGGGAGAGGCTGGGCAGGGGCTCAGCCAGGCTGAGCTCAGGTGGGGCTGTCCCAGAGCTGCAGGTTCTGGCCCTGGGCTATGAGGATGCAGCTCTTTTGGGCAGTGGGACTGAGGACCTGGGGAAGAAGAGGCCCTGCCCTCAGGCTGTGGGCGACAGGTCTAGCAAAAGAAGGTGCTCCACATCCTGGGCTGAGGCAAGCTGAGAGGCCATTGCCAGGGAGGTTCAGAAACCAGGAGTCAGTGCTGGGCCTGGCCCTATGGGGTGGCTGCACTCTGTTCTGAGCTCAATGTCCTAGGCAGAGACCCTGCTGGACCTTAGAGGAGTGCCAGCAAAGACCCACAAGAGCTTCATATCAGCCACAGTCCAATTTGCTTAGAAATGAATGAAAGGAATATTATATGACACATATAAAATATTTAGGAGATTAATTATGTGAGTATGTCTGTGTTTACTCTGCATCTCTAGTATGAGTGTGTGTCTGCACAAAGATATGTCTTGACTTATGGTTAAATGTGTGATTTTAAGGTTGATTTTGTTACTTTGTCTGTTCTGGTTATCTTTACAGAGTCTCTCACATGCTAGGCCAGCAATGAACTATATCCGAATAAGTTTCATTTTATTTATATACAATCCCAGGAACTTGATCTAGAAACCCTGAAATAGGAGCAGTAGGTTCCTGCTGAATTAGTCTTCTTAGGATGATAATAAGCATTTTCACCATGGAGACCACAACAACAGAATCCATAGCCCCACGGGTTCTGTGTTAGATGCTGTTGAAATTCCTGAACTTTGTAGATTGAAGCCACAACTACAAGGAAGATGTTGTTGGTTTATCAGCTGCACACCTGACCTACCTACAGGTGCCACCGTTCAATACACATGCATGAGTTTACCCACTGACTAGGCTAAGCCTCTCCTAACCCCAAAAGTTTACAGAGTTATGGGGAAGCACAACACACCCATCAATAGACTCTCAGGTGCTCCCCTTAACAATTGTGGAAGGCTCTGTTTACACTCCTGATAAAGTGTCAACTAACATCGTGATCAGTGAGTCAATATTCAATATTTATCCTTTAGATTTATCTTTAAAGGGTCCATTTTTTGACTTTCATTACACTGAAGGTCATACCAAATTCACCAAGACACACAAAGATATAAAAGACACACATTTTGAAAGAAAAAAAATATTTATATAATAATAACAAAATTTGTACATATTCTTAAAGATCTAACTTAAAGTTTCTACATGTAGTAATTTTACAATGTCTCTGGACTCATTATCAGTACATACAGTAGGTGTTGTGCATTAAAAAAGATTTGTATAAATAAAGACTTTAGACTTTATCATGTTCATAAACTAGAAAACTTGATGATATTAAGGTTGCATTTAACCCAGAATTTAGACACACACACACAAACACACATACACACTCTATTCAAATCAAAATGTACAAATGACTCACTGAAATTGATGAACCTATGATAGAATTTATAAGAAAATTTAAAGTACCTGGTGTGACCACAGAAAATTTAAAGGAGAAAAATATTAATAATCTCCTATTTTGAAACCTATTTTTGGGAATATAGCTCAGTGATAGAAGATTTAAGAATATTTGCCTAGAATATAGAGTGCCTGGGTTTGTTCCCCAGCACAGCAGAAAAAAAAAAGAAAGAAAGGATAGGCTTATAGATCTTCAATAAGAGTGCACTCTAGGGACAATTACAATGGATATACAAACAACAACAACAACAACAAAAACAACAAAAAAACCCTGAGAGTCCATAAGGACCTATATGTACAGTGTCACCTGATTTCTAACAAAGTAGTAAACAGTGATATAAAAATTGATTTTCACTTTTTCCAAAAATCTGCAAAGAGAAGTTGGATATGAAAATAAAATTAAATGGACTTTAGAAAAACGTTCTCACACATATCCTGTCAATAAAACTGTAAATTAACAGAGGACCACAGTCCACAGGTAAGATCTAAATTAATGCAGCTTCTAGGGAAAGCTGAGAATGATGTCCAGCCTAAAGCAGGTAATGTTTTAAAGATAAAACATGTGTATAGAACCATCACAGGAGAACATTGATACATTAGACTTAATTACACCTCATTAAATAAATTATCAAAGACAAAAATAACTGAAGCTCAGTGGCAGAGCACCTCCCTCACACGTGTGAGGCACTGGGTTCAATCCTTAGCACCATATAAACAAAAAAAGAAAGATAGTGTGTTCATCTACAAAAAAAAATTAGAAAATAATAATAATTGGCTATCCCTTGTTGGTGAATTGAAAGATGCCCAAACTACACCATGTGATATAGAGATTCAATGCAATTCTTATACAAAGCCCAAAGGTATTTTTAATGTTGTGTGGAGTCACAACAGACCCTAAAGAGCCAAAGCAATCTCAAGAAAGAAGAAGAATCTGGAAGCAATGTCTTTCCAGATCCCACTTCCTGATTTCAAACTGTACCGCAATAGTGGAGGAATGAGAATCCAATGTGTTGGGAAATCAGCCTGATACATAGACCCGTGGCACTAAACTGAGAACCCAGAAATAAGCCCACACATCAGTCTTTATAAAAGCACTGAGAACACACATAGGGAAAGGAAGTCTGATAAATAAATAGTGTTAGGAAAAATGCACACACACACACAAGCAAAGAATGAATCTGGAGCCTAGAGCAACACTACATACAGAATTGAACTCAATTGGACTAAAGATGTAAATATAAGATTTGAAACTGTATAACCTAAAAGAAAACATATAAGGAAAGATCTTTGACATTGGTGTATCAGTGACTTCCCAGATATTACAACAAAAGCACAGGCAACAATAGCAATCATTGACAAGGGGACTAAAAACTTCTGTACAGCAAAGGAGATAATAAGAGGAAGAGGAAATTTAGAGAATGAGAGATGATACTTGCAAACAAAATAAGCCCAATTGAGTTAATATCCAAGATATATAAGATGTTCACACAACTCAACAGCAAAAATCAATGAATCAATCAATAAATAAATAAATAAAAATGGACCAATGACCTCAGCAAACATTTTTCAAAGAAGATGTGCAAGTAATCAACACATACTTGAAGGTGCTCAATGTCATTGTTACAATTTAAATATGAAGTGTCCCCCAAAAGCACATATGTTAGATAATGAAAGAAAGTTTAGAGGTAAAATTGTGAGATTAGGAGAGCCTTAGCCTAGTCAGTGGATAAACCCATGTGTGTGGATTAAATGGTGGTAACTGTAGGTAGGTAAGCTGTGGCTGGAGGAAGCAGGTCTCTGAAGATGTAACTTTTGACGTTGTGTTTTTTTCCCTGGTTAGAGGTGCTCCCCCTGCTCCTTGTTGCCATGTCCTGAGATGTTGTCCTCCTCCACACCATTACAACAACATGTTCTGCCCCAAATTTGGCCCAGCCTCATGGAGTCAGCAATCTATGGACTGAATCCTCTGAATCCACAAGTCAAAATAAATGTGTCCTCTTCTATGTTGTCTTGTCTGGTGTTTTGGTCACAGCAATAAAATTTTTAGGTTGACTAAAACAGAAATTGGTACCAAAAATGGGGGTCATTTTTGTGACTAACCTGGTCAAGTGTTTCAGATTCTTTGAAAATATGTGGAACTTGTAGGCATAAATTTGAAAATTTTAGAGATGTAAGTTGGAAAAAACGTTAGATTGTTATGAGCAGAGTTTACTGTGTGATTCTGCTGAAAGCTCAAAAGACCAGAATGCTGATAGTAATGTGGACTATAAAGGCTGGGCTCATGAGTATTCAGAGAAAGTAGACTATTGGAAAAGGAATAGAGGTGACTTGTGTTTCTCTCTGGCAAAGAAGTCCACATTTTATACATGTCTTGAGACTGGAAGATGAATTTAAAGCTGATGGACTAATTATTCTGATGTAGATAATTTCATATGCCATACACTTTAAATCATCTCTTTATATAAATAATGGTTCCACTATATTGTTCAGAGGCTAATATCAAGAAAATATTGGTATAAATTCAGTTCTATATTCAATCTATGATTGATTGAATCCAATTATGCAGAAACCCTGAATACAAAGGGTTGACTTTGCTTGTCAATAAAATGTTTTAAAATTGAAACATAGAAACCCAATTACCAAGCGATGGACTTGGAGAAGATATCCCAGTGCATATTACTTACTAATTGTGGTTGTCAAAAAAATGTTTCACCTGAATGGATTGAAAAATGATTAATGCATAGGTAAAGCACACTTCCGGATGTGTGTTCCAAGCATGAAGGTGTTCCAAGAAATGATAGGCAGGTGGTTCAGGAAAGTGAGTAGAGAAAACACAGCCTGAATGAGAAAACAAAAGTAGGAGAAGATCTCACTTATCTCTTTCCATCTCCCTTCCTTACCATGTGCACCACTCCAAATGACCACTGTTTGCTGCAGGCATCAAACTTCAAGATTCTCTGCTTTTAAATGTGAACTTAACCCACCACCAAAGCACCCTTGGGGGCCTTCGGACCTAAAGACTCAAACATGGGAGCATATTGTATTTTCTCCTTCTGAGACTTCCAGATTCTTGAATCAAGAAACTACCTGTTTCAATCGTTTTGCTACTTGAAAACAGCCACTGGGGAACATTTCAGCCTACGTGATGTGACCCAATGTAACATTCTAAACTATATAGATAGATGATTGATAGATTGAGATATATATTCTTATATGTACATGAACGTCTATGTGTATGCTCGTGTGTGTGTGTGTGTGTGTGTGTGTGTGTGTGTGTGTATGTATGTGTGCATGCACATGTATTCTATTTCTCAGGAGAATCCTGGATTATACACTGACAAAACATAATTTTCAAGATGTAAAAAGAACTACTGAAAATGGAGAAAAGCATAAATGTCTGTATGTTTTGATTTCATCACTAACCATTCTAAAAAAATACTTAAATGGCTAAAGAAAACACATCTGCAAAATTACTCAATATCATTCCTCATCAAAATATGTATATGTTAACCACAATACGATTTCAAGATCTACCAATATGGACACAATTCACAAACTCTAACACTAGCAAATATTATTGGGAAAAAGCTGAACTTTTGAGCATGGTGCAGTTTGGGAGATTTCAAACATGCTCACTATTTTAGGAAACATATCAGTATTTTATTTTAGTGTTTACTGAAGCTAAACTGTGCCAACCAACTCTTTAACTCATCACTCCCATTCCTAAGATTATACCCAAGAGAAGTGAATACATACTTCTAAAAGAGTTCTTGACAGAATGTCCCTAAAAATTTACCAAAAGTGTCAGAACTAAGCCAAATCATTAACATAAGGAATGACCAACATGTTCATATATAATAGGGAACTATCCTCAATGAAAAAGATCCAATTGGAAACTCACCCACTACACAGGTGAATTTCAAGAACCTGTTGATAAAAAGGAGTAACATGCCAAAAGGAAGATCCAGGAGGTCCACTGACAGGAAGTTCCAGGAGATCTGACCTGTTTTGATGGGAAGTGGAGATAGGTAGGTGAGTGGAAAGAGCAGGGAGGGCCTGTGAGGGGCTGGGACACCTGTATTACCCATGGGACAGTGGCTAAGTGGTGCAGGAAGTTTATATTCACCCAGCTGGTCACTTTACATTCACTTACTGGCAGCACGTTTGCTTTTCTGGATTTAATTGCATCTGGCTTTAAATGAAGGCATGAGTGGGAGTTATGTAGCCAGAGCCTCAGAGTCAGTTTCCATCTCCTCCTGCAAACACAGGATGCAAGCTGATCTCTGAGAACCTCCAAAGCCAAATCTGTACAGGATTACTAGAGGTCAGTCACTAGAAATGTGAGCCCTTAGTGTGGTTTCAACACCCAGCAATCTCCAAATCTCAGTCCCTGGCCAAAAGCTGTGGAGTGTGTGCTGCTGGTCAGTGTCCTTCATTGTAGTGGTAATGGGACAGCCTGCTTTCAGAATTCTGAAGTCCCTTTCAGGCCTTTACCATGAGCCCAGCCAGTACTTTCCACCAGACACTGTGCCTCTGAGCATGCCCAATGGCAGAGGGAAGCAGGTGACACCATGTTGCCTTCTTATACTATCCCTAGGAGGAGGATTTGTGCATGGGGCTGTGACTGTGTGGGAAGGACTACAGAGTCCTGATAGCAGTCAGAGCTGGCAGCATCCTCAGCCTCTACTCTGCTGATTTTGAGAGTGAATTTTGTGTGAGACTGTACACCAGCAAAGCCATCTGGGATGCCAGGTCATCACTTATCAGCTTCATAGATGAGAATCTTGGGAGCCTGACCTGGTTTCTACTGGTACCAGGTTAGAGAGTTGCTGATGCTCTCATTGGCATTGCAGATGATGGAGGTGCTCTCTCCTGGAAACAGACAGGAAGTCTGGTGACTGCATCAGCCCCGGGGTCCCACTGGAAGCTGGGAAGGAAGAAACAGCATTCCTGTTGTCAAATGTGTCCCACTCCATTTCCTTCAGTAGACCTGGCTGTCCTGGTCCCCTAACCTTAGAGCACTGTGGGCCAGATGTGAAAACAACCCTGGGAGACTCTCACACTAGGAGGAGAGAACTCCATCAGCTCAGATTGTCCCCTGTGCACCCCCCCATCTCCTGGATGCCAGAACAGCAGAAGGCAGAGTGTGGCCAGGTCACCCATGGTTAGACGGGCCCTGCCTGAGGCTCCTATTGCCCAGGTTCACTAAGAGGCCTGTTCACAAGGACTTTGAGAAGCATAAATGGGCTCTGGGGAAACTTGCAGATCAGCAAGGGTTGGAAAGACCTGGCCTGGCAGCTACAGAGCTGGTGTTCTGGGGGCTCAGATCCTGCTGGCACCCAAACCCAGTCCCAGAGGAGTTTCTTGGCCTTGTGAGAGAAAAACTTCCCTAATTATTCTGGTTCTTATTTGTGTAAGATTTTGTAGTTAGAATGAGACATCCTCCTTTTAAGAAAGAGTAAACAAAAGAAGCTACTTGATCTTATGTCTTAATCCTTAATATGAATATGTGATCCTTTTCCCAAAATCCTGTGGAATATCATCTTCTAGAAATGACGAAAAAAGTGTCTCTGTGTTGACGTATGGCTTAGAGGAGACACTAGAAGCCCTGGGCAGGGGTATTTTTTGGAGTAAATCTATAGCATAACTCTTGGGGGTGCTGTGCACCAGAATAGACACACATTATTGGAGCACATTTTCATGGCCAGTGTGATCCCTTGTTTGAGAGACTAATGGATTTTGATTTTAACTTTTTCTTGTTTTATATATCATTTTTAACCATTTCTCTTCTAGCACTGTCATATTAAATAGTGTTTTCTTTGCCTGAGAAAGTTCTTGGATGCTCATTAACACCACTCCCTTTCTGTCCTCACAGTGCAACTCTGTGGCCCCTCTGCCTTCTGATTCTCCTGCCTCCAAATAATGAAATATTTCGTAACTAAAAGTTATTAATACTTGTAAAAATTAACAAATATTTTACATCATCTATCAATATGGTTTGGCTTTTGTACTGTAACACAGTATTATGTTCAGTTACACTAATTTATACAACTTGAACTCACTGGAGCTTTTGAGGATCATCATTATTTTGGTTAAACTGCACTTTCCAATAGCTACTCTTCTCAAAAAGCAGTCTTCAGAGACCAGAAGAGAGCAAGGACCACTGCAGTCCCAGCAGGTAAACTAGACATCAGCACAAAACTGAACAGGGAATTAAGCGAAAGGTCATTACAGAGGACCCCAGAGCCAGTTCATCAAGAAGCTGGAAATATAAGTGTATATGCACCCAACATTGGAGAACATAATTATGGAAAGCAAACATTATTTTATTCACAGAAAAATGAAGACAGCAACACAATCATATCAGAGCACATGAGTCTCCTACATTCAGCAGTGAATAGACAGGAACCACCATTGTAGACAAAGATACCCAATGGACATCTACCAGACTTCATTTCCAACAGCAACAGAACACACATTCTTTTCAATTAAACATGGACCATTCTCTTGAGCATATGTTAGACAACTAAACATGTCATGGCTACTTAAGAAGACTGAAATCACCAAGTGTCTTCTCCTGACACAATGCCATAAAACGAGAGCTCAGTACAGAAGAATTGTGGCAAAATCAGAAATGGGTGCAGATTTTAAAATATGGGCCTGAAGAACCAAATGGCCAAAGAAGAAATGAAATAAAAGTTTTTGTGCTGAGACAAATGAGAATACTAACAACACACCCGAGCCTATGGGGTGGATCAAAGGATGTTCAAAGACAAAGGTTTATAGCAGTAGCTGCCTTCATTGAAAAAGGAGAGATGTCCAAACAGCTGGCTTTACACCCGGGGAGGAGGAACAGATGGACCAGCTAAGCCCAGTGTTACAATGAAGAACAGACGTTAAAAACATCAGAGTAAAACAGAGAGCTGAGAACAACAATAGAAAAAAAGCAAAATTAAATATTGGTTTTAGGAAAAGATAGATATAATTGGCAATTTTTCACTAGACTCTATTAAAAAGAGTCTCAAATGAAATTAGAAATAAAAGAAAATTTAGATCTAGTAAAAGCAATTAAAAAGGATCATAACAGAATAGAATAAACAGTTTTCTGCCAATAAAAAGAATAACCTAAAAAAATGGATAAAGTTCTAGCAGAACCAACCAACAAGACTAAGTCATGGAGAAACAGACAATCTGAATAGAGCAATAAAAAAAAGGAGATGGAGTCAGTAATTGAAACTCTCCCCTCAAGGGCTGGGGTGTAGCTCAGTGGCAGAATTCTTACCTAGTGCATGACAGGCCAGGGGGCCATTCCATTAAACTTCAGGAAGAAAGGGAAAAAAGGAGAAAAATAAATCATCTGTTAAAAAATATCTCAGAATTCGATGGCTTCACTGTTGATTTTATGAAATATTTAAAATATTGCACTGTTGGGATTGAACTCAGGGCTTCTTGCATGCCAGCAAGTGTTCTATCATGCAGCTACATACCCAGCCCCTCAAATATTTTAAATAACAATTATTCTTGTTGCCTATCACAAAGGGCAAGTATTTTTTCTTTGCCTGAGATCTCAGCTGCTCTGGGGGTTGAGGCAGGAGGATTGTAAGTTTTAAGCCAGCCTCAGTAAAAGTGAGTCACTAGGCAATTCAGTGAGACCCTGTGTCTTAGTAAAATACAAAACAGGGTGGGGGATATGGCTTAGTGGTTGAGTGCCCCTGAGTTCCATTCCCCATACACCCCACCCAAAGAAAGTATTGAGGATTTTTAAACTACCAAAAATTGAAGATATTGGAGCACCCCCAAACTCTGGACTTGTTTGACCTGTAGAATACATGAAGTCTGCACTGCCCAAGAACCCAGGGCTGACCCTGCTGCACCGACCACCTTCTATGTTTGGAATGTGAAAACTGAGGCTGTCCACTGAAGATACAGAGACCGCCTACAGAAGAAGCACCCAGCCCAAAGCCACACTCACCACCACACCTGTGGGAAGCCTGGCTCTGGCACAGCAGGGAGCTAGCCAAGGACTGTGAGCAGCTATTTCTTGTGGGGAGGAGTGCTCTGTCTCTGGTGCTGTGCAGAAGACCTCAGGAACATTGACAGAAAACAAAATAAAACAAACAAATCCATCACCCACGAATCCTCCAATTGCCTTGTCATTAAGAGGAGGACCCAGAAACCCTTGCTGAAAGACAACTCCAACTGTGAGGCAGGTAGATGAAGCCAGCATGAGGCTCCTGGCCAGCTAAGCTGCTGTGGAGAGATGCATGCAGCAACCAGGCACAGCTGCAGAGGTCTCAGGACCATGCCACAGCCTCTCAGGAAGAAATGAACCATCACTCAGTCTGAGGGTCAGGGGCTCAATTATGAAGTGATTGATGATGAAAGCCTTCAGCCATAAGTCACTCAGCACTCTCCCCTGGGGTAAACTGTGAGTTGCACACTGTCCCCTGCCCCTGCTTCAGCAGATCAGAAAGCACAGCTCTGAGAACCTACAGAGCTACAGAAAGGGCTCTTCACACATCTCAGGCTGCGCCTCCTGCAGGGAGCAGGTGTCTGAACCAGGGCAGGGACTGGAGCACACAGGGTACATTTCTGCTTGGGCTCAGTAACTGTGAGAGGCTGGCTGAAGTGCTGCTGACAGTAAAACACCTCAGCATCTTCAGCTTCCACTCCATGGATGGACAGGGAGAAGTCAAAACCAGAGCCACATGCCCAGATCCAGGAATGGGTTCCAGCAGCCCTGGCAGATGCCCCAAAGATGAGCACCCTGGGAGCCTCCTGTAGTCTCTGTCAGTACCAGGCCATGGAGGTACCTACTGCCATGCTGCTTCTACAGGTAATGGAGACAAAGTCACCTTGAGAGGCTGTCAGGGTCTCTGGGGATTGAGTCAGGGTGATCTTTCCCCTGCAGCCTGCAAGGACACAGCATCCAGGGTGCACTCTGAGTTGCTTCTCTCAAAGGACTGTTAGAAAAACAGTCCCCCCTCCCCAGAGAGGCCCAAGACAGGTTCACAGCTCCCTGCCTCTGCCTATTTGTCACCCTGAGACTCGGCCTTGGGTTCTCAGTAGTAAAAACAACTCGCCATATCACATCAAAAATTTCTAAAGCACACTGACAAACAGTATCTTTAGGCCAACAGCTGAATTCCGAGCTTAATGTCTTCCACCAGAATGTGCTTACCCTGAAACCCCACCATCAGGATGCAGAGGAGCTGGACCAGGAGGCTCATCCTGCAGTGTCTACAGAACCTGCTGCTCTGGACCCAAGGACAAGGCAGGGGTGCTGGGCACCTGTTATAAGTCCACCTGCTCTGGAATTGGCACCCAAGTCCAGGGGTTAAAACACCCTAGGCACAGCTGGCCATGGAGTTCATTTGCATATCTTATGGCCTGAGGCAGAGCTACTCTCCAGGATCCCCCAGGGCTGGCAGGCTCTCTCCACCTGTGGCTCTATGGAGGTAGCCAGGGGATGCATGAGCCTCTGGTCCCTTGGAAGCTACACTGAGTGGGACAAAGGTGCTGCCAGCTCCCAGGCTCCTCTCCAGAAAATAGAGTGAGGTTACCCAGAGCCAGCCAGACACCTGCAGAGAAGTTCCTATCCACTCTACTCTCATGACAGTGAGGGGCAGCTCTGTGGTTTCTAAAGTAGATGCCAAGCTGATAGAAGCCTAGCAACTATGTGTCCCAGGAGGACTGGGCCCACTGACCTTCTTCATCACTGGACTCTGTGAGCAGACAGTCCAGTGCATCCCTGAACTTCACCTTGAGTGGAATAAATGAAGAACTAAGGTGGAGCATAGATCTTCAACCATCCCCAGAATAGCTGAGGGCTCAGGAGGGACCAGTGGAAAAGTGCTGGATTTTTGAGTTCCAGACCAGAGCCTTTGGATATTATATTGCTATATTAAGAATTTCCCCCATCTGATGAGATGACATGGGACTAGAAATCTTATTCTGATTCAACTCTGAAAGCATTTCAAATTACTTCAAGAAATTAACTAAGAAAAATACAGCCAACATTGTATTTTTTTATACTTTGGAACTGTAGTGACATCACTTGGCCCACACCATATGTGCCACCCATGAGGTGGGTCCCATTTTAGCCAGCGGTCACCTGCTCCCTCCCTGAGTCCTGAGGGCCACTCAGCCTTGAAGACAATCTAAGGTCCTGGTAGAAACAACCCAAGAGTTTCCTCTGAAAAATCACATCTCCCCCATGGTGGAGGGCCATCCTGGTTGTCTGTCCTCTGCATGGAAATAGTGACAGGACAGGCTATTCAGCAAATCTTCCTGTGTGAGCCCCTCCAGGGTGCAGAGACCCTTGGAGAAGTGAGGTCACTGGTGACCATGAAGGAGAGAAGCTGAAGGTGCAGGGAGAGAGACACAGATGTTTTAGAACCTGGAGAATTGGTTTTTCAACATTCAGGTCTCTAAGTGTGGGCCACCAGTGCAGGTCCTCCCTTATGCTGGCCTGCCTCATATGAAATGTTCCTGGAAGATGTGATGGAGGATATTCACATGGGGAGATGATTCAGAATTAACTAGATGGGCCCTGAGGGTGTTCTCATAACAGAGCAGGAGATCTAACATGGATGAGGGGAGGCCATGGGAACAGGGACATAGTCACTGTGGGGATGTGGCCTCAGCCAGGGGAGCTGTAGCCTCCAGAAAGTGAAGACAGTGCTGGCTGGTGCAGGAGTCCTTCCACTAGTGCCCTGGGCCTGTCTCATGGAAAGAGACCCAGCCTTCTGTACTCCAAAATCCTGAGCAATTGTCTGCTGTTTTAAGGCAACAGCTTTTTGAACCTTTGTTATGACAGCCCTAATTGGCTGACACAAATAGGGCTTACAAAACCCAGACTGAAGTGGCTGAGGTCATTTGTATCTCATTGACTTTCTAATGCTGCACATAGTGGATAGATAGAGGCTTCTCTGGTGGAACAAATGCATATCTTCCCACTGTGTGTATGATACCAAGCCAGAGCTTGCTGCCCCAAAGGTGGAGAAGAAAGGCATGTGCACACCATGGCCTGGGGTTTTAACAAAGGGATGGACTTCACTGCAGATCAACCCACACAGAGACAGGAGGACAACTTACACCTATTTCCCCTTCTGGCCAGTGAAGTGGGCTTCTAAGGGTTATGGGAAGTCAATGATGTCCTGGGTGGTCTTGATTGGATGTAGTTGTATCTTTGAAAGTTTTTATTACTTTTTTCTCTGTTCTGGTTTCATGATCAGCACTCCAGCTCTTAATCGTAGGGGGCTGAACTCAAAGTCCTGGGTCTAAGGTTCTGTTGGTTTGAAGATTTTGGTTCTTCCAGGCTCAGGATCAACCTTAGGTGAGACTTCTATGTGTGTCCCAGGGTATTTTCTATAAAACATCACACAATAGCTAGAAATGAGACAGTTATTTGGAAAGCAAGCAGTAGGAGAGAAGGCTTAACTCCACTCTGATTGGAATGATTAGGAGGCTGGGGCATGTGGATGTTCAGGAGAGACAGAGAGCAAAGAATCATGGGGAGGTAAGTGACTTTGGCTGGCATGGCCAAAGCAAGGATTCTGCCTCCTGTGGAGTCCTGGGGACATGGCTCCTGTTCCTTTGATGATTCCATTCATGGCAAATGAACTTGTGTCCTGAGAGATGCTTCGGAGTTGTAATAGGTTTACATAGGCCTTAGTGGTGCCCAGGAGGAGGCTTGGCCTAGAGCAGGGGAAGGTTCCAGAGAATAAGGTGACCCTAAGCACTTTCAGTTAAGAATGAAAGCTGACTAGGTATATCTTATGCAATGTCTTCATTCTAAGATATTCAAGGGTGCATAAAAAAAGCCCTATGATTTTCTCCAATTTGTGTGTATATCTCATGGTCTATGGTTTGGTCCAGCTGCAGGAATCCTTGGAATCTTTAGTATTCAATTAACAGATGAGGGACATTCACAGGATGGGTCATTTGCCCAGAGCCACATGGAGAGAGGGATGGAGAAGGGGGCTGTCAGAGCTGTCCCCAGTCTGCCTCCTGGGATAGCCTGAGACCCTCAGCAGCCTCCTGGTGGAGCAGAACCTGGAGTGAGATTGATGTCTTACAGATAACAGAGGAGGCACATACCCTGAAAACAGCACAGCTATTGGCAGAGTAGCATCAGTCCAGATGCACCAGGCACCATGGCCATGTCAGCGAGAGCCAGCAGGAGCTGGGAGCCAGGCCTGGTTTGTGCCTCTGCCCGACAGGGACCCTGTTGGTCCTCAGGCAGACCCTAGAGAGGATAGAGATCCTCTCTTCTACAACAGAAGGAGGGAAACAAGCGATGTAGTCCATTTTAGGATTCACTAGCCTCTAATCAGAAGTAACATGAAGACTCTCAAGTATCAACAGCAAGCCCGTGTTCACTCCATTTGCTGTGACTGTGATCAGAGACAAAACAGGTGGACAACAACATCTGCAAAAAAACACCACATGTCACAGACTGAGTATGAGGGTCCTCCTTCCTCAGGTCAGAGGAGCAGGAGAGAGAGGAGCCTGGCAGGTCCATGTGCATGAGGTTGGTCCTGAGGCTGCTCCTGCTCAGAGAAGGTTGAGATTCTGAAGTAATATTCAGGGACTGTCATAGGGAGAAACATCTCCCTGGTCTTAGTGGCTCAGAGAATAAAGGTGTGTCTTATTAATTTTCTGCAGCCTGAAGGTCCAAAGTCAAGGATCGGCAGATGACACTTCTGTTGTAGGCTCTCTTCCTAGGGCTCCCTTCCTGTCCTCACAGGCTTCTCCTTGTGGCCTTAGAGGGATGGAGAAAGCTCCATTGACAGAGAGCTCCCTGGATGTCTATTCAGAACAATACAGTTCCTGTGGGATCAGCCTCATCTGGATGACCTTGTTTAACTTCTATCCCTTCTTATAGACTACTTCTGCAAACAAAACAACAATGAGGTGAGGCATCAACATATGAATGGGGGCAGTTTAACTAACACTAAAGAAGTGGCCTTAGTGACTAGATGTAGGGGTGCAAAGTCAGGGCAGGGCATTTAGTCTCAGAGAACCAACACAGAGAGCTTTGTCCACACCTCAGCCCCCAGGAAAGTCCTCCACTTGCTCCTCTCCACACAGAGTCCCCTATTCAAGCCTGGGGATCTTTCTGTAGGTAAAGGACAGTATCACTCTATTACTTACCTAATATTTCCAAGAGCAAGGGTTCTCTTTGAAAATTGTGGTCTCTTCTGACACCTACTTGTTGCTTATTGTTATTGCACCTCACAGGGTCAGAGTTTGGTCCCAAGGAGGCTTCCTGGAGTCCCTTCTCTGTTCCTGATGAAGATATTTCTATTGCTACCATCACCAGAAGGATTCTGTAGAGAACAGAAAATTATCCTTTTTCTGGTGCAGACACCAACTTGAGAGCACAAGACAAACAGATAATTTCATATTCAGAAAATAAAATAGTCCTAGGACAGTAGGGGCTGGGCACTGTGATCCAGGTAAGATGCCACAGGTGTGGATTTACAAAGGCTCCTGAGGGCTGCAGGGCATATTGTCAGAGGTGGCTAGAACCCTGTTTTCCTGATCTAGATATGTGCATGCAGCCCCATTCCTACCATCCCAGAACCATTCCAGAGCAGACGCTGAACCACAGCAGCTATAATAGATGAGGAAGGACACGCTTATGCCCAGTGGCTCAGGAGGTGTATTCTGAGCTGCAGTTCCATGAAAAACCTTGTGAATTTTTTTAGACCAATACTGGCCAACAGAATCTCCTGCTATGATGAAGAGATCTATGTTTGAGCCTTCCCCTGTGGCAGCCTTTAGCCACACATGGCCTGTGAGATGAAGCACGGGAAAGATCCAAGAGCAAAGGAAATGTTCATTGTAAAATTTAAATGAATCTAAGTTTATAGAGTCACTGTGCCTAGTGTGCTCCATGTGAGACAGCACAATTCTAAAAGCAATATCAGCAAAATTTCTTCTGCGACCAGGATGCTAACTGACAGGCACACAGTCTGCCCCATGCCATGGCAATAGTAGTGAACAGTGGCTTCCTCAGCCTCCAAGCTGCCTCTGTAAGGCAGACATTAGAAAGGTGATGTCCTGTCACTCTGATGTCTTTTTTTCTGCTGGGTTGGTTTCTAAAGATTTTTGTTCCTTTGAATGGCTCATGTTTCCCTGCTCCTTAGTGTGCCTTGCCTTCTTCTGTTAAACTGCAGACTTTGAAATAAACGTTCACCTGCCCAGTCTTTGAATTCTCATGTGGAACCACTTCACTGATTATCTGAGATCTGGGGTCTGTCTGGGTAAAGGCTTTGATCTTTCTTGGGCATGCTGGTGCCTGAGTATGTGCTTCCCCTCCCAATTTCCCCAGAATCCATGGCTATTTAGAAATGAGCTCGTTATACTGAGGATCTTGTGAAAGCTTCTTTAGGGCTAGGTTAGCTGTGTGTTTCCTGATCCCGTTTCCTTCATGCAGTGGTCACACAGAGTGGCACCCACCACTGCTGTCCACAGTTCCCTCACCTGAGAACTGAGCCCTGCACTTATCCCTATCTGTGTTTGGAGTCAAGTGATAGAGAGAGCAGTCCTCCAGGCAGTCTACAGATGAGGTAGAAAGTCACAAGTAAGTGCTGCTCTGTTCCTCTTTGGCCACTGGAGGGATCAGAGAATTGGGCCCTTTGTTCTCCATCTTGCCTCTTCCCTCTGGGATGCGGTAGGGAAAGGTGTACAAAGGTCCAAGTGATTCCTGCTGTAACTCAAGTAGTCTTTTCTTGACAAGATATCATTTTTATGTTTCAGAAGAATTTGGAGTGTAATCAGAATTTTTATTAGGTTTTCCCATTTAGTTTTCAGTTCTTTAAATTTACTTTATTTTTTATGTTTCAATAGGGAAAAAATCCCAGAAATCTTTATTTAAATAGTGTTATGCTGACCCTGTCATCAATTAAAAAACTATTCATTGATAAAATTGATTTAAATTAAAAAAATATTTAATGAGACCATTCTTTTCAATTTTAAGGATTGAGTTTTTTAACTGCTCTGAAATTTTTTTTACATTATACTAACAAATTACTTATTTTAACTTTAGTTGTATTCTTGATAGAAAATATTAAATTTGAAGTCTAAACCTTAAGCATAGTATATTTTTCAAAGTAGTATAATTTGTTCATTTAGTTCATTTTTTAAAAATTTCTGTTATACAATATTAAAACACTTGTTCATGGATCAGTGTAGTTAGTAGAACACAGTTTGAAGCAGATGAAATGAAGTATCATGGCCCTGCCCTTACCCTGAAATATGGAGCCCCTCCCTCTCAGTCATGTGAGCTCGGCTTCAACTATCATCATTTCTTTAGGCTTTTCTTTATTTTCACATTTGTGTCCATATAGGATACAGGTTTTGCTATCTCTAGATCTAGATGTTTAAAACTCTGTTCAAAAGCTGGAACCCATACATGATATTCAGTTTACAAAATGAACTTCCAGTTTCACTTAGGATTTAGTAGGCCTCAGCAGGTTATCAGAATCACTGCAGTAAGTACAGAAGAAAGTAACTATAAAATAACCACTTTACACTCAAGCTTGTCACATTCAGAAGCCTTGGAAGAAATAAAAAGGAGACCTACAACTCCTGAGACAAATTGGGCCTTTTAGGGGAGCTAAAAGGCCCACAACATCATTTTTTGTGTTTCCCATATAACATCTTGAGTGTCCCTAGCACACTGTCATGGCTCTGGCAGAAGACCCTTTACCCTCCCTTCTGCTCCTGCCCTGCCCCTCTGATGAGGTCTTAAAAAAAGCTTGAGCTCTAAGCTAGGTACATGGTCCAGAGTCCTTAACTATGCTCTGTGCCCCTAAGATCCCAGGATCTTTCTCTTCAACAGACAGAATCTGCAGTGCTTCTCCCCTGACAAGCAGCATATGTGGCAGCTGGGCCACCCAGCAAGGAGGTTTGTGGGGTTTTATACCTTTTTTTATAGTTAATTTTTATAGCTTGCACAAAGCAATAACACCATCCTCCTCAGCCTCCACTCTCCTGAAGTCCAGAATGAAATCTGTCCCTGACCGTCTGCTACTGAAGTTGCCTGAGACTCAGAGACAATCGGAAGCCCAAAAGATCAGAAGCGACATAGACTCTCCTTCTTTCTGCAAGAATCCATGTATCCATCTGACTGTAGAAGTCTCTGTGTGGCTCTGCAGGAGGTGGATGAGTGAGAGGCAGGAGAGAGGAGCCTGGGTCATCACAGTAGCACCTGTGGGTCCTCAAATGAGAGAGAAATGAAAGGTTATGCTACCATTATGAGCCATGTTCATGATTTCTCTCCCAACTTTAATCTCAGGCTACTGTGAGGTGTGTGTGTGTGTGTGTGTGTGTGTGTGTGTGTGTGTGTGTGTGTGTGTGTGTGGCAGTAGAGGGGATTGAAATTGGATCATGTTTAAAAAATACCCACATTCTATTGGAATATAGAATTGCCATGTGCAGTGTCTCCCAAACTCATCTGCAGAAACCTCTCTTTATATCTCCCAGTGTCCACTGTTACCAAGATTGTTTACCTTCATAAATCTTCTTCAATTTTTTCCATAACAACTCTACATGTCCATCATGGAGTGAAAACTCACATTTGTAGCACTAAGAAAGAGCAAACATGAGGGACATTGGGGCCCCAGATCTCACCCTTCTCCCTTTCTCCTTTCTCATACCCTCTCTCCTCACCAAGGATCCAGGGGATTAGCATCCCCAGGATCTGAGAAAGGAGCTTAACATTTTTTGGGGGGAGGACAGGTATCAGGATTGAACTCAGGGGCACTTGATCACTGAGCAACATCCCAGGCCTGTTTTGTATTTTATTTAGAGACAGGGTCTCAGTGAGCTGCTTAGCACCTTTTTGTTGCTGAGTTTGACTTTGAAATCGTGATTCTCCTGACTCAGCCTCATGAGCTGCTCTGGCACCACCGGTCTGCACCACTGTACCAGACCAGGGAGCCTCATTTTATGAAGTTGAGTTGAGGAGTCCTGGTCAGTCAAGGCCAGATTTAGCTGAGCTCTTATCTCAGACTTTATCTCAGATGCCACAGTGTGCAGGACACCAAGAGGACATGGGTTCTGTCCTTTTAACAAAGTCATTTAAAATATCTTGTAGGTTTTGGAGAAAAACCAGTGAGAAAAAGTCCATGCTGCTGCCTGCAGAAGAGGGCGAGATCTGACTGTGGACGTTTAAATCCATGTGGAAGACATGTTCAGATGATGATATCCCTTAAAAAGACTCAGGTAACTAATACTGTTTTGCAAGAACTCTGTTTTTCCATTTCCCTTACCTGACATGTGGGGGACTAGGAGGCTTTCGTATTTCAGTGGTTTTCATATTTTAGAATCTTTGAGTCAACTTTACCAGCTGAGCATCCCATCCCCAATTCCAAACCTCCCTGGAACCATCCAATGTCTCATATTGTGGAGCACTTTGGATGTTAGGAGAGGTGGTGCTCAGCTTGCCCTAGAGTAGAATGACACAGACTGAAAATCACAGGGGGTGCCCTATAAGGAAGCTGTGACTAACTGTGTGTGTGCATGTGTGTGAGTGTGTGGGTGTCTGTGTGTCAGTATGTGAAGTATGTGTATCTGTGAGTATGTGTCTGTGTGTGTGTCTGTGAGTGTGTGTATGTCTGTGTGTGTCTATGGGTGTGAATGTGTGTGTGTCTGTGTGTGTGACTGTGTGTGAGTGTGAGTCTGAGTGTATGTGTATATTTGTGTGAGTTTGTGTGTTTCTGTGTGAGTGAGAGTGTGTGTGTGTGTCTCTGTGGGTCTATGTGAGTGTGTCTGTGTATGTGAGTATGTGTTAGTATGTGTAGTATGTGTGTCTGTGAGTGTGAGTGTATTTGTCTGTATGTGAGTGTGTGTGTCTATGAATGTGTGTATGTCTGCCTGTGTAAGTGTGTGTGTCGGTGTGAATGTGTGTGAGTGTGACTGTGTGTGTTTGTCTGTGTGTGAGTATATGTCTGTGGGTATGTGTATGTCTGTGTGTATCTGTGTGTGTGAGTGTGACTGTGTGTGTGTATTTGTGAGTGCATATGTGTGTATGTCAGTGTGTTTGTGTCTGTGCCTGTGTGTGTCTCTTTGTGAGTGTGTGCATGTCTGGGTGTGTGTATGTGTGTCTGTGTCTGTGTGAGTCTGTGTGTGTGTGTGTGTGTGCCCCAGCAGTGGTGATCAACACCTAAGGGTTTCATTCCCAGCAGACCTGCTCTCACCTGATTAGCAGGGGCTGCTCTTTCACTGCTGGGCTCCCCTAACTCCACCTGTCTGAGATCAACGCAAGAGGATCCTGAGGTGAGGGCCTCAGAGCCCACCCCTGGCTGGTGTTTTGCAGCTGGGAAGAGAGAAAGTGGGCAGAGCAGCTTGGAGCTTCACAGACACACCTGCCTCACATGTGGCTATGTCTCCTGACCTCGGCAAAAACAAACCCTGGGGGTGAAGGTGTTGGGGCTGCAAGTAGCCTGAACCTGCTACTCCTGGCTTCTGATCCTGGTCCACGGCCATGATCAGACCTTGGCTTAAGCACGCAGGATGGCTTCTGTCATATCCAGGTGACACTATGACATCACAGAGAGGAAGGAAGGGAATGGATCCCATGATTCTCGGCCTCAGGCTGACCAAGAGGCTGTGGCTGGAGGTCACGTCTCCCTGTCTCTGTGCAGGTCACATTTCCTGTTCCCCATGACACTGCCTGGATCTATGCTGGCCACCTCCTGCATCACCTGAAACTTCATGCTGACACCTGTTAAACTGACCAGCTTTCACCAGTGGCAATGTCATCAGAAGAACGATTCCTGAAGCTCTTCCAGAATTGACACTTTTTCTAGTCACTTTCTTAAAATGTGGAGATAGATTCTTAACAGCCATAGATCACCAATATCTATAGTCCTTGCCTGAAAAATGGAACACTTTCTTCATAATTAGTCCCTTGTACTATGGGATCTGACGACCTTGTGTTCATCATTTCACTCAGTAAAATGGAAGAGTGACCATGACAAATACTTTGGGTCAAGAACTTTGACAAGAAGACCAAAGTGAGTAGATACAAGTTTTCAAGGTGCTCCATGGGCACAATAGAAAGGGTGGGGATGGCCCTGCGATTCTGAAGAGCTAATATTCTATGTCTGAGAGAAACAGAAATACATAGGTTCAGTGCCTCTGAGCCTTCTCCATACCAGGAAGGACAGGGAATCAACTCCATGGGGCCCAGGGCCACTATAGCTTGATTTGTGTGGGTTTGTCTTCTGTTAACACCACTGCATCTGCGTTTATAATAATATCATGGTCAAGTGCACTAGGTTGATTATTTTTCTGTAAATGAGTTGCTTGGTTGAATGGTGTATTATATAAGAATTATAGCACCCATGAAAACTCTCAGGAGCTCTCCACGTTTCTGGATGACACAGGACTGAAAGCAAAGGCACAAACAATAACCTCCCCAGCTTTCCAGTGATGGCCAGGTCAACTGTGGTAAGATGGATGTCTGGTGTCAGTCGGGTCTCATGGTGTGGATAGAATAATGGGGGTCAACATTGTCCAGCCCTCTTGGTGAGTTGGATGCCTTCAAGTGCCAGCAGTCACATGAACTGGGTGAAAAGAGACTGATACTGTAGGAGCCCAAGGAGGGACCTCCATGACATTGGTTCATAAGCCTAAATGGGGGAGTAGATGGCTATGTAGAATCTTTGTTTGTTCTTGCTAATTATTGGCAGTGCTTGCTCAGTAATGACCTTTAAATGATCATTTATTTGGCAGGTACTTATTTTAAATTCTGACCAATTTTTAAATATCTGGCCATACCTGTTCCAAAGGGAATTGTTCCTAATGCACCCACTTTGTTTCTTCCAAGGCCTGCTAATCAGTTAAAAAAGGTTGTCAACAGCATTGCCTTGTGCATCTCAGTTTGGATCTCAGTCCCAGAGGCCACAAACCTCAGAAGGAGAGAGACCATGGTGCATTCCCAGTCCAGGTCTCCAGGTCTCTTAGCCAAAGAGAGGACAGACAGTAGGTACAATTCCAGGTTCACAGGCCAAAAGACTCTGGGTTGATATCCATGCAACCTAGCAAGGACCTAAAAACTTAGAGAGATCCTGTATCAAATAGATAGATAGATAGATAGATAGATAGATAGATAGATAGATAGATAGATAGATAGATAGATATAAATACAAATATGACCATTAATGTAGCTGAGTGGTAGTGCATGTCTGGGTATAATACCAAGTTTGAATAAAATATTGAAATAAAGGAAAGAAAACAGCTATCTATGCTGTAATAAAAACCCCTGGAGAAGTTTGTGTGCACAGCACTCAGGGTGAGAGGCCAGTCTGAACATCGTCATCCTATGAGTGCCAGGCAGGCGTCACCCAGCCAGGTGAAACTACAGGGATGGGAAATCATGAAGGTCTGAAGCAGAGAGGGGGGTGAGGAACAACTGGAGCTCAGACAGTGTGAGGGCAGGACCTGCACTGTGCCAGGCCACACTGTTGGACCCACGTCACTGTCCACTTGTTTAGTTCCACAGAATGCACAAAGTTACCCTGATCTTATCAGTAGACTTGTGCAGAGGTGGATGAATTGTAACAAAAGCAACAGAGTCTGGGGGGGGTGGAGAGGCTGTGGGAGCAGGGGGGGCACAGGAGAAGTCTGTACCTCACCCAGTGTTGCTGGCAACTTAAACTACACTGAAAATCAAAGTCTTAATATATTCCCATGTGGAATACATGGAGAGGCCTGTCTTTGCTGCACGACACCAACTATTGCCATTAGAGTCCCTTGAAGTCTAAATTCTATCCTGTAACATATCATTGAGTATATTATTATGGTCATCTGCTGGGTCCAAGATTAAGAAAAGAGGGTGCAGAGGAACATTATGGACCCTTCCAAAAACCCTCCCTATGCCCCTGAGACCCTGATGCCTCTGAGCAGTGCCCTCAGCAGGTGGAGGAAGCAGGAGGAGCAGCTGGGGCAGCCCAGCCTCACACTTCTGCTCCTGGGAAGTTTTTGTCATGGACTATATCACTGTGGGAGGGTAACTGCTATCTTGTTGACAATAATAAGTGGCAAAATCTTCAGGCTCCAGGCTGCTGATGGTGAGAGTAAAATCTGTCCCAGATCCACTGCCACTGAACCTCGAGGGGATCCCAGGTTGCAAACTGTTTGAAAGATAGATGAGGAGCTTAGGAGCTTGCCCTGGTTTCTGCTGATACCAGTTTAAATTACTGCCAATACCCTGACTGGCCCTGCAGGTGAGGGTGACTCTGTCTCCACGAGACACAGGCAAGGAGTATGGAGACTGAGTCATTGTGATGTAACATCTGACACCTGCCATTGGAAAAATAAAAGGAAATATCCTTGTAAGTAGTGATGTTGCAAGAGGACTTTCCTAAGTAGCCAGGCAGCACTGACCACACTGTGATTAGTAAATCCTGTCCCTTTTTACCTGGGAGGCAGAGCAGCAGGAGACCCAGGAGCTTAGCAGGGGCCCTCATGGCCATGCTGTGCCCTGACTGGGACTGACTCTTGCACAGGGTGTGAGCAGCCTCTTAAGAAGTTCTCAGGGCAGTGGGATGTGCTGTGGGCACATGCAAATCAGCAGTGCTGGGCAGGCTGGGCACAGCTGCATGGCAGGCTGCTACTGGTCAATCAACACAGGCTCAGTGTGTCTAGCTGTTCCAGGTCAGACCAGGGCAGCTCAATTTGCTTGGGGGAACATGGTTCCATGGGGACACAGGACACAGTCAGCGCCCTGAGCTGTGAGGGTCAGCAAAAGACTCACCAGAGCCTCATCTCAGGCTGAGTCCAATTTTCTTAGAAATGAGCAAAAGGAATATTATATGCCACGTATATAATATTTAGGGTATAAATTATGTGGATATACCTGTGTTTTCTCTGCATCTCTATTATATGTCTGCACAAAGATATGCCATGACTTTTGGTTTAATGTGTGATTTTAGTTTTTTTTTTTTCTTTGTTACTTTGTCAGTTCTGGTAATCTACACAGAGTCTCTTATATGCTAACACAGCAATGAGCTACACACAAATTGGTTTCATTTTATTTATATTCAGTGATTCTATGACTTTTCTGGGGTGCCCTTGAACCTGTAATCCTCCTCCCTCAGTCACAAGGTGTCCAGGACAATAGGTGTATGCCACCCTGCCCATGGGACTCTAAGTGCAGACACCCTGAGCCTGGGAAGGAAAAGCTAGCATCTCTTGCCTAAACCCACGGCTGCCTCTCTACTCTCAAGACTGAGCATGAACACCATGGAGTTCAGGACCTGCACAGAGTCCCCCTGCTACCTGGAACAGTGACCTCCTCATTACTCAGGACACTGGGTGACCCACGGGGCTATGCTTACAGATAGGAACAGATGTCATACAGATGAGCAGTTTTTCTTGACCCCCAAGGGGACAGAAATTCTGTGTCCAGAGTTGTGCAAGGGCAGCTCCTCCTGCTGGCTTCCCCCACACAGGGCAGAACAGCTGGCTCTGTTTCTGCTTGGTCACAGGACAAACCCATCCACAGTGGCTGCTGGCCACCCCTCAGACTGCACAAACAGAGGTGACTCTGGCAGGTCACAGCTTACATGATGCAGGGACTCTGCTCTCAGTGGACCATGGCAAACATACATACAGCCCTGAACATCTGCTAGTCTCATTTCTGGTCTCTAAAGAATCAACTTTGACTCTCCTATGAGAATCCAAGTGGTGGAGTCAGAGGCAGGCCAAAGGCTAGGATGTGCAGGAGAACAGGGTTGCAACCCACATGAGGACAGCCATGTGGGAAGTGAGGTGTGACCAGTGTGAACTCAGAGTAGGAGGGGACAAGACAGAGAAGACCCAGGCAGGAGGGCAGAGGAGAGACACTGGAGAAGCCCAGGATCCAGAGAGAAGGAATGGGTGGTAAAGGGAATTGTGTGACTTCACATCTTTCTTTAATCTTCTCTCCTGAGGGTCCTCAGACTGTCAGCAGCTCTGTGCACAAGCAGCATTTGAGTGGATGTTTTTCCCCTAGTGGGGACAGGAAGAAGTTCATATTCCTTGAAAGAAATGCAGCTGCTGGTTTCCAGAATGACCTGTGTCCCTGCCCCACAGCCCTCCCAGGCAGGCAGAATGTGCAGAGGGCAGCAGGAGGCAGCAGGAGCTCAACAGCCAGGCCTGGTCCTGATGGTGCCAGGTTGGACCCTGCTAATACTCTTGCTGAGTCAGTAAGGGATTATCTCCTGGGACACAGAAAGAAAGACTAACATGAGTGAGACCCTGTGTTTTCTTACTTTACCAGAAGTGAGTCCTCTCTCCACATTTCTGATGAACAGTGAGAGAGACATCACTGGACAAAAGCAGGAGGAATTGCCCTGGGGTTACAGGAGGCAGTAGGTTATGTCAGGGTGTAGGATGGTTGGGAAGGATTTTACTGACATCTGGCAATCAGGAGGACAGCACAGTACCGTAGTGTCTGTTTTGCAGAGGAAAAGGTGGCCCTTCCATAAATGTCCTCTTGGACCTGAGCCCTCAGCAAGGAAAAACAAAGCGTCTCTGTGGACATCCTGGCCATGAACTGGATGGACTTTGCACACAAGTGTCCATGCTTTGGCTCAGGCCTTCCTGGCCTCCTCCAAGGCTCCGCACTGTCCCCCTAGAGTCCAGCCTGGTGTCCAGCATCCCCTGGGCTCTGCAGCTGGAGGCTACCCTCTCTTGGGGATGGTGGTTGGACTGCTGCACCTGCAGGGCATGGTGAGGGTCTTGCTCAGGAGAGATGGTGGCAGCTCCAGTACACACTCAGGAGACTGTGCAGGTGACATGCATACAAGCTTGGATGTATGTGTGTGCACACTTGTGCACAGGTGTAGAAGTGCAATCTGAAGATGAGCTATAGCCACCTTTGATATTTTTTTTCTTTGTAAAATACAGTTAGATGAAAAATTGAAATCTTCAACTTGGAGTAAGCTAACAATATAAAATATGTTCCTTCCATATATAAGGCATTGTTGTCCTGGATTGAAACCTTTTTCTCTTTTTTTCTAAATGACATGTTGGGTAATTGAATAAACCCAATTTTAATGAGAATCTAACAAACATATTTCTGTACAACCTTTTGCTGGAATATACAAGTCAGATTAATTTGACCGGGGCTGGGGGTTAAGGAAGCAGTTTCTCCATGCTCACCTACCCACACACTCAGAGGCTGAGGCAGAAGTGATCCCTAGAGCCTGGGCTACTGTTCAAGATGTTGACACATCTTGGTGTCAACAACATGGTGCTAGTTCTGAAGGAATGCAGGATGATAGAGTTAAGGGTTTGTAGATGCTGCCACCCAGATGTCATAGGGATTCCTGAGTGGCCGGAAAAAGTGCCCCAGTGTTGGAGTCCCTGAAGGATTGCCCCTGAGAGGGGGCACTGCATGGAACAGAGGAAGGAGGCAGACGCTGCAGTGGTGATTTCCAAAACTGAGAAAATCCAGTAGCACAGACCGTGTGCTGAGGAGAGCTGCAGGGATAGAAATGGACAAAAGTATGTTTCACACCGTAAGATGGGCATGATCTTTTGGGTATAGGAACATAATTTTTGATATGAAATTCAGATGTCCCCCAAAACTCATGTGTGAGACAATGCAAGGCTATCTAGAGGTAAATAATTGCATTTTGAGAGTCTTCGCATGTTCTAATCAGTGCTTTAATCACCCAATTTAAATAAGCTTGGTGGTTACTCCAGGCAGGCAGGGTGTGGACAGAGAAGGCCGCTTTGGGGGCATGGCTCTGAGTGATATATTTTGCCCCTCATCTGTAGTGTCCTTCTCTTGGTCCCTGGTGCCACTTCCTAAACCATACTCCTCCACCTCACCCTTGCACCAGGAAGTTCTGTCTCACCAGGGGCCCAGGGTAGTGTTCAAGGCTGTCTATTAATTGAGAATCTGAACAGTGAGCCCCCAAATAAACTTGTCCTCCTCTGATTGTTTTTGCCAGGTCTTGTGGTAACAGCAGTGAAAAGGGGGACAAAAAGGACTTCTGACTTTGTTAGGGTGGAAGCTGGTCAAGTTTGGGGGAAGCCATGGTTGAAGGAAACCTGAGAGAGAAGCCTGGGCTGGGGTGAGTGGGGCACATAGATTGTGGACATGGCCCATAGGAAGGGGGCTCAGGACCTGAGTTATTTGAATAAGGTTTGAGGCTCAGACTGGACAATACTCACAGAAGAGTTAAACCTTTTTACATTTTCTTTCTTTCTTTCTTTCTTTCTTTCTTTCTTTCTTTCTTTCTTTCTTTCTTTCTTTCTTTCTTTCTTTCTTTCTTTCTTTCTTTCCTCCTCCTCCTTCTCCTCCTCCTCAACTTCTCTTCCTCCTCCTCCTCCTCCTCCTCTTCTCCTCCTCCTCCTCCTCCTCCTCCTCAAGGAAACACAAGTTGGGGCCCAGAGCTTCAAAGCTTCACTTCAGATCATGGATCCTTGAATGTGTTCCTCTACTCCCACAGTGAGGCCCACAGCAGAAGGGCATGGAGGAGAGAAGCTGCTCACTTCCTGGTGCCTAGGAAGCAGAGTGAGAAATTGAGGTACCTTGAGGACAAGATAGAATTCTCAAGAACCTGTTTCCAGTACCCTTTCTCCAGGAATTTCCAGAATGCCTGGTCACCACTCAGTTAGTCCATTGAATTATAAATCCACTGAATGGATTAATTGCAACTTTCATGCCCTCATCCTTCCACCTCTGAATGTCCCTGCAGTAATGGGAGCTTTCAGGTGATGACACCTCACATCCACACAATAACATTCTGCACCTGGACCCCTGAAACTCAAGGTGTGACTCAATAGACAAAATGCATGGAGTTTACCTGCAAGAGTCCCCATAGTCTTAACAATTCCAGCTGGTCCAAAAATCTAAGCCAAAATCTTATGATCCCAATGCTGTGTGAAGGAGAAGAAGAAAAGAAAAAACTTTGGCCAATTTGATTTTTTTTTTTTTTTGTCAATAGTGTTTGAACCCACGGGCACTTAAACATTGAGCCAATCCCCACCAGTTTTATTTTTTATTTTTTTATTTTGAGACAGTATCTTGCTAAATTGCTAGATATTCACTAGGTTGCTGAGGCAGGTATTGATCTTGCAATCCTCCTGCCACAGGCTCCCAAGTTGCTGGACTTCACAGGTGCAACACCACAGCCTGTTCATTTTTCTTTTCTGAATATCATCATCAATATGGATCTGATTAAATATACTTTTTCTCTTTGTTCCCTTAATCACTAAGTCATTCAGCCCACCATCCTGAGAAGCTGGGAACCCAGAGTCTGTCCCTCTTGGAGCTCTAAGGACACTTTGGTTGGGAGCGATGTGAGTCTCATCTGTAGGTCTCCAAAGCTTCAACCCTGGCCTCAGGGGCCTGCAGATGTTGCACTTCCTCCTAGCTGGGTGAGGAGCACCATGATCCTGTCACCCTGATGCCCATCAAGGACAAGACCAAATTCCAGTGACCTAATCCTCATTCCTATTCCTTCACTACAAGGACCCTCTTTCAAGTGCAGTTCTCCAGTGAGGCATCTGCTCAGACCCACACACCTGCTGCTTCTCCCTGAGTGCTCACTCTGAGACTTTCCTGGGTGCCCATGGCCCTAAGGACATGGAGTCTGCTAGAACAATGGGCAGTGGGAGGAGGTGATTTGATTCCTCAATGGAAAGTGTGAGTCTGACCGGGGGTGGTGAAGTGGTGACAGCAATAACCCCAGGTCAGTCTAGGCTCATGATTTTCAGGGACAACATGGAGGGCTATTTGCCATCCCTACTGTGCTTTGACAGCCTCTTTTGGCCAAGTGTGGAGATGCTGTCTGAGAATTTTTCTGTTGGCAGTGCCATTTTAGAGTAATACACACTTTCTTGCACATGTGAAACACATTTTGCTATTGTGCTTGTTTAGACAAAACAGTCACAAGTGATTTTCAAACTAGGCAGGATTATGGTTCTATTAAAAATGATACATAATTTCCTTTTAAATGTTAGCTGTCCAGGGGTTGGAATCCTGGAACTCCAAAGCCTAACAATACTAGGATTCTCAACACTCTAGGTAGCAATGCACGATGCTTGGGGTTTGAACAAGTCAGTTTCTCTTTGGTTGAGGAAAACATTTGTTGACCTCTTCCAGTCATGATCTGTGAGGGGTGATGAATGGAAATTGTGTGATGTCATCAATTTAATTAAAAGGACTAGAGGAGGAAGCAGGAAGATGAAGAAAGACATCAGTTAACAGCTACTGGACAAAACCAGCAAAAGTATCTTCCACATTCTTCAATGTTGTCTTAAACCATGAACAAAAACCTAGGTGGACATTACCTGCCCACTGTGTCTCACTCACCAAGAACCTTTCTGAATGGCAATCCCACACAACCCATAACCACAAAAAAATTCTCCTGAGGGCCACCATTCCCCAGAACTTTCCCTCCTGTGTAGCATCACCCCCTTTTGTTCATAGTATATGTGGTTTGAGGGCCAAAAATTCATGCTTTCTTTCCACACATTTCCATTACATCAACAGCATGCCTTTGTCTTGCATGGTCTGCTGATGGAACTCAAATGGGAATTTTTCTGCATCCAGGGGTTATTTGCACACAAACTCACCTTCCAAAGGTCTTCAGGGCTGAGACCCGTACACTCAATACTGACCACTGTGGCATGTTTGAGTGGTTGAATAGCTGGGAACAATATAAATATCCCCTTAGATGACAGACGCTGGGCTGGGTATGCTGCTCCGAGGTGGAGTCCCTGTCCTGCAGACAGGGGCCTGGGTTCAGCCCACACAGAGGGTGAAGAGAGTGAGATCCCCGTCTCCTTCATGTTTGCCTTTCTAGAACTCCAGCCTTACTCGTGAGGATCTCTGTTCCTGCCCATCTTCCAGAACCTGGAACAACTCTGCAGGGCCGTGGGCCTGAAGCACTTGAGTGAAGGCCTGTTCACCAGAGTCCAGGCTCAGAGCTGCTGTTCCCATGTCTGGAGCATCTGTTCCTCCTCAGATGGGCTCTCTCTCTAGCAGTGTTGCCTCTTGTGGGGGCTCCAGGTGCACTAAGGCCACCTGGGCCCCTATGGAATGATCAGTGACCACACATAGCTTAGCACCCTGGGGACAGCCTGAGGACAGTACTGACATTGCTGCCTCTCCTCCCCTCCCCCTCTCTTCCCCTCCTCCATGTGATGTCCTCAGTGTCTGTTCCACACAACAGTGGAGCCTGCAGTGGGATTTGTCCCCTCGTGGTGATTCATGAGGACAACTCACCCACTGCACACATGGCTGCACTGTCTTCAGAGCTGTGGCCCTGTCCTCTTTTTCATCCAGGCTCACTGCTGACCCTTAGTTCTGAGCCCACTCCATGAGTCCTTAGAGGAGGGTCATTCTTCTCAGGTTGTGATAATCAAAGGTTATAAAGCAAAATAGAAAACATTCAGGAACTTTCTTGGGAGGAGACTTAGTCCACTGTGCACAGATGCCCAGCAGCCATGAGCCTGGGCACTAGGCAGAGATCCCAAGCCTAAGGGCTCCCCATGGAAAGAGATCTCTGCTGCTTTCTCAGGGCCTCTGAGGACAGGACACTAGGCTGGGTTCTTTGTGGGTTTTATTTGCCACCTAGTGGCATTGTTGAAACGGCATAGCAACTTGGGAATTTGGGGGTGTAAAAATCCCAGATTCATAAAACTGATCCTCCTCCATCTATCACTAGGGCTGATTCTGAAGGAAACTCAAAATGATCCCTCTCCTTAGTAAGTTGTTCAACTAGTTGAGTACAGAAGACCAACACTGCCCCAGGGATTCAGAAAATATACTGGTCTTGAGGGAGCTGGCATCTAGGTGTGTAACTCAAGATATGCAAAAGCTGGGGTTTTGCCAGAGAAGAGAAGGGGACTTTGAGACCCTGAGGGGTCAGTTTTAATGGTGAGGGAGGCTGAGGGCTCCTCGTCTAGAGAAGCCAACCGAGCCTCATGCTTCCCATGCAAAAGTCTTCCAGAGTTGCTGAGGGTCTCCCAGGGCTCCCAGGAAGAACTTCCATGCCCAGCAGTTGGGCCAGGGCAGCTGAGGCAGCTGAAGAGCAGTCCAACGTGTCCCAGAGGTGCCCAGGCTCCAGTCACCACTGCCACACTTGGCCCATCCTCCCAGCCTCTGCAGGGTGCTGAGAAGGGACCTGCCCCTCCAGCCCCAGCATGTCCAGCTTCCCACACTGCATCTGCCCTTAAAGAAGTCCCAGATCATGACATGCACACAGGACACCTGACACCCTCTCAGGGAGCAAGTGGGATGACTTTTTATCTAAAACATGAACTCCTGTGGTACAGGAGCAGGAGGATGGTGGTGGGCAGGCCCTGTAGATCAGGTGAGTCAAGAGCTCAGTTTCTGCCTCAAGTCTTGGCTCTGCACAGTAGGGGCTCAGGCCATGACATGTGCTGTGCCCATGAAAAATGGAAAAACTGGCTTAGGGACATATCAGGAATTAACAGACCACACCAATGTCACCATGAAAGATGTAAAAATTAAATTTTCTTTGAAAAAAGACCATGGGACACCTTGCTTGCATGGGGGCTCCTGGGATCTAGTTTCCTGTGCTCATCCAACCAGGCTCAGAAGAGGGTATATCTATGGTCCCAGAAACCTTGTTGACAGCTCAAGATGGTGGCAGACATGGGCCTTACCCACATGGAGCTGGTTCTGCAGGAATGCAGGATGCAGGAGTCAGGGGTCATGAAGTTCGACTGAGATTTCAAAGGAGGGCATGAAAGCCAGGCAGGGTGCATCAGGGCTGAATCCCTGAAGCAGCCCTGAGAAGACAAGGTGTGGAGATTTGAGAATGGAGGTGGCATTGCTGTTGAGACCCTGAGATTGAGAGATGCCAACAGAATGGTACATTGGCTAAGGGAAACTCTGAATCCAGCAGACACAAGTGGGAAGGGAGGCCATGTGGGCTTTAGGCATCAAGTCCACAGGGGCAGAGTCCTGTGTCAACCCTTTGGAAAGAACTTCTCTGTGCCACATGCCCAGCTGCTGGATTGGGGATGCAGGGTGGGTTTGCCCAACTAGATTTTACAGTCCAGCTTTAGAACCATCCTTTCTTGCTGTGGCAGTCCAGCTTTAGCACCATCCTTTCTTGCTGTGGCCCTGTTCCTCTTTTTTGAAATGGGAAAGGTGACATTCAGCCACTGGACACTGGACATATGTAACTTGCTTTAGACTTTCACAGGGGCTCACCACCCTGAGTTTTCCTTGGGTCTCAGAGGCTGTGAACTTGGACTTTAAGGTGATGCTTAATTGTGAAGACTGTGGGATTCTTGAAGATGGACTCAATGCATTTTGCATTGTGATATGGAAATAAGGTTTTTGAGGTCAGGGGTGTATTGCTAGGATTTGAATGTGAAATGTCTCCCCAAAGCCTCTGTTAACTTGGAGTCTTCAGGGGTCAACGACTCAGATTAGGAGAGTGTGACATCATCAGTCCACCTTAGTCTGAATGGACAGTGTCAGGAATAACTGTAAGCAGGTAGAGCAGGGCTAGAGGGGGTGCACCCTCGGAGTATGCCCTGGAAAGTTGACCTCCCTGTGTCTCTTCCTCTCTCTCTCCATCCCTCTCCTGTTGAAATTACCTGAGGTGCTTCTCTCTGCCATGTCCCCTCCTGTGACAAAATGCCCCACCTTGTCCCTAGGGCTATAGAGCCAGTTGACCATGGACTGAACCTCCAAAAGCATGAGCCAAAAAATCCCTGTCTTTCTCTCAGTGTTCATGTCTGCTCTCTTGGTCCCAGAAATGAAAATCTCACTAAAACATTTTATTTGAGCCAACTCTTATATGAGTGCATTATCTTTCCTCATATTTCTCATTTTTCCTGTTCACTTTCGGCTGTTAACTTGTAACTTCATACCATTGTCATTAGAGGAGAAAATATGCATGTTCTATGTCCTAAATCTTTATAATGTCATTGAGATGTGTTTTGTGGCCTAACACATGCAGGATCTTGGAGAACATTCCATGTGCACTTGAGCAATCATGCAGCAAGCCATTGTGGGTGGAATCCACCTACATGTCTATTAGGTGGGTAGCATTGATGCAGGTCTCTGTTTTCTGACTTGTCCTCTGCCTTCGGGTCTCAGGGACTATTGAAACTACAGTAGTGGGATCCCATCTGTTACTATATTGTTGTCTATTTGTCCCTCAAATCTGTCCTCACTTTTAGATGTGTTTGGAGCCTTGATTTTTGGTGCATGTATGTTTATAACATTTATCACCTTGGAGAACAGACACCATTATCATTGTATAATTTTGTTTTTCCCTCCAATCAAATTTGAAAAAAAAACTTATGTATTTCTGATACATAAATACATAAAAGTAGCATGACTACTTTTCCTGATGTTTTTTCATGTTTTTACCATCAAGCTCTGCTTGTTTGGAGATCTAAGGTGAGATTATTAAATGAACATGTACATACACAATTTCAATGCATTTTGCCAATCTACACATTTTGAATGGATGTTCACCTGTTTACATTCATCAAAATTACAGACACAGAGGAGCTTCCCTTGGCCATTCTTCTGTGCTTTCTCTCTTTCTCCTGCCTCTTTAATCCCTGAATCTCCTCCACTACAACCACCTTTCTCTTTAGTTTTTTTTGGGAGTTCAATATTTTAATTCCCTTTTCATTATTTCTGTTTATATGATAGCCTTTTCCCCCCTATTTTTGTTAATTTGGGGTAAATTATAACATACTAATTTCTAACACCTTATCAAAAGGTGTTGACAATTTGACTTCAATCTCATTAGTGTACTACCACCCTTACTCCTCAGCACCCCTGAGTGTTACTAATTTTGTTGTGCATGCGTGAACACAACAGGATGAGTACATTCAATACCTATTTATTAAAAATACTTTGGAAAATAAAGAATAAATTCATACTGAAAATATTTGACATCTTTATTTTGACAGAAGAACTTTGTATTTTCGCATAGCTCTTAGGGCCTCTTTAGCTGAATTAATTTCAACATGGAACACTCCAACTCTATTCCTCAGGGTCTCCCTTCTGCTGTTGCCATGCCAAGGCTTTTGCAGTTGGTGGCACCTTGAAATGTGGTGACTGAGCTGTGGCCATGACACTCAAGGTCCAGAGGACCCAGTTGCAGTTTCGTTTTCTCAGACAATTTGCAGAGCTGCTGCCCAGTAAAGCAGCACAGGTGGCACCTGGCCCACTCAGGCAGGGAGATTTTTGTTCAGGACTGTACCACTGTGGGAGGACTCTTTGTGGTTTGCAAGCAGTAATACACCCCAGCATTCTCAGCCTCCACCCTGCTGATCCTCAGTGTGAAATCTGTCCCAGACCCACTGCCACTGAACCTGTCTGGGACCCCAGTGTATCGGTTGGAAACCTTATATATTAGACTCTGTGGAGACTGGCCTGGCTTGTGCACAACCCAATGCAAATAGATGTTTCCATCTCTGTGTAGGAGGCTCTGACTGGACCTGCAGGAGATGGAAGCTGGCTGTCCAGCGGTGATAGACAGGGAGAGAGTGAAAGACCCCCAGATTTCCCAACCCAGAATGGACCACGCGAGACACTGGATGCAAACCGCAGGAGGATTTATTCTCACACAGGTACCCGTGGGGGCACAGCAACACCTCGGCCAGAGCTTCGGTGACTGGCACACCCGGGCTCGGGGGTACAGAGTTTTTATAGGGAGCGGGGGTCAGTTTTCAGCTTAGCACAGCAACAGCCATTCTATAGGTTCCTCGGAATTCAGTCCTGGGGTCACCTGGGGGGTAAACTTGTTTTTTTCCACTTTACGTTCTCAGAAAAGAAACCCATAAATTACATCCCATCCTTATTGTTCCCGTTTTTACCCTCATTGTTCCCGTTTTTACCCTATTTCCTCAGGCTTGTCTTTCCCAGGATTATCTATATGGAACATCTGGCGGTGGCATTGAATAGCGTTTGGAGTGTTACATGCAGTCGGGGAGTGCTACGTGAGGCTGGGGAGTGCTTGTGGGGAGTGCTTTGCGCGGCTGGGGAGTGCTTGTGCATGGGGACTTTCTAGAGGGCGCAGGGGTTAGAATTCTTAACATTGGGTCTGGGGCCCTGCAGTCTTTCATTCCCCCCTTTTCTATATCGTGGATATAATGTTATATCCATAGATCTGCCTGTTCAGGTCCAGATTTAGCCTGTTGTTGAAGCAAGTGATATTGCTGTGTAAGGACCATGGTTTGTACTACAGAAAGCCTGTCTTTTATAAACTGCATCAATTTGTTAAAAATACAGGGTCCAAACGTTAAAATCAACAGCAAGGTAATCAAGGGTCCAGCTATAGTAGATAATAGAGTAGTCAGCCATGGGGACTTACTGAACCATCCTTCAAACCAACTTTGAGAGCCCCGCTCTCGTAGGGATTTCTCTCGGGCATCTAATCTTTCTCTGAGTTTTGTCATGGATTTTCGCACCACTCCTGTATGATCTGTATAGAAGAAACAGTTTTCCTTTAAGGCAGCACAAAGCCCTCCTTCCTTTAAGAATAGCAAGTCTAAACCTCTCCTATTCTGCAAAACTACTTCTGATAGAGAGGTTAAGGACTTCTCTAAGGCAGTTACAGATTTTTCTATTGCCCTTAGATCTTGATGTACTGCTGCTTCTAGAATTCCCAACTGTCTAGGACCTTCGACTAGTGCTGCTGTTCCAGTTCCCACTCCAGCTAATACTCCTGCTCCCAACAAAACTGCCAAGGTTATACTGATAGGCTCCTGGGTGAACCGAGTTTTTCCTACGAAATGACCTTCGAATTCTTCTGCAGAATAATAGAGCAGTCTTGGGAGAATTTTGACTAGCACACAAAAGTCATTGAATGTGCCAAGAATAGATGTTGAGACACATGGTGTGATCCCTGTGTTGCATGCCCAATAGAAACCTGGTGGGGGTACTAGATATCTAGATGGATCAGATGGGGGTACACTTACAGTTATGCGTGCACACAGCTTTAGGAGGTCACTTTGGTCGCTTTTGGGTGCCCCCAAGCACATCCCTTTCCCAGTTACATCAGGTAAGGTTAATTTATATTTTGTCTCCCAATTGCAATTGGCAGATACACCATAGGTGAAATTTTGGTTAACAGCTAATCCTTCATAATAGGGAGGGCTTGCTTGGAGGCACATCCAGCAGGACGTAGTCAAATTGGGTTGGGTGAGATTAAGGTCATAGTATCCCCCTTCAACTAGATTCAGTAATATCTGTTCTGAGTCTGGCAGTTTCGAGTTGGGGCCCATTGGGATCAGCTGAGATCGGGATCTTCAGGGAGGGGCAGCCTTAGTTGTAGTAGTAGTAGTAGTGGGAGTAGTAGTAGTAGGAATAGTAGTAGTAGGGATAGTAGTAGTAGGAGTAGTAGTAGTAGGAATAGTAGTAGTAGTAGGGAGCGATGGAGAGGCTGTTCTTGAGGGGATTACCTTAGGTGAGTCTCCTGGCTGCTTTGGTGGCTTGATCACAATTGGGGTCAAGGTTAGTTTGATTATGAAGATATAGCCTGGGTCAAATCCTGTTATGTCCCATCTGAGACCCCATGCCCTCCCAGCTAGCCAGGAGGTAACAACTTGTTTTCCTGCTGGGGTGAAGTCTATCTTTATATGACAGCTCGGATTCGCCTTGCTTGAATAATTTTTGAACACTTTTATCAGATCCCAGCTCGAGGAAGGTTTCCATCTAGCATCTCCTGTGGTCTCACAACCGTTAGAAGCACAGTAAAAGGGGTCAGGTCCCCCACAAGAATGGGCCATAGCGGGCGTTCTACCATCCCTTGGGCAAACATAGAGGCCATCTAGAGGGCAGGGACAAGCATCCTGGATCTTGTGATGGAGACGTAGCCTCCCTTTGAGATCTACAGCTCGTCCCAATATGGACTTACAGGGATCAAAGAAAAGAGGTGGGTACCAGGACCCAGGGGGATGAATTGTAGAGGTGATAGACCAAATTGTCCTCCCGTGCTGGGTGAGTACCTGCCAAGTTTGATTCATAGGCATATGGGGGTTGTGGGGCTGCTGAGCGAAAGCTGGCATAGGGATGGCGTAACACAATGTAAGAAAGATTAACAACGAGTGAGTCTTAGCTTTAGCGGGTTCTGGGTGCGCTGCAATTTCCATCCTGAAGAGGTGCTGGTGGGTTCCTGTGGATGAACGGCCTTCACATGAGAGGCATGGATCCAAGCGGAGATGCCGTCCACCTTGATTGCAGTAGGAATCGTCAGCAGAACGGTGTAGGGTCCTTTCCACTGCGGCTCGAGGTTCTTGCTCTGGTGTCTGCGTACCCAGATGGTGTCTCTGACTTTAAAGGGATGTGGCAGCGATGGGGTTTTGAGTTCCTCTTTGTATGCTGCGGCTAGAGGCTTTCAGACCTCGTTCTGGACCAACTGCAAGGCACGCAAATGAGTCTGCATAGATGGGGCGAGGGAGGCACAGGTTTCAGTTTCATAAAAGTTAACAGCGGGTGGTGGGGCACCGTACAGAATCTCAAATGGGGTTAGTCCCTGTGGGCCTGGAGTGTTTCGGGCCCGATATAAGGCTAAAGGCAGGAGTTGTACCCAGTCTCTAGTGCCAGTTTCAAGCGTTAATTTGTTTAAAGTCTCCTTAATGGTTGTATTCATCCTTTCTACCTGTCCTGAACTTTGAGGTCTATAGGCACAATGTAATTTCCAATTGATCCCCAATGCATTGGCCACCATCTGACTTACCTGGGAGACGAAGGCAGGCCCGTTATCTGACCCAATTGTCCCAGGTACCCCATACCTAGGGAAAATTTCTTCCAATAACTTCTTTGCAACCACCTTTGCGGTTTCATGCCGAGTCGGGAATGCTTCTGCCCATCCAGAGAAGGTGTCAACAAAAACTAAAAGATATTTATATCCATATACACCCGGTTTGATTTCAGTGAAATCTATCTCCCAATGAGTTCCAGGTTTATGTCCTTTCACGCGGACCCCTGTTCCAATTTTGATCTTACCTGCATTTACCTGGGCACATGCTTGACAATTTGCTACTATCTGGCGAAGGAGATGATCCCTGCTCGGGAGGTACAAGGCACTCTCCCCCTGGTCTAAGAGTTCTTTCATCTTTTTAGCCCCAAGGTGTGTCAGTTTGTGTAGGGACCTCACTAGCTGCTCTGCATTCTTTAGGGGCATGATAGTCTTTCCTTGGTATTTCCAAGTACTTCCTGCTGGGTCGTAAGTGGCCCCTAATTTTTGGATGATATCCAAATCTTTGTCCTCATAGACCCATCGCTCTTTATGGTCATCATGTCGTGGCATTGCCCGCTGGGGCAATAGAGTCATTATCAGGAGTTGTGGCCCTCGGGCAGCTTTCTTGGCTGTTTCATCTGCTAATCTGTTCCCTCTGGCTTCTGGGGTATCCCCTTTTTGGTGGCCGGGGCAGTGCATAATACTTAACTTTTTAGGCAAGAATAAAGCTTTAAGCAAAACTAATATCTCAGTCTTATTTTTGATTTCTTTCCCCTCTGAGGTCAGTAATCCCCGGAGCCTGTATATCTCTCCATGTATGTGAGCAGTGGCAAAGGCATATCGGCTGTCCGTATACACATTTAGTTTCTTCCCCTCTGCCAACTTTAAGGCTTGAGTCAGAGCTATCAGTTCCGCCCGCTGAGCTGACGTCCCACCGGGGAGTGCACTCGCCCATACTACCTCAAATTCGGTGGTAATGGCCGCTCCCGCTCGTCGTTCTCCATTAAGTAGATAGCTGCTCCCATCTGTATACCAGACCAGCTCTGCATCCTTCATTGGTCGGTCTGTGAGGTCTGGCCGGGTCCCCTGTATCTCTGCAAGAATCTGCTGGCAGTTGTGAGGATCTACTTCTCCCGGGAGCGGCAGGAGGGTTGCTGGGTTCAGTGTCATTACGGGGCCGAACTGAATTCGGTCAGTGTCCAACAATAAAGACTGGTAATGGGTGAGTCGGGCGTTTGACATCCAGCGGTCGGGTGGCTGGCGAATTATGGTCTCAATGGCATGAGGGGTTAATAGGGTTAATGGTTGTCCCAAGGTAAGTTTAGTGGCATCCTTAATCAGAAGAGCCACAGCCGCTACCATCCGGAGGCATGGTGGCCATCCTGCCACCACTGGATCTAATTTCTTTGACAAGTAGGCTATAGGTCGCCTCCAAGGTCCCAGTTTTGGGGTTAAAACTCTCTTTGCATAGCCCTGCTTTTCATCTACGAATAGATCAAAGGGCTTGGTAATGTCCGGTAGGCCTAAGGCGGGGGCTGACAGAAGGGCTAATTTAATGTGATTGAATGCCAATTGATGTTCCTTAGTCCAGGAAAAGGAGTTGCCTTGTTTAGTCAGTAGGTACAGAGGGGCTGCTACCTCAGCGAACCCAGGAATCCAGAGTCTACAGAACCCGGCGGTTCCTAGAAATTCCCGCAATTGTTTGGAACTCTGGTTGGGTGGTATGCTCGAGATAGTCTCTTTTCTGGCAGCTGTTAACCAGCGCTGACCGTCATTGAGTTCATAGCCAAGATAGGTGACTTTTGTCTGACAGATTTGGGCCTTTTTTGCTGATGCCCGATACCCCAATAGTCCCAAAGTTTGTAATAGCTTCTCCGTACCTGCTAGGCAGTCTTCCTTGGAGGTTGCAGCCAGCAAGATGTTATCTACATATTGAAGCATGATTAAGAAAGGGTGCCTTACACGGAAATCAGCCAAATCTTGATGCAAGGCCTCATCGAAGAGTGTTGGGCTGTTTTTGAACCCTTGGGGTAGCCTCGTCCAAGTCAGTTGTCAGGAGACTCCTTCTTCGGGGTCCTTCCATTCGAATGCAAAAAGAGCCTGACTTTGGGGGGAAAGTCTTAGGCAGAAAAAGGCATCTTTCAGGTCCAAGACAGTATACCAGGTATGGGTGGGAGGCAAGGTGCTGAGGAGATTGTAGGGATTTGGCACTGTGGGGTGAATGTCTTCTACCCTTTTGTTAACTTCCCGTAAGTCCTGGATTGGCCGGTAATCATTAGTCCCCGGCTTTTTGACAGGTAGTAGGGGGGTGTTCCAGGGCAACCGGCAAGGTGTTAGAATGCCTTGGTCTAGAAGGCGTTTGATATGTGGCTTGATGCCTTGATAGGCTTCTCTGGACATAGGATATTGTTTAATATTAATGGGAGAAGCAGTGGCTTTTAGGTGGATGACTATTGGAGATTGTTGTTTAGCCATCCCCATTCCTCCGGTTTCAGCCCAGGCCTCCGGGTAGGTACTAAGCCAGTAATCCATGTCTTTCTTAGGTACCGACGGATTGTCAAAAAGTTTATATTCATCTTCCAATTTAAAACTCAATACGTGCAAAGGGGTCTGATTTGGCCCTGTGAAGGTGGCACCCCCATTTTTGAAATAGATTTGGGCCCTCAATTTGGTCAATAGGTCTCTTCCTAGTAGTGGATATGGGCAATTTGGCACATGCAGGAACGAATGGGAGACCTTACCTGTGGCAAGGTGTACCTCTCTTTTGGTGGTCCATCGGTATGGTTTGCTCCCAGTGGCACCTTGAACCCACGTCATTTTGTGGCTCATGGGTCCTGGCGCCTGTGTTAGCACCGAGTGTTGGGCTCCGGTATCCACCAGGAAGGTCACAGGTTGCCCCCCTACTTGTAGAGTTACCCGGGGCTCAGGGGGGGGGCTCCTGGCCCTGACTCCCCTAATCTTTATCCAATGCTAGCAATTGGGGGGTCCGATTTGTGCAGGATTATAAAGATCAGAGGCAGAGAAAGGCCAATATTGATATTGGCCGTTAGGGCCCCCTGATTGTTGTAGGGGGAGGATTTTAGAGGCGTCCCCTGAGGTGGAGTGAGCCCGACGTCCCCGGAGTCGTCCCACCATGGGGGATGGGTCCGGGGAGACACTGGCGGTGGGGCCCTCCTGTTCTTTTTCTCCCTCTGAGGACAAGTGATCGGGTTCAGGGGGCTGTAAGGGTTGGGGCTGGTAAGGAGGAGGCTCGTCAGTCAGCAGGTCAATCAAAGGTGAGTCCTCCGGTGGCAGGACCTTCTTCGGCGATGTCTTTGAATTCAAAGAAGCCTCAGATTTGTCAAGGACGGGGTAAAGTTGAGAGGTTTGAGGAGGGGGAGGGGGAGCTGGGACGAGAGGAGCGGAAGGTTCATGTGAAGAGCGGAGAGTGGGCTTGAGCGGAGAGAAGGGAGCAACCCAAGGGGGCGGATTGGAGATTAGGTCTTCCCAGGTAATAATGTAGGGTATTTGGTCAGGGTGTCTGTGAGGACCGTGGGTGAAGATTCGGGATTTCATCTGCAAGATAAGATCAAGGTTAAAGGTTCCTTCTGCTGGCCAGCCAGTGTTGAAGGCTGGCCATTCTAGGGTACAGAGCGTTTTCCACTTCTTCTTCTTGACAGTCACGGACAGGTTGTTTGCCCGATCTTGAATATCTTGCCAATGATCTAGAGTGAGGCTCAAAGGGGTGGTTAATGAGTTTCCCATGTTAGTTTCAAAGGAAAAATAAAGAGGTAGACACACAGACACGAAAACGAAACCAAACAAGAGGAGCGCTGCGCTTCTTCGGCAGAAACCGAAAGTATCCGACGGCCTGGGAGAAGTTCGCGCTTCTCCGTTGCCTACAAAGACGGTGTATCCCTCGGAAACACTGGGGACCCCAAAGAAACGGGCCCCTCTGATCCATGGGACGTCTCCCAGGTTGGCAGGGGAGAAGTCCGAGTTCATCAACTCCTTCTCAAGCTGCTTCAAATACTAGGTGACTACGCATAATCTCAAAGACCTTACAGACGCTGCACAAGACATTAAACACAAGACAAGACAAAGAGCTCGAGCTAGCTGGCTTACCTCCCAGTGATGTCGAGTGTCCTCCGGATTTGGGTCTGGGCTGAACCAGTGATCCCGGACGAGCCCCCAAATGAAAGACCCCCAAATTCCCCAACCCGGAATGGACCACGCGAGACACTGGATGCAAACCGCAGGAGGATTTATTCTCACACAGGTACCCGTGGGGGCACAGCAACACCTCGGCCAGAGCTTCGGTGACTGGCACACCCGGGCTCGGGGGTACAGAGTTTTTATAGGGAGCGGGGGTCAGTTTTCAGCTTAGCACAGCAACAGCCATTCTATAGGTTCCTCGGAATTCAGTCCTGGGGTCACCTGGGGGGTAAACTTGTTTTTTTCCACTTTACGTTCTCAGAAAAGAAACCCATAAATTACATCCCATCCTTATTGTTCCCGTTTTTACCCTCATTGTTCCCGTTTTTACCCTATTTCCTCAGGCTTGTCTTTCCCAGGATTATCTATATGGAACATCTGGCAGTGGCATTGAATAGCGTTTGGAGTGTTACATGCAGTCGTGGAGTGCTACGTGAGGCTGGGGAGTGCTTGTGGGGAGTGCTTTGTGCGGCTGGGGAGTGCTTGTGCATGGGGACTTTCTAGAGGGCACGGGGGTTAGAATTCTTAACGTTGGGTCTGGGGCCCTGCAGTCTTTCAAGAGGACTCTGAGTCATCACAGTGTCCCCACTAGACCCTGAAATAATGACAGAAATGAAAGTTTATTCATAATATTATGAAACCTTTTAATTATTTTGTTCTTTTCTCAACTAAATTATTTGTGTATTCTTGAGTACACAGTTTGGGTTTCTATCCAGAAATACCCAATGTCATATAAGATAGAGTTTTACGTGTACAATGCCTATCTAGAGGTTTACCACACCACTCTCCTCTTTTTATGTCCCTGTCTTCACCAGTAGATGATTTGGTTTTCCTCGAGAAACTTCCTCCCTTTCATGCATCTGAACATCACATGCCCCATCCTATGCAGTGACCCCCACACAACTGACATGTACAGAGCTCAGATGTAGAAAGCACTGAGCTTACCCCCCTCCCACTTCTCCTCCCCATCCCCTCTGTCCTCACCAGGGATCCAGAGCAGCAGCAGCCCCAGGAGCTGAGCAGGGAGCCTCATTTTGAGAAGCTGAGCTGAAGAGTACTTGTGAGTCAAGGTCAGGTTAGAGCTGAGCATTTATGTCAGCCTTACTGAAAGGTCTTCCCCAGGAAGTAGCATGCAAATTTTCTGGTAGGTGCAGCTATGTGGAAAGAGACAATGTGGGGTGTGGACTGAATTTGAATAAATAAAATGTCTTCCGTGATTGGAGGGAAACCAATGAAACTAAGTCCATGCTGAGTCAGGAGGATCATGATGTCAAAGCCAGCCTCAGCAAAAGTGAGTCACTAAGCAAATCAGTGAGACCCACATCCTAATCAAAAGGTTCAGGGTGAACAGCATCATCAGCCTCATTAAGAGCTGTTCCAGTGTAGAATTCCAGAACCTGAGAAAACAAGGTGTGGAGATGTGAGAATGGAGGTGGCATTGAAGAGGAAACCCTGAGACTGAGAGATGCCAAAAGCATGGGACAATCTGCTGAGGGAAACTCTGAATCCAGCAGAGACAAGTGGGAAGGGAGGTCATGTGGACTGCAGCCTTCAAGTCCACAGGGGCAGAGCCCTGTGTTAACCCTTTGGACAGAACTTCACTGTGCCACATGCCCAGGTGCTAGATAGGGGATGCAGGGTGGGTTTGCCCAACTCGATTTTACAGTCCAGCTTTGGCACCATCCCTTTCTGCTGTGCTCATATTCCTCCCCTTTGAAATGGGAATGGTGACATTCAGCCCCTGGACTATGGACATATGTAACTTGCTGTAGACTTTTACAGGGGCTTACCACCCTGAGTTTCCCTTGGGTCTCAGAAACTTTAAACTTGGACTTTAAGGTAACGCTGAATTGTGAAGACTGTGGGATTCTAAAAAATGGACTAAATGCACTTTTCATTGTGATTTGGACATAAGCTTCTCAAGTTCAAGAGTGGATTGTGATGATTTGAATGTGAAATGTCTCCCAAAAGCCTCTGTTAACCTGGGCGTCTTCAGGGGTCAACCATTTAGATTAGGAGAGTGTGACATCATCAGTCTATCTTAGTCTGAAAGGACAGTGCCAGGAATAACTGTAAACAGATGGAGCAGGGCTAGAAGAGGTGGGCCACTGGGGGCATGTCCTCGATGAGTTGACCTTCCTGTGTCCCTTCCTCTTTCTCCTCATCTCTCTCCTGTTAACATGACATGAGTTGCTTCTCTCTGCCACATCCCCTCCTGTGACGTTCTGCCTCACCTTGGCCCTAGGACTATAGAGCCAGTTGACCATGGAATGAACCTCCAAAACCATGAGCCAAAATAAACTTGTTCTCTCAGTGTTCATGTCTGGTCTTTGGGTCCCAGAAATTAAGAGCTCACTACAGCATTTCATTTGTGCCAGCTCTTATAAGAGTGCATTATCTTTCTTCATATTTGTGAATTTCCCCATTCACTTTCTGCTGTTAACTTGTAACTTCATACCATTGTCATCAGAGGAGATAATATGCATGTTCTACATTCTAAGTCTTTATTATGTCATTGAGATTTGCTTTGTGTCCTAACACATACAGGATCTTGGAGAATATTCCATGTGCACTTGAGCAATCATGCAGCAAGCCATTGTGGGTAGAATTCACCTACATGTCTGTTAGGTATGTGGCATGGCTGCAGGTCTCTGTTTCCTGACTTATCCTCTGTCTGGTTGTTTCAGGGACTATTGAAAGTACAATAATTGGGTACGCTCTGTTACTGTATTGTTGTCTATTTGTCCCTCACAACTGTCCCTGCTTATAGATGTGTTTTGCAGCCTTGATTTTTGGTGCATGTATGTTTGTAACATTTATACCCAGGAGAACAGACCCCATTATCACTGTATAATTTTTTTTTGTCTCTCCAATCAAATTTGAAAAAATTCTATATTTCTGATAATAGCATGACTACTTTTTCTAATTATTTTTCATGTTTTTACCATCAAGCTCTGATTGTTCTAAGACCTAACATGAGATTACTAAATGAACATGTACATACACAATTTCAATCCATTTTGCCAATCTACACATTTTGACTGGATGTTCACCTATTTACATTCAGCAGAGTTACAAACAGGAAGGAACTTTCTCTTGCCATTCTTCTGTGCTTTCTCTCCTCCTGGTGCCTTTTTAATCCCTGAATCTGCTCCACTACAACCACCTTTCTCTTTAGTTTATTTTGGAATATAATGTTTCAATTCTTTCTCATTTTTTTCTGTTTATGTGATAGTTTTTTCCCCTATTTCTGTTAATTTGGAGTAAATTATAACATACAAAATTTCTAACACCTTGGTAAAAGCTTGTGAAAATTTGACTTGAATCTCATTTATATAGGACCTCTCCCTTGCCCCTCAGCACCCCTGGGTGTTACTGATGTCATCATTTGCATCTTTTTGTTGTGCATGCATTAACACAATAGGATGAGTGCTTCCAATACCTATTTCTTAAATATACTGTGGAAAATAAAGATTAGATTTATAATGAAAATATTTCTCATCTTTGTTTTGACAGAAGAACTCTGTGTTTTTGCATAGCTCTTAGGGCTGCTTCAGCTGACTTAATTTCAACATGGAGCACTCCAACTCTATTTCACAGGGTCTCCCTTCTGCTGTTGCCACACCAGGGCTCATGTAGCTGGTGGGATCTTGATAGGTGGTGACTGAGCTGTGGCCATAGCATTCAAGATCCAAGGCCCTCAGCTACAACTACTTTCTCTCAGATAATCTGCTCTGATGCTGCCCAGAACAGCAGCTCAGGTGGCAGCTGGACCACCCAGGCAGGGAGTTTTTTTGTCAGAGGCTGCACCACTGTGCTAGGAACATGTGTACTTTGCAAGCAGTAATACACCCCAGCATCCTCAGCCTCCACTCTGCTGATTCTCAGTGTGAAATCAGTCCCTGACCCACTACCACTGAACCTGTCTGGGACCCCAGTGAAACAGTTGGAAACCCCATATAATAGGCCCCTTGGATCCTGGCCTGGCTTGTGCACAACCCAACGCAAATAGGTGTTTCCATCACTGTGTATGAGGCTCTGACTGGACGTGCAGTAGATGGAGGCTGACTTTCCAGGGGTGACAGACAGGGAGAGGGAACTCTGAGTCATCACAGTGTCCTGACTGGATCCTGAAACAATGATAGAAATGAAAGTTTATTCATAATATTATGAAACATTTTAATTATTTCTATTTTGTTCCATTCTCAAATAAATTATTTGTGCATTCTTGAGTATATAGTTTGGGTTTCTATCCAGAAATACCCAATGTCATATAACATGGAATTTTACATCTACAATGCCTGTCTAGAGGTTGACCACACCACTCTCCTCTTTTTATGTCCCAGTCTTCACCAGTAGATGATTTTTTTTTCTTCGAGTAACTTTTTTGCTTTCATGGATCTGAACATCACATGCCCCATGCTATGCAGTGACACCCACACAACTGAGCTCACCACCTCTCTCTTCTCTTTCCTCATCCCCTCTGCCCTCAAAAGAAATCCAGAGCAGCAGCAGCCTCAGGAGCTGAGCAGGGAACCTCATTTTGAGAAGCTGAACTTTGTAGTCCTGGTGAGTCAAGGGCACGTTAGACCTGAGCTTTTATATCAGCCTTGCAGGAAGGCCCTCCCCAGGGAGCAGCATGCAAATTGCCTGGTGGGTGTAGCTGGGTGGAAAGAGCCAATGGGAGAGGGTAGACTGACTTTGAATAAATATGTCTTCTGTGACTGCAGGGAAAGTGATGAGATGAAGACCATCTTTGTGGGCATAAGATCTGATGGCAAAAGGGAAAATCTTTGCCAAAGTCTCAGTGAGTTCAATAGGAAGCACCAATACAGCACCCAACAGGAGAAAGTGGACAGTGTGTCCAGGGCAATGTCTGGGGAGTGAATGGCCATGCTGTTTGACTCCCTCCCATGTAACCTGGAGAAGAAAGACACCCCACCCCACACCCACTAGAACTGACAGAGGAAGTTTTCTCCCCACAAACCCACCTGCTTTAGCTCTTTTAAGACTCCTGTGGTGGCTTCTGTTACCATGTTAACAAGTGCTGGAAATGGTCTCTCCCTGGGTCCTTGAAAAAGTCACAAGAACCTAACAGGAGAAAGAAATATTTCTCTCACATTCAAAATCAATAATTTACTCTTAATTTCCAATGTTTTTTTTTGGGGGGGGAAGATCTTCCCACAGTAATCTTCTCACTGTGTACAATCATGTCCTCTCAGTGGTCCTGTTCTTTCCTTGACTTGGGTGATAAACTGTCTCTCTCTCCTGGCCTTTGTGTGAGGTGGCCACACCATGAGTCCCCAGCTCAGAAAAACACACAGTACATGAGTGACAAAAAAACAGCACACTCGGCTGTCAGGTCACCTGGATTTTCACACCTCTTGCAGATTGGTGCCAGTGTCAAATTGCTTTTGACCTGAACTCAGAATCCTACAGCTATTGAAAGAATAAGTTACACTGTTCCACAAAATTTGGATTTATATACACTCAGTTTCAAAATAAACAGTCCAAGGAATCTAATAGCATATAGACTATAGAGCAAATTTAACCTGGAACTTGATCTGTATAAGCTCTGGGAAACCCCAATAGGACTTGTTAGACAGGTTGGAGGAGAAAGTAAAATGACCTTGAATTTCCCCCTGATTTCCACTGCAGCACTAAGACTGGCTGCCAAATATCTGGGGAGGGTGTGATTCTAACATGTCACTTTTACCTCACTGACATTTCATTCACCCTCATGGTTTGCTCCATTCTATAAATTTGGTGTTGTTCTATCTGATATGTGATGCGAGACTATGTCATTCTGGGACCTTCTCCCAATTATTGGCCTCTTAATCAGCTAAGCTGGTGATGGACGGAAAAGAAAGGAGAAGAGAACCAACATCAAGGAGAGTGTGCACAATTATCAATGTCATGGCTTTTTTAAAAGAACTGTCCTAATGGGTATCAAGTGAGAAATTAGAATGACTCCACTGTGGGAGGCCATCCTCCCAGTGATTCGAGTTACCTCCCTGGCTGGGTGAGAGGCTTAGACACAGCTGTGTTAGAGCCTTCCCCATCCTTTTCCAGGTCCAAGGGCTTGTCTGTTCAGAGGCATGTCTGGCCGCTGCCCCGAAGACCCAATTGTCACCCCTGACCTTGGGATGCTGCCCCCTTGACTTTCATTGGATGGGATTTTCCCTTGAATTTTTTGTACCCAGTTAAAGCCCACTCCTTGGCATGTTCTCTCTCGCTTGCTAGTCTCTTCTGTAAACCTCATTACTGCATTAGGTGGCAGGAGGCAGGAGCAAGGAGAAGCTGTCCCGGAGCTGGTTTTAAAGGTAATAAGAGACTTGTCTCTTTCATTTAAAACCCCGTAGCATTTACTCATGAATCAAACCTTCTTTCATGAAGCCAGTGCTTGTTTTGTGGCAGACTCCACTTCATGGTTTCATTGTGTTGCCCCTAAAACATGGTGACAGTCTATCACTCAGTAGCTCCCAATGTGACATGACATGGCGTAGTGCTGATGGAGGTAGGTGTTTAAGGAAAGGTCACCTTGTACCATGGGGGACAAATGAAGGCCACTACTGACATGACAGAAAGACACAGGGCACAAGCAGAAGCCCACAGGCAGAAGGAGAACTCAGGCACCCTGTGAAGACCCTGGGGTTCAGCTGCTACCAGGCAAGCAAGGCCTGGGCCAGCAGAGCCTGGAAGGGACAGGGAAGGGGCCCATGTTTGATTGCAGAGAGAGCTTGGCCTGCTGCCTCTGGACTCCAGACTTGAGCCTCCAGAGATGGGCAGTGAATGCCTCTGAGTCAGGCCAGGTGTGAGGTGCCTATTGAGCAGGCTTGGGAAACTCACGTGCCCATTCTCACTGTGGAAACCTGAATTGTGGGAAAACCAGGAGCAGAAAGAAATCTGTAGGATCTGATTAGTAATAGATCAGGTTTAGAAAAAGTTGCCTTCACAAAGTAATCTTAAATAAAACACAGTTTCAGAGAATGCTGCTAAGTTTTACATGAATATGCAATATTTAAAAGCCTCCTTTTTGCTTTTTTTTATATCAGAAATTATTGATGTAATAAAATATCTTAGAAATTCTTTGTTCATCAAAAATATATTCCTAAATTTCTCATAGAAAGAAAAGAAAAGGCAGCATTTCTAAATCCAGGGCAGATTCTCAAGCTCCTGTGGTCAGCTCACCATGCTCTGTGTGGACATCAAATCTTACCAGTCGACATAGCTGGTCTCTCTCTTCTGGGCACACATTTCCAGGGTTTATCAGGGTGGGTGAGATTAATTTTCCTGGGCCCTGGTGGGGAGGGGACTGTGAGTCTCCAGGGTTACCAGGCTCAACTGAAAGAGATGGGACTTAGGCACGTGGGTTCCTTGTGGTTTTGTTTCTGATGTCAGGGGCTGTCAGCTGGGTCCACAAAGGTACAAGCCTGCATGTGACCGCTGAGAGCTGGGGGGCTCCTGTGTATTGGAGCTGTGTGAGTGAGGTAAGGTCAGAGTGCTAAGTACAAAGTTGGCACTGTCACTCTAGCACCAAGATGTACTCTGAGGACTCTGCAGCCCAGTGGTACACATACCCCTGTGTGGTCAGGAGGAGAGACACAGCCCTCTGCTCCTGCCTTGGCCCAAAGGGAGGTCTCTTCAGTGTGAGCTGAGATTGGGTCCCTGGTGAGACTAGAGATCCATCCTCCAGAGGAGCTTCTCCAAACCCAGGTGTCAGGGTGGATCCTGAGACCAGAGGCCCCTGAGGGCAGCAGGCCACCTTCTCTAAGCCACAGCCTGTCACCATTCACTGGAGAATCAATTCATGAACATGCCAGGTGAGGAAGCCAGGAACTGCTGTGCCCCAAACACTGAGGGACACTTGCATGTTTACACTCTTATTTCTCAGGATTCTCAAGACTGACTGCACCAAAAGTTATATTATGGGCATTCAGGGAAATTTCCAAAATTTATATGTATTTTACACTTTTATTCAATTATTATTGCTTACTTTAAATTTTTATTAACCCCTTAATAAATTGATTGCTGTCTATATTAAAACTGAGTTTTAAAAAAATATTTTTAGTTGTATATGGACACTGCTATACCCATACTGAGATGCTCAAATAACTCTCTGACCACACATTGCTATTCCAATTAAGCCTTTATTACTGGCCAGTGGTGGACACTCTGCTTTCCAAAACGAGATAGAGTGGTGTGCCCACCTTCAGTTGGCCTCATATTTAAGCCAAATATCTACACAAGGGACACTTGGAGGTTTAGGAAATGTAAGCAAGCAAGTACAGAAGCTGAACTGGACAGTTAATGAGACAAGGTAATGTATACATTAGTATATGCCACAGGGCTTTCCAGGTTGGCACAGCAGCAAGGAAGCAGAAAAGAAGTGGATCAAAAGTGACCCTAGTTGAGTACGATTTAGAGAACGGTTACTAACATCTAGAAAATTAAATTCTGACAATGTACATTGCCCAATAATTAAGAAAAACAAAGAGAACTATTTTACATTATATAAGAATTGCTGTTTTGTGTTGCCAAGTGTGTTATGCTTGTTACATATTGAATTCTAGTTGATTCCTTTTTAATATAATGTACATCTCTTCAGTGATAGTACAGTTTTTCCACATACATTTTTCTGATTTTATTCAGTCCCCACCCCACCCTCCATCATTTTCCTTTTCCTGTTGAAGCCTCTGTAAGGCAGACATTGGAAATGTGATGTCTTGTCACTCTGATGTCTTTTTCTGCTGGGGTTATTTCTAAAGGCTTTTGTTCCTTTCAATATCTAATTTTCCCCTGCTCTTTGTGTGCCTTTCTATCTTCAGTTGAAATGCAGACTTTAAATTAAACATTTACCTCTCCAGTCTTTGAATTCTGCTGTGGAACCCCTTCACTGGGTGATCAGGGCTTGCTCTGAGGACTGGGGTCTGCCTGGGTGAAGGCTTTGATCTTTCATGGGCATGCAGATGCCTGAGATGTGCTTCCCCTTCCAATTTCCCAAGAATTCATGGCTGTTTAGACATAAGCTGGTTATCCAGAGGGTTCTATGGAAGTTTCTTTAGGGCCTGGCTGTGCTGTGTGTTGCCTGATCTATTTTCCTTCATGCAGTGGTCACACACAGTGGCACCCACCACTGCTGTCCACAGTTCCCTCATCTGAGACCTGAGCCCTGCACTTGTCCCTTTCTGAGTTCTGAGTCATGTGATAGAGACAGCAGTCCACCAGGCAGCCCACAGAGGAGGTAGAAAGCCACAAGTAAGTGCAGCTCTGTTCCTCCTGGGTTACAGGAAGGATCAGGGAATTGGATACTTTGTTCTCTATTCTACTTCTTTCCTCAGGGATGGGGTAGGGAAAGGTTTACAAAGGTCCAGGTGATTCCTGCAGTAACTCAAGTGGTCTTTTCTTGACCAGAATTTGACTCTTGTGTTTCAGAAAAATTTGTAGTGTAATCAGAATTTTTATCAGGTTTTCACATTTTTAGTTTTCTTAATCTATTTCATATTTATATTTCCATTTTTATGTTTCAATAGGGTAAAATATTCCCAGAAATCCTTACTTGAATAATGTTAGTTGACCATGTCATCAATTAAAGAAAAAAATTTATTGTGAAATTGATTTAAGACATAAAAAATTATTTAATGAGACCATTATTTTCAATTAGAAGGATCCAATTTTCTAACTGCTCTGCAATATTTTATTTACATTACACTAACTAATTACTTATTTTATCTTTAGTTGTATTCTTGATGGAATTTGTTACATTGGAAGTCTAACCTTAAGCACAGTATGTTTTCCTAAGTAGGATAATTTGTTCATTTGGTTCAATTTTTTAAAAAATTCTGTTATACAATATTAAAACACTTTTCATGGATCACTGTAGATAGTAGAACACAGTTTGAAACAGATGAAATGAAGCATCATGGCCCCACCCTTACCCTGGAATATGGAGCCCTCCCTGTCAGTCATGTGAGCTCAGCTTTGACCATCATCATTTCTTTAGGCTTTTCTTTATTTTCACCATTTGTGTCCATGTAGGATACAGGGTTTTCTGTCTCTAGATCTAACTGTTTAACTCAGTAACAAAGCTGGAACCCGTACATTATATTCAGTTTACAAAATGACCTTCGACTTCACTTAGGATGAAGCAGGCCTCAGCAGACCATCAAAATCACTGCACTAAAGACAGAAGAAAATAACCACTTTACAAAGCTTGTAACACTCAGAAGCCTTGGAAGAAATGAAAAGGACACCTACAATTTCTGAGTTACAGTAGACCTTTTAGGTGAGCTGAGGTTCTTCATTTTTTGTGTTTCCTCTTTAACATCTTGACTAACCCAAGGGCTACGGTGTGGCCCTGGCAGAGGGGCTGCCCTGGGGAAGAGGATCTGACTGGGCTTTGGGAGTTGATTTGAGCTGTGAGTTTGATTGACAGCTGAGTCCTAAACAGCAGGCTGGGTTTCTCCTGTGGGCATTTGCTAAGATCAGGGTAATCCAAAGTGGCAGGATGCAAAGTCCTCATGGGGCCTCCTCTCCTGTGATCCTGCACTGACCATCTCTGCGTGTGTCTGGGACATGGCCTTGGGCTCCTGTATGTCTGCTTATCTTCCAAGCTCAGCTTTGCATTTTGGTCGACCTCCTTTCCATCTTGTCCTCATGGTCCCTCCTGAGTGACCATTATTTCTTGACTCACCGCAGGTCTATCTTGTGGAAAGGGTCACCTGGTGGGAACTCTTCTGTGCACCACTGGGTGGACTAGAATTGTGTGATGTCAGAGAAGCACATTAGGACAGAGATTTTTGACCCTTGAGTCACTAGGCCTCTGGAGAGTGCAAGACACACCACATTTCCATGAGGCTTGCAGTGGGCAAGGACAACATTGAGGGCCAGGCAGGATCTGTGACATTTGAAATTCTCTCTGAGAAAGAGAAGAGATTCCATCTAGCTTTCTCAGTAAAGCCCAATCCCAGCACTGTGCCCATCCCAGCCAATGAGGACCACAGATCTATGACCCTAAGAGAAACAGTATTTTTCTACATTTGAGCAAGTATTGGCTTACAGATTCTTATACCCACCCATAGTTTTAGGAATGTGGTATCTATTTTGATTCTGTAATTCTTTCACACTTGGCTTATTATTTAAAAATATATCCATGGATTCATAACACTCCCTTGTTATTTCAGAATCCATGACTGAATCTGGTCAAAGGTATCAACATGAGGCCTCCCTGGGAGAGTAGAGTAGAATTCTGACCCTTACCCTTAGCTGGAGAGGGACATGGACCAGAGATATAAGAAGTACAGAGAAGGGTGAGGGAGAGGAGGTTATCACAGCTCTGCTCAATTCCAGCCATGTACAGATGAAGTTTACGCCAATATAAATGCTAAAGAAAACACATACTTTTGTGTTGCCACAAACCACCTGATTCTGTGCCTGGTCCTGGTGAAGGCACCTGATGGAAGGGAGCCCCAGCCTGAACTATCATTCAGCTCCCTTCCATCACACTGGGTTGACCAGAGAGGCTTTTTAAGATCCTTCACTCTCCCTCCTGATCCTGCCCTGCCCCTCTGACAAGGTCTTAAAAAGAGCTTGAGCTCTAAGCTAGGTACATGGTCCAGATTCCATGACTATGCTCTGTGCCCCTGAGATCCCAGGATCTTTCTCTCCAACAGACAGAGAATCTGCCGTGCCTCTCACCTGACAAGCAGCACATATGGCAGCTGGGCCACCCAGCAGGGAGTTTTGTGGGGTTTTATACTTATTTTTTATAGTTAATTTTTATAGTTTGCTCACAGCAATAACACCAGCCTCCTCAGCCTCCACTCTCCTGAGGTCCAGCATGGAATCTTTTCCTGACCCTCTGCCACTGAAGTTGCCTGAGACCCAGAGATAATTGGAAGCCCAAAAGGTCAAAAACCACATAGACTCTTCTGCCATCTGCAACAATCAATGTATCCATCTGTCTGTAGAAGGCTCTGGGTGGAACTTCAGGAGGTGAATGAGTAGGGGGCAGGAGGGAAAACCCTGTGTCATCACAGTAGCACCTGTGGGTCCTCAAATGAGAAAGAAATGGAAGGTTATACTACCGTTATGAGCGATGTCCATGATTTCTCTCCCAACCTTAATCTCAGGCTACTATGGGGTATGTGTGTATGTGTGTGTATGTGTGTGTGTGTGAGTGTGTGTGTGTGAGTGTGTGTGTGTGTGTGTGTGTAGAGACACACAGAGAGAGAGAGAGAGAGAGAGAGAGAGAGAGAGAGAGAAACAGAGAGACAGAGAGACAGAGAGACAGAGAGAGACCTGATTTGGTTCATGTTACAAAGTTACACGAATTCTAATGGGTTATGGACTTGCCAGGTGAACGATGCCTTCAGAAGTCATCAAAGAACCCCCCTCTTTTCCAATATCCCAGTATCCACTGGTACAAAAAATCCTTTATCTTCTAAAAATATTCCTCCATTGTATAAATCAAAACCTGACATGTCCCATCATGGAGAGAAAACCTGCATATACAGCATACAAAAAGAGCTCCGTCCTCCCTAATCTCCCTCATCATCCCCTCTGTCCTCACCAGGGAGCCAGAGCATCAGCAGCCCCAATTGCTGAGCAGGAAGCCTCATTTTGAGGAGCCGAGGTGAGGGGTCCTGGTGAGTCAAGGCCCTGGTTAGAGTTGAGCTCTTATCTTAGACAATTTCTCAGATGCCAGGCTGCAGTAGTGTGCAGGGGACCACCAGGACATGGATTCTGTCCTTTGAACCAATGACATAAAATATGTGTTTGGAGGAAAAACAGATTTTATTGCTTTTCAATTTTTGGAAACTTGGATTCAACTTTACTAGTTGAGTATGTCCATTCAGAGACCAAAACCCACACTGGACTCATTAAAAAGTTATTGGAGCACTTTGGACTCTGGATGTTCAGAAGGGAGATGCTCAGCTTGACCAAGAATATAGTGACATACAACAGACTGGAAAGCACAGGGAGTGCCCTGTAGAGGAAGGTGCTGTAACTGTGTGTGTGTGTGTGTGTGTGTGTGTGTGTGTGTGTGTGTGTGCATGCATTAGGAGTGATGATGTCAGAACCAGTGATCACCAGCATTGCCTTGCCCTCCTCGGTTTGCATCTCAGTCAGGAGGGCAGAAGCCCCAGATGGAGAGAGTCCATGATGGACCCTAATCCAGGGCTGCAGGTCCATGATTCCATGAGAGGCAGCAGGTACAATTCAAGTCCAAAGGCCAAAGTACTTGGGGTCAATGTCCAAGCCTGGTGGCAGGAGAAGCTCATGCTCTGGAGGAGGAAGATCTTGAGAAGATCAAAAATGAGCATCCCCTGCTTCTCCTGCAGTCTGCCTAGATCAGGCCATTGAGCTGAGCCTCCTACACTCAGGAAGGGTTTCCTCACTTGGTCCCCCAAACATGACACCCACCTTCCTGGACATGCTCATGCTCCAGGCATCTGTCCATCCAGACCAGCTGACACAACACAGTGCACTTCACAGAATCATGACAGAGCGACACAGAGGAAACAACCTTTACCCTGAATTATACCAGGAAAAGGATTGTCTTCTCTGAGTTGCTGGAGATGAAGAAAAGCAATGGAACTCTGGAAAAAGAATTCTCCCTCTTCCCTCTAGAAAACCCTCACTGTGGCCCTCAGAGCCTGGTGACTCTGAGCAGTGCCCTCAGCAGGTGGAGCAGCTGGGGCAGCCCAACCTCACACTTCTGCTCTGTGGGAGGTTTATGTCATGGCCTGTGTCACTTTGGGAGGGGAACTGCTACCTTGTTGACAGTAATAATTGGCAACATCTTCAGGCCCCAGGATGCTGATGGTGAGATTGAAATGTTTCCCAGCTCTACTGCCATGGAACCTCAACCCCTCAACTCCAGATTGAAAACTGATTGAATATCTGATAAGGAGTTTAGGAGCTTGTCCTGGTTTCTGCTGATACCAGTGTAAATAATTTCTAATTCCCTGACTGGCCCTGCAAGTGATGGTAACTCTGTCTCCCTCAGATGCAGACAAGGAGAATGGGGACTGGGTCACCTGGATGTCACATCTGGAACCTGACATTGAAAACATTAAGTAAATAAATAAATAATAAAATTGCCACATCATTAATTATGATACAAGACTCCACCCTCCAAGGGACAGGCATCACTGACCAGAGAGGGATGAGTAGGTTCCCAGTAGTGTCCTTCCTTACCTTGGAGGCAGAGCAGCAGGAGCCCAGGAAGCTGAGCAGGAGCCCTCATGGTCATACTATGCCCTCAGGGGAACTGACTCCTGCACAGGGTGTGAGCAGCCACTGAAGAAGTCCTCAGGGCAGTGGGCTGTGCTGTGAGCACATGCAAATCAGCAGGGCTGGGCAGGCTGGGCAGAGCAGCAGGGATGCTCCTCCTGGTCAATCAACACAAGCTCAGTATATCCAGGTGTCACAGGTCAGACCAGGGCAGCTCAGGTTTGTTTGGGGTGAACATGGTTCCTTGGTGTCACAGTACACAGTCAGCCCCCAGAGCTGTGAAGGGTAATCTGTAGCCACTTTCTGGTTTAGGACAGGGTGTCCTTGTGCTTTAAGTGTTAAGGTGAGATTGCAATATATCAACCAGTTTAAGATAAATCCTGATCTTACAGAAGAAGAAACACTTATTCACCAGCTAGTGGTCAGGATTCACTAGCCAGCAGGCCAAGGGGCAGACTACAAGTCTACACCTTTAGACCACCCCCTGCCCCAGGGTTTTATCATAAGTAAAGAATTGCACTACATTAATCACAAGTGGCTGTTGCTGGTTCTAAACTACAAACAAACATCACAAGATCTAAAATCATAAGCAACAGGGAAGTGGGTCAAAGTCACTCTAGTTGAGCACAGGTTAAAGAATGGTAAACAATATCTAGGCAACCATTCTCTGGCAGGATGCATGGCCCAGGAAACATGGGGACCAAAAAGAGAACAACTTTACATTATAAAAGAATTGCCATTTTGTGCTGCCAAACTGCTGTGCCAGCCACTGCGGATGGGCACAGAAGCAGGAGTTCCCATGGAAGAAGCACTTCTTACAGGAGGTGGAGTCTCAGGGTAAAATGGAGTCCGTGTGGTCACTGCGCATGTAGCCTGGCCCATAACTGTAGATGAGTGAGGCTGGGCAGGGGTTCAGCCAGGCTGAGCTGAGGAGGTGCTTTCTGATAGCTGCAGGCTCTGGTTCTGAACTATTAGGATTAGAGAAAACATTCAGCCTTTGTTTTTGGGGATTGGCTTATTTCACGTAGCATGATATTCTCCAGCTCCAACTATTTACTGGCAAATACCATCATTTTACTCTTCTTTAAAGTTGAGTAAAATTCCATTCAGTATATATACTATATTTTATTTTTCCATTCATTTATTGAGGGACACCTAGGTTGGTTCCATAGTCTAGCTATTGTGAATTGAGCTGCTATAAGCATTGATACAGCTGCATTACTGTAGCATGCTGATTTTAAGTCTTTTAGATATAAACCAGGGAGTGGGATAGCTGGGTCAAATGGTGGCTCCACTCACAGTTTTCTGAGGAATCTATATACACCTTTCCATAGGGATTGTACCAATTTGCATTCCCACCAGCAATGTATGAGTGCACCTTTTAATTTTATTTATATAGAGTGTTCCTATATTTTTCCTGGGGTGGCCTTGAACCTGGATTCCTCTTTGCTAAGCCTCTAAGGTAGGTGGGAGTATAGGCATCAACCACCCTACCAATTTGACATTAAGTTTTGAAGCAGTTAGCTTGGATATTTAAAGTTGCCATCTCTTGCCTAGACCATGGCTGCTACTCCACTCAGAGGGACTGAGCATAAGCATAAGCATGGAGTTCATGACCTGCTCCTATTTGGCTGATATGGCAACATTGACCTTTCCATTGCTGAGGACACTGGGTGACCTGAGAGGTTCTGATTACACATAGAAGCAGGTGTCATACACATGGGCAGTTTTTCTGGGCTCCAAGAGGACAAAAGTTTTTAGTGCAGAGCTGGGTATGGGCAGCTTCTCCCTTGTGTTTTCCCACACAGGGCAAAGAACAGCTGCCTCAGTGACTGCATGGCCACAGGACAAACCCACTCATAGCTGCTGCTGGCCACCCTTCTGTCTGGAGAAACAGGAGTGTTTCTGGCAGGTCACAGCTGACATGATGCAGGGACTCTGCTCTCAGTGGAACATGTCAGCCACATATACAGCCTTGAACACCCGCTACTCTTCTTTCTTGTCTCTAAAGACCACCAGGCACCATCTTTGACTCTCCTTTGAGAATCCAAGGGGTGGAGTCAGAGGCAGGCCAAGGCCCAGGACGTGCAGGAGAACAGGTTTGTGACCCACATGAGGACAGCCATGTGGGGAGTGAGGAGTGACAGGTGTGAATTCAGAGTAGGAGGGGAAGGGACAGAGAAAACCCAGGCAGGAGTGCAGAGGAGAGAGAGTGGACGAGCCCAGGATCCAGGCAGAAGGTATGGGGGGAGAGGAAGGGTGTGACTTCACAGCTGTCCCCAACTGCTCCCCTGAGGGTTCTCAGACAGTCACCAGCACAGTGCACAAGCTACATATGAATGGAGGTTTTTCTCCTAGTAAGGACAGGAAGAAATTCAAGTCCCTTGAAAAAAGTGTGGCTGCTGGGGACAAAATGACCTGTGTCCCTGCCATACAGCCTCCCAGGCAGGCATGGTTTGTAGAAGGCAGCAGGAGACCGCAGGAGCTCAGCAGCCAGGCCTGATCCTGATGGTGCCAGGCTGGACACTGCTAATACTCTTGCTGAGTCTGCAGGGGACAGTGACTTCTCACTCCCCAGCACTGTGGTAGGGAGAAGGGAGTGTCTGGGGTCAGGTCACTGTGAGAGCACTGGCAGCACGGGGGAAACCTGGGGTCTCTGCCCATCACCACTGAGAAACAGCCAAGAAAATTAAATTTAAAACATTGGAAATCAGAAACTGGGTCCCCTGAGTGCACTTATATTTTGCAAGATTATTTACTCGCTCTGTGTTCTCTGCATTATCCTGTTAACTGTAATAAATAATTCACATTTATGCAAAAAATAAATAAATAAAGAAAGAACATGAAATTGTGCTTTTGATAATTATTGCATTGAATTTGCTTAACAATTTGAGATGGACTTCTATTTAATTTACTTTTATTTTTTGTCATTTATTTATTTATTGGGTTCCATGGATTGATCTCAAGGGCACTCAACCACTGAGCCACATCCCCAGCTCTCTTTTATGTTTTATTTAGAGATAGGGTCTCCCTGAGTTGCTTAGTTCCTTCCTGTTGATGAAGGTGGCTTTGAATTTGTGATTTTCCTGCCTAAGCCTTGCAAGCCACTGGGATGGACTGCTATGTTCATATTAGGCCTTTCAACACAAAAACAAGCAAAGATAAATTTACTTTTTGACAGTCTCCTTTAATATCATTCTGTAACATTCAGAACAGGAATCTTTGCAAATAAACTTTTTATCTCTACTGTACAAAGAAGGAGGTTGAGGCTCTACAAAGTGTGCCCAGGAGGAGCCCAGAGTGAGCTCTGCAGTCAGTGCTCCTGGTCATCGCTCTGCTCTTCACATCTTCCAACCCATAATTTTTTTGACTCCTCAGAAGAAAAGGAAAATGTGTTTCTTCCATTTTCCAGGTAAGTGAATGTAATAAACAGCTCATTTTAGTGTGAAGTCAGACTAGCAATGATAAATAACAGGACTCTGTTGTGAAATGGTGAAACACCTGGAAGGTTTGTCAAATATTCAAATTCAACCACAAAAGTCTGTGAAAAAACATCCCAGTTTCCTTCACCAAATACGAGAAGAGCACTAGAGGGGCAAGTGTCTACCTCCTGTGATGAGTGGGAAAAGCACAACAGCAGAAGTGGCAAAGGGACACTTTGTCCTGGAGATAGTGGCAGACATTTATGAGGAAGCTGTCTAGTGGGAGGGGTCTTGCTAGCAAACATGAGCTCTAGAGATGGGCTGGTCTGGGATTCCAAACATTTCCATGAAAGTAATTGACACCCACAAGCCATAGTGCTGACACACACAGAACTTTCCCTGGTCAGGCTGAGCAGCTCTTCAGGCTACATTTCCCTGTTCTGAGCCTCATGTCCTACAGTCTGCTTTTCCCACAGGACTCCAATGCTTTTACTTCCCCAGTCTTTCTTTAACCAAAAGGGAATTAGCTATTAATGCTCCATCAGCTCCCAATGGAATCTTTATCCATTCAGAAGTTAGAGCTTCTTCCTTCAGAAGATCATGTCCTCAGCATTATAGAAGTTACGAGCACAGGCACTGAAGCTTGCCCTTGGCTGGGTGGAGCTTCATCACCATAAAACTTGTGGCAGGAGAAGGTACTTCACCTGTCCTTGCTCAGTGTTCATGTGCATGATACTGTGATGTAATAGAATCATTCCATGCTTAGGATGGTAAAGAAAAGTTAAGACAGAAAAAGATTAGGATTCAAAAACTCATTTCCAGAAGTTGATGTATCATGGCTGAGATGCCAGAGGAGGAGGGACCCAATCATGGATCCAGTCCCCACATGCCTCAGTGTCCCACAAACACACTGACATGCATGATGGTGCCCATCTTCCCTAGTGGAGCAGGTCTAAGGTCAGCAATATTCTTCATCTTAAGTATCTTTTCTGGAGAAGTTTGAATAATTTCAGAAACAAGTGTAAAGTCCTCTAGCAATTGCTCAAAACAAAAACAGAATTTTAAAGTTTGGAGTATATAGGTCTGAGTCCACAGTTTGGGAAAAACAGAAATGATCCAGGTTCTGCTTTGTCTATGTTATCTTGTGTGATTTTTAATATTGTTAAATATGCCTCATGGTGTCAAGAGGGCTGAAACACAAAATTACATATAAAAGTTTTTGAGGGGAAAGAGAAAAAAAACAGGGACAGAATTAAACAACAGCAAATGGGGTAGAGAGGGAAAATGAGAGGGAAGGGGAGGGGGATAGTAGGGGATAGGAAAGGTAGCAGAATACAACAGTCATTATTATGGTATTATGTAAAAATGTGGATGTGTAACCGATGTGATTCTGAAACTTGTATTTGGGGTAAAAAATGGGAGTTCATAACCCACTTGAATCAAATGTATGGAAGATAATATGTCTTCATAACCCACTTGAATCAAATGTATGGAAGATGATATGTCATGAGCTTTGTAATGTTTTGAACAACCAATAAAAAAATGTTTCTCCATCATAGAATCCCTTGTATTTTTTCTTAACTGTTGCAGGAGTGAATAGCAAAGCTATTCACTTTCAATCTTCTAAGTGGAATCAAAAATACTCATTTCAATATGAGTCCACAGCCATCACTTTTTTTGATTTGGTGCTAGTGACTGAACTCAAGGTCTTATGTTTGTTTACAAATTTTCTACCACTGACTGATAGCCCCTATCCCCTTCATCCCTACTCATATATCATTTGTGAGATGATCACTTGGGTCTCCTAATTCTTTCTCCTGCCCTGTTCTGAGAAGGCTCATGTGACCTTACCTTGCCAAAAAGGGGGTGGGGTTGATTTTAAAAGCTTCACATTATTTTAAATATCCCTGTGTTTATAAGTTATGTTAAATAGGGATGAAAGATTTGAATAAAATTTTAAATTGTTGGGGTTGAAAAAAGAACAATCAGGTCTAACATTTACATACTAAGGTGACAATGTGAGTAAACATTTCTGGAAATGTGTCCTGAGCTTTAGATCAAGGACAGGAGTTCACTAGTAAAGTATGTGGGAGAGGTGAGGCAGGGGCTCAGCTTGGCAGAGCTCAGTTGGGGCTGCCCCAGAGCTTTAGGCTCTGGTCCTGGGTTGTGAGGAAGGACTCAGCTCTACTGGGCAGTGGAACTGAGGACCTGGGGAAGCAGAGGCCCTGCCCTTAGGCTGTGGGCAACAGGTCCTAGGAAGAAAGGTGCTCCATATGGAAAACATCACCTTGAAGTAACCCAACAGTGTAACACACGTTGTTTCCTTAACTATAACTACCACTATGTTGTCTTGAGTTTCATCATTTTTTTTCTCCCTTGAAGGATGTGTGTGGTGTCCGGATGAAATAGTGACATTCTTGGTGAGGGTGAGACACAGGTAATTATATAAAAGTGAGGTTCTAGGTATGGGTCTAATGCAGTGTGACTGGTGTCCCTATAGGAAAAGAAAATAAGGTCTCAGAGACACCAGAAAAAGCTATGTGACACAGGAGGACAGCCCTCTGTGAGCCAAGAGAGAGCAGAATGACCTGCTGGTGCCTCGATGTTGGCCTGAGATCCCACAGTCATGGGAAAATCCATTTCTGATGTGAAGCTGCCCAGTGGGGTGCCTCTTTGTGGCATCAGAGTGACCACAATGCTGGATGCAGGAGCAGAATTCAGTCCTGAGGGACACTGCATGCTCTGTGAGGGTATTCTATAGGGCCACTGGCACAGCACCTTCAACAGAGACAGGACCACGAGATCCAAGGAAGCAGAGGCTGCCAACCCAGGCTGATGGAGGCCAAAAAGACCTGGCTCCACAGCAGCTGGGAGTCTCCACTGGACCATTTGCTACAGAAGACACTAGGGGGCGACTAGGCGCATGTGAAATGCCAGGATGGGACAGGGCAGAAATGTCCATGTCCTGGTTACAGGTGCACTGCAGTTATGTGGAGAGAGCTGTCTGTAGGGAAGGAAGGACGAACTTCTCCATCCTGAGCACAGCTGGAGGTCTGAATCCACTCATTTCCACCTTCTCTTTCTTAATTTTCAGAGGGTGTCCTCAGCTCCTGAAGAGCTGGGCTCTAGACCACACCCTTCCCCTCTCTAGAGCCAGTAGGAGACTATGAATGTGACCAACCAAGAATCTGAGCCACAGACCCCCAAAGGTTCAGTCACTGACCTGGGAGACCCTGCAGAGGTCCTGGTCCACTTGTTGTCCTTCAATGGTCACCACACTGTGGGTACCCAGTGCACAATGATTTCCTCTACAGGACAGACCAGTCTGCTCACAGCACATGCTTGTGTGTGTTTTCCTGTGGGTTCATTTGCCCATGATTGCACTGTTCGGGGACAGCACATGTCAGAGATTAGGGACTTTCATCCACCCACAATATTATAAGGTCCCTGATTATTTTGCTCTCTGTCTATGATGTCTACAGGAAGATGGGCTGTGGGAGGTATGGTAGGTGACCTTGGACTGACCCAGGCTCTCCTCTGACTTACTAGTGCTTCTCATGAATACATACCAAGTGTGCTGGGTGCAGCATCCTAAGATCCAGGGGAGCTGGCAGAAAACCTCAGTCCTCTTCCAGTCCCCTCAGAGGAGCAGCTGGACTTCTATGCTTTGACATATGGAGTCTCATTGCTCAGAGGATAAAAGCCAAGATGGGCTGTTCTGTGAATTACCATGACTGATGTGCAGGCTGCAGGAATTAGGTTGGGGTAATTCCTCCTGGAAGTAGTTGCAGAGATTCATGAGGAGTGCTCTACTGAGCTCAAAGGCTGCCTGACCTTATAGCCATAATCTTTTTCATGAAAACAATTAGCACCAGTCCCTCCACAGGGAGCCGGAAGAATAGAAGGCAGAGTAACCAAATTAAGCTGTGTGGCTCCCTCTAGGTCCCACTGAGGCAGAGCTTCCCAGCGATCTGTCCCAGACACAGATATGGCTCTGGAACCCATAGCAGAATGGGAGGAGCAAGAAACCTCATCCATTGTGAGACTTAGTGAAGAGCAACACTCTCTAGTTCTGGCAGTGGGTACAGGTAAACCTCAAGTGCACAGAGGAGCAGAGCCAGGCTCTGTCCCCCTTGGTGCAGTGGCACCAGAACCCTGAGGCAGATGGTTGTACTGTTCAGCAGACAGGAGTTTTTCCTCCCATGATACTCTGTGCTATGTGACCATCCTGCCTGCACATGAACACTTCCAGACTGCTCAGGCCTAATCTCCTTAAAAGGGGGACAATCTTTCACCTGTAAATCTGCCACTTTTTCCAGCAGGTGAACTCTTGCTCTCCTGACCTTCCTCTTGTCTCCAGGAAGCTCCTGCACTGAGCTGCTCCACGTTCCCATGGAGTCCCCATCATCCAGCTGTGACATCTTCACCACAGCTGCACAGTGTCCACCCAGTGGCCTGGCTGTCATGCTGATCCTGAGTCAGGCCATCAGGTTGGAGAAAGAGGTGTCCCAAAGATCAAGGGACATGGGTGGGTTTTCTGCAGCTGCCCTTACATCACATTTCACATCAGTGAAGCTCTGACAACAGCAGCACTCTACTTGCAGGTGTGACTTCTGGTTAAAAAAAATAATCCCTTGACCGCTGACACTCCACATCTCTGTTCTTGTCATGATGTCATTGTCTCCATGGGAAAATGCTCCTCAGAACTATCAGAAGAGTAGCATCACCGAGATGCACATGATTCAGCCTTCAATTTCTCTCCACAGCCTCACTGGGCTCTGGGTGGTCTCTTCACTACCTGCTCTCAGCTCTTGAATCCTATCTATTTTTCTTGATCTTCAATAAAATATCTACTGGACTGTCCATCACAGCCCACAGAGCTGACCTCTGTGCTCTTCTCACCATCCACTTTCAGACCATCACCTCAGGAAACCCTCACAGGCCATGTCCCAGCCTTTCAGCTCAGGGGACCCTTGTTTTGTCTTTCAACCTTCTCTCTAATATTGGTCAAGTTATTCACAAAAAAGGAAAAGCCCACCACCTCTACTTGGGGTCTGCTGCACTAGAATTCCTCCAGCTTTCTCTTCTAGGGACTCTGGAAATGTACAAGGGGCACATTTCCTAAAATATTGCTTTAGAAAACAGGATTTTTTTTCAAAATCAATTGGGAGTTATTTGGGGCTAATAAATTTATTCAGAATTTTTAAATGTATTTTTAAGTTAAAGACAGCCCAATCTATGTAAAGGTTAATATTTAAAAACACAAAATATTTTACTACCTTTCCACAAATGGTTGATAATTTTCAGCCTTTCTTTAATTCATGTTATAAATGTGATATCATATGGTGTTAGCTAATGTTCATGTGACCTCAAACAATTTATATAATCTTTGTAAAATGATACTTAAAAGACAAAGATCAGCTTCATAACTACAGTACTTAAGATTTATGAAGAGCCCTGCCTTACCTGAGATAAGGCTCTGTGTCCCATCTTACTAAATGTAAAAATGACTAGAAAAGCAGTAGGCCAGATTTTAGTTCATTAAAAGTTATGTTCAAAAGTTGTTTTTTTTTTTCTATCAAGATTACTAGGATCTCAAACAGGGGATATAATGTATAACTCAGCCAAAATTCAAGGTAGCTATTACACAAATTAAATATGTTTTCACTCTTGTTAACTTTATTTTGTAATTTTCTTATAAATGTCCTGAAGATTGCCTGTTAATTTTTTTCAAAGGTACTGCTTTAAAAACACACCACATGGGTTAATTTAAGATAATAAGCCATCACCTACAAGATGGATAGGATAATATAGACCCCAATTAATAAGAAAGATAAATAATTACATAGTTATAGACATTAAAGCCCAATACTCTTAATATAAAGCTGTTAAAATTTATTTACTGGATGTTTAAGATAAAGATTTAAAATTAAAGTTAAATAAAAAGGGCCAAGAAAACCAATATTTTGCTCTTGCCCTCTAAGTCAGTCTAAATCAGAGAAAAGGGAACTTCTGTAAAGAGCTTTGCAACTCTAAGCCACATGACATCTCGATCAGGAAGATTAATGAGACCACTGGAGAACAAAAAGCAAATCAGAACATTTACTATAAAGAGGAGGGTAATTAGAAAAGGGAGACATCCCTGATGCTTCTGAGGGAAGCCACATGGTCAAGCAAGACCTGGACCCATCCTAGCGCAAATGACACTAACAAAACTAAAAAGCTACTGTAAAGTTTCCCCAAAAATGACTCCCATAATAACTCAGCTGACTATTCATAATAGATAAAAACAAAAGTCAGTTTGACTGCTTCATCTTAAACACTCAGTATAGACATTTAAAACCAAAACACAACCATTCCTAAACATTTGTAATAATAATAATAATAATAATAATAATTATTATTATTATTATTATTATTATTATTATTATTATTATTATTATTATTATTATTATTATTTGAGGTATACACCTTATGTTAGCCTGAGATAAGTAAGATAAGTTAAGACTTAAGGCTACAAAGAAAGATTCTCAGACAAAAATGCCTGACAAGTATAAAAAAAAAAAAAAAAAAACCATTAAGAGGAGCTTCCAGAGACAAAAGTTTTTAGTTTAAGGGCTACAGATATTCCTAACCCTAACCTACACAGGTAGGCTTGGTGTTTGCGAGTATGATTATCCAGCCCTTAGTAAAAGAATAAAAGTTTTCTCTCTTAGGCACAAAGTTCATTCAACTTTACCAGGACCACTTAGTAAAAAAAATGCTGCCACTGATTTAGCCTCAAAAATGTCTGCCTTTCTATCTATGGTTCCCAAAACTCTACATTCTCAATTTCACCTTAATGCTTCTTCTTTAGCTCATCATTGTAAAATTTATTGTAAAGCAACTTCTCAAATTATTTGCGATTGTTCCCTCTGCTCTGCACAGATACACTCTCCTCATTTTGAAATTAATTCCAGAGGCCTTTTACCAGGTCATTTATGACAAATGGATATTACTCATTATCTTTCTTTTGGCAAATTAGCATATGTTCATGTGTTTATAGATACGTACTCTCATTTCATTTATGCTTCTCCTCATTCAGGAAAAAGGGTCAAAGATGTAATTGCTCACTATATGGAAGCTTTTTCTATTATGGGTCTCCCTAAACATATTAAAACAGATAATGGACCAGCATTACTACTACATCATTTACAAGATTTCTTCACACTTATGATGTAAAACACATGACAGATATTCCTTATAACCCTCAAAGACAGGGCATAGAAGAAGGAACTCATCATCTCTTAAAACATATCTGTCAAAAACAAAAGGGGGGAGAAGATAGTGGCAGTCCCTGCTCTTATTTAGCACATGTATTATTTATTTTAAATTTTTTAACTGTAGACCCAGCTACAAAATTGACAGCTGCAGATTGCTTATGGCATGCTAAGGGACAAACAGCCCATCCACTTGTAAGGTGCAAAGATGTTTTAACAGGACAATGGATGGGTGCTGATCCTGTATTAATGTGGGGAAAAGGAGCTGCCTGTGTTTTTCCACAAAATGATCCCAGACCTTGATGGATTCCTTCTCATTTGATATGGTTTGACTCTTCTAAAACTACATCATGAATGCTCTTACCTCTTTGATTTGTTTTATATCTTATAGATGCTGTCCCTAACCTTTTTTTCTCCTTTTTGAGCTGTGGAAGTTGCCTCTTTCAATCATACCAATGTATGGCTGAGATTGGCTCAATTGGCAGGGACTGATAATATCTGCCTAAAACAAGATGTCCATCTAGGAGCAGTATTGTGTTTCTGTTTACTACCTGTCTGTCATCCAACAGAAGAAATAAAATATATAACTTTTTCCTCCAATTTTGATAAAACTATTACTTATGCTGATTATTCTAATTGGGGCACTTACTCAGCAATGCAATTTAAGTTATAACCACTACTGTTGTTGTAACAGATAATGACACCTGCGCTGAGTTTCACAATTGTGCAACTAAATGTAGATCTATGGGACCTTCCTTTGCATGTAATAATACCTTTGCGATTCCTTCAAGTTATGGACATGTCCCACTTCCAAGAGGCTGTTTTTTTTTCCTGTGGAACTTATACCTTCAACTACATACTGACAAGTGTGACTCATGGAACACATTGCTGTCTTAGTTGTCTCACAGTTTTCCTTCCCTCCATTGGTGATTTGCTTCCTGGACTTCCTTCTCCTTGCTTATGAAGAATGGCTACGCTAACATAGGACTGTAAGGATGATATAAACTTATTATCTAAAGCAGAGTTTGATACATTGACCTGTTCCTTTGTGGGGATCTCTGGATTGACAGTAGCAGCTTATAAGACAGCTATGAAATTAGCATGTGTAATGGCAAAAAACATTAATCGTACATCTACTGCTCTAGCCTTGTTGAATAAAGAACAGCAGGTTTTACGACAAGGAGTTTGGGATAATAGAGCTGCCATAGATTTTTTACTATTGTTACACCATAAAAAATGTATTCAAGTAAAAAATATGTGTTGCTTTAATCTGACAGATAACAGTGTACCTATTGATACAGAAATTCATCATTTGAAAGAAATGATTGATAATATCAGACAATTAGAAAAAAATGAAAAATTATTTTAATATTTAACATCCTGGCTTCCTAATATTTTCTGGTTAAAATTAATGATATGTATGATTTTGATACTTGGCATTTCTATACTTGTTTGTGTCATTGGTTGTTGTATGATCACTTGTCTCTTATCTCATCCTCCTGTGATGATTTCATATGCCCCCCTAATGTTTGGATGATTGTTGTCAATGACAGCTAAGATGAATCACTGCTCATATCAACCTAAGATGAGGCTTTCATTCCTCATCAATGGAAGTCCTCCATGATGGGTAAGAATGTTGCAGTATGGTTCACAACCTAAGACAGGCACAATTGCCATCATTGTTATTTAAGGGGGAACTGTGAGCTCACACAAACAGATAGTTAAGTTTTGCTGTGCTTAGCAAAACAAGAAGTTCTGTGAGAAAGTATGAACTCTTTGAACTGTGCCCATGTTGCTGTCTTAAGAAGAGAATGTTCTGCCAAGTGTAAAATTTATATGTGTGTGTGTGTGTGTGTGTGTGTGTGTGTGTGTGTGTGTGTGCCTGGGAATAACTAACCACAAGTTAATTGATAAGAAATATGGAGCATTGTGACCATAAACAAAGTTTTCCTGAGAATGTTTATACATGCTTATAAAGATTAAGCTGACCAAAGGGTGCTTTTTCTTCCCCCTTGTTATAATTAACAGTGCTTTATAAAAGAAACAGAGAAAAAAAATAAAGACGGTGCTCATTTCTACTGGATGTGTGTGTGTGTGTGTGTGTGTGTGTGTGTGTGTGTATGTATGTCTTTCTTTAATCATCTCTGATGTACCAGGAATTACAGATTATCAGCGGGTCTGACACCCGGTGTGCTGGTTTATAAGCATGTGCTCTGCCATGGGCCACCATAAGTGTGATGGACAGTGGCACCCCAGCCCCCAGGCTGCTGTGTCCAGGGGACATGGCTGTCAGATCCACTGCAACAAACACACTGAAACAGCCCCAGAGACCTGCAGATGCAGAGAGAATGACCAGGTCTCTCTCTGGGAGCTTCACACCTCTCAGCCAACAGGCAGAAGGCAGATGCCCACAGCCACCAGGGCTACCTGGCAACACTTTCCCCAGAGAAGTCCACACACCTGGATTCCTAAAGCATCATTGCTGGGTGAAATCTTGGGTATGTCCACTTCCTTATCCACCTGCATCCTCCAGGCCCCTTAATAAAACCTAGGGCATTAAAGAAAGGGTGTGATGAAGTACTAGTGACAATCACCCCAGGATCAGTGTCCACTGGACATGATTTCCAAAAACTTGTGGCCCCTGTCTGCCTTCAGTGCTGTGTGCTGGCCCCCTCTAGTAGCCACATGCAGAGGAACACTCTGAGGAGTTTCCTGTCCACTGTCATTGCTAGAGAAACAGGGGCTTTCTTGCACGTTGTGAAACATGCTTTGCTGTTGTGCTTGTTTCTTTCCTTAGGTTAATTGTCCTAAGTGGATTTTTGGCACTCTGCTGAACCATGGTTCCATGATAAAATGAAACAGTTTCCAGCTACATGTTAGCAGTTCAGGAACTGGGATTCCTCCACCACGTCTGGAACCTGAAGCCACACAGTATTCAGCTGCTCAACGCACTCTAGGCAGAAATGGAGGGACCAAAGACTCATGGTGCTAGGGTTCCAGCTCCGCAGTTTTTCTGTGGTTCAAGGACAACTTGGTTGACCAGTTCTAGTCACCATTAGTGCTTTGTAATTAATAAAATGTTTCAAAATATCACATTTTAATTAGAAGGGATGGAGAATGCAGGGGAGTTGCAGATATGGAAATTAATCAGTTAACATAGGCCAAAACCAAACACTCTGCTCCATACTCTTAGTGTTAGTTGGAGTCATTTAATAATAACAACAACAACCAACCCTGAGGGCATTCAAACTTAATGACTGTGAACCTTCTGTCTGTCAAATCCACTGAACCCTTAGCAATAAGTGTGTCCCTAGGAATGCCCACTTATCCTGAAGATTGTTCCTATTTGTGTGATTTCACCATTTTATCCACAATGTTTGTTGTCTAACTGCCTTCCCTCCCTGAACTTTCATTCCAAAAATGTCCTTGGCTTTCAGGGTGAGTGGACATATTTCCAGGTGGGAAGGAGCCTGGCCACTGGCCACATCTGGAGCATATGACAGTACCAAGAGTCTCTGAAGAGGAAGGTGGTCCACTTCATATTAGAGAAAATAGAGTCTACAGAGGTTTGGGTCAACAGACAGTGACTATTTTCTCTCCCTTGGGCATCTGCAGGGTCGTTGGCACACATCAAGAGGACAGAGGTGGTGAGAATAGAGAGAAGTGTCCTCAAGCCCTCAGTTCATATCTCACCTTCCATTAAAATGCCTCACAGGACCATGGCAGGCCTGCAGGGATGGTGGCGGGGGAGCATCTCTATCTCTCCAATTCAGGAGTGTCCTGTATTTATGAGGTTTCAACCTGATGATGACAGGAAGATTCAAATGCTTTCTTCAATACTGCACTGAATTCAATTTTTGAGGCCTGGGAAGGGTGCATCTGTGCTCCCCACAGTACAGTGCCAGATCCCTAAAAAGACTCCACAGTACTTGACCTGGTGGCCTTGTGGGGTAGATGAGGGCCCATCTGTGGTCATTCTGCCTGGTGGCTGGATGCTCAGAATTATCAGGAGTCTTGTGAGCCCTGGCTGATGACACCTGCAGGAACATTACTGGAAAGGATGGGAGGATGGCTGATGGATCCTTGTGTTGGGCCATGTGGGTGACTGGGAGTCCCCTGCTGAGCAGAGACCAGCTGATTTGTATCCATTTGGAATGTTATTATTTCCAATCAGGGACATTTTGAAAGGTCCAGTCACAACAGATCCAAAACCAATTTTGTCTCCAGACATTTAGTCGTGTTTAATCTTGGGTATGACATTCTGTCAAAGACGCCTTCAGTGTCACTGAAGTGCCCCTGATGTTTGCAAAGAAACAGTGAGCGGTAACCCCTGGATTTTCTGAGTGCTATCTCCAGTCTCCCAGGGAATCCCTGACTCAGGCCATATAGGGACATACTCCAATATAAGCATTTGACAAAGGTCAAGGCAGACACACCCCAAACCCAGAAATAACTCAGAAACAGACAAAGTGCCTGGAGGAGCCACGATGCCCTGCCTCACCTCAGGCCCAGGGCAGTGGAGTGGCCGACCATGGACTGAACACTAAAACCATGAGCACCAAGTAAATGTCCCTCTTCTGAATGTGTTCTTCTCTGGTCTTTTGGTCACAGTGTGAAAAGTTCACTACCATCCTGGGCCACCAGCTGTCAACCCCATTCATCAGTGTCATTCCTGAAGGACATCTGCCATTAACACTGCCCAGTCCTTCTTTCCTGGAAGGTTGCTCAGGAGGGACCAAGGAGAGAGAATCCTGTGCCAGCCATAGCACCTGTGCTAAGACCTGTGCCCACAGGGGGGACAGAGAAACTCCTGGGAGGGGTGAGCACAGAGGGCGTCTTCACCCTAACCCTGGGGTCCCAGAGAGTCAAGGGCTCCATAGGAAGAGGTTCACACCTTCTGTGGCAGATGACACTGATGGCTGAGGAGGACACGAGCACCTCCATGTCTAGAATCTGTGCCTTCTTTTTCCAAATGCTGAGGCTTTGAAAGACTCACCAGAAATAAATGGTAAATGTCTAAGGTGAGGAGGGTGATAATTAGAAAATTTTATGACCCTTGGCAACTTCCAGGGGCTCTCAGGTCCAGGACAGCACTCAGCAGTTGGGTGGGGTGCACAATACCCAAGGGGAGTAGCAGGGAAGGTCCCAGAGGTGCTGCAGCTCCAGGTGCCACCAGACCAGATGCTGGGCCTCTCTCCTCAGCCTCTGCAGGTTCTGAGCAAGGGAGGGACCTACTCCTTGCCTCCTGAGGACCCTGCTCAGACCCCCATCTTCCCTGTAGGAGTGCTGGGGCTCCAGGGTCATGTGTGACTGGTGTGTCCTCTGCCTAGGCAAGAGAAGCTTTGATTTTTCTTTTTTAATCCAGTTCTCTTACATTATTTTTGTATCCAGAATAGACCCACTTGGAGGTGTACCAGGAGCATGGTGACCCTTGGGCTCTGCTGAGGAGGATGTATCAGGAGCATGGTGTGGCCTGGATGTGGCCTGCAGTCTGTTGTGGCCTTGGAGGTTCAGCACATCAGTGCTGTGACACATCCCAGCCACTAACACAGGTACAGAGGACATGGAGACAGGAGGGGGAAGTGAAGGTGTCCAAGGTCACCTACATAGGAACCCTCTTGAGACAGCAAACACTATGAAGGTCAAGTTAAAAGAGAAAATAGTTTGTATCTCAATCCTAGAGACAGATCAGAAAGTCCCATGTGAAGGGGAAAAAGAGGATTGGAAGTAAAGAAAATCATGCACAGTTATGTCTTCACAGCACTGTTGAAAGTCGGCTCATCCAGGATGTAGACTGTGGTCAATTAACTAGTGATTTTTATTTTGAAAAGGTTATCAAGCACTGTATGCCTGGTTGATTTTGCAGACTGTAGAAGTAAAAAAAAAAAAAAAAAAAAAAGGAAATATATTTTTTTGTTTCAATGAACAATGTTTTTTTGAGATCTCGAGGTCCCTGCTTTTCCCAAGTGCCCCTTCTGGTCTTGTTGTTGCTGTTCTCCATTGGTTATGGGGCTCCTTTCTCCCCTCTCAGATACATCTCCCAATGTCCCTGGGCCTTCCCTGATCCACACAGAGGAACAGCCACACACACCACATACACACATCACAGAAGACTCCATACAGAATTCAACAGGGATTGAAATGATTCTGCTCTCTTTCCTTCCTGCAGTTACTCTTTCCTGCATACCTTGGTTCCTATGACCATGAGGACAGCAGTGCCTGGGTCACACACTGGCTCAGGTGCACCTGTCAGTGTGAGGGCTGTTACTTATTCCTGCTAACTCTGCCATGCAGCTGGAAACTCTCAAACACAAGACTATGTCCTGCCTTTTATATTGCACAAAAAAACAGTGAACTCCGCTAAAATTCAGGTACAACTTTCACAGTTGAAAAAGATCAACTGGTCAATGAAAATAAAAGTTACAAGAGCAACAAGCATCTTTTGAAATGATAAAAAGACAGCTTGTAGGTAAAATGTCATCTAAGGTTTATTGTTCCCCACAAAGGAGGATTCAGATACCCCAGGATGGTGGTGCTCGATGGGAGGGTCCATCCTGAGAAAGAGGTTGGTTGCTGAGGGCTGACTCATGCAGCCATCTGACATCAGGACCAGGTGGCTAGTTACAACTGTCTCTCCTCAGCTCTGACCCTAGAAGGAGAGGGGGAGGTTGGGCATGTTTCTAGAGTAAGTGGAGCAGAAGTTGAAATCAGCATCTTCATATCCTGTGCATATAACTCACACGCAGGCAGCCCTAAGTGCCCCACAGAAGGTCCCCTCTCACTCAGGCTGTTTTACATTTAGTCGCAACAATCATGGTGCACAACTCCATAGTATAACATATGATGATCTCCAATATGAAATCTTTTTGTGGAGATAATTTATGAGTGTGTCTGGCAGGAGGCACACTGCAGAAATATCATCGTCAATAATGTGTTTTGCTCTGTTTGGGATTAAATCTGTGCTATACTGAAAAGTGATTGTTCAAAAAATGATTTATATATATATAGTAAGGAGTGAAAGTCATTAATGAAATGCCCTTAACTGAGATCTATATCTATATATTTTTTTATTGTTGGTCGTTCAAAACATTTCATCTAACTTGATATATTTCACAGTTTGATTCAAAAGGGTTATGAACTCCTATTTTTACCCCGTATACAGATTGTATATCTATATTTTTGATGCTGATATTTTTATGCCAAAAATCATTGATGGAAGAGTGAACAAGTAGATAGATTAATTTATGTTAAGATGAAGATAATATTGTCAGTAATCAGCAGATTTCTGTCAAGTTATAATTCATGGACATCATCCTGATGTCCACTCCCAAGTTTCCATCTTAACCTGTCACCTCTGCATGAGCTCACTCCAGGAATCACAGGGATTGTCCCACAGTTAATGTCAAGGGTGTGGGGGGGACCTAGACTTGACTTGAATGGATTAGCATTAAAAAATGGCACAGGTTAGGTGACTGTTCCCAGAATGTAGTCAGAATAATGGCTCATCAGGGGTGACAGCAAGCATCTTATTGGGGGGTTATTCTTCATGCTGAACAGGGTGTAAGTAACCTGAAATTTTAAAGTAACTTCTCTGCACAATAGATGAGGAGCTTAGGAGGATTACCTGGTTTTTGCTGATACCAATATAAATAATCAAAAATGTCCTCACTGGCCCTACATGTGATTGTGACTCTGTCTCCTTGAGACACAGGCAAGGAGGATGAAGACTGGGTCATCGTTATGTCACTTCTAACAGCTGCCATTGGAAACATAAAAGAAATATCCTTGTAAATAGTGATGTTCCAAGAGTTCTTTCCTGAGTAGCCAGGTAGCACTGACTACACTCTGATTAGTAAATCCCCAAGACTGTTCCCCCTCACCTGGAAGGCAGAGCAGCAGGAACCACAGGATCTGAGCAGGGGCCCTCATGGCCATGCTGTGTTCTGACAAGACTGACTCCTACACAGGATATAAGCAGCCTCTTAAGAAGTCCTCTAGGCAGTGGGCTGTGCTATGGGCACATGCAAATCATCAGGGATGGGCAGGCTAGGCAGAGCTGAAGGGAGGCTCCTCCTGGTCAATCAACACAGGCTCAGTGTGTCCAGGCATCCCAGGTCAGACCAGGGGAGCTCAGATTTGCTTGGGGTGAACATGGTTCCCTGGGGCCACAGGACACAGTCAGCTCCCTAAGCTGTGATAGGTGATCTGTAGTAACTTTCTGGTTGAGGACAGGCTGTCCTTGTGTCTTAAGCACAGTTCTGTGTTGGTGATTCTTGGAGGAGGAGGGGACATTACAGAAGCAAGGGGGTATTTTATGCTTTGGAAGTAAAAACAGAAATTAAGGCAGCAAGAGAGGAAGATGTATAAACTCACTGAGGTGTTTGAGGTTTCTGGACATTGGCATAGCATGGGTAACAGTCAGGGAAGAAGGGCCCCACCCATGGACCCAGCCCTCCCTGCCTCAGAGTCCCACAGAGCACACTCATACCCATAATAATGCCCATCTTCTCCAGAACAGCAGGTCTAAGGCCAGCCATGTTCTTCAACTTAACTATCTTTTAGGAGAAGTAAGAATAACTTTACAAAAAAAGAGTTCTTGTAAAAACTTTAAAGATTGAAGTTTGGAGAATATAGGGCATGGTCAGAATCTTGGTAAACAAAGTAGAGATCCAGACTCTGTATATACTTTTGCTTTACTAGTATTACCACATGTGTTTTTAAGCTCTAGTAATGCCTCATGACCTCAAGAGGGCTGCAGTGTCTCTAAACATCATGTCCCCCATCAGGTCTTCTTGTAACTTTTCTAGAAATAAAGCAAGTAAAATTTCTCACCCTTGTTCTTCTCAAAGTTATCAAAAAGCATTCCCAATAACTGTCCACAATCTTTTTCCCCCTTTTCTTTTTTTTTCTTTTTTTAAATTTCCCTCTTTAGTGCTGATGATTGAATCCAAGGCCTGGTGCATGCTGTGCAAGTTCTCTACCTCTGAGTCAGAGCCCCAGCCCCTCCTTCCTTCCCTCATTTACATATCATTTCTGGGATCATCAGGTGTATCCCCTGATACTTCCTTCTCCCCTGATCTGGGAGGGCTCACCTGTTCCTACCACAAACAACAGGACAGAACTGGTTATCAGTAAATTAAAGGAAAAGAAGAAGTTTTAAAAGCTTCACCCTATTTTAAATATTCCTGTGCTTGTGTTAAGTTCCTTAGGGAAGAGAGACTACAATGAAATCTTTACTGTGGGGCTGGGAAAAGTACATTCAGGTCAAGTTTCTCCTTAGCAAGGTGACAACCTGCAAGTGGACAATTGTGAGAATGTGTACAGAGCTTTAGAGGAAAAAAAGACTTTGCTTGTGTAGTAGTGTCATGGAGAGATTGCAATAAATCACCCCATCGATCAGACTTGCAGGTGGCAAGTCTGAATCTTGGACCCCTTCCAGGGGTTTGAGTCCACTTTTTTACCCAGAAGTAAAGAATGGCAGCACATTAATCAAAAGTGGTTGTTGCTGATTCAAAACCACAAACAAACAACACAAGACCTAAAATCATAAGCAGCAGGGAAGTGGGTCAAAAACACTCTAGTTGACCACAAGTTAAATAATGGTCACCAACATCTAGATGACTATTCTCTCACAGAATGTATGGCCCAGAAAATGTGGGGACCACAAAGAGAACAACTTTACATTGTAAAAGAATTGCCATTTTGTGTTGCCAAACTGCTGTGCCAGCCCCTGTGGATGGGCACAGAGGTCAGGATTCAGATGGGAGAAGCACTTCTTACAGGAGGTGGAGTCTCAGGGTAAAATGGAGTCCGTGTGGTCACTGCCCATGTAGCCTGGCCCATAGCTGTGGATGGGAGAAGCTGGGCAGGGGCTCAGCCAGGCTGAGCTCAGGTGGGGCTGCCCCAGAGCTGCAGGCTCTGGCCCTGGGCTGTTAGGACACAGCTCTCCTGGGCAGAGGGGCTGAGGACCTGGGGAAGCAGAGGCCATGCCCCCAGGCTATTGGGCAACAGGTCCAGGGGAGGAAGGTGCTCCACACCCTGGACTGAGACAGGGAAAGAGGCCACAGCCAGGGGAGGTTCAGAGACCAGGAGTCCATGTTGGGTGTGGCCCTGTGGGGTGGCTGATTTTTGTGATGAGCTCACTGTCCTGGGGCAGAAACCCTGCTGGACCTGAGAGGATGGTTAACAAAGATCACCAGAGGCTCATCTAAGCCAGAGTTCAAAATGCTTTGAAATTAATTAAAGAAATATTATATGCCACATACATAATATTTAGGAGATAAATTATGTGGATATATCTGTGTTTACTCTGAGTATATGTCTGCACATAGATATGTCTTGACTTTTGGTTTAAGGTGTGATTTTTTTTTTCCTTTTTCCTTTTTTGCTTTGTCAGTTCTGGTGATCTACACAGTGTTTCTTATATGCTAGGCCAGCATGAACTACATCCAAATAGGTTTCATTTTATTTATATTCAGTGATTCTATGATTTTCCTGGGGTGCCCTTGAACCTTCAGCCCTCCTCCCTCAGTCTCAAGATGTCCAGGACTATAGGTGTGTTCCACCCTGTGGATGGGACTCTAAGTTCAGACACCTTGAGCCTGGGCAGGTAAAGCTGGCAACTCTTGCCTAAACCCATGGCTGCCTCTTCACTCTCAGGACTGAGCATGAGCACCATGAAGTTCAGGACCTTCACAAGGTCCTACTGCTGCTGGAACAGTGACCTTCCCATTGATCAGGACGTGACCCATGGGGCTATGTTTACAGATAGGAGCAGGTGTCATACAGACTGGCAGTTGTTCTTGAGCCCAAGGGGACAGAAGTTCTGTGTCCAGAGCTGGGCAAGGTTAGCTTCCTCCCTGCTGCTTCCACACAGGACAGGACAGCTGGCTCAGTGACTGCATGGCCCAGGAAAAACCCACCCACAGTTGCTGCTGTTAACTCCTCTGACTGGGCAGACAGAGATGCCTCTGGCAGGTCACAGCTGTTATGATGCAGGAACTCTGCTAACAGAGGATCATGGCATCCACACATATAGCCCCGAACATGTGCTCTTCTAATTTATGGTCTCTAAAGACCACCAGGAACCATCATTGACTCTCTCATGAAAATCCAAGGGGTGGAGACGGAGGCAGGCCAAGGGCCAGGATGTGCAGGAGAACAGGGTTGTGACCTATATGAGAACAGCCATGTGGGAAGTGAGGAGTGACAGGTGTGAACTCAGAGTAGGAGGGGACAGGACAGAGAAGACCCAGGCAGGAGGGCAGAGGAGAGACACTGGAGGAGCCCAGAATCCAGGGAGAAGGGATGGGAGGGGGAGAGAGGGTGTAACTTAAAAGCTGTCCCCAATCTTCTCCCCTGAGAGTCCTCAGACTGTCAGTAGCCCTGTGCACTAGCAGCATCTGAGTGGAGGTTTGTCCCCTAGTGGGGACAGGAAGAAGTTAAAGTTCTTGAAAGAAATGTGGCTGCCGGTTCCCAGAATGACCTGTGTCCCTGCCACACAGCCCTCCCAGGCAGGCAGGGTGTGCAGAAGGCAGCAGGAGGCAGCAGGAACTCAGCAGCCAGGCCTAGTCCTGCTGGTGTGAGGCTGGACCCTGCTAATACTCTTGGTGAGTTGTAAGGGGCAGTGACCTCTCTCCTGGGACACAGAAAAAAAGACTAACATGCATGAGACGCTGTGTGTTCTCACTTTACCAGAACTGAGTCCTCTCTCCATGTTTCTGATGATTAGTGAGAGGGACTTCAGTGGACAAAGGCAGGAGGAAGTTCCTTGAGGGATCAGGTTGCAGTAGGTGGTGCCTGGGTGCAGGAGGGAACTTACTAGCATCCTGGCAGTCAGGAGGGCAGCATGGTACCTTAGAGTCTGTTTTGCAGAAGACCAGGTGATCACTCCCTAGAAGTCTTTTTGGGCCTGAGCACTCAGCAAGGAGTGACAAAGTGTCTCTGTGGATATCCTGGTTATGCCCTGGACTGACTTTGCACACAAGTGTCCATGCTTTGGCTCAGACCTTCCTGGCCTTCTCCAAGGTTCTGCGCTGTTTTCCCTGAGCCCAGCCTGATGTACAGCATCCCCTGGGCTCTGAAGCTGCTCCTGCTGCACCTGGAGGCTGCCCTCCCTGGGGGCTGGTGCTGTGGCTGCTGTACCTGCAGGGCCTGCTGAGCGTCCTGCTCATGAGAGTTGGTGGCAGCTCCAGGACACACACTGGGCCTGTGCAGGTGACAACAGAATTTTGGATATATCTGTTCACACTCGTGTGTAAGGGTTTGAGTGCAGGCTGAAGACTTGTGCTACAAACACCTTCCCATAAATTATATTTACTTTGTTATTCACTTACAGATGTGGAATATATTTATGTTAAATATGGAGATCATTACCTTCAAGTAACCTAATGGTGTAAAATAGATTGTTTCCTTAACCATGAATAAGACGATGTTGTCCTGGATATAAGCATTTTTTTTTCAATGAGTAAAAGAATGAATATTATGTTTTTGATCATTATTTTAATGAGAATCTGTCAAACACATTTTCTATACAACTTTCGTTGGAATATAGAAATCAGATTAATTTCCATAGGGGTTTGGGATGGTGGAGGGAGTTGTTTCACCATGTCACCTCCCCAGACACTCAGAAACCACCTCAGCCAAGGCTCCTTGTTCAAGACTTGGCCACTGTTCCAGATGGTGGCAGACATTGGAATCAACCCTGTGATGCTGTGTTAGGAGCTTCCCTGTATGCAGACACCTTCACATCCTGATGCAACATGTTCCGACCAATTATTGCCTTCAGTCAGGCTTGGCAGTGCCAGGTTGCAGTAACAAAGATGTTGCCCACTCAGATAATGAGGCATGGCTCCAGGTGTAGGTGTCACACACAGGGGTTGAGTTACATTCACCTGTTCTTTTGAAAACCTGACTCTTTGCCTCATTTTAAAGGCTTCTCCCCAATAAAAGTGTTCAGCCCATCCTCCCAGCTCTCTTCCTTGCCTGATTGCCCCTCTTGTGGAAGCTGCTGCTGAAGACCAGTCACTGAACCCAAAGAAAAGGTATTTTTTCTGTCTGTGTCTTCATTTATTCCCCAAATTCACTTAGAATGACCTTGATAGATATTTTCCTGTGATATGACAGTGATGATTATACAGGAATGCAGGAGGAATGAGCTAAGGGGTTTGTGGAAGCTTACACCTGATTACAAAGGACATCCTGGAGGCCAGACTAAGTATGCCGAGGTCAGAGTCCATGTGGGGTGCCTCTGAGAGGGCAATTTTTGGGAAACTGAAAGAAGTGGAAGACCCATTGAAGATCCCTGAGACTGAGAGATGCCAGTAACACAGAACATCTGCTGAGGAAAGCTGCAGGATCAAGCAGAAACAAGACCAGAGAGAAGGCATGTGGGTTGCACCCACAAAGCCATCTGTGGAGCTCCACAGCCCTTTGGAGAGAATATCAGAGTGCTGTGTGCCCCAGATGCTGGATGTAGGGCTAAAGGACTAATTTTTCCAGCTGGATATTTGGATACTGGTCCCATTCCTTCTTTGTATGCCCTGGGACTTTCTTCCTTTTAAAATTTTTCTTCTTTTTTTAAATTTTGGAATGGAAATGCTTACTTGGTGATTTTGTATATTGGATATGTTTAACAAGATTTTGATTTGTACAGGAGATCACACTGAGAATTTGCATTGAACTTGGATTTGAGCAATCCAGGAACTGTTAAGAGTATGCAAATTTCTTCAATGGCCTAAATGTATTTCACATTGTGAGGTGGTCATGAGCCCACCTGTCGGGTCAGGGCACAATGTTATGATGTGGATATAAAATGCTCACCAAAAGCTCATGTGTGAGACAATGCAAGGGTTCAATGAAATAATCAGATTATGAGTTGTCATCCAATCCCTAAACAGTGCATTAATCCTCTGAAGATTAACTAGGGGGTTACTGTGGGCATGCAAGGTGTGGCTGGAAGCTGGTCATTGGGGACGTGCCTTTGAGTGATAGATTTTTGCCCCTTATGTGCAGGGCCTCTCTCTTGGCTTCCTGGTACCTCATCCTAAGTGGTATTTGTCCCTGTCACCTTTCTTCCAGGATGTTCTGCCTCAGCTGGGGCCCAGAGCAATGCACTTGGCTGTCTATTAACTGAGACCTCAGAATAGTGAGCCCTAAATAAACTTGTCCCGTTAAATCCTTGTCAGGTTCCTGTTCCCAGAAGGAAAAAAAATGACTAAAGCAACTTCCAACATTGATAGGGTGGAAGCTTGTTGAGCTTGGGGCAGCTGGGTTTGGAGGTCGCCCGAGAGAGAAGGCCTGGCCTGGGGTGAGTGGGGCATGTGGACCTGTGAACATGCCATAGGAGGGGGCTCAGTATATGAGTTAGCTGAATGAGGGTTGAGGCTTGGACTGGAAAATACTCATGGAAGAGTTAAACATTTTTCACTTTTTTTTCTTTCTTTTGAGGACATGTTGGCTTGGGCTCACACCTTCAGAGGTTCGGTTCATTCATGGTTGTCTGATTTGATTCCATTCCTCTGGTCCAAAGTGAGGCCCATGACAGACGAGCATGGAGAAGAGAAGCTGCTCCTCTCAAGGTTCCTAAGAAGTCACAGGGACAAGGTAGACTTCTCAAGGACATGTGGCCTAACTTCCTCCAGGAATGCCTAGCACGCCGAGAGTCACCATCCAGTTAGTCCATCCAATTATAAAACCACTAAATGGATTAATCTACAGCTGAGGTTACCATTTTCATAATCTCAACATTTCATATCTAAAAATTCCTGCATTAACTTGAGTTTTGGGGCCACCTTATATTCAAACAATAGCATTCTGCTCTGTACCCCTGAAACTCATGATCATGTCACTATGAAAAATACATTTACTCTCCTTGCAAGAGTCCCCATAATCTTAACAATTCCTGCTTATGCAAAACTCCTAGTCCAAATTCTGATCTAAGACTCAAGGTAAACTCTTGATTGTGAGACAATAAATGTCACTAAAAGGCAAAGGATTTCTGCCCATTTGCTTCTGAATATCATCAGCAGTATTCATATAACCAAATGCAGTGTTTTTCCTTTATTCCTCAGTCAGTGAGACATGGTGCCCACCATCGGGAAGAGCTCGGAAGATAGAGTCTGTCCATCCTGTCTTGGGGCCATGAGGACACTGTGGTTGAGCAATGTAAGTCTAATCTTCAGGTATCCAAACCTTCAACCCTTGTCATAGGGAAACCTGCCAGTGTTGTACTTCCTCTACCTGCATGTGGAGCACTTTGATCCCTTGTTCCCATGAATGAAAAGACCAAATCCAGGCACCTAGTCCTCATTCCTTTTCTTTAACAATTAGGATCTTTTTTTCAGTGTAGTTTCCAACAAGGTGCCCCCAACTTCCCTTCCCCAAATTTCTTTACAACAACACCATGTCCCCTGCACAGGTTTCCTGCTGCTGTGGAGCCTCTCTACTGGTCCCTGCAGGAGCTTATTCTAGGACATGGTTCTGATCAGAGAAACACCTGTAAATGTACAAAACACCCCCTCATTTCAAAGAAACTCATGTCTCCAGTGCTTTGCTTTGACAGGTGGTGGCCCTTTTCCCCACCTTGGGCATCACAGAACCATTGGGATGTATCAGGAGAACACAGGTGATGGTCTCACAGAGAACTGGCCTGAAGTCCTCGGTTCTAGCTGCATCTCAGGTCAGTCCATCCATTAGCTTCATGGGACAATGTAGAGCCCACAGATGATTGTGGAGCAAGGGACAGGCTCTTTTACCATTCTAAGTAAATCATAACCAGGATATTATGAGTATTTAATCCAATAAATATGGGAAAATACAAATGTATTCTTCAAACTCTGTGTCTGATATCATAACCCCACCCCAGAGAGGTGTACTGATATCCACCTAATTCCATCAGTAGACACATTGTCAGGCCTGCATTTCTGAAGCTAAGGAGGAACAAAATGAGTAAGGCCACAGAGGAGCCTCCCTGGGCCTTTCCAGCAAACCCCCCAGTGACCTCAGAGCCTGGCTGCAGATGAGCAGTGCCCTCAGGAGGTGAAGGCAGCAGGAGGAGCTGCTGGGGCATCCCAGCCTAACACTTCTGCTCCCTGAGAGGTTATGTCTTGGCCTGTATCACTGTGGGAAGGACAGTGTTACTCTGTTGACAGTGATAAGGGGCAACATCTTCAGGCTCCAGGCTGCTGATGGTGAGAGTGAAATCTGTCCCATATCCATTGCCACTGAACCTTGAGGGGACTCCAGATTGCGGGTTGGATGCACTATAGATGACGAGTTTAGGAGCTTGTCCTGTTTTCTGCTGAAACCACTGAAAATTATTTTACTGTCCCTACAGGTGATGGTGACTCTGTCTCCAGGAAACACAAGCAAGGAGGATGGAGACTGGGTCATTCTGATGTCACATATGATACCTGGCATTGAAACATAAATGGAAATATCCTTGTAAGTAGTGATGTTACAAGAGCACTTTCCTGTGTAGCCAGGCAGCAATGATTTTCTGATTAGTAAATCCCCATTAGTGTCCCTCTTTACCTGGGAGGCAGAGCAGCAGGAGCCCCAGGAGCTGAGCAGGGGCCCTCATGGCCATGATGTGTCCTGACTGGGACTGACTCCTGCACAGGGTGTGAGCACCCACTGAAGAAGTCCTCAGGGCAGTGGGCTGTGCTGTGGGAACATGCAAATCAGCAGGGCTGGGCAGGCTGGGCACAGCTGCAGGGCGGGCTCCTCCTGGTCAATCAACACAGGCTCAGTGTGTCCAGGTGTCCCAGGTCAGACTAGGGCAGCTCATATTTGCTTGGGGTGAACATGGTTCCCTGGGGCCACAGGACACAGTCAGCCCCCTGAGCTGTGAGAGGTGATCTGTATTCACTTTCTGGTTGAGGACAGGCTGTCCTTGTGTCTTAAGCACAGTTCTGTGTTGGTGATCCTTGGAGGAGGAGGAGGCATTACAGAAGTAAGGGGATGGAATTTATCTTTGGAGGTAAAAAACAGAAATAAAGACAAAAAGAGAGAAAGATGTATAAACTCACTGAGGTGTTTGGTGTTTCTGGATATTGCCACAGCATGGGTAAGAGTCAGGGAATGAGGGACCCACCCATGGACCCAGCCCTCTCTGCCTCAGAGTCCCACAGAGCACACTTATACCTATCATGGTGCTCATCTTCTCCAGACCAGCAGGTCTAAGGCCAGCCAGGATCTTCAACTTAACTATCTTTCAGGATAAGTAACAATAATTTTACAAACAATAGAGATTTTAAAAACTTTAGAATTTGAAGTTTGGAGAATTAGGGCATGGCCAGCATCTTAGTAAACACAGTAAAGATCCAGATTCTGTGTATAATTCTGCTTTACCAGTATTACCACATGTGTTTTAAGTCTTAATAATGCCTCAAGATCTAAAGAGGGCTGCAGTTTTTCTAAACATCATGTCCTCCATCAGGTCCTCTTGTACGTTTTCCAGAAATAAAACTCCTGCTCTTCTAAGAGTTATAAAAAACCTTCCCAATAACTGTTCACAATCTTTTTCTTTTCTTTTGTTTCATTTTTTTTCTTTAATTTCTCCCTTTGGATCTGGTGACTGAACCCAAGGCCTGGTGCATACTGCACAGTTCTCTACCTCTGAGGCAGAGCCCCAGCCCCTGCCTCCCTCAGTTATACATCATTTCTGGGATCAATAGTTGTCTCCTGATACTTCCTCCTGCCCTGGTATGGGAGGGCTCACCTGTTCCTACCACAAACAGCAGGACAGAGCTTGTGAGCAGTAAATTAAAGGGAAAGGAGAAGGTTTAAAAGTTTCACTGTATTTTAAATATCCCTGTTCTTTTGCTAAGTTCCTTAGGGAAGGGATACTACAATGAAATATTTTTCTTATTAGTTTCTCATGACAATACAATGATCTTGACATATCATACATTTGAATCAAATGGGTATAGTTTTTCATTTTTCCAAGTGTACAGATTGCAGAATCACATTGGTTATAAAGACACGTATATACATACAGCAATACTAGTGTCTATTGCTGCCCTTCCTATCCCCCTTCCTCTCCCCTCCCCTACCATCACTTCTCTCTATCCAATCTTATGTGACACATTTCTTTTTTTCCCTCACATCATCATACCTGTATTTTGTATAACGATTAAGGTCTCTTTTCATCTTCTGTGCAATTTCCCTTCTCCCTCCCATTCTCTCCCACCTCTCTTACCTATTTAGTTGTAGTCTTCTTCTCATGCTTTTTCTCCCTTACCCATTCAGAGTCGCCCCCCCCTTATATCAGAGAAGACATTTGGCATTTTTTTTTTATCGATTTACTAACTTCACTTAGCAGTGAGGCTGAGGACATGGGGAAGCAGAGGCCCTGCCCTCAGGCTGTGGGCAACAGATCCAGGGAAGAAAGGTGCTCCACACCCTGGGGAGCTGAGCCAAGCTGAGAGACCACAGACAGGGGAGGTTCAGAGTCCAGGAGTTAGTGCTGGGCCTGGCTCTGTGGGGTGGCTGCACTCTGTGCTAAGCCCACTGTCCTTGACAGAGACTCTGCTGGACCTGAAAGGAGGATCAGCAAAGACCCACCAGAGCCTCATCTCAGCCAGAGTTCAAATTGCTTAGAAATGAATGAAAGGAATATTATATGCCACATATAGAATATATAGAAGATAAATTATGTGGATATACCTGTGTTTCCTCTGCATCTCTAGTATGAGTATATGTCTGCATACAGATATTTCTTAACTTTTCAAAAATGAGTTTTTATATTTATTTTTTCCCTTTGTTACTTTGTCAGTTCTGGTGATCTACACAAAGTCTCTTACATGCTAGGCCAGCATGAACTACACCCAAATCAGTTTCATTTTATTCATACCCATTGTTTCTATAGTTTTCCTGGGGTGGCCTTGAGACTGCAGTCCTCCTCCCTCGGTCTAAAGGTGTCTGGGACTATAGGCATATGCCACCCTGCCCATTGGACTCTAAGTGCAGACACCCTGAGCCTGGGCAGGTAAAGCTGGCATCTCTTGCCTAAACCCATGGCTGCCTCTCCACTCTCAGGACTGAGCATGAGCACCATGAAGTTCAGGACCTGCATAGGGTTCTCCTGTTGCCTGGAACAGTGACCTTCCCATTGCTCAGGACACTGAAGCACATGATGGGCTCCAGTAACAGAGAGAAGCAAGTGTCATAGAGACCAGCAGGTGTTCTGTGTCCCAAATAGAATTTCTATGTCCAGAGTTGATCAAGGGCAGCCCTCTCTGTTGGCTTCCTCCACACAGGGCAGAATAGCTGGCTTAATGACTGCATGGACACAGGACAACACATTCACAGCGGCTGCTGGTCACCCCTCTGACTGGACAGACAGAGGTGCCTCTGGCAGGTCACAGCTGACATGATGCAGGGACTCTGCTAACAGAGGATCATGGCATCAATACATACAGCCCCGAACACCTGCTCTTCTAATTTCTGGTCTCTAAAGACCACCAGGAGCCATCATTGACTCTCTCATGAAAATCCAAGGGGTGGAGACGGAGGCAGGCCAAGGGCCAGGATGTGCAGGAGAACAGGGTTGTGACCTATATGAGAACAGCCATGTGGGAAGTGAGGAGTGACAGGTGTGAACTCAGAGTAGGAGGGGACAGGACAGAGAAGACCCAGGCAGGAGGGCAGAGGAGAGACACTGGAGGAGCCCAGAATCCAGGGAGAAGGGATGGGAGGGGGAGAGAGGGTGTAACTTAAAAGCTGTCCCCAATCTTCTCTCCTGAGAGTCCTCAGACTGTCAGTAGCCCTGTGCACTAGCAGCATCTGAGTTGAGGTTTGTCCCCTAGTGGGGACAGGAAGAATTTCAAGTTCTTTGAAGGAAGTGTGGCTGCTGGTGGCCAGCATTACCTGTGTCCCTGCGCACAGCCCTCCCAGGCAGGCAGGATATGCAGAAGGCAGCAGGAGGCAGCAGGAGCTAAGTAGCAAAGCCTGGTTCTGAGGGTGCCAGGCTCGATGATGCTAATGCTCTAGGTGAGTTGTAAGGGACAGTGACCTCTGTCTTGAGACACAGAAAGAAAGATGAACATGAGTGACAACCTGTGTGTTCTCACTTTACTAGAAGTCAGTGCTCTCTCCACATTTCTGATGAATAGTGAGAGGGACATCACTGGACAAAGGCAGAAGAAATTGTCCTGGAGGATCAGGAGGCAGTAGGTGGTGTCAAGGTGCAGAATGTTTGGGAGGGATTTTACTACTATTCTGGCAATCAAAAGAGCAGCACAGTACCTTAGTGTCTGTTTTGCAGAGGACAAGGTGGCCACTCCCTGGGAGTTCTTTTGGGCCTGAGCCCTCAGCAAGAGCAACAATGTGTCTCTGTGGACATCCTAGCCATGTCCTGTATAGACGTTGCGCATAATGCACATAATGTCCATGCTTTGTCTCAGGCCTTCCTGGCCTCCTCCAAGGCTCTGCACTGTCCCCCCCCCCTGAGACCAGCCTGGTGTCTAGCATCCCTGGGCTCTGCAGCTGCTCCTGCTGCACCTGGAGGCTGCCCTCCCTTGGGGCTGGTGCTGTGACTGCTGCACCTGCAGGGCCCGGTGAGCATCCTGCTCAGGAAAGGGTGTAGTAGCTCCAGGACACACACAGGGCCTGTGTTAGTGACATCCATAGAATCAATGATGTGTGTGTGTTCATAGGTGTGCATACATGTAGAAGTGCAATCTGAAGGCTTGTGCCACCAACATCTTCCCACAGATTACTTTTCCCCTTTCTGCTATGGAATATTGTTGTGTTTAAAATGGAAATCATCACCTTGAAGTAACCCAACAGTGTAAAATAAGTTATTTCCTTAACCATAATTACCACTATGTTGTCCTGAGTGTAAACATTTTTTCTTTCCTTGAAGGACGTGTGTGGTGTCCGGATGAAATAGTGACAATCTTGGTGAGGGTGAGACACAGGTAATTATATAAAAGTAAGATTGTGGGTATAGGTCTAATGCAGTGTTACTGGTGTCCCTATAGGAAGGGGAAATAAGGTCTCAGAGACACCAGGAAGCCATGTGGCACAGGAGAATGGCCACCTGAGAGTCAAGGGGGAGCAGAATGACCTGCTGGTGACTTGATGTTGGCCTGAGATGCTACAGTCATGGGAAAGTCCATTTTTTATGTGAAGCTTCCCAGTGGGGGCTTTATTTATGGCAGCAGAGTGACCACAATGCTGGATGCAGGAGAAGAATTCAGTCCAGAGGGACACTGAATACTCTGTGAGGGTATTCTATAGGGCCACTGTGTAGCACCTTCAACAGAGACAGGACCCCGAGATCCAAGGAAGCAGAGGCTGCCACCCCAGGCTGAAGGAGGCTGAGGAGATCTGGCTCCACAGCATCTAGTGGGTCTCCACTGGACCATTTGCTACAGAAGACACTAGGCGGTGACTGAGCACATGTGAAATGCCATGGAGATGAGAGGGGACAGGGCACTAATGTCCATGTCCTGGCTACAGGTACACTGCAGTTTTGGGATGAGAGCTGTCTGTACGAAGTCCTGCTGAGGTGGGGGGTGTGGCCTCAGGTCTTCACCTCATCCTCACATGACCCTAGGAAGGAAGGACTAACTTCTCCATCCTGAGGGCAGCTGGTAGCCAAAATCTATGTGAAGCACTGATTTCCACCTTCTCTTGTTTAACTGGTAGAGTCCTCAGCTCCTGAAGAGCTGGGCTCTAGACCATGCTCATCTCATTTCTGGAGCCAGGATTATGGATGTGAGCAACCATGAGTCTGAGTCACAGACCCCATAGGTTGGGCCACTGACCTGAGGAGAACCTGCAGGGCGAGCACCTTCTCCCACCTAGATGAGGGGCCATGGATCCTGGTCCACCTGCTGCCCATCAATGGTGAATGTGAGACCAAATTTTGGGGACCTAGTGAACAAGTTTTCCCTACAGGACAGTCCAGCTTGCTCATGCACATTCTTGTGTGTGTTCTCCTGTGGGGTCTTTTGCCTATGATTGCACTGTGTGGGGATAGGACATGACAGAGGGGACAGGATTTCAGCCACCACTCATGTACAAAGTCCCTGAGTCCTCTTTGGTCATTATTGCTCTGTGTCCATGAAGCCCACAGAAAGAAAGGCTGGGGGAAGTGTGTGCACAACAGTTCTGCAGGTGACCTTGGACTGACCCAGGCCTTCCTGTGACCCACTTGTGGTTCTCATGAACACATAGTGTGCTGGGTGCAGCATCCTCAGACCCAGGGGAGCTGGCATAAGAGCTCAGGCCCCTTCCTGTCCCTGAAGAGAAGCAGCTGGACTTTCATACTTTGGCAAATGGAGTCTCATTGCCCAGGAGATAAAAGCCTAGACGGGAATCTCTGTGGTGCTTGGGGCAGGGATTAGGTTGGTCCATTTTCTCCTGGAAGTATTTGCAGAGATTCATGAGGAGTGGTCTCCTGGGACTTGTTCCTCTAGTGACCTGAACTCCATAGGCTGCCTGTTCTGTAAACCGGAACCTTTTCTATGAAAGCAATTAGCGCCAACCAAGGGCTCACTGCCTGGTGCACACAGAGGTCTATATGGTGACATCAGTTTTTATTTTTTTATTAATTTTTTTTGTGTGATTTAGATGACTTTTTTTTCTTTTTTTTTATTGTTGGTCGTTCAAAACATTACATCTTTCTTGATATATCATATTTCACAATTTGATTCAAAAGGGTTATGAACTTCCATTTTTACCCCATATACAGATTGCTGAATCACATCAGTTACATCAGTTACATTTCTATTGATTTACACATTGCCATTCTAGTGTCTGATGAATTCTGCTCTCTATCCTATCCTCTACTATCCCCCCTCCCCTCCCCTCCCCTTCCCTTTTCTCTCTCGACCACCTCTACTGTAAAACATTTATTCCACTTGTATTATTCTTCCCTTACCCCTCACTTCCTCTTGTATGTAATTTTGTATAACCCTGAGGATCACCTTCCCTTTCCCTGCAATTTCCCTTCTCTCTCCCTTTCCCTCCCACCTCTCATCCCTATTTAATGTTAATCTTCTACTCCTGCTCTTCGTCTCTATTCTGTCCTTAGTTACTCCCCTTATATCAAAGAAGTCATTTGGCATTTGTTTTTTAAGGATTGGCTAGCTTCACTTAGCATAATCTGCTCTAATGCCATTCATTTCCCTCCAAATTCTATGATTTTGTCATGTCTTAATGCAGAGTAATACTCCATTGTGTATAAATGCCACATTTTTTTTATCCATTCATCTATTAAAGGGCATCTAGGTTGGTTCCACAATCTTGCTATCCTGAATTGTGCTGCTATGAACATCGATGTAGCAGTGTCCCTGTAGCATGCTCTTATTAGGTCTTTAGGGAATAGACCGAGAAGTGGAATAGCTGGGTCAAATGGTGGTTCCATTCCCAGCTTAAATTATACTACAGAGCAATAGTAACAAAAACAGCATGGTACTGGTACCAGAACAGGCGGATGGACCAATGGTACAGAATAGAGGACACAGTAACCAATCCACAAAACTACAACTATCTTATATTTGATAAAGGGGCTAAAAGCATGCAATGGAGGAAAGATAGCATCTTTAACAAATGGTGCTGGGAAAACTGGAAATCTATTTGCATCAAAATGAAACAAAATCCCTTTCTCTCACCATGCACAAAAGTTAACTCAAAATGGATCAAGGATCTTGATATTAAATCAGAGACACGGTATCTGATAGAAGAAAACGTTGGCTATGATCTACATACTGTGGGGTCGGGCTCCAAATTCCTCAATAGGACACCCATAGCACACGAGTTAACAACTAGAATCAACAAATGGGACTTACTCAAACTAAAAAGTTTTTTCTCAGCAAAAGAAACAATAAGAGAGATAAAAAGGAAGCCTACATCCTGGGAACAAATCTTTACTCCACACACTTCAGGTAGAACCCTAATATCCAGAGTATACAAAGAACTCAAAAAATTAGACAATAAGATAACAAATAACCCAATCAACAAATGGGCCAAAGACTTGAACAGACACTTCTCAGAGAAGGACATACAATCAATCAATAAGTACATGAAGAAATGCTCACCATCTCTAGCAGTCAAAGAAATGCAAATCAAAACCACCATAAGATACCATCTCACTCCAGTACGATTGGCAGCCATCATGAAGTCCAACAACAACAAGTGCTAAAGAGGATGCTGGGAAAAGGGTACACTTGTTCATTGTTGGTGGGACTGCAAATTGGTGCAGCCAATTTGGAAAGCAGTGTGACATCAGTTTTTAGAAAAAGAAAGTCTAAGCTATGAGGTAAACTGGCAAGGAGGTCAGGAGCAGGAAGCTCAGATTGGCTTCCCCACTAGGGTGCAGCAGCAGAGTTTGCAGACAGTGGAGAAGCTGCTTATTTGTAATATAGTAAGAAATATATTGGGGGACTTTCACAGGGGTGTAGAAGGTTATTGTCATCTTCACAAGTCACATGCTTTGTCTGAGAAGGGTTTCAGGGTCAATATAAAGGATCATGAGCTTGTGAATGTAACAAAAGCTGCCTCTTATGCCCAGGTCTATTGTGGAAAAGCCTGTTTCAAACCATCCTTGAGTGGATTCTGAATGGTGTTTCTGAAAAATGCCTGAAATACTTTGTTAGTGAATTTATATTCAGGTATGTCCTTGTTTTATCTGATTTCAAAATTTCCACTGGTGGGTCCTAGCAAATAGAAAAATTCTGGTGTGTCGGAGGAAAAAGAGACACAAAACACATTGTTAGGATATAAGGTCCTGTGAATGGGCACAGGACACTGACTCCAGAAAAGTCTGAGTGTCCACAAATTCCCACTTCCATGAAGCCCTGTGTCCTGCTCTGGGTTCAGGAGAAGACATAGCTGGATGAATTCTGCAGACTCAAAGCCAAAAGGAGCTGGGACCCTCATATTCCAGATCACAATACAGAGAAGTGTCCCAAGGCCTTATTCTGGAATGCAGAGGAAATTACCTGTTAGCAGGACCTGAGAAGAATTGCTGCACCCATCATTAACATAATTCCTCTGTCTATGACAGAGGAAGCCATCATCGGGTCAGGACCCTGTATGCAGGGACCCTGGCACATGATTTGGCTTGTGTAGTCACTGTTAACCCTGAGCAGAGCCCTGGGTGTTTATGAATTTTTCTGACTCTCCATTTCCTCCTACTACCCTACAGATAACACCAAGAACTTCCCATAGTGTTTTGTCTCTGCCATGTCCCTTGGGAAGCAAAAGAGGGCATAAGGGACCAAGCATCTTTCCTACATGAATTAAGCTAAGTTGCTGTCTCCTACATTCTCACTTCCATGGGTCAGAAGAAACATAAAACTGCAGAAGTCTGCTTTTATGTCACTAGAGAGAACACTTATGCACTGGCAAAAAGAGATTGAAGGCAGATGGCAGCTATTATTTCCCTCTGGAATCATCTGGGTTGCTTTGGAGGCCACTGTGGCCTTCCTGAGGGTAATGAACTGCACCATCTCAGCTCCAGGATGCTGATGGTTAGGGGGAAGTCTCTCGATGACCCACTGCACCTTAGGCTGAGACACCACTGGGCCTGCAGGTTGCAGCACAGATGAGGCCTCCAGGGGTCTTCCCAGGCTTCTGCTGATGCCAAGGTCACTAATTGCCCACACTCCACCTTGCTATTCCCCTGGAGACAGGATTCTCACAGAGTCTGTGTCAGCACAGTTTGTCAATTGAAACTTGAATTAGAACTAAGACTGAATCATTGCTTGTTCAATTAGGGTCTAACCACAGTCTCCACAATAGAACTGAATCACTGCAGTTTTGGTCACTGGGCTTGCTGATCCAGCGTGCTGGAAAAGGGTCCAAAGCATTGAAGGGGTTTTCACAGACATGCAGAACCATCACATGTTCTCTTCAGCTGGGAGCCAGGGGAACAGGAGGCAGAGGAGCTCCCTGTGGGTCTCTCTGAGGCAGAGCTCCCCAGGGATCTGGCCAAGGCACTGATATGGCTCTGACCCTAGGGAGGAATTGGAGGAGCAAGAAACCTCACCCTTGTGAGATTTAGTGAAGAGCAACACTCTCCTGCAATGCGAGTGTAGCTGCAAGGAAACTTCAAGTGCAGAGAGAAGTAGGACAGGCTCTGAGCTCCTTGGTGATTGGCTCCAGGTTCCTGAGGCAGATGGTGGTGCTGTCCAGCAGGAAGAAGCTCTGCCTCCCATGATCCTCTGTACTCTGCCTAGCTCTCATGCTGGCCCTGAGTTAGGCCATCAGGTTGGGGACAGAGCTGTCCCACAGATCAAGGGACATGGGTGGAGTTTTCTGCAGCTGCCCTCAACTCACATTCCATATCAGTGAAGCTCTGACACTAGCATTACCCTCCTTGCAGGTGTAACTTCTAGTTAATTAAGATGATCCTTTGACCAAAGACACTCAACACCTCTGTTCTTTTTATGATATCATTGTCTCCATCGTGAAAATGCTCCTCACAACTGTCAAAGAGCAGCTTCTCTGAGACCAACAGGATTCAGCCTTAATTTCTCCCCACAGCCTCACTGGGCTCTGGGTGGTATCTTCACTACCTTCTCTCAGCTCTTGAATTCTACTTATTTGTCTTGATCTGCAATAAAATATCTACTGGACTGCCCATCACAGCCACTAGAGCTGATCACTTTACTTTTCTCACCAGTTACGTTCAAACCATCACCTCAGAAAACCCTCACAGGCCATGTCCCAGCCTTCCTGCTCAGGGGACCCTTGTTTTGTCTTTTAACCTTCTCTATAATATTTGTCAAATGACTCACAAAAAAGAAAAGCCCAACACCTTCACTTGGGGTCTGCTGCACTAGAATTCCTTCAGCTTTCTCTTCTAGGGTCTCTGGAAATGCACAAGAGGCACATTTCCTAAAACAGTGTTTTAGAAAATAGGGGTATTTTTAAATCAATTTTCGGCTAATGAATTTATTCAGAATATTTTAAATATTTTAAGGCATTATAGTTGCACATAATCTTGGTCCATGATGTTCCTGTTTGCATGTGCTCATTGTCAAACATTGTAATGATGCAAAGTAGAACACAGGTTGAAGATCCATTTTCTAAATGTGGGAACCTGGAAGTGTTTCTTCAGATTCTGAAAACTTTTTATCATTTACTAACTGATCATTCCCATATAAAAATCCAAAATCTACTGGAATTTATTCCAAAACTTTAGGCTTCTGAGTTTTTTTGGATATGGGAAATTAGGACTAGAAAGGCTCAGCTTGCTCTACAATAAGGTGCAGTAGAATAGAGTCACCCAGAGCACCGAGGATGTGACTGTGGACTAGGGGGACCATTGCTAGGTGGACTCTGTGTGTGAGGAGCATGCTGTGTGTTGTGGTCCACTCTGTTTTCGGATATTTCGGATATTTCTAAGACAAGGTGACTGATTGGCTGGGCTTGTCTGCCATCTACTGGTAGATCTTAGGCATAACATGGTTAGGGTTTTAGACTCTGGGTCCCATGAGGCTTCACTGCTAATCTTCACTATTTCTCAGGGAGCTGACCCTATTGCATCTATCACTGGGACAGATTCTGTAAGGAACAAAGATGTCCAGCTCATATCACTGATTTTTCTTGTAGCTGAGGACAAATGACTAGCAGACAACCAGAGATTCAAAAGTGATAATTGAGAAGAGGGTCCCAGAGAGTCAAGGGCTTCATGGGTAGAGGTTCCCACCTTCTGTGGCAGATGACACTGATTGCTAAGGGAGGAACAGAGCATCCCCATGTCTAGATCTGTGTCTTTTATTGTCAAAGTCACTGGGGATGGAAAGATTCACCATAAATGTTTGATAAATATGTAGTGTGAGGAATGTACTAATTATGTGATTTCATGATCACAAAATGCAGGTTTGGAAATCTCACATTGCAACACACAAATGCATACAATTATTTATCCCATTAAATATTTAGAAAGCTGTCATTCATATTTCCATTCACTTTTATTAATAAACCTCTGCTTGTGCCAGGCATGGTGGTGCAGCCCTAAAAGCAGATGGGGCATCTGAGGCAGGATGATCACAAGTTTAGAGCCAGCCTCAACAAAAGTGAGGTGCTAAGCCATGCTGTGAGTTCCAGTCTCTAATAATAAATAAAATATAAAATAGACTTGGGGATGTGGTTCAGTGGTTAAATACCCAGAGTTTAATCTCAGTACTAAGTATGTGGGGGTGGGGGGCAACTTCTGCTTGTCATAACTTCAGTGGTTTTTACTGTGGTTTGAACCAATATCTATGCCATTGCACCTCTCCTAGGTGCACTGATGCATGTTCTTTATTTTAAAATGAGGAACATTCTCATGTCTGTCTGCTAGTGTTTAGCAGGAGAAAGAGAGTAAGAGTGCAGAGGGGCTCCCAGTTTCCTTCAAGGAAAACTTCCTAGTGACCCTTAGGGCCTGACTGCCTCTTAGCAGTGCCCTCAGCAGGTGGAGGCAGCCCAGCCTCACACTTCTGCTCCCTGGGAGGTTTTTGTCATGACCTGTGTCACTGTGGGAGGAGAATCCCAACTCTGTTGACAGTAATAATTAGCAGCATCTTCAGGCTCCAGGATGCTCATGGTGAGAGTGAAATCAGTCCCAGATCCACTGCCAGTGAACCTCGAGTGGACCCCAGATTGCAAACTGGTTGCATCATAAAGGAGGAGCTTAGGAGCTTGACCTGGTTTCTATTGGTACCAGTATAAATCATCACTAATGTACTCACTTGCCTGGCAAGTGATGGTGACTCTCTCTCCTCAAGATTTAGACAGGGACGATAGAGACTGTGCCATCTGGATGTCACATTTGGCAGCTAATATTTGAAATGACAAAATCAAACAAAGTTTCAAATAATTAGACATGCAGTTAAAGAACTTATGGGCAGGGGTAGTCAGCACTGACCATAGTGCATTTAGTACATGCTCAGTGTTGTCCCCCCTTTCCTGGGAGGCAGAGCAGCAGGAGCACCAGGAGTTGAGCAGGGGCCCTCATGGCCATGCAGTGTTCTGACAGGAACTGAACTGCACAGGGTGTGAGCAGCCTCTTACGAAGTGCTCAGGGCACTGGGCTGTGCTGTGGGCACACGCAATTCAGCAGGGCCGAGCAGGCTGTGCAGGGCTGGCTCATATGTCACTCAGCACAGGCCCATGTCCCCAGGCATCGCAGGTCAGAATAGGACAACATAAATTTTTTTACAGAATACATGCTTACCCTGGAGCCATAGGATAGATTTGGTCACTGTCCTGTGAGTTTTAACTTATTGCTCTCTTCATTCTTCAAAGAATGGTCTATAATTCTTTCTTTCTTTCTTTCTTTCTTTCTGTCTTTCTTTCTTTCTTTCTTTCTTTCTTTCTTTCTTTCTTTCTTTCTTTCTTTCTTTCTTTCTTTCTTTCTTTCTTTTTTTTCTTCCTTTTTTTCCAGTGGGCTACCCAGGATTTAACCCAGAGTTGCAATCCACTGATCAACATCTTCAAACATATATGTATATATACACATATAGCTTTTTGTTGTTGTTGTTGTTTTGTGTGTGTGTGTGTGTGTGTGTGTGTGTGTTTGAGAGAGAGAGAGAGAGAGAGGACAGAGTCTTGCTAAGTTGTTTAGAACATTGCTTGTTTGCAGAGGCTGACTTTAAATTTGTGAGCCTTCTGCCTCAGCCTCCTAAGCTGCTGAGGTTAAAGGCATGTGCCACCATGCCTGACTGTATTGTTTCCTAATGTTGATTCTATTAAAGGACCTTGGAATACAGCAGGATTAAGAAAAAACAAAAAAAGATTAATTTTTCATGTGTAAGGTAAGAGCGATACACACAAGAAGAGAGTTGAATTTTAAGTCTTTGGAGACATTTGGGTTTCACTTGAAACTGGCTTAGACTGACTCAGATGCCAGGGGAGGAAAGGACCTAACCTGATTTCAGGCCTGCCTGCCTCAGTCTCCCCAGACACTTAACACAGGACACTGCCTCCTGAGCACCAGGGCTCAAGTCCAGACATGTCTTTCACTTAAGCATCCTTTCTGGAGAAGTAAGAATGATTTTAAAAGCAAGTTTGAGTTTCATTTATCCCTCCAGGGAAGGTTTAAGAAATAAATCAACTAAGAATGTTGGAGTGTGTGAGGATTTGAAATAGCTCAGAGAAAGCAGAAAGGACCCAGATTCCCTCTTTGTTTTCCATCCCCAGCACATTGGACATTCAAACCTGGGTTTTATTCTTCCTGGGCCAAGGGAGACACATGTATGAGCCATGGAGAAGAGCGTCCAAGGGCTTCAGCTCCATTCTGCTCATGAGGAATCATAATCCTCTCAGAAACAAAACCCACACCTCTCTGCTCTCATAGGTCCCTGAGCTGAACCAATGTGCCCCTATCCCTGTACCTGCCTGGGCTGGGGAGAGGCTCACCTGTCCTCACCATGCACAGCACCACAGAGCTGCTGCTCAGTAAACTGGAGGAGGGGGCTGGAAGCTGGGCAATGGTGAAGAGCTTTGCCCTGTAAGCCTCACTATGCTTCATGTGGAATTCAGAAGGAAAGTGGGAACCCAAGGAATCTCTGTCTGGAGGATTGGTGCAAGCCAGGACCTGAGGATGCAAATGGAGGTAAGTTATAATTTTTTTGGTGACAACCTTGGTTTGAGTTGTGGAAATGAGGTCTGTGCATTAAAATCCAGCTCAGTCATTCAGGCCTGGACTAAATGGGAGAGGCTGGGGCAGGGGCTCAAAAGGCTGAGCTCAGGCTGGTGCCACCCAAGAGTTATGGGCTCTGGCCCTGGGCTGTTAGGACATGGCTTTCCTGACAATGGGGCAGAGGACCTGGGGAAGCAGAGGCCCTGCCTATTAGCTGCCTGTCAGGGGATCCAGGAAAGAAAGGAGCTCCACAACCTGGGGCTAAGCCAAGCTGAGAGCCCACAGCCAGGTGAGGAGCACCAGGAGTCATGACAGAACCTGGCTCTCAGGGAGGCTGTGCCCAGTGCTTAGCTCACAGGTCCTCGGGCAGAAACCCTGGTGATCCAAAGAGGAGGGTCAGAAAGACCCACCCAGTGAATCCTCTCAGCCAGAGTTCAAGTGTGGTTGGAAATAAAAGAAATAAAATAAGCGGTGTACATGCTATTTAAAATATAAACTATATTGAGAAGTCTAAATACAATGTGCATCAGAAATCCAAATATTTTAACCATGAACATACTACTTTGCCTATTTGTACAATGGAAAGTTTTTATTTGTTTGCTTAGTTTTGGTGATCAGTTGGAGCCTCATGTTGGCTATGCAGTGTCAGAATAAAACTGCAAGTATTTGAAAACTTTAATTTGGGACAGTACGTATGTGGCCCACACTGCCTTTAGACCTGTAGTCCTCCTCCCTCAGACTCTGAAGTAGCTGGGATTACAGTTGTGGGCCACAGAGTCTGCTGACCTTAAGCTGGCTACAGTGAGCTTGGACATTGAAAACCCATGTCTGTACTAGAAGCTATGTCTCCCTCTCCACTACAGAGAACTGAGGATCATGAAGCTCAAGGGCTGACCCTGTGCTCCTGCTGCCTGGAACAGTGGCCTTTCCATTGCTCAGGACACTGGGTGACCTCAGAATCTGTAGCTACACAGAGAGTTCACAGAGTCAAGTATTGGTTATGGGCCCTAAGAGGTCAGAAGTTCTGTTCCAGAGGTGGGCATGGGCAGCTCCTCCCTGCTGGCTTGCCCCACACAGAGAAGAACTTCTGGCTCTGTGACTGCCTGGCTGCAGGACAAACACGTCCACAAGTGCTGGTGGCCTCCCTCTGACTGGAGGGACACAGGTACCTTTGGCAGCTGGATGGCTCCTTTGTCTACTCTGTTCAAAGTGGACCATGTTGGCCACACGAACAGCTTCTGAACATCTGCTGCTCTCCTTTCTGGTCTCTAAAGACCACCAGGCACCATATTGGACTCTCCCATGAGAATTCAAGGAGTGGAGCCAGAGGCAGGCCAAGGGCCATGATGTGCAGGAGAAGAGGGTTATGACCCACATGAGGACAGCCATGTGGGAAGTGAGGACTGACAGTTGGGAACTCAGATAGGAGGGGACAGGATTGGAAGACCTAGGCAGGTATGCAAGGAGGAGCCCAGGTACAAGGAAAAAGAAATGGAAAAGAAAGAGAGGATTTGATTTTAGAGCTGTTCCCAACTAACTCTCCTGAGAATCCCTAGATTGTCAGCTGCAATTGGGCAGGAGGAGCATATGGGGAGATGTTCATCCCCAGTTGTGGGAGAAGGAGATTCTTGTGCCTTGAAGGAAGTGTGGCTGCTGCGGGACAGAATGGTCTGTGTCCCTGCACCACAGCCCTCCCAGGCAGGCAGGATGTGTAGAGGGCAGCAGGAGGCAGCAGGAGCTCAGCAGCCAGGCTCGGTCCTGATGGTGCCACGCTAGATGCTGCTTTCAGATTCAACAGGGGACAGTCACACAAAAAGGAAGACTAAAAACATGTGTGATACCCTGTGTGTTTTCCCTTGACAGAAATGCACAGGACATGCTGGGAAGACCTCTCTTCATATTTCTGATGCCTGGTGAGAGGGACTCACTAGACAAAGGGAGGAGGAAGTTTCCCTAGGAGATGAGATGGCAGTAGGTGGTGTCAGGGTGCAGGAGTGTCTTGACCAGCTTCAGGCAGTAAAGTTTATAGAATTGTACCTCAGTGGCTCTTCTGGGGAGGACAATGTGGCTACTCCTTTGAGGGCCTATAGGGCCTGAGCCCTCAGCAATGAGGGGAGAAGGGTCTCTGTGAACATCCTGATCATGCCCTGAATGGAATTTGCACACAAGTGTCCATGCTTTGGCTCAGGCCTGCCTGTCCTCCTCCAAAGCTCTGCACTGTACCCCTGAGCCCAGCCTGGTGTCCAGAATCTCCTGGGCTCTGCAGCTGTTTCTGCTGCACCTGAAGGCTGCCCTCCATGGGGGCTGGTGCTGTGGCTGCTGCACCTGCAGGGCCTGATGAGCATCCTACTCAGGATAGTGGGTGACAGCTCCAGGACAGACACAGGACATGTGCAAATGACAACAGAATTTTGGATATATCGGTTCACACTCATGCTCAGGGGTTCAAGTGCAGTATGAAGACTTGTGCTACAAACACTTTCTCATAAATTATATTTTCTTTGTCATCCACTTACAGATGTGAAATATGTTTATGTTAAATATGGAAATCATCACCTTAGAGTAACCTAACAGTGTATAATAGATTGTTTCCTTAACCATCAATAAGACAATATTGTCCTGGGTGTAAGCATTTTTTAAATATTTATTTTTAGTTATAGGTTGACACAATATCTTTATTTTATTTTTATGTGGTTCTAAGGATTGAACCCAGTGCCTCACACATGGTAGGCAAGCACTCTACTTTTGAGCCACAACCCTAGCCCTCCAATTAGTTTTTGACATTTTCTGAAGCCTTCAACAAAGCAGAAATTTCATTGGCAACAAGATGAAGTAAAACTGTACTATTCATGAATTGTTTAAGTCAGATAGTGGTACATGTAGTTGCTTGTATATAAATGGAAACCATCAATGTATCCTCAATCAACTACTTCTTCAGTGAAACTTTTGTTTGCTATTCCATATACAAATTAGCTAATTCATGATTGATTGCTGAGCAAATTTTCAATAGGATAGAACACAAACCAATTAATAAAATGGCATAATCCTTAAGATCTGATTATCAATATATGTCACAAATGTGTTAACTCTCTTCTGAACTTGTTTGATACTGCTTCTTATTTTTGCAGAAGAACCAATATTTGCAATAACAAATAGTACATCACATCCAAACTTGCAAATTGATACAACTTCAATTTGTGTTATTTCTGTTCTCTTCTCTGCAGTTTTTTGGGGGACAAAGTAATTGTGGTGGTGCTCATCTCAGATATGAGGCAGGAAGATCACCTTTTGATTTCTGCGGCTGTCAAGTTGGCATGAAGTACATTGGTTAAGAAGCATAAAGATAATCCCAAGGAATTTTCTAGTGAGTCTCCCATGCCATACCAGATGCCTAAAGTTCTTTGCTTTCCTTCTGAAGTCTTCTACTGGACCAATTACAGATCTTTTGTCCCTGTTCCCCATAAAAATTGCTGGAAAATAACTGGAAAGTCATAGCTGTGAGAGTGCATTTTCTTCCAACAGTGTTTATGGCTCCCTGGTTTTTCTGGCATTTTAGTTGTGGCAGGAAATGGTCTTTGATAATATATTTTGAGTCCAGAATGCTTCACTGTGATTATACGTGAGCTCTGAAATCTGAACTGGTTCTTCTTTCTTTTGTCACAGTCAGGCTCCCACTTCTCTCATGCAACTCAACTCCCGGAGAGCCCGCCACCACCCAAACCACGGTGGCAGAGCAGCATTCTTTATAATGTTTATTTTTTAGTTGTAGTCAGACACAATACCTTTCTTTTTATTTATTTATTTATATGTTGTGATAAGTATCAAACCCAGAGCCTTCCACTTGCTAGGCCAGAGCTCTACCACTGAGCCAGAATCCCAGCCCAGCATTATTTTTTATTGAGTAAAAGAATAAATATTATGGTTTTTATCATTACTTTAATGAGAATCTGTCAAACACATTTTCTATACAACTTTTTTGGAATATAGAAATCAGACTATTTGCATAGGGGTTGGGATGGTGAAGGGAGTTGTTTCACCATGTCACCTCCCTAGACACTCAGAAACCGCCTCAGCCATGGCTCCTGGAGACTTGATTACTCTTCAAGATGGTGGCAGATGTTGACATCAACCCTGTGGTGCTGGGTCGGAGCTACCTGGGATGCAGATGCCTTCAAGTCCTGATGCACAAGGTTCTGACCAATTATTTTTTTCAGTCTGGCTTGGCAGTGCCAGGTTGCAGTAACTTGGATGTTGCTCACTCAGATAATGAGGCATGGCTCCAGGTATAGGCATCACCCATGGGGGTTGAGTTATCTTCACCTGTCCTTTGTAAACCTGACTCCTTGCCCTATTTGAATGGCTTCTCCCAATAAAAGTGTTCAGCACCTCCTCCCAGCTCTCTTTCTTGCCTACTTGCCCCCCTTGTGGGAGCTGCTGCTGAGGAGCAGTCATGGAACCCAAAGAAAAGATACTTTCTGTGTATGTGTTTTTATTTATTCTCCAAATTCACTTGGAGTGACCCTGATGGATTTAGTCATGTGACATGACAGTACTGGTTCTACAAGAATGCAGGAGGAATGAGCTGGGGGTTTGTGGAATCTTCCACCTGATTTCAAAGGACATCCTGGGAGGCCAGACTAAGTGTGCCAAGATCAGAGTCTCTGTGGGGTGCCTCTGAGAGGTCAATGTTTGGGAAACTGAAAGGAATGGAAGGCCCATTGGAGATCCCTCAGACTGAGAGATGCCAGTAACACAGAACATCTGCTGAGAAAAGCTACAGGATCAAGCAGAAACAAGACCAGAGAGAAGGCATGTGGGTTGCACCCACAAAGCCATCTGTGGAGCTCCACAGCCCTTTGGAGAGAATATCAGAGTGCCATGTGCCCTGTGCTTGATGTGGGGATACAGAATAAATTTTCCCAGCTGGATATTGGTATACTGGTCCCATTCCTTCTTTGAATGCCCTGGGATTTTTTTCCTTTTTAAATTTTTCTTCCTTTTTATTTTGGAATGGAAATGCTTACTTGGTGATTTTGTATATTAGATATATTTAACATGATTTTGATTTGTACAGGGGATCACACTCTTAGTTTTCATTGAACTTGGACTTGAGCAAAGCAGGAATGTTAAGGGTATGCAAACTCCTGCAATGGCCTAAATGTATTTCACATTGTGAGGTGGTCATGAGCCCACCTGTGGGGTCAGGGCACAATGTTATGATGTGGATATAAGATGCCCCCCAAAAGCTCATGTGTATGACAATGCAAGGATGTTTAGAGATGAAATAATTAGATTATGAGTTGTCACCTAATCTCTAATAAGTGCATTAATCCCCTGAAGATTAATTAGGGGGTTACTGTGGGCATGCAAGGTGTGGCTGGATGTTGATTATTGGGGACATGCCTTTGAGTGATAGATTTTGCCCCTTATGTGCAGTGCCTCTCTCTTGGCTTCCTGGTACCTCATCCTAAGTGGTATTTGTCCCTGTCACCTTTCTTCCAGGATGTTCTGCCTCAGCTGGGGCCCAGAGCAATGCACTTGGCTTACTCTTAACTGAGACCTCGGAACAGTGAGCGCCAAATAAACTTGTCTGCCTATTGTTATTGTCAGGTTTCTGGTTCCAGAAGTGAAAAATCTGACTAAAGCAACTTCCAACCTCATTAGTGTGGAAACTTGTTGAGCTTGGGGCAGCTGAGTTTGGAGGGCACCCAAAAGAGAAGGCCTGGGCTGGGGTGAGAGAAGCATGTGAACCTGTGGACATGGCAATAGGAAGGAGCTCAGAACCTGAGTTAGCTGAATGAGGTTTGAGGCTTGGACTGGACAATACTCATGGAAGAGTTAAACATTTTTCACTTTTTTTTCTTTCTTTTGAGGACATGTTGGCTTGGGCTCTCACCTTCTGAGGTTTGGTTCAATTCATGATTTTCTGATTTGATTCCCTTCCTCTGGTCCAAAAAGGCCCAATGCAGATGGGCATGGAGAAGAGAATCTTCTCATCTCATGGTTTCTAAGAAGCCACAGAGACAAGGTAGACATCTCAAGGACATGTGGCCTAACTTCCTCAAAGATTTTCCAGTATGCCCAAAGTCACCACCCACTTAATCCATCCAATTATAAAATCTACCAAGTGGATTAATCCAATGCTGAGGTTACCATTTTCATAATCTCATCATTTCATATCTGAAAATTTCTGCACTAACTTGAGTTTCAGGGTCACTTTATGTTCAAACAATAGTATTCAGCCCCTGTACCCCGGAAACTCATGTCCATCTCACCATGAAAAATACATTTAATCTCCCTGCAAGAGTCCCCATAATCTTAACAATTCCTGCTTATGCAAAAGTCCTAGTCCAAAATCTGATCTAAAACTCAAGTAAACTCTTGATTGTGGGACAATAAATGTGACTAAAAGGCAGAGGATTCCTGCCTATTTAGTTTCTGAAAATCATCAGCAGTATTCATAAAATCAAATACAGTGTTTCTCCTTTACTCCTCAATCACTGAGTCATGGTGTCTACCATCAGGAAGAGCTGGGTAGCTAGAGCCTGTCCATTCTGTCTTGGAGCCATGAGGACATGTGGTTGAGCAATGTGAGTCTGATCTGCAGGTGTCCAAAGCTTCAGCCCTGGTCACAGGGGAACCTGCTGGTGTTGTACTTCCTCTGCCTGGATGTGGAGCACCTTGATCCTGGTACCCATGAATGAAAAGACCAAATCCAGGCACCTAGTCCTCATTCCTATTCTTTCACAATTAGGATCTTCTTTCAAGTGTAGTTTCCAGCAAGGCACCCCCATACTTTCCTTCCCCAAATTCCTTTACAATAACACCATGTCCCTTGGAAAGGTTTCCTGCTGCTCTGGAGCCTCGATACTGGTCCCTGCAGGAACTTGTTCCAGAAGATGGTGATGATCAGAGAAACAACTGTAAAAGTTCCAAACACCCCTTCATTTCAGAGAAACTCATGTATCCAGTGCTTTGCTTTGACAGGAGATGGCCCTATTCCCCGCCTTGGCATCACAGAACCATTGGGATGTATCAGGAGCACGCAGGTAATGGTCGCACAGAGAACTGGCCTGATGTCCTCAGTTCTGGCTGCATCACAGGTCAGTCCATCCAGTAGCTTCATGGGGCCATGTTGAGCCCACAGATGATTGTGGAGAAAGGGACAACCTCTTCTACCATTCTAAATTAATCATATCCAGCATATCATGAATGTTGAAGCCAATAAATATGGGAAAAAACAAATGCTTTCTTCAAGCTCTGTTGATCCCTGTGTCTGATGCCATAACCCCACCCCCACCCCTGGCAGGTGCACTGATGTCCACTTAATTCCATCAGTTGGCACATTGTCACGTCTGTGTTTCTGTAGCTGAGGAGGAAGAAAATGAGTAATGCCACAGAGGAGCCTCCCTGGGCCCTTCCACAAACCACCCAGTGACCTTGGCTGCCTCTGAGCAGTGCCCTCAGCAGGTGGGGGCAGCAGGAGGAGCAGCTGGGGCAGCCCAGTCTCACACTTTTGCATCCCAGGGAGGTTTTTATCATGGCCTGTATCACTGTGGGTGGGAAACTGTTACCTTGTTGACAGAAATAAGTGGCAACATCTTCAGGCTCCAGGCTGCTGATTGTGAGAGTTAAATCTGTCCCAGATCCATTGCCAGTGAACCTTGAGGGTACCCCAGATTCCAAAGTGTTTGCGTATCTTATGAGGAGCTTGGAAGCTTGCCATGGTTTCTGCTAATATCAATGTAAAGTAGAGCTAATGCTCTGACTGCCCCCCCACCCCGGTTGATGGTGATCGGTCTCCTTGAGATACACACTAGGATGAAGGAGATTGGGTCATCTGGATGTCACATCTGGAACTTGACATTAGAAACAATAATTAAATAAAGTAAATATCAACACAATCAGATTACAGGACTTGCCACTGACCAATTTGGCCTGAGCAAGTTCTCAGTGCTGTCCCTTCTTACCTGGAAGCTAGAGCAACACAACCCCTGAGAGATGAGCAGGGTCCCTCATGGCCATGCTGTGTCCTGCCGAGGACTGACTCCTGCACAGGATGTGAGTAGCCACTTAAGAAGTCCTCAGGGCAGTGGGCTGTGCTGTGGGCACATGCAAATCAGCAGGGCTGGGAAGGCCGGGCACAGCTGCAGGAAAGCTCCTCTCAGTCACTCATCACAGGCCAGGTGTGCCCATTGTCCCAGTTTAGTTGAAAGCAGCACAGATGGGCCAGAGCAGAATATGAGTTTTCCAGAAACATAAAGGACACAACCAGAATACTATCCTGTGAGGAGTGACTTATTGCTTTTTTCATGATACAAGAAAGGCTTTTCTTGTGTCTCCTATAGAGTTTTTTTTTTTTATTACTGACCTTAGGAACAGGAAGGAATTAAGGGAGAAAGAGACATTTTTTGCTTAGGATGTGAAAAGAGCCCTGAAGGCAGGAATAAGTTAGAATTGGTAAACTCTATGATGTGGTTTAGTTTTCTCTAGACATTGACTTTGCTGGACCAAGAGGCCAAGGTGGGATGGAATCCAGTGTGATTGTGCCCTTCCTGCCTCAGTGTCTCCAAGACACACTTAGACACAGAGTCCAAAGGAAAAGAGATTTTTGTCCTACATAAATTTGGAGGTCTCCACAGTTGCAAAAGTTTGTTAAACAACCATGATTTACTTTAAAAAATGTTTAGTGACTGCCTACTATGTTTCTAGCACTATATCAGACATTCAATAGTATTTATTCCAAGTTCCTAACCTCCTGAGAGTTAGGAAGAGACATCCAGGTACCTCACACCATTTTTGGACTTTATATTCCAACCTTTGTTTAGATGCAAAACTTGCCTTGTTTAGATGCAGAACTGCAATGAAATTATAAAATGAACAGTGTTATGCTCCCTGCAACCTTCCTACATATACACACACATATATAGTCTTGAGACTATATACCTCTTTGTGACACTTCATAAATTATAACATGTTAGTGACAATTTAAATCGAATGGAAGAAAAAATTTATAATCATATGCCATGGGTGAGCTGTATGTGGTCCTGTAAGAAACAAGAGGTCTTTGTTAAAAATAAAGGTCACCACTCCCTGGACAGAAGGATCAAAACTGAGAAATAATTCAAAAGTCAAAATGATTCTCTGGAGACCATTCTTCTGTAGGTATCATGTTTCCTCACTTCTCATCAATCATCTGAACATGTCCCAACTATTTTTTAAGGGGGAGTGGGGCACACTTTTAACCACATAGTGACATTGGACAATTCTTAAGTCACACGGAATAATAAATGTTTGATGGCAATTCCCATTTTAGAACCATACAATGATATCACCAATCAGTTTTCTGTGGCTTGTGACTTTTTACTGTAGGAATTATAATTGTTTTAATGTAGGAGACTCAGCATTCAAAACTATTAATTAATATTTAGACAAATCCATCAAATTAAAAATTATTCTTAACTTTTATAAATAATTTGATATCCTCTTATATATGAATTTTGTTTTTTTTTTAAATGTTAATACATTTACAAGTTAAAATGCATTATTCCATTCACAATTTAAGTATGAATAACTGTGGTTTCAAGAGTTCTTTTTTTTTTTCCAAGACAAGCCTTAAAATGTAAAAGATTACTGAATTGACAGTTTCAGGTGGGTTTCCCACAGGCAATTTCTCACAACAGAATTAATTGAAGCACATTGGGCAATGGCACTGCACCCACACATCACTGTCAATCTAGACCTAGAATATTATTGGGGGAACATGTCAAGATTTACAACATCAAATAAGGCTGAGGTATAAATATAGATATCAGGCCAGCATAAAGAGCTCATGAAATACATCTTGGAGCACTTAAAAGTAAAAAAAAAAAAAACCTGAACATATACTTTAAAATTATATTGAATACATAAAACAAGACTTAGATATTTTACAAAAAAAGTGAAAAACTAAAATATAAGATTATAATTATATAATCAAAGCTATATGTAAATTACACAGTAGGTAAATCTCTCCTTTTCTACCTCTTTAATTGTCCTCCTATTCCACATCTTGACAAAGAAAACAGCCAACACTGTTAGTTATAGTAACCATAACCATCACAAATAGAAATAAAAAGTAGACATTAATAGAAATAAAAAGATTTGTTAATATATACAAAAAGTAGATTTGTTCATTAAGTCTAAGGAAATATTAGCTGTGTTCAGAATTACTTCTTCATATTCTAATTCATTTTTACATAACAGCAACAGAGAGTGGTATCTGTGACCCAAGTTAAAAAAAATACTTTAAGAACTAACACCTGAAGCTTTGGTTATTCCTCAGCAGTAGAGTACTTGCCTAGCATGTACTTGATTCTCAGCACTACATAAAAACAAATAAATAAAATAAATATATTGTGTCAATTTACAATTAAAAGTAGATGGGGTAGAGAGAGAAGATGTGAGGGAAGGGGAGGGGGGATAGTAGGGGATAGGAAAGGTAGCAGAATACAACAATTACTAATAGGGCATTATGTAAAATTGTGGATTTGTTACCAACGTGATTCGGCAATCTGCATTTGGGGTAAAATTGAGAGTTCATAACCCACTTCAATCTAATGTATGACATATGATATGTCAAGAGCTTTGTAATGTTGTGAACAACCAATAAAAAAAAACTTTACAGAACAGAAGAGAAGCCACAGAGAAAATCCACATATATACAGTTATCTAATACTAGACAAACACACTATAAATCATGCATTGAGAAAAGGACAGGTTCTTTAACTAATAGTGCTGGGAAAACTTAAAACCCATATCTAGTAGGAGAAATTTAACCCTTATTTCTCACCCCACACCAAACTCAACACAAAGTGTATCAAGGACCTAGACATTAGACTAGAGACCTTAGGCCTATTACAATACAAGACAGGCCCAGTGTTCCATCATGTCGGTGTAGGAACTGAATTCTTCAAAAGGACTCTAAAGCACAAGAAATAAGATAAAGAATCGATAAATTGGTTGGTATCTTTACAGCAAAGGAAAACTATCAAGAATGTGAGTAGACAGCCTACAGAATGGGAGAAAATCTTTGTTACTGATACCACAGATAGAGCATTAATCTCCTGAATATATAAACAACTCAGAAAATTAACACACACAAAAAAAGACACCCACAAAAAACAACAACAAATAACCCAATTAATAAAGGAACAAAAGAACTGAGCAGGCACTTCAAAGAAAAGATGTGCAAACAATTAACAAGTATATGAAAAATAATGTTCAACATCTTTAGCAATTAGAAAAAAGGAAATTAAAATTACACTGAGATTCCACCTCACTCTAGTTAAAATGATAACTATAAATAATGAACATAACAATAAATATTGGTGAGAATGTGGGGAAGATTCACTCATACATTGCACCAAGCAATCACTCAGGAAAGCAGTATAGAGATTTCTCAGAAAACCTGGAATGGAACATCCATTTGACCCAGTTATTCTCTCCTCAATGTATACTCAAATGATACTATAGTGACACAGTCACATTAGTATATATAGCAGCTACTCACAAAAGCTAAGCTGTGGAACCAACCTAGGTGCCTTTCAACAGATGAATGGATATAGAAAATGTGTCATATATACAAAATGGACTCAGACATGAAAAATGAAACTGTAGCATTTGCCAGTAAATGGATGTAACTGGAGACTATCATGCCAAGTGAAATAATCCAGTCCCCCAAAACTAAAGTCTAAATATTCTCCTTAATATGTGGATGCTAACACACATTACAGTGGGGGAAAAAAATAGAAGTTTGATGGATTAGACAAAAAGGAATAAAGGGCTGAGAGAGCAGGGGAGAGACAGTAGAATGAATCTGACATTACATTCCTATGTTCACATAAAATTGGTAAGATATTCATATGTGAATATAGGTCATGCTTAACAAGAGAGTGAAGTCACATCCCCAAAATAGAAGATCTACTATTAGAAGCAATGGTTTTGAGATCATTGAAAAATCATCTATTCCTGTGGAAAATATTAAAAGTCTGTTCTCTTTATATGGCTATGCTGAAATTCATCATGGGATTGCTGTAGAGAAATAGAGTTAAAATTAAGAACATTACTTAATTCAATAGGAAAAAAAATGCCACCCTTACCTCCAAAGCATGTACATTATGGTTATAAATATATGGATTTAAAACACTCTACACTTTTCCATGATCAATAGTTATTGTTCAATTATGTTTTGTTTGCAAAGATGTATTACTGAAATTTCATATAGTAAATTCTGGCATTCTGGTCTCATTGATATCATCTGTAGGTTTCATTTTGCTCTGCTATAATCTACAAATTTATTTCAGCAAGATTTTGGCTGTTTATCAGTAGGTGATAGAAGTCTAAAAGCTAAGTTTAAGAGTGGTAGCTTCAAGACTAAAAAATAATTCTAAAATGTAGTGTTTATTCTTTATGAGTAAATGTCTTATATTTTAACTGCAGAAATGACAGATAAATTTGGGTAAGAGAAAACATTTCTTAAATACAGACAGAAATGTAATTGTGAAACACTTTCTAAAAAATGTTTTAACTAGTTGCATAACTATTTAGTCTGTATGTTAACATAAAAAAACCCTAAATTGGAATTTATATCAGTGATTAAACTAAACTTCTTCATTCAGGAAACAAATGCTGCACATCTACAAGATGCTAGGATTTGCTGTAACTAGTTTTGTCATAAATTTCATCATTTAAATTTATAATCAGAAAACATTGTGTTTTAAATCAAAATAGTACTTCACAAGCCACATACCAATGCTTTGAGAAACAGCAGACTGCATGGAAATGGAGGTCTTGTAAGTCTGTATTTCCTGACATTGTGGGAGATGTCTGAAGTGTGTGGATGTACACACACACCTGATTACTGCATGTTGGTGAAATTGCCAAACAGCACATTCCTCAGACCACATTGCCATCATTAAGTGAACATGGCCACATACAGTAAGTTAAAGGGATTTTATAAATAATGTGGATGAAATAAATAAACATTTGAAACTTTACTGAAAATCTATTTACTTGATTAAAATGATTTCTTGAAGTCTCAAATTCTGTATCTATTGTAAAAACAGAGATTTCAGCTTGCTTTCTCACTTGATCCTCTTTGTTGTATTCTGTTTCTTTTTCTTTTAATGGGTTCTTATTTTTTTCATGTAGCATATCATCATTTTTTTTTTCTCTTTACCTCGTCTTCTTTCAAGGTATATCTGAAGTTAAATATGGTTACCTTTTAATTGATTTTTGAAAGAAAACAAAAATGTCTTTTTATGCTCTGGCTCTTTTTATGCTGATTTAGTATGCTTAAAAATTCAATGCTCTCTGAAGATTTTTCTAGTTTAACATTTTTAATTTCTCCTTTAATCTTATCTAAAACATACATAATTGAAAGTCAATAATAAAAAACTATTTTGTTATTTGTAATTTCTGTTGCTAGAAAATCTTTTAGATACTACAGAAAAAAAGTTTTTGAAATGCTTTGGTAAATTGACATGTTTATGGTGAGTTTTTTGCACTATTATAGATCCTCCCCAGTTAAAAAGATAATTTCAAGTCAAAAAAGTTTTAAAGATATATTGTTTAGATTCAAATTTACGAATTCATTTATAATATGATTTATCTTCATAGAATATGACAAGTATACTTACAATTGGTTTACAGTAAAATATATATAAAATATTCTTCTTTCAATATGTATATTTTGGGGCTGGGGCTATAGCTCAGTAGTACAGTGCTTGCCTAGCGTAAGTGAGGTATTAGATTCAATCCTTAACACCACATATAAATAAAATAAAGATATAAAAAATGCATCTTTCCTAATATTATAACCCCAAACTGGGATAAGAAATCCAATACCTGTTATTACACTTTTTTATGTCTCTTTTATGGTAACACTTTCAACCTACCTTGTTGATCATTATGTATTTTACAAAAAAATTAAAATTAACTTTTGAACAAGAAGGACCTGATATTTAATCCAATAATGAAGAGTAATGTCCTTCAACAGATGAATGGATAAAGAATATATATATATATGTGTGTGTGTGTGTGTGTGTGTGTGTGTGTGTACACACACAAACACACACACACACACTGGAAAATTAGCCATAACAAAAATAGTCTCTCTTTTCTCCAACATATATTTTTGGCAGCTTTGTTGCTTATCAGGTCACTTTGTGGATTTGTCTGTGTTTTCTATTTCATTTATCTTCAGGTCTGTTTTGGTGCCAATATAATGCTGCTTTTTAGTAAAGCTCTGCAACATATTTGGATATCTGGTACTGTGAACCTCTCAGCATCAGTCTTCTGATTCAGGATACATTTGGCTGTTCTATGTCACTTCTGTGTCAAAATGAATTTAAGAAATCTGTTTTGTCTGTGTGTTGTGAAGAATGTCTGCGTTGTGAAGGATGTCATTGATATTTTGGTTGGGAATATACTGAGTCTGTTCACTGGTTAAGGTAGTATGAACATTTAGATAATAATAATTTTGCTTTTTCAAGAACATTGGAAGTATGTCCACTTCTTAAGGTTTTCTTCAGTTTGTTTTTCTTCAACATTTTATAATTTTCATTGTTGAGTTTTTTCATTTCCTAGGTTAGATATTTTCCCAAGTATTTTTTTAAGGTTTTTGAATGAAACATTTTTTCCAATTGTTTTGAAGCAGGTTTGCTATTGCAATATAGGATTAAAATTGATTTATGGATTATGTTCTTGTATAAGCTCCTTTAGTAGGGTTGTTAGTAGCACTATGCATTTTCTGATAGAGCATTTTATATCATGTAAGTAAAATGTTCATGTCATCAGTAAACAGAGGCAACAGGACTTCTTCTTTCCTATGTATATATTATTAGATTTCCTCTCTTGCTTGTTTGCTCTGGCTGGGGATTCAAAGAGTGGTGAAAGTTTACTTCCTTGTTTTGATTCTGTTTTTAGAAAAAAATGTTTCAATTTTTTATTCAGTTTGATGTTGGCATTTAGTTTCTCAACTACAGCTTCTACAATTTTGAAGAAATGCCCTTCTATCACTAGTCCCTCTGGTGTTTTAAACCTGAATGTGTGCTGATTATTGTGAACAGGCTTTTCTGAATATATTGATTGTCTTATGGAATTTTTATACTTAACTTAAATCTTAACATTTGATTAAAGTCATCTATTGGTGATGCTTTGCATTGCATTTTTAATTTGGTTTATTGATTTCTGCATTTTGAGAACTTCTGATTAATTTTTCTTTAGAACTTCTATTTTCTTATTGATATTTTACTTCTTGTGTCTTCTCTGTGATTCTACTTTTTACATTATCTCTTACCTCATAGGTCAGTTGAAATATAAACTTTCAAAATTCTTTATCTGATGTTTTCTTCACTGTGGTTTTTGTGGAATCTGCTGTTGAGTCATTCTGGTGTGTTTGAAATGCTTTGTTTCCTTGCTTGTTGATATTGTTTGTGTGTCTACTCACGTATCTAAATGGATATGTAGCAACAGAACTTCTAGTCTGTGCATTTCTTGTGATCCTATAGGTATTCTATGGCTCAGAGATTGGGGGAACAAATAATTGCAACCAGTTGTGCATAAAATATATAGAACTAAATCACAAACTTAATTTTTATTTTCACACAAAGTTAATTGGCACAATAAACAAAACTGGATCAATTTATATCAGTAAAGACAGTAAGTAATCATTATTTATATTTTTATAAAATAAAAAAGATGTTTTCTATATCTTCAGTGGTATTAATTGTTGCTTTAGCATTAGAAGTGGTGTTTGGAGTTTTATAAACCAGGAGTGCTGAGAGAAATTAAAATTAGAGTTCATTATGAGAAAAAAAGCAATGGTGATAGTAAAGGATTAGTAGTTTCTAGATGTAGATAGGGCAGATGCAGAGATGATACAGGATGTATTGTTTATGAGGAAGAAGGAGAAAAAAGTAAAAGAAATAAAGAGTAAAGAGAGAATAATGGAATTTTACTGTAAGAGAAAAGAGAGAAATAGAAACAAAAGGAAATAAAAGTTTTGAAACAGAATATAAAGTCAATCAAAAATATGCTAATTGAAAACTTTAACCCTCAACAAAAGAGTAAGAAAAAATAACTGTTTAAGAATTGTTCAAATGAGAAATCATAAACAAATATGTACATATACAAGTATATAAATGTCCATCATGTATCCATCAGTACACATAGAAAAACTAAAAAGAAAAAAAAAACAAGATTGTTACTGAGAGTATGTGCTTGTTGTCTGTTCTAAAGTGTCTTTCCATCTCTCAGTTTCTCTTCTCCATGGGATGGTATGTGAAACTGTGAGAAGTGCTGTCAGCTCCACCCCCAGGGTATAAATTATGCTAGGTTCTACAAGATGTACTCAGGGGAGGCAGTGAGGTCCAGTCTTTGCATGGGGAGTTACTGGGCATAAATAAATCAATGCACACCTAGGATTATACCCCACTCTTTTCCCCAGGGCTACATTCATGGGACAGGGAGGCCAGTCATTTACCAGTTCTGTTTTCCCAGGGTACTGTTCTTTCGGACCTCCTAAGGTCTGCCCCCAAACACCAAGCTCTATCACTTCTGGACATTGAGATTTTGAAGCCACTGACACTCGTCTTGGAAACAGCTGTATCAAAGAAAGAGAGGAGGACAGGCTTTCTTTTGCTCATCTGACTTGCAATACCCCCAGAAAAAATACTGTCCAAGGCATTAATTCTCTTGATTTGCTAGGCTCAGTTTAAGTCTTGTGGCTAGTGTCTGCAGATTTATGTATCAGACTAAGCCTCAACACATCAATCTAAGTTCCAAGTCTGAGTTGGTGCCACCACATTACAGATGTTTAAATATGTCTCCAGCTTCAGCTTCCTATACACAGCAGGCAAACTCGTGGTGACTTTCATGACACAGATTAAAGAGTAGAGTAGCTTTGGTCCTCCCAGGGCAGGCTTGACCCTCTAGTTCCAGATTCTTCATTCCAAGACTGTCTGCAGCACTTTTATTATTCTTATTATTATATTTTTAAATTTTAGGTGGACACAGTATTTTTATTTTATTTTTAAATGGTGCTGAGGATTGAACCCAGTGCCTCATGCATGCTAGACAGACACTCTATTACTGAGCCACAACCCTAGCCCCTTGTCTGTAGCACTTTTCAGTCTTTTCTGTCCTTGTGTACTGATTTCCCCCACTCACATCAAAACCTAAGCTCCAGTTCTGTTTTTCATTTTTGTCTGATGCACCCAAAATTCCCCAGTTTTCAAGGCTAACAGAAAAAATTTTGAGTATCAGTGGCATGCTTTTATCACCCACCTCACAGAGAAACACTTTTCTTACTCTCTGAGTCCCATGTGGTGGAGCTGTGGGAAAAGCCACTTCCTGCTAATCCACCATCATGTCTCTCCTGGTTTGACATTCATATCTTTATGCTAATTTATGTTATAATGATAAGGTTTTCTTTCATTTTTGCAGCTTTTGGTAAGGATTATGGTTATGGAACCAATGATTTACTTTTAAGTATCAAACTTATAATTCCCATGATTATTCCTTGCATTTGATAAGTACAAAGTGGGAGACATATGAGTTGTTAATGCATTCTTTACTTACCTGTCAGAAATACAATTAATATTATTTCTAAAAATTTCTTCAAGTATGGGCCTGGAGGAATATTTTATAACAAAACATCAGAGTCATAAACTTTTAATATTTTATATTTACATTTTTGATAAAATATATATTTTACTGTTATATTTAATAGTGAAAGAAAGTTCTAAAAATGACTCATTAAGACAGTATGAATTTATAGATTTTTTTTAAAAAATGACTATTACCTAATTGGAGAGTGAAGGTAAAAAGACTTGTTGAGTATTCTAGTCTGAGATAGACACCACATTCATTTGTTAACACTTGTTTCCTAAAGTTGTCTTATAAGCAGTTTGAAAGTACCTGTACTATTATCACCTCTTAATTACTAATAAAGCAACTGTCATTCATAGATGTTGACTATTTTTCACATATTTGCATAATTAATAAGTTTCAGGCCTATGTTTAGACTGTAGTCTTACCTGGCTGACAACTCCATTGTGTTGTTCCACTGTACAGGTTGATACCAAGTAAAACCTGTACAGGAAAACTCAATTTTACAATTTATTTCAGTGTGTCTGACATGTACTCTAAATAGCATATATATTCACTTTTTAATTTTCTAATTGTATATCATCAATTTAGAAAGTAAAAGACAGTTTTGTGTTAATTCTGATTTATATTTTACCTGAGAAGCCAGGTTATAGTTCAAGATTTTGTCCTGATATTGACAGTTCCACTGTAACCAATTTTTTTTTCTTAATATACCAAAGCTTTTATGGAAAATCTCACAGAGCTATGGCCACATGGTTTCTAATAAACAAGATCAAGCAATTGGTGTAGAGAAATTATTTTTCTGGAAGTGAAGAATAAAATTATTCACAAAATGTTGTATTAATTATATTAATCCTTAGAGGACATTCAAATTTCTCTACTTCCCAATTTTCCAGTTAGTTTCTCTTCAAATACTACCCCTAACCATTTTATGAAGACTTTTACTTTTATACTTTTTTTTCTTTTTTCTATGACTATACTCTTTTATTTAATTTCTATTTGTATTTTCTGTTTTGTTCTCTTTGTGTTTCTTTTTTACTTTGTCAATTGAATATTATTTCTTTTTCTGTTGACACAATCTAAAGTTCAGAAATTTCAGAATTTTAGGGAATTTTAGCAACCATCTAGTCTTTTAGCATATGTTTGACAAGCTGGCCAAATTATAGTTTTGAGGATGAGCCTGAAACTTAAATATATTAAAGGGACTTTTCTGGGTACAAACAATAACAGCAATGAAATTTGAACTCCAGTTCCTTAATTCTGAGCTCAGTACATTTTCTGGTTATTATTTTTAAGGCTAATTTTTTGTATAATAGATTGAGATTGACTATAGAATCCCAACAAAAAAGAACAAGACTAGAATTTTAAAGTGAACACTGTGATACAGGATCAAAATTTAACTAGTAAAGCAAAGGGATATTCTTATGAGTAACAACACTGTGTTGGGTAGGAATAAGGGTTTAAAAAAGAGACCAAAATCTTGGGGTTTATGATCAGTTTAATGAGCACAAAACAGGAATTAAAGACAGAGAATATTAAAAGCTCTCTATAAAATGCATATTAATACAAAATTTAGAGGAAGTCCTAAGCTTGTATTTTGCCTGTTTTCATCTGTGTTGCAAGAGTGGATTAGAGACTAGTGAAACAGCAGTAAAATTTCTTAGAATATATAGATCTGTGGCCCAAAGCAGGTTTCCATTCACCTTCACTTTCTTTCCAACTTGCTGATGTCCTTGCTGGGCCCAGGAGTGATTGACAGGCAAAGTTATTACAAAGCTTCAGTTGTGTAGTTGGTAAGGTATTTAGTCAGGCCAGTGATTGAGACCCCATTTAGTTTAACCTTGTATCAGGACTCTGCATATTCAAGGGATGTAGACTTCAAATTTGGAGACTGCCACTGAGTTTTGCAGATGAGGAACTGGGAAGTTGATTCCTACAGCAAGGAGGATATTTACATAACAATTAGGGAAACAGAGGTACAAACATCAAGACTCTGCCTTTCTGGAAGTCTTTCTCCTTGAGTGTCTGAATGTCCATAAAGGTTTTAAAGTGCATGCTAGTTTATAAAGACTTGAATAAAGTCGGACCTATTCAGGAAAAATCAATTTTATAATTTATTCCAATGTGTCTAACAAATGTATTCTAAATAACATATATAGTCAAATTTTAACTTTCAAAATATTTTAAAGTTCCAGAGAACTCTGTGCACTGTTTGTGGGTAGAGGGAATAAATTGTGTATTATTATTGGTGATTTCCATACTGAAGAACAACATTGCTTAGTATTTGACCAAGTGTATAGTATAGTATCCACGAGAGGGAACTGTGCATCTTGTTATCTTGTCTTCTATTATCAGAGGTTTGTTTCAATTCAGGTGTAAAAAAAAAATGCCAGCCATTACTTGGGTTTTAAGTTCAGCCTTCAAGATAGGAAATTTCCAAGAATAAATTATTATTATGTTATGTTGATGTTTTTCTATTGCTCTGAATTGGAACTAAGAGTGCCTTCATTGAATATTTTATAAAGTCACAGCAGTAGAGGCAGAAAGAGGTGAATATAAGCTATTTTTTAAAATGGAGATCATATTTTAATTATATCAATAAAGATACACCATTAACTTTAAATGGAGTTTATTTTAAAAAGAATAGTACTTCACCATTTTTGTTATACATTTTTTGCTCTAAAGATCTAACAAAAAAATCACATCCAGCTGATTCCTGCTTTGCAATGGTTGAGGGCAGCTATGAAGCTAGTATTAAGGTAAAGTGATTTTTTGTAAAAAAAAAAAAAACTCGTGTTATTGTTCTGAATTTTGTGTTTTAAATGTTAATGCTTAAAATTTAGCTATATTTTTTCTTACATTTTATGTGACAATTTGCTAAGAATCTATTTTAAAGAATTATGTTGAATTTTTTTAAATGTTTTTGTATCAATGTTCTCTCAAGTACTTGGGGGTCTTGGGGGCTGGAAGAAACAATGGGCTAGGAAATACATAGTGACAGAAAAATATCATTAGAAACAGCTTTCTAACTCCAGAGGAAATATAGTATTTATTCAAGGATTTTTTTGGATCAGTTTACGTTACTGTGGTTTTTAAATCATTCTTACATGACTTAAAATACTCATGCCTAAATTAATTTTTATAGAATTATGCAATTTCCCTGGTGCCTTTAGTTTTTAATATATAATATACATTGTACATAACTTTTCTTTTTTTCACTTGGACCCTTGATGTTTTGGTATTATAACATTTGAAGAGACCTGTATGCTCTATTTCTTTCCTTGGCTCTGTATTTATAATAAAGTAATATTGGGAATTGTGGCAGCCCAGAAATCTAAAATCTGTATCTTAATACTTGTATTAAAACGGGCTTGCATATCCAAACTTTGAGTCTTTCCACTAAAAGTGACAGTAATTTAAAAACTATAAGTAAAGAGCAGAAAGATTAGTAGAACAGAAGAAAGTACTAGGTCCTGAATTAGAACAAATTATATTCTATGCTTTTATAATTATATCCTAGCATGTAAATTCTATTTTGCTGTATAACTGAGAAGAACCAATAAAAAATCTAAAAAATTTGAGGTAATGAAATTTTTTACAAATTACTCTTCATCTAATTGAAGAATAGATGGCGTGTGCAAAGTAATAACCAGTACTGGAAGCAGAAACTCTCAATAATTTCATGGTAATACTTTAGGTTCAGAATTTTTTTTATTATACTTTCTTAAAATATCCAAATTCTATGTCAAACTCAGAAATTTCAAATTTTAAATGTATCTAAAATTACTTACTTAAATGTTCATTGTGTAAAACACTACTATTTTTATTAACTATTCCAGGTTAAAAATGTATGTGCTGGGCTGGGGATGTGGCTCAAGCGGTAGCGCACTCACCTGGCATGCATGCAGCCAGGGTTCGGTCCTCAGCACCACTTACAAACAAAGATGTTTTGTCTGCCAAAAACTAAAAAAATAAATATCAAAATTCTCTCTCTCTCTCTCTCTCTCTCTCTCTCTCTCTCTCTCTCTCTTTCTCTCTCTCTTTCTCTAAAAAATATATGTTCAAATATCTTGGAGCAGCTAAAATAAGGTTAAATGTAAACATCTTTTGTTTTTGCAATGACTTTAATTTTATTTCAGTTATAAAGAGCTAAATATTATGTGAGTAAGAACAGTGTAATTTTTATTTTGAGGATAAAAATATAGAGAGATCATACTGTGTTCCTTTTAGAATGCTATTATGGTGTTATTCATAACTCAACTGAGCTCATTTGGCCTGGAGAAATGCACCATTTCTAAAAGCTGGTGTCATATACAGTGTTGAACATGAGTAAATGTGGATAAAATAAATGTCTACTTGCTGAAACATCCTAAATAGTATAATGTGCATTAGATAACTAGTAATTAAGTCTACTGAATTAAAAAATATTCTTTGTTTGCATTCTCTTTTAATATATGGTATGTGAAAGTTTTGAGTAAGTTATCTCTAATTGGTGCAATAAAGGAAAAATAAACAAGTTAGAGTAATGTCATAAATGTGTTAGTAGGAACAAGAATATCCTCCAAGCCTGCTCCAAACTTGAGTTTAGAATTGGATTTCAGATGAAAATTTGCTAGTTTCTTTCTTCTTGCCTATCTTTTAAAAAATGACTTTCCACTATCTTTTGTTACCTATATCAAGCAAACATGGTGATGTGGTTGGCAGCACCATCTGGTTTCTTAAGAAATATTTTATTGTTTTATATCTTATTGTTTTGTTAATTTAATTATATGAAGGTACTGGAATAAAAAGAACATGCATCGCTTTCTAAAACAATGACCTACTCTAATACTTAATATTTCCCTGCAGAAAACATGTCTTCAGTGTCTATTCATTGTGCTATTCTGTCACTTTTGTTTGGTTATTGAGTTAATGTTTTTGTTTAGCAACTCCAAAAGGTTTTTATTCATTGATATCACCCTCACAATATTGTTTTTATTTTCATTTCTCTTTTTGTTGGAAACAGCAAAATTTGTATAATCATTTATCTTTAGCAATTTAACACATAAGATAGACAAAACTTATACTGTTTAGGAATCCAATCAATATTTTTAATAAATACTCTAAAAGCTCATATCTTATGAACTTTCCCCTCAAGAGGTAATTCATGCCAATATGTCATAAACACATTAAAATATTACATATAATTTCTAATATTAGTCTTTTTCAAAAATAGTCTAAATAAAGATGGCTATGATTTTTATTCTACATCACTGAGCTTAAGAAAATAGTAGAATGGATTTCAGTATTTGTGTAAAAATCAATTGGAGATAAGGGGAGTGACATTTTGGAAATCTTTCTGTCTTGGCTCATAATTCTTACCCCATTAGTGAGAGAATTATAGTTTGAGTATACATCAGAATGCTTATTCTGTTGTACTCTGCAGTAGTGGAGAACGTTAGTCATTTTGTCAACTTTGGCACTTATTATACCATAATTTTTTTTCTTCCTAGAATATCCCATAAGAAGGAGGAGAATTAATTGAAGCTTCCAGACAATCCATGAAGGATGGTAAGCTATTTGAAGACTAACTGAAATTTTGCTGCTTATTGACTCTAAATTACACAAGTTTCATATACTGTTTATTTTGTTTTTATTATCAGTAGTAAAATATGACACTGGGAACCAAAAAAGTGGAAACTTACAGAATTACAACAGTAATTCTGCCAGTCGAAAGAAGGAAGTAATTGAAACCACACTTGTGCAGGTAATCAGAATAAGAAATGATTGTCCTTCTATTCCATCACCTGACTCAAAGGTAATGTGTTTTAAGAAAATTCTTTCTTTCTTTTTTTTTTTAACATATCATCTTCCATGATGACGAACATGATAGAAAGAAATAAGGCTACAAGGTTATAGTAGAAAACAGGGATATCAACAGGTGTGGTATATGTATAGAATTAACATTGACAGAATGTAGTGGGAATAAACAGTTTTTTGGTGTGCCCTTATGGAAGGAGAGAAATAGAAAACAAGCTAAAAGAACAGCTTTATGAATATGAAGCTGAGAAAAGGGGATGTATACAAAGAATTAATTTATGGAGGGAAAGTTAAGTGTACAGACTGAATAAAAGTGTTAAGATGGCTGATACTTAAAATAAGAAATATTGAAATTAATAAGAGCAGCAACTCAGTATTAGGCCAAACAGGAAAGTTAAGGGAAGTACATGCAGGACATATAGAACATTGTGTCATATTTGTCTATAATTTACTCTTGACATCCTTGAATGACTAGGAAGCAGGTTGTGGGATTATAATCATGATCATTTTGTGATTATAATAAATAGAAAAATAAGCAAATAAATGTGGCATATTTTAGATGCTTAATAAATTAATGTTTTCTTTGCTTCTGTTCTTATTAAAGCTTCAAGAAATTTATATTTAGTAACATTTAATATAGACTTAATTTATTGATGGTCAATGCTTGTTAAATTATATCAAAATGGACACTACTGTCACATATAACTAAAAATAAATCAATAAAATAAATATATGCATACATATATAAATAGTACTGCTATTCAAAAAATATAAATCTAAACAAACCAGTAACAGTGGTAATGAACATGATAAATGAAAAATAAATGAACTTCTAAAAATTAGAAAAAGTTTGTCAATTTTCAAAAATTGATACGTATTAATTATACAGAATTTTCATGGTGGCATATTTGTACATACATATACATATACTCCCCCAATTCAATCTTCAACATACCTTCCTCCATATTCCCAATTTTATGTATGCTGATGGATAAAATTTATAATTCATATATTTTTATGTTGAAAATTTCCACATCTAGTTTTCCATATGAGAGCAATATATGATAATTGTTTTCTGAGTCTGGCTTTTATTACTTAACATTATGCTTCCCTATTTCATTTATTTTCCTAAAAGTAACTTAGTTTTGTTGTTCTCTATGCATGGAAATCTTCCTTGTGTGTGTATGCATATATATAACATTTTCTTTATCCATTATTTTATTAACAAGCATCTAGCCTAATTCTGTATCTTGCCTATTATTAATAGTGCCATGGGAAAGATGGGAATATGTATATCTCTAAAGTAAGCTGACTTTAATATTTTCCATTAAGTACTGAGTAGTATAGTTGATTAATAAAGTAGCTCTATGTTCAGTTTTTTGAGTAGCCTTCATATGGATTTCCATAGAGATATAGTAATTTATGTTCCTACCAATCACATATAAGAGATTTTCTCCTTAGTTCTTCCCAGAATTATTTGCTTTCTTGATGTTTGCTTCTTTGAATGGTGGAAAATGGGAGCCTGATGTTGTTTTGATTTGCATTTCTCTGATTGATAAAGATGTATGGTTATTTTTTCCCTGAAGTGTTGGTCATTTGTATCTCTTATTTTGAGAACTAGCTGTGCATTTGCTTATTGATTGAAAAGGTTTTGCATTTTTGGTGTTAAGATATTTGCATTAATATTTTCAGGTTATTAAGCTTTTTCAGAAGAGTAGCTAGTAAAGCTACTCTTTTCTCCAATTCTGGAGGCTACCACTCTTTACTGTTTTGTGTTTCACTCACTGTGCAGGAATTTTTCAGTTTGATGCACCTTCTTTTATCCATTGTTTCTCTTATTTTCTGAGCTGTACGGGGCTCTAATCAGGAAGTCATTATCTACATACTGAAGTGTTTTCCATATATCTTCTTCTAGCAGCTGTAAACCCTCTAGTCTGGTACATATGTCTTTAGTCCTTTTTAAATAAACTCTTGTACAGTGTTATAAAATAGGCATCTAGTTTTCTACTTCTACATATAGGTATCTAGTTTTTCCAACACTATTCCTAAAATGTCATTTACCATTTCTCCAAAATATGTTTTTTGTGTTTTTGCCTAGTATCACATGATTCTACCTGTGTGGGTTTGCTTTCTGACTTCTGTCCATTGGTCTATGGGTCTTTCTTTACACCAGGACCATGGTTTTTATTATTGTGGCTCTGTTTCTATTTTGAAATTGGGCATTGTAGTTTATCCATTGTTTCTCTTATGATCATTATCACTTTGTCTAAGTATTTTTTGTTTTCTTCCATACAAATTTAGAAGTAGTTCTTTCTTTTCCCCATTTCTGTGAATAATATCATTTGAATTTGAATGGGAATACATGGAATCTATAATTCATTTATAGTACTACAGCCATTTTCACAATATTAATTCTGCCTCTCCATGAACATAGGAGATCTTTTATTTCCTATTGTCTTCTTTAGTTTCTTTTTTCATCAATCTGTAATTTTTCTTGAAAATGTCATTCACTTCTTTGTTTAGGGTTATTCCTAGGTATTTTTAAAACTATTTGAATGAAATGTTACCCTTGCTGAATTCTCACTAGGTTTGCTATGGTATATAGACAAAAAGTTTATTTTTATATGTTTACTTTGCATCCTGTTACTCTGATGAATTTATTCATCAGAAGTAAAATTTTCATGGTACATCATTTATATTCTTCTAAGAATAGGACTATATCATTTGCATATAGAAGTGATTTAACATTTTAACTTTCCTATTTGAATCCCTTTTACTTCTTTCTCTTGTCTAAAATTTTAAATACTATGATTAGTGAGATTGGTGGCAATGAGCATCCTTGTCTTTTTCCACATTTTAGAGAAAATGTTCTTCGTCATTTTACTATTGGCTTTGGGTTTAATATACTTGGTCTTTATTTACTTGTAATAAAAATTCTACTGTTTATAGTTTCTCGGGGCTTTCTTATGAAGGGCCATTGAATTTGTCAAAGGCTTTTCCTGCAGCTGCTTCAATTATCATGTAATTTTGCCCTTGATTCTATATGTGGTGTATTAGTTTTATTGATTTGCATGTATTGAAGTATCCTGGAGCAAAACCAGCTTTTATGGATTATTTTTTTTTTGTATGTGACTAGAGACTCAAACCAGAAAAATTGTACCACTGAGCCACATCTTCAGCACCTTTTATTTTTTACTATGATACAGATTTCACTAAATTTCCCAAGCTGGTTTTGAAATTACAGTGCTCCTCAAACAACCTGCTGCTTTTCTGAGAATATAGACATATACCACCATGCCTGACACTGTATGTTATTTTGTAATGTGTTGTTGAATGTGGTTTGTGAAGATTTTATAAGTATTTATATATTATGGTCCTCAAGGATATTGTTCTCTAGTTTTTTCCTTGTTCTGTCCAATATTCACTATTCCAGTCAGGGTAATTCTTTGCAGAATTGCTTTAGAAGCATCTTTCTTTTTCTCTTACATGTAATGGGGATATTAATAACAGTTCTTTTAAAATATCTGATAAATTTTAGCCATGCATTAACCTATGGTCCAGGAGGCTTGTTATTATTGCTTCAACTTAATTTCTTATTATTGAGTTATTTTTTTCTCTATCCTTTTGATTCAAAAATTTTAGGCCATATTTCATCAGTATCTTCTAGATTTATTTATGTTTCAATTTTATTCTTTAAAATAATCTAGATTTTATTCATTCATTAAAATATAAGTTTTCCAATAGTCTCTAGTTATCCTCTGGATTTCAGTGGTATCTGTTTTAATATTTCTGTTTTTGTTTCTAGCTTTATTCATTTGTATCTTCTTTCTCTTTCTATTAGTCCCTTGGCCAAGGGTTTATCAATCTTTTCAACAATCAACCATTTGTTCTATTATTACTATGTTTTTTTAAAAATTATCTCATCTATAATTTTTATCCAACATTAATTAATTATTTTCTTGTATCAGTTTTAAAATTTATTTACTGAAGTTTTTCTTAGACATGAGGATGCATCATAAGGTTTACAACTTGAAATGTCTCAGATTCTTAAGTGGATGTAGCCCTTGCTAAAAACTGCCCTTATATAACTGCTTTTGGTGGATTAGTGGAGGGACATCGGAAGGGAAAGAAAAGGTACTGGGCAGCAAGATTTATCAAAATATGTTATATGCATTTCTGTATGTGGTATAATGAACCCCACTATTATATATACATACAATGTCTCAATAAAAGAAACAAACAAACAAAAAACAACAAAAAAGAACTGCTTTTACTTTATACCATAAATGTATGGATGTTGTGTTTTTATTCTCATGTGGTTCTCAGGCTAATTTAAAACTTTTTCCCTCTGATTTCCTCAGTGTCCCTTTGATTATGCAACTGTATTATTCATTCTTCAAGTGTTCATGTAGTTTCTGTAGTTTTACTTGCTGTTTTCATCTTTTTCTTAATTATATCATTATTTCTCATATAATATTGGGGCTCATTTTGAAATAATCATATAAGCATGGTATATATTTTTCCAGTTTGATCCCCAGTACTCTCTCTTTCCTGCCTCTGTTACCTTTCTTATACTTCACTATTCTTTCTTGTATTTATTTGTAGTTGTTTTAATTAGTGTATCATTGATATACATAAAGGTCAAATTCAGTGTGAAATATTACTAAGTTCACAAAGGAAAATTTCTTCAGATTCATTTCACCACACTTCCTTTGGCACTCCCTCCATCCTTCTCAATCTCCTTCCTCTACTCCACTGACCTCTCTTCTATTTTTATGGAATTCCCCCATTTTCCATTTTTTTATCTACCTTCTTAATATAAGGAAAATATTCCACCCTTGATTTTCTGAGTCTGAGCAGGACATTTACTTTCACTTAGCAGCACATTATCCAGCTCCATTCATTTACTAACAAATGCCATTATTTCTTTTTATTGATGATTTCCTGAGTAGAGCTCCATTATATATATGTGCCACATTTTCTTTATACATTAACCTGTTGATTGGCACCTAGGTTTCTTTTTGATAGCCTTTCTATTTTGAATTGTGCTGCCATAAAATCTGATGTGGCTGCATTCCTAAAATATGCTGAGATTAAATTTTTTGACTATATACCAAGGACTGGAAGAGTAGGATAATATATTACTAGTTTTTGAGGAATCTCTTTATTGATTTCCAGGGTGTTTGTGCTAATTTGCAGTCTTACCAACAATGTACAAGTGTACCTTTCTTCTGCATCTCATCAACATTTACTATTACTTGTGTTTTTGATAATTGTCATTCTGAAGAGTGTAAGATAAAATCTCAATATAATTTTTATTTGTATTTCCCAAACTGCTGGAGATGTTGAAATTTTCAAAATATATTTATTATTCATTTGTAATTCTTTTAAGAAAGATCCCTTTAGTTTTCTCTTTCAATTTATTCTGTAGTTATTAATTGTTTCTAATAAATTTTTTGAGTTCTTTGTATATTCTGGATATTAACCCACATTTGTATATCAGGTGGCAAAGTTCACCCATTCTGCAGGCTTTGTCTTCATGTTCTTATTTGTTTCCTTTAGTGTTCAGAAGTTTTTAATTCTATGCCACCCTAGGTTTTGATTCTTGGATTTATATTTTATGCATTAGGAGGTTTATTAGAGTAATTGATGCTTGTGATAATATGTTGATAAGTTCAGCTTACAATTTTATCCAGCAGTTGTAGATTTTCTTGTGTAATTCCTAAATATTTGATCCACTCTTAAGTTGACTTTTCATCTTTATGTGTGTATCTATTTTTTTCCAGACCCACTTGTTAATAAGGCTCTATGTGTTTTTTTCTAATAGCAATCCATTGTGATGTGTGTGGACAACTATAAAGTTGACATGATATAAAGTAAAAGTGATATGTAGGTAAGTTATTGGTGTTTTGACCACCTAACCAGTCACTGGTGATATTAGTATTAATATCACTTACACTTAAGGTTTTTATTGGGCCCTATCTGTCCCTTTAGGTGGAATATTTATTATTTTATAAAATCGGTGGCATTGCCTTTTACGTGTAAATATTTACAGCTATTTTTCTTCTTGTGGAATTTTTCACATTAGCAGTATGTAGTGACCTTCTTTGATACCTTTGAGTAATTGTTGCTTGAAGTCACCTTTATCATATTTGCAAATAGCTACTACTTTGTTGGATTCTTTTTACGTGGAATAATTCTGTATTCTTTCACTTTTATTCTTTGAACAACTTTGCAAATCAGGTGTGTTTCTTGTAGACAACACACATTTGGGTCTTTTTTGTTAATTGAGTATTTCAGTCTATATCTTTTAAGTTGACAATTAACACAATGTGAATCCAGTGTTAAAATAATGAAGTGTGTTTTTTTTTATAATAGAGGATTCACTCTTAATTCCCATTTGCTTATCCACTCATCAGTTACATTCATTCTTTTGTATTCTCCATGATTTATTTTAATCTCCATTATGAATCTTCTACACTTACTTGTCATAGTTTATTTTAGTTTATTCTTGTCTTGAATGGTCTTTATTTCTGAAGAAAAACTTTGATGCAGAAAACAGTTTAGACTGGCAGTACTGAAGTAAGACAGATGAGACTGGACACCAGAGGAATTAACGGGAAGCAGGTTTATTGTCTGCAGCCTCTCCAGAGGGAGCTTTCATCTAAAACAAATTCTCTCCCTGAATGCTGGGTCTAGACATTTGTTGAGCTTTATACCCAGTGGTGTGGAGAGGGGAGCTTAAAAGTATACATTTTTGCAGGGGTCTACATGAAAGTTATCTTTTTCTGTGAGTTCTCATAAGTAACCTATTGTCTCATTTCTTATAACTGTCAGGGATTTTACAGATTATACCACAAAAGCAGAGTGCATTCATTAAATCCAGGGGTAAATTTATTTTCTGCAAGTCAAAATAGATCAAAAGGAAATAGGGAGTCTAATCACATTTGAGCCATTTTGTAGAGGTCTTTGCTGATATATTTTAAAGAAGAACAATTATGGTGAGGGTATGTGGGGAAGCTTAATGAAGATGTATTTGTGAATGAGGAGGTGCCACTTTAGTATTTCTGTTTTAGTGCTTGAAATATAGTATTGCATGTCCTGCTGGCCCAGATGTGTTACCTTTTACCAATGACTTGGTGCTTCTCTCTTGAATCTGTAAAAATCTTTCTTTGCTCTGAATTTTGTCATTTAAAAAAATATAATGTGGACAGTTTCTTTTTGACCATGTGTATTTGGCCTTCTAAATGCTTTCTGTGTCTGGTGTTCATCTTATTTCCACAATTAAGGATTTTTTTTTCTGATGTGAGTTCACTGAATATGTTTTCTATGCCTTTAGTCTGTATCTACACTCCTTCCCTGAAGACATTCTTTGCAATTGGTCTTTTAAGGTTGTTGTAAAATGCCTATATATTTTTTTAAAGTCTCTCTTTTATATTATATTAGGAAAGTTCTACATCATCGACCTTGTCTTCAAGACTTAACATTCTACCATCTACCTGATGTAGTATATTTTCAGTACTTCTCATTTGGACTTTTATTTGAGTTAATAAGCTTATCATTTCCAAATTTTCTGCCTTTTCTCTTTTAAAAACTATTTCATTTTGGGATATTCTTTCAAAACTTGGTTTTTTTAAATTAATTCATGTTTTACTCTTTAGTTTCTCAAATTATTTTCATAATAAATTTTTGAATTCTTTGCTCACCATATCCTACACATCAATGTATGTGTAGTAAGTTATTAAGGATTTAAACACTTTGGGTAGTGTGTTAGTGCCTTGCTTTCTCATGTTTCTTGTTTTAATATACAGAGGTTTGTGCAGATATTCAAATAGATTTCTATTCCCCTCTCAGATGTGGGTCATTTTGTTCAGCAGATTTCTCTTCAGATATTCCCCAAACAGAGTGTATGTTCTATTTTCAAAGCCCTAACTCATTGACAGTAGTGCTAGGATTACTTATTCAAAGCACTTTAAGAAGAAAGAATAATCACAAGTAATATCAAAAAGTTAGAAGATAATCACATGTTGACTTAAAACCAAAGCAAAACCTTTTCTAAACGATCTCTACAACTCAGGTAACCAATGAAGAAGTGATAATAATAAACAATGTCCAAAACTTAGGCATTAGTGATTCTAAAATTAATACTAAAATACACAGAAGGTGAGATGGAAAAAAAGAACAAGAAAAAAAGGAAAATAATGCAAATACAAATGAAAAATAAGAAAACAAGTACAAAGAAAATTAAACAATTAAAAGATCATGTAAGTTAGAAAGTGAAAAACAAATGATAAGAAAAGCCACTTAAAGATGCAGTGCCAAGAAAAATATGATTTCTTTATCTGATGTAATTCAAATATAAGCAGTTTCTTATCCAACTTCTACTTTTAAGATTAACCATTTTTTTGGGAGGGTGTTTCTGGGGAGTAACTATAGTTGTACTTGTTTCTTCTCAATTCTAGCCAAAACAGGCCAGTATTGGTTGTGGAGTCTTGAATGTTGAAAAGTTTCATTCGTGCCTACCAGGAAATGCTATAGGACCATTTTTATATTGTTTTTTATGTACCTGGGTATGGGACTCTGGCTATAATAAGAGCTATCAACAAAACTCTCACACATGAAGCCTATGGGTAAGTCTGTGCTGAAAATCCCAATTCCAGACTTTTAGTGAGCTCAAGGTCATGCCAGACTCCATGTCTCCTGTGGTGTTGGTTTCACTTTCTCTAAGCATAATAGAGGTGGACTGTGTGCAGGATCTGTGCTTGGTTGGGGGAGATACAGGAAATAAACTTTTCACAAGACCTTTCAAAGCATTCCAAAAATGTTCTGCCCCTTGGAATCACACACAACTCATTATGTTTTCTGTTACTAATCTCAAAACACAAGTTTTAACAGGGAGATGTCCCCACTGCCCTTTATTCTATAAGGCAGCACACCATACTTTCTGCTGACCAGAGTTTTCAACACATCGCTGTTAACCTGGACCTAGATGGTGGGTATCCACAATTCCAGTAAACAGAGGCAGTTCCTTTGTCTTGGAGATAAAGCATACAAGAGATGTTAATATTTCAAAGACAGAGTTCCAGTAATGGGACCTTTCTAAAGGAGGAACCCCCTTGGTGAATGAACAAGAAGTGACTAATAATTGCTTTAGTTCTTCCTTCACATGCTTCTGAGCACAGTGAGATGGAGATCAAACTCTGGAGATCAGCTCTCCCCTCTGGAGATTGTAACAACAAGATTTTACCAGAAGCAATCCTGAAACTCTTCTTACACATACTTCCTACCGGCACATTTAATTGAAACTAACCTTAGTTTCTATCCCTTGGATGACCATGTAACCATGACTGCAGCTTTACAGAGCTTGCTACAGATCTGTGTCTCAGTTACTATTGTTGATAGAACCTGACTTGTGTTGTGAATGCTTCCTGAACTGCCAAATTTATGTCATTGTTGGGTACTGAAAATATAAGAAAATGAAGGCCAGGGTTTCTGATCTCCCATCAAGAAAGTCTAGAAAAAGGACACCAACTAAATAAGTATTTTGAGTAAGAACTCATGATTTTTCTGAGAAGAATCTGCAGTGCACCTGTCCTCCATTGACATCTCAGGCAGAATCCAACTGGCTGAAACTCATTACTGAAATTTACAATATGATTTTTTTAAAACTATAGAGGGTGTGAGCCTACCAGAGAAGAGCTTCCACCTAGCCAGTTTTTTCCTGACAACTGCAGTAGTTAAATTCTTTTATGAGCTCTTTTATTACTCGAAAAAACATATTTGTGGGTCTTATCTTTTAATTGCCTCTCTGTAATTTCACTCCACTGCATGCCCTTTACCAGTGTTTGTGCAGAAATACACCAGTTTATTTGACTGAAATTCACGGTGCAGTCAGTAACCACTGTATATATCTACATACATGATTTTTACCATAGTATAATATTTTGTAATTTTTTTCTTGAGTGGAAACTGATGCATACTCTACCCTCATGTATTAAAAAAAGAAAACTTTCTTAAAACCAGTTTATTATTTTATTAAACTAGTTTTCCTATCAGTAAACATTTAACCAAAAGAAATTTATAATTCTGTAAGCCCTTCCTTCCCTGAATAAAACAGTAGGAACATGGCTTCTTTTCTACTTGATGTGACATGATTTAGTCTCTCTAACAAAATATCTGAGTACAACACTAAAACCTTATAATTAGAATGTGTTAAATGTTTACTGATGGGTAGCAAGTGTATATATACATATGTGTGTCTATACAACTTACTCTTTGTACATATTATATATTATATATGCTAATATATGGTAGAAGGTCCTCTTATTTTTAGTGGCAAGTTATGAGTAGTGTTAAGGTGTAATGAAGTTGCTTTCCTGATAGAAATATGCACATCAGTTAGTGTGATATTGGTAGTTTTCTCTCTCTCTCTCTTCTTTTTTATTCGTTTAGTTGTCAATGGACCTTTATTTTATTCATTTACATGCAGTGCTGAGACTTGAACCCAGTGCCTCACACATGCATGGCAAGCACTCTGCCACTGAGCCACAACCCTAACCCTTATTTTGGTAGTTCTCTATTGTCCTTCTATCCTGGTTGTATAGAGTTAGTAAACAAATGATTATAATACTTGGCTGATTTGCAGAGGATATATGACACTCTGGTATAAAAGATTTCAATTTTCAATGTGTACTTTTAACTCAAATTTATTTCAAATTTGTACAATTAGGTGTCTCCTTAGAATACTGATTAGTCAATCTTCATATAACTCATTAGTGATATTAATTTTTACCAGTGTGTCTCTCAGATTCTTTCTCAGAATAGTGTTGGTCATTCATTTGGTGGTGCACATCAAAGATCAAAAGAAGATGTATATGGATATATAAAAGGTAAGAACCACTCTTTTTAAAGTCATTGGATATAATTCTTGTTTAAACCATTAGCACTAGGATGATTCAATAGTGGAAGAAATGAAAATAATAAATAGTAAGAAGATTTAAATAGTATATCTTATCAAGTTGCAACCACAAGATAAGTTGGACTGTCAGTAGAGGAGCTGAATTATTAGGTACATTTCCAGACCTTCTTAAATTAGAGGAAAGTTGGGACATAAGGAAGGGTTCAGAAAAATTGAGAATAAAGCATGAGAAAAGACTATAGAGAAAAACAACAAAAGAAAAAAAATAAGCAGGTGCACATTGATCATGGCCTGATAAACATTCCCTGGAAAGACTATGACTTCTAATACAACTACAAATTGGGGAACAAAATAGAGAAAATTTTAAATAGGTAAATTAAATTGCCAGGCACATGGTGCATACCTATATTCCCAGTGGCTCTGGAGGCTGAGATGAAGAATTTTTAGTTTAAACTCCGCTCAGTAACTGAATGAGGCCCTCAGAAATTCAGCAAAACCCTGTCTCTAAATAAAATATAAAAAGGGATGGGGATGTAGCTCAGTAGTTAGACACCCATGGGTTCAATTCTCAGTACTAATAACAAAATAACAAAGCAAAAAGAAACATCAAATAGACAAGTTAAGTTAGAGGAATTGATAAAAGATTAAGCATGCATAAGGACTCTCAAATTTTAGTGAATCATAATATTGGGGACCATGTACAAAATGTATATTTAGACTCAGTTGGTCTTTGGTTCTACATCATGATAGATTCAAAGATGCTTCCAATGCTTCTTGAGTCACAGACCACATTCTGAGTTGCAAGAGCAATTGAATGAACTGTCCTTTAGAAAATCTAAATTAAGATCCATTGTGTCTTAGTTAAGGGCATAACCAGATTAAGTTAAAAACATAAATCTTGCTTTGTTTTTTATTATGTCTGTTGGCAAAGGGGAAGAACAAATGGATGAAGACATAGAAATTGTATTTTTAAAAGTTTTTTTGCTGTAAATGGACAAAATACCTTTATATTATTTATTTTATGTGGTGCTAAGGGTCAAATCCAGTACTTCACATGTGCTAGACAAGCACCTTACGACTGAGTCAAAACCCAGCTCCTAGGAATTGTATTTTAAAGATATAGTTACTAAATTAGGAAGAAAAAATAGTGAAAATAATCTAAACAACAAATATTAAGAAAAAAATCAAGACCACAGATCTAGAGGTTGCTTTTGAAAAGCAAAGGGAGGGGGTAGTGAAGAAGGAATAAAATTAGCTAGGTAATTTTGAAGGTAATAATAAGGAAACTGAGAGAATGCATTTTTAGCTGGTTTCAGTGTATTTACCTTCAAACAAAAGTGAGAATTACTGGTCCAGAGATGGTTTTAAGTGGGAGAAACAATTAGAATTGGCGAAACCAGCCACTATTAATTTCTTTGCTACTTAACTACCAAGCATAGGGAAGTATTGATATTAGAAGCTGAGATGAGAAACATAGCATTTAAGAAACACAGGGCACTTTAAGAGATAGTTATTATTTTTTTTTACTGATATGCCAATAAATTTGAAATATAAAAGGTTACTCATATCTGATAATTCTTTCGAATTTTAGTTCAATTTTTCTCTTTGGATTACCATATTTTAATATTTTATGCTTATTTAAAATTATTTGTTAGATACAGTTACCATATCTACTCTAATAAATGGATCAAGAAACCTTGAGTGTGTGAAACCAGAGGATATAGTAAAAGAAGATACACCACTGTCCTACATGAGTATGGAAAAATAGATTATTTTAATAAGTATATATCTAAACTGATCATTTCAGAGAACTTTCCTCAATACAAATGAATTCTACTTTCCACTTGACTACTATCACAACTTTGGACTTAATTAGTTAATTAAATGATTATCACAACTTTGGACTTAATTAGTTAATTAAATGATTGTGATTGGCTACAATATACACACCTACTGTTAAATTATTTTCTTCATTTTATATATTGATGCCCCGAAGGTTCTCATTTGCTCCTCTGATTAGATATTCCTATTCCCTCAATCAATCCACACCTTTACTTGGTATGTGCACATTCCCTATTATATTTGTGGTAATTGGAACTGTAATCTCAATTTTGAAAACTTAACTCCATGTTTAATTAAACTAATATTGGATGTTCTTCTCCTGTATATTTGATTCATGTTGCTGTACTCAACAGAAACCAGCAATCATAGAAACCCAAAAGCTAAAATATTCTTTATCAAAGCTAACCCATGGAACTTAACTCCATATTGATTCAGCAGGAAAGTGTGGGTAGTTTTGTCTTATTCATGTTTTATGTATTGTATATCCCTTTTGCTTTTCAGTATTTCCAGATTTCACACATCCTTTTGTGAAGGTAATAATGAACTTTTTGTTTATCTTGAATTATTACCTGTGAATAGTATAAAATGTACAACATGCATTTAATATCTACTTTCCAAACTTATACAGCCTGTCTTCGACAGGAGGTATTTTCTTCAAAAGAATACAGTGAAGACAACAGAAGAAAGTACATGCAAATCAGGTAAATTTTGCATTCTATATTCTGTAGAAAGAACTATATTGAAATATTTTTAATTCTAGAAGATTTTCTCCTAAGTAGTAGGAGGATTTGACAAAAAAAAAAAACAGTGTCTATATTGGCATACAAATTTAAAATTATATCTTTAAAGAAACAACAAAATGATTTCTAAAAAATCTTTATCTCATTCTTTAAAATTAAATTTCCCAGAATTCTTATATCTGTTAGGTAAATTATGAGGCTCTATTTACTTCTGAGATTTTATAAAAACTCATTGCATAGCTGCCAATAATTTCCAAATCTTGGGAGATGGACATAAAAATATGTGTTTGAACCCTGGAATTAAGTATAGTGTGTGAAACAAGACCCACTTAAAATTTAACTTAAATCCTAGTGTAATGCACACTTTATTGACTAAATACATTGAACCCATGTTGTAGTTTATGCAGCTGTTTATCCTATGTCCATCATCACTCATGATTATTTCTGTAATAAGACATACAAGGTATTATTGTATATTTTTATATTATTTATTTTCTATAAAACTAATAAAGTATTTTTTAGGAAATTACTATTTTCTGATTATTTTTAACCCAGAGTTGTAAATTCAAAATCACTTACACAAACCATTTTATAAATTTCCTCTTCATGCTTTCTTTTGTTGTTGTTGTTGTTGTTGGTGGTGGTGTTTTTGTTGTTGTTGTTGTTTGTTTTGTTGTTGTTTTGGGGGTTTTTTTTGGTTTTGGTTTTGGTTTTGGTTTGGTTTTTGTTTAGTTTTGGTTTAGTTTTTAATGGTAGGAACTGAACACAGATCTTTTAGCATGCTAAGAAGTGGCTGTACCACAAAGCTGTTTTTCTTACTCATTGGAGGATTGAGTAAATCCAAGATTTGGGAAATTGATCCCAAGCACCAAAATGAGTCCCTTCAACATACAAAAATGTCAAATTTGAATACTACATGGTAACCACAGAGATCTTAAACAGTTCCTGTGTTTTATTTTATATGTCATTTGAAACCTTTTGTAACAGTGCAGAGCCTCTTATTCCAGAGACTCAGCTTTCTCCTTTATTTACTTAATGAAACTTCATTTTACACCGGTCCCAGAAAACGATATATCCTCTATGTTTCTTGAAACATTCCTTTCATTCTGTTTTGCTTCCCTCTATTTGGTACTTCTGCCCACCTTCTTATTTATTTCTGCTCATACATATGCTCTACACACTTATCCTATCCTCAGCATTTGGAGCCATCTAGCTACAATGTAAATGTGACCATGAACCTCTCTAGAAGATAAAAAGCCAGCCTTTAAAATTACCCAGAAATCTTTCCTAACAGGAGTTCAGCCTAACACTTTATTGTTTCCCTTGACTTCACTATCATCTGGATGACTCCCCACCAGTTTCTATATTTTCAGACAAAAACTGACCCATTTAATTTTTGACTCTTTGTCTAGCTCCAGCCTTTCAAGCTTTCCCCACTTTCTGCCTCTGGCTGGTAACCTCATTACTTTAATCTCTGCAGAGTCCTAGCTCCAGGAAAGCCACTATCTCTGGCATCTTTCTTCTCTATTCTCACAGGGAACATAATAATTGTGGATTCAAATAAACTGCTGATGCTAAGGTGATGTAAAAGAGGTCTCCTCAAGTCAAGGAGCCAAAGGGCTACAGAAGGGAAGAAGTGATTTACAAGTCAGCTGATAGATATCCAGTTGAACAGTCGCTGAAATGCTAAGACCCCAAGGGGGTTAAAAACATTTTATGACAAGAAGATTGATAATCATGCAGGACTAAACAGACTGAGTTCTATAGAAGAACACATTTTTCAGAATAATGTAGAAAAACATTGCATATGCAAGAGGTTCATTCATAACAGTATAGTATATATAAGTCATTGTGGAAATGACTACTGATAAATTTTTGTTTTTAAAAGTTACTGTTATGAGAAAGAGAATAGCAAATTGTATGAATCCCCACATTTCCATTGTGTTTTTAAAATTTAATTCTGGAAAATTTTTATTCATCTTGAGTGGATATACCTTTGAGATATTTTTATGTCTTAAACCTGGTAATATATAGTGTCTCCCCAGGTAGACTGTTGAAGTTTTATATCACTAATATCATTCCCTGAAATAGTATCTGCTGGGTGCAGTTGGTCACCTCTAAACACAGCTGCTTGGGAGACTTAGACAAGAGCATGGCAAGTCTCAGGCCAGAACAAACACTTTGAAAATGTCATTTGAAACCTTGTGTAACAGTCCAAAAATAAATAAATATACAACTCTGGCAGACCACTTGCCAATGTTGCAATATTCTGGGGTTAAATCACTGAGTACACACAAGTTTACCTCACCAATAAACAGTTAAAAAGGTAATATCACCTAAAATTCAAGCTTATTATTACTTTTTATTTTTAGCAGACTATTATTCTCTCTAAATATTCTAAGAAGTTTAAGTATATCTGCGTACATTTTTCAGCTGAATCCCTTTGATTCTCATCATCTGAAGAAGAGAAGGAAGGTCTTGATAACACCAAAAATAAGCAGCCAGAGATGTGTTCACACATATATTTTTTAAAAATCTCTGATTTCTTCCTGTATTCCTTGTTTTAAGAAAGTCAATACAGGCAAATTCAATTATCTTTCATAATAGTGTTTTGAAGTCTAAAGATGATATTCAAGCCTAAAAGAATTTAACTGATTATGAATCTGACAATAGTATTAAAATTCAGGATAACATGTAGGTAAACATTATCTTTGTGATTGAGGCAAAATTTCTTCTGAATATTGTTTGGGCTTCCATTTTTATAACCCCCTTAAATGATAAAGAAGTTAAAATTAAGTAGTTTTGTGAATACCCATTTTAATTAATGAACATATATAGTAGTGATTGTCATTGAATGCATTTATGGTAAAGATGGTTCTTTCCAGTGGGTCAGTTTTAGATGCATATGAACATGTTTTCATGCCAAAGTGAAAGATTTTCATATAGCCTAAATATCAGTGTCTCTATAAATGCAAATAGTAGCCTCAAAAAAAGATACCCAATGGCCTGTTTAGGAAATTGAAACCTCCCAGAATGGACCATTGTTTTGAGGTAAAAGGGGAAACTCTTTTTTTTTTCTTTCTATACCATAAGGCAGTTAATATTATTAAACACTTTTATCCAATCTCTTTAGTGAATTATAAGGAAAAAAGTCTTTGAATTCTGTTATTAAATAATTAAAAAATTGGAGCTGTTTTTTTTTGCATTTTTTCATGTTAGTAAGGCCAAGGTGCTTTATGCATTTGGATGAATTTCTCTTCCTAGGATATGTGTGTGTCCTTTAGTGCAAAGCTTTATCTTTGGAAAGCACCTTGGGCAGGGGTGATATCTCAGCACCAAGTACCCAATTTGACATGGCCCAGTTGCTTTCTTTGCCCACCAGGACTTTTATAAAAGTAGAAAATAACCTCCAGTAAAAATGACAATTAAGAGCAGAACATATATCACCTATTAAGAAAATGCTTGTTTAAAGTGATCTCTATAAATCCACAAACTGGAGAGTTGTGGTGAGAAATAACAGTATACACCAGGTGACAAAAAATAGGCATTAGTGTTCATAAAATTATTTGGCTGCAATTCAATAAGAAAAAAGAATGAAACTTATGTCACTAAAAATAGCTGTAGGAGAAAACAAGAAGAAAAAATAATAAAACTAAGAAAGTATTGGATTTGAAGTGGCAAGAATAGATGATATAGGGGGAAACATAGAAGAAAGAAGCCAAAATCTTAGAAAATGAGATGGAATGTGAAATAATGAGGAAGCCCCTTACACAACAATTTACACATAAGCCCAGAGCAGCAAGAACAGCATAAAATTTTTTCTTGTTAATGAAATTAAGGAATTTCTATTCAGAATCTTCAATTATAGAAACCAAAACCACTGTGTGATTGCTTAAAGGCAGATGTAGTCCAACTCTTTTCTGGACTCTCCCACTGAAACACACCTAATCTGGTAGTAATTTGATAGTGGAGTACAAAAGCTGAGCTTCTCTCAGTTATGCCCAATTACTTGCATAGGGCACTTAAGGAAGTTTTCCAGTGCAGATGAAAACTTATCCTCTGTTCTTTGTTTTTCTTTTTTTCTTTTTCTTTTTCTTTTTTCACTCAGGGATGGGGTATGTCTGTCTGATAAACCCTTTTACCATGGAGTCTGGGGACTGGTCTGTGATGCATACCCCAGTTGGAGACTCCTGCAGTCAGTGATCTAAGGGGTGTGCAAGATTCCCAGTGTCTTGAAGGGTTTTCTGGCACACTCTTAGCATGGTAGATGAGGTTAGTTGATGGAATCTGTGCTTTGTTCTGGAAAATTCAAGAAACAATCTTCTCACCAGAACTTGCCCCAGGTCTCCTGGATTTTTCTGTCTCTTGAATTACTACACAGCTTTTCTCCCTCACAACCACTATTCTCAAAGTACCTATTTGAAATGTGCAGAATCCATGTTGGCCTCTCCTGTATAGATTGTCTAGTTGGCACAACAAACCTCTTGCTGATGAGAGTATTCAGCACATTCTCTTCAGTCTCTGTCATAAACCCATAGTATCAGGTTGAATAGCTGCCATCCTGTGAGGAGAACTTTACTCTACCCGGATTCTGTGTGCTGCTTTCTAACAGTGTGATAGAAACATTTCTTCACCCTACTTTGTCATTTTATTAAACTGGATTTCCTCTCAGTGAAACAAGACAGGCAGTGCTTTTTGATCTTTCACACAGAGAGATAGTTCCAAAAGGGGGTGGACCATAGGGGTCTATTGCAATCACTCTTTTGTTTTAAGCGAAGAGCTTAGAAACACCTCTGAGGCAGAAATGGAAGCAAATATTCCAAAATCTACTGGTCATGGTGGGTTGACTTTACCTGGGATATTTGCTCACATATGTGGTGATGCATGGTATGAGTCTTCTACCAGAAGCATTCATTCCTGGATGTTTCACATAACTGCAAACACCTACATCATAATGAAAGTGCCCTGGGTTTTTCTAGTTCTTCCATAGACCACAAGACATGTTGTAGCTGCCCAGAGCTCTCAGTGTCTCTGCCTCTTATTTTCTCTCTAAAATCCAGTCAGAATAGTGTTGGGATATGCCTCCAGAGAAACTGAATTTATGACACAGTAAAATAATGAAATATTTTTTTTTAAATTCTGGATTTTTATCTCCTATGATAAATAACTGAAAAAATGACCCTGAGTAAATGTGGCTTCTGTTCAGCACCCTGATGTGCTAGCAAAATTTTTTAGTTTATTCATTTCTCTGGGCTGGTTGTATAACTTGTATACTGTAAATTGCGCTTCTAAAAACAGTGATTTGGATGTGTCTTACTTATAAACTGATTTTTAGTTCCTTGTGATAAATATCAAGGTGTGCTATACTTGGAGTTAAGGTGGTTGTATTCCTAGATATTTTGAGGAAACTCCACACTGATTTCCAAATTTGAAGTTCTTATTTTCTGGCTCACCAACAATGTAGGTGAGTAAGGGTTTACTTTTTTTTCTAATAAATAATGGGGTTGGTAGAATTCTCCTCAGGTTACTAGAGAGGAGCTTCCCTTTTTTTACACCATGAAATCTTCCTCTAACACTGAAGCAGGATATTTCTCCTATTGTCATGACATGTGATGGAATCAGGATCACTTCAGGTGAATGTCCCTCTTTGTTTCTATACAAGACATGAATAGACCACAGGGGTTTTGAAAAATTTGAATTTTTATGTTGAAAAGAATACTGTTCTTCACATTCTACCTAATGTCTATTCATTTCTCAGTGTATTCTCATTTTCTTCAGGAAATCTTTTCTGTAGATCAGATTCCTCTATTAGGTCACAAACCTCTTTTCTAATATCATCTGTCTGAAATTATAATGATCTTTTTATGTGTCTTCTCCATTAGCCTTTAAGCTAAAGAACAAAAGGGATCTCATTTCATCTGCTATATGTGCAGAGTACAGCATATTGTGTCACATATTTTATGCATTCATTGGTTTAGTATATAAATAATGAATGTGAATATACAGCATTCATATATGTAAATCAGTCACATATTTTACTTATATATATATGTTTTTTTATTTCTGACAGATTCTGTTAGCCTGTTAAAAACCCAGAACACAGTTTCTTCACTTCAAAGACTAATAAATCACCAAAAAAGTCACTGTACACAGTGTTTACTACATGTAAAAAAAAATGCACAACTGGAAAATGAGATTCGTGAACTTAAAAAGAGGGTTTCAGAGTTTAAGCAAGAAATATACAATTGAAACAACAACTTCATGATTTAAGGTATTATATCCTAGATTGAAAGAATAGGTGAATCCTTTCCTTTATTCCAGTAGAAATAAGAAGGAGTATTTTTTAAACTGCTGACTTATCTTTTAGCACTTTGCAAGGGAGAAAACTTGAAAAAATTATAAAATTCTTACAAATATGATAGTATATTATGAAATGTGATTACTTTTAAAAACTAAGTGCATATTTTTTCTCATCACATTTTTAATGGCTCCATAGAACCCCATCAGCTAGAAATCTATTTATTTAAGAAACAGAATTTGGGATTGTTATTTCTTTATATTTTTAAATTTTATTACAATTAATGTTTCAAGAAATATCATTTAGAAAAAAAAATAATTTTCTACTCAGATACCATGGCATCTGCCTATAATTCCAGCAGCTTGGGAAACAGAGACAGGAGGATGAAAAGTTCAAATCAAGCCTCATCAAAATAGCAAATTAGTGATATGCTGTTTCCAAATTTTAAAAAAAATGAAAAAGGCCTTGGGATGTAGCTAAGTGATTTAGCTTCTCTGGGTTCAATCCCTGGTACCAAAGATGGGGATGAGAACAAAAGAAAAGAAAAAATAATTTTCTATATTTCTTTTTACTTTGAAAAATTTTCAATATAGAGTTATTTTGTTAAAGTTGGGAAACTTTAAAAAGATTTCAGGATTTTTAAGTTGCTCTCAAGAAGTTTGTATTCCACCAATGAGGCATTTTTCACTGCCCTGAAACATGCTTCTATACATTTACAGTTTTTATTCTGATTTTTAGGATCAAACCCAGGGTTTTGTGTGACTAATATGATCTGCTAGTGCTAAGCTAGACCCTCAGCTACACATTTAACAATGACATTAATTAAAAAGTGAAATGGAAACTGATTATAAATTATTTTATTCAAATTCACTCTCATTAGAAATTAAATTTGTTCAGATTTCTATATTGAAAGGACATAAACTTTTTAAGGTATGCATGACACTAGACTATATGTTGATATAAATTTATTTTTTATGGCTAATATACCATTGTGTGTTTGTGTGTGTGTGTGTGTGTGTTTTATATATATATATATATATATATATATATATATATATATATATATATATATATATATAAATATTTTCTTTATCCATTCATCTGTTGAAGGACATTACTCTTCCTTATTGGATTAAATACTAGGTCTTTTTTTTTCAAAAGTGGATTTTAATTTATTTGTAAAATACATAATGATCAATGAGGAAATTTGAAAGTTATACCACAAAAGAAACATAAAAAGTGTAATAACATGTATTGGATTTCTTATCCCAGTTTGGGGTTGTAGTAATACAAAAGATATATTTTTTATATCTTTATTTTATTTATATGTGGTGCTAAAGATTGAACCAAGCACCTCACACATGCTAGGCAACCACTGCATCGCTGAGCTACATTCCCAACTTCAAAAGATACATATTGAAAGAAGAATTTCTTAATATGCTGTTACACTGTAAGCAAGTTGTAGATATACCTGGCATATTATATGAAGATAAATTATATTACTGCTGAATTCATAGGTTTTTACACAAACAATAAGTCTTTAAAACTTACTTAGCTTGAAATTATCTTTTTAATTGGGGAGGATCTATGATAGTGCAAAAATAATCACCTTTAACTTGTCAATTTACCAAATCCTTTCAAAATTCCTTTTGTGTAGTATCTACTTTCAATTATGTATGTTTTAGACAAGATTAAAGGAGAAACTAAAAATGTTAAACTAGAAAAACTTCAGAGAACATAGAATTTTTATTAGGATACTAAATCAGTATACAAAGATCCAGAAAATAAAAAGAAATTTTTGTTTTCTGGCAAAAATCAATTAAAACATAACCATATTAAACTTCAGATACACCTTAAAAGAAAAAAAGGCAAAGAGAAAAAAATGATGATATGCTACATGAAAAAAATTAGAACCCATTAAAAGAAACAGAATATAACAAAGAGGATCAAGTGAGAAAGCAAGCTAAAATCTCTGTACAATAGATAACAGAATTGGAGACTGCAAGAAATTATTTTAATCAGGTAAATGAACCTTCAGTAAAGTTTCAAGTTTTTACTTTATTTCATCTGCATTATTTATAAGGTCACTTTAACTTACTTTATGTGGTCATGTTTCAATTAATGATGGCAATGTGGTCTGAGAAATGTGCTGTTTGGCAATTTTACCAACATGCAGTCATCATGTGTGTGTACATCCACACACTTCAGACATCTCCCATAATGCCAGAAAGTACAGACTTATAGGACCTCCACTTACATGAAGTCTGCTGTTTCACAAATCTTTGGTATGTGGGGTGTGAACTACTCTTTTGATTTAAAACACATTATTATCTGACTCTAAAATTAAATGATGACTTTTATGACAAAACTAGTTACAGCAAATTTTAGCATCTGGTAGATGTTCAGCATTTGTTTTCTAAATGAAGAAGTTTAGTTTAATAACTAACATAAATACCAATTTAGAGTTTTTCTATGTTAAGATACAGACTAAATAGCTATGCAACTAGTTAAAACATTTTTTAAAAGTGTTTCACAATTACATTTATGCCTGTATTTAAGAAATGTTTTCATTCATCCAAATTTTTCTGTCATTTGTGCAGTTGAAATGTAAGACACTGACTCATAAACAATAAATTTACCTTTTAGTATTATTTTTTAATCTTGAAGGTACCACTCTTAAATTAAGCTTTTGGACTTTTATCACCTGCTGATATACAGCCAATATCTTGCTGAAATAAATTTGTAGATTTTAACAGGACAAAATGAAACCTACAGACAATTTACATGAGACCAGAATTGGAGAATTTATAATATGAAATTTCAGTAATACATATTTACAAACAAAAAGGGATAGACATATGCAGAAAGAAAATGTTTTCTGAATTATTTTCTTCTGTTTTCAAATGAGTGTGTGTGTGTGTGTGTGTGTGTGTGTGTGTGTAACATAGTTAAACAGTAACTCTATTAAATCATGGGAAAGTATAGAGGGATTTAAATCCATAAATTTATAACTAGAATGTACATATTTTAGAGGTGAGGGTGGCATTTTTTGTCCCATTGAATTAAGTAATGTTCTCAATCCAACTCTATTTCTCTGCAGCAATCCCATGATGACTTTTAGAGTAGCCTTATAAAGAGAAAAAAAATTTCATATTTTCCACAGGAATAGATGATTTTTCTATGATATCAAAACTCTTGCTTCTAATAGCAAATTTTTGGTTTGGGGAAGTAACTTCACTCTCTTATTGTGTTAATGTGTCTTACTACACCCACTGTTAAGTAAGGAGGAAAAGTGGGGCCAGTAAATACCCTGATTTTGTATATCATTTTTCTCACTTTTGAGAAGAGAAAAAAAAACACTTTGCTCCAAGTAATCTCCTACTTCAGCACAAAACACCTTTGGAAACAATGGCATACCATAATATGTTCTTAGAAATAAATTACTTGTAAATATTTGTTTTTAATACATAAGATCCATTTATTTGCCTTATTTTATATTGATTCATCTTTCAAACTTCACTGAGATGAAACAAATGCTACTGTGTAGCAATCTTGGGATTTTCTGAGTAGAGCCTTACACATTTTGCCTTATTTGTCATTTTATTTTGAAACACAGGCCTTCTTTGGCGTTTATTTATTTACAGGACAGAAATAACTGACTTTGTGGATAAGCATTAGAAGCAGAGGCAAAAGACTTGGATAAATCGTGCAACTTGCCTATGTTTTTAGCCTTGCGCTCCATTTTAGAATTTTGATATATTGTTCATTGATGTACATAATGTGTTTAATGCTGTTCCTACATCTATCAATACATGCAATTTTTATTCACAGCTACAAATGTTAGAGAACAAAATATTCTAAAAATATTTTTAGGAAAAGACTTTGGGGAACTTTTGTATGTCTTGGTAGATGTAGAGCTAAGGCTTTTACTATGGGCTGGTTGAATATATAAAGTATCAGACGGTGAACATATTTTTCTTAAAGTTAAATGTTCTTTTAATTGCCACTGAAGTCATCCCAAAAGATAGGTCCATAATAAATTATTTGGGGTTTTTAACTGTTTAACGTGTAGATCATATGATCCTAAAAGTGGATCAATGTGAGAAATAGTGAATTCTTATTTTTTATTGACTTTTTAAAGGTATAATTACAGTAGAGTAGGTTTTGTATAGTATATAACTTTTTCTATTCAGGATCCCATTCCTGTGGTTGAAAATGTTGTAGAGTTTTGCTGGTCATATATTCATATGTGAACATAGGAATGTGATGTCAGATACATTGTACTTTCTTTCCCCTCCCTTCTCAGCCCTTTATTCCCTTCTGTCTAATCCAACAAACTTCTATTCTTTCCTACCCCACATTTAGGTGTGTTATCATCCACATATTAAGGAGAATATTCAGACTTTGGATTTGGAAAACTGGCTTATTTCACTTGACATGATACTCTCCAGTTCCATCGATTTACCAACATATGCCATAATTTCATTCTTCATGGCTGAGTCCGTTGTTTATATATGAAACATTTTCTTTATCCATTCAAATGTTGAAAGTCACCTAGGTTGGTTCCACAGCTTAGCTTTTGTGAAAAGCTGCTATAAATATTTATGTGGCTGTGTCACTATAGCATCATTTGAGTATATACTGAGGAGCAGAATAACTGGGTCAAATGATCATTCCATTCTATACTGCTTTCCTGAGTGATTGCTTGGTGCAATGTATGAGTGAATCTTTTCCCCACATTCTTACCAACATTTTTGTGACTTGCATTCTTTATATTTATCATTTCAACTAGTGTGAGGTGGAATCTCAATATAGTTTTAATTTGCATTTTTCTAATTGCTAAAGATGTTGAACAATTTTTTTTCATATACTTGTGAACTGTTTGCACATCTTCTTCTTTGAAGTGCCTGCTCAGATTTTTGTTCATTTATTGATTTGGTTATTTGTTTGTTTGTTTTGTGTGAGGGAGGGTGTTTCTATATGTTATATTTCTGAGTTGTTTATATATTCTGGGAATTAATGCTCTATCTGAGGTGTCAGTAACAAAGATTTTCTCCCACTCTCTAGGCTGTCTACTCACATTCTTGATGGTTCCCTTTGTTGTAAAGATACCATCCCATTTATTGATTCTTTATTGTACTTCTTGTGCTTTAAGGGTCTTTTTGAGGAATTCAGTTCCTGCACGAACATGATGGAGTGCTGGGCCCATCTTGTCTTGTAATAGGCCTAGGATTATTTTTTCTAATGTCTAGGTTCTTAATCAACTTGGTGTTGAGTTTTGCATGGAGTTAGAAATAGGGGTTAAATTTCTCCTACTACTCATGGGTTTTCAGTTTTCCCAGAACTATTAGTTGAAGAACCTATTCTTTTTCCCAATACATGTTTTATAGTGTGTTTGTCTAGTACTAGATAACTGTATATATGTGGGTTTTCTTGGTGACTTCTCTTCTGTTCCTGCAAAGTTAATTTTTTTACATTGGAAAACTAACTAATCACTTAATCTATTCTTTCATTCTGGTGTAATGAAGATTTATTATTCCTTAATATTTTTTTATAATCAGGAATTGAATGAGGGTGCTCAACAACTGAGATGCATTTCCAGCCATTTATTTATTTATTTATTTATTTATTTATTTATTTATTTATTTATTTATGAATGATTTAGGATCTCACTGAATTGCTGAAGATTTGTTTGAACCTGTGATCCTACTGCCTCAGTCTCCAGAGACATGGGAATTAGGGGCATGTGCCTCTGGACCTGTCAGTTCTTACATCCTTTAAATTGTAACTTTCTTTTACTCTCATAGATCCATTTTCTTGAATTCACTTTTGAACTCTTGGGAATTTATATTTCTATAAGCTCAGAAATAAAAGTTAGTTTACATCTAACTTTTATTCAGTGGGCTATCTATTTATTGAAACCCTTTCACCATATAAATGTACAGGTTATTCTTTAATTTCAGTGAAAATATGAAATAACATTTTATTAAATGCAAGTAAATATTTCCTTGGTTTTATTTAGGTTTCTACTAGTGATAGGACAGAGAACAAGCTATTGCATCAATATTACAGGAATAAGGATGAAATCTCCATGAAGAGACTGGGAATGGACACAATAAAATATCAGAACCTGGAAAATAAGTGCTTTGAGAATCCTCAAATTTTAACAGAAAAGAATAGCACTCTTTCATGGACACAAGAATTGAATGAGGAAACACGAAAATATTCAAGGACAAAAAAACAGTTGGATATTTGGAAATCTCAGAGTACACTGGAGAGTGGAAAAACAAAGCATAGAAATACCAGAAACAGAAGTCAAATCCCACCATACCAGACCTGGCACTGATCCACACTATTATGGTGAAAGTCCAACACCAAAAAGAAATCTAGAACTTGCTTTTCAGAAAACAAGAGATGAAGACTTTAGTTCGCAGAAAGAAAATAATATTAATATATCTAACCTAAAAGTTATTTGTGAGATTTCTTCCCAACAGGTTCCAAAGTCTGAAAAAAAATGACCTAGGAAACAAGCCATGTCGGACAAGAGGTACTCTGAGAGTAATTACTTTGGCTACAGAACAGGTAAACAGACACCTAAAACAAAGACAGTGCCAACTGAAGGGGATGGAACACCGGTATCACAATGAACAAAGAAAAAAAAAATGAACACCTCAGAAAGCAGGAAGCTTCTAAAGAGAAGGTACCTAAACTACAAAGTGAAACTACATTGTGTGAAGACCAATTGCATGACTATCAGAACAAAGGTGACAATAAAAAGATGGAGTTATTAATGTTCAAACCCAAATTATAATATATTTATAACATAATAGTTATAAAAAAACTTCAAGCTCAGAATGAAAGATATCATCTTATGCTGGAAAACAAATATTTGGAATTAATCAATAAAACCAATCATTTAAAAGAACAACTGGATCAATATGGAAAGGAGAAAGCAGAAGAAGTAAGTATCAAGCAAGTTAACTGTATAAAGGGTCTTCAAAGGAATATTCAAAGTGATACCTGCTTATGGCTAAAATGTTGAATCTTGATGAATATAAAAGTGTAGATATTAAAACTGTGTTTTCTATATCAAAAGAGTACAACCTGTTTTCCAGCAAATATAATTTAGGCATCATTCACAGCACAACCAATCTGTGTTTGAAGTGCTAAGCCTTCCAATTTCCCTATTCTCATTCTTACACTCTGTGTACATATTTTAAAATATCTATAGTTTCTCATATGCCAACTAAACACAAAAAACTTAGATGGATTTTAATATTTAAAAAGAAGGAAATTTTTTTGAACCTTGGCCCTGACAGATCCCTTAATTTAAGAAATTATGTTTCTTATAAAGATTTAAGAGATTGAGTTACAGATTTTTTGTAGATGTATACACTGACATTAGTAATATGGTATCAATAATGTTGAAACAATATCTAATTTTGGTGCTGTTAATTCAACCCAAAGTTTACACATATTCTACCAATGAGCTACATTCTATCACTGTATAACAATTTTAATGTGTTCTCATTGCCATACTTTATGATCACAATGAAACAGATAATGGAAATGCTCATACCTAGTTTCAATTAAATTAGTTACTTTGACAGTTTATTCCAAATTTCCCAGTTGAACTGAAATGTAGATGCTGTATTTTGTAATAGACTTTCTTTGCTATTTTTATATATATCTAATTGGTAAATTTATTTTTTGTCATTTCAATTCAACTTAAATCTGAAAATAACTATCCTGATATTTTTTGTTTTCATTCATGTCTTGTCCACCTCTTTAAAATCATCTATATGTCATTGTAGTAAATTGGGACTAATGTGATGAATTTTAGCAAAACCAAAATTTTTTCATCTGTAATTTATTGCATATATCCATGATAACTTGCTAATAGTTTTCTTCATTTCATGGCCCATTTTCTATTCTGAAATTTATATAGTGTCTTTAAGTAGAAAGGTAATTGTAGCTATCTAAATTTCATTAATTTGTCACTGAACCCCCATGTACAGACTAATGAGGGTGGCAGGGTTTATGTATAGTAGGAGTGGTGTGAGGACCAGTGAGAATTCTGGAAGATATGGACAGGCAGTGAGGTGGAAACCAGGTTACCTAGGGTCTCCTTTATTCTTTGTGAAAGTATATTGGGATTATTGTATCAAAGATTCATGAATGTATATTGGAATTATTTTAGCAAAGTTTAAAGATGTGAGGATGTGGGGAATTAATTTGAGCTTCTAATAAGAGAGGGATAATAACTTCTGCAGAATTCACCACCACAAATGAGACCTTTGTAACCATTTCTCATTGATAATTCAGTAGGTTGTTAAACATTACAACTTTATAAAGGGCAGTATGTAGAGATACAGGGTTTGACCCTGTTGTCTAAGGAATGTGATAGTTATTAGGCAGGAGTACACAACCTTCCCTAAGGGAATTCAGAAATAAACAGGAGTGTACAAACATGTAAAAAAAAAGAGAATAAACATGTATGTAATGATATTTTTTCAGAGTAAACATAATTAGAAAATGTTATTAATATACTTTTAAAGTGACCTGAGTAACAAAATCATTAACAGAAATATCAGATAGTTGTGAGACTGATAACATGAAATTACCATTTGTATCAGAGTTTTCACTAAAAGATTTATCACATTTTCACATAAATTTAAAAGACAAAGACAAGATCTAATGAAGACACTAAGACAAATGACAAGTATGTCTTAAATTGAACATGTCAACTGTAAATCTACATCTACTTAAGTAATAAAAAATGTTCTGGGATAGAAATTTCAATGAACAGCTTTCTTTATATTTTAATTATAATTGATTTTATTATATATGGGGATCTTTATACTGCATTTATTTCTTACAATTAAAATTTTATTTTGGAATTTTTGTCTTACAAACTCATGCATCTTTTATTAAAATATCTAGTCTGAGGAAAGCTGAGACTTTTTTCTATAACCCAGAAGCTTTTAATGCTATTTCTACTTTCATGTTACAATATGAAAAATTAAATCAGAGGTACGTTTTAATAGAATGTTTCAGAAAATTTTGTTACTTTTACTTTCATTTTTGTGCATCTATACAGAATCTGCAGGTAATTGATAAATTAATTTTTTAAAAAAATGTGTACAAAAAGGTTTTATGCATTTCTCAAAATGCAGGTGTATTTTAGGTTATTGTTTAATTATTGAAAAACTTAGGCTGTTTCTTTTTGTTTTATTTTAGATACATTATGAGACCATATAAATATTTGTATTATTTCTGGACTGATATTCCAAACTAGTAAATAAAAAATGTTAGCTAAGTTTTTTTTTTAGTTAATCTCTTAAAAGGCATTTTTATGATATATGTAATGCACATCCAATTCACCCATTTAACATGTAAAATTCAGTGTCTCTTAGTTCATTAGCAGAGTTATATAACCATTTAAACAGTTAATTTTTAGAACATTTTCATGTTTTTAAAAGAAACCTGAAACATTTTAGCCTTCAGTTTTTTAATCCCTACACTTCCAAAGTCCTGGAAAACTACCAATATACTTTTTAGTTATTTATAAATGTAAACAATAGTAATTTACTTATTTATTAATTTTTATTTATACATATATATGTCAGTAGACTGTATTTTCATATTTAAATACATGGAGTATAACTTCACATTATTTTATTTATACATAATGTGGAGTTACACTGGTCACGTATTCATATGTGAACATAGGAAAGTCGTGTCATATTTATTCTACTGTTTTTTCTGTATTCATTCTCACTCCATTCTCTTTTGTCTAATCCAATGAAATTCTATTCTTTTCTCCCGCATTCCTTACTGTGTGTTAGCATCCACTTGTGAGAGACAACTTCCAGCCTTTGGATATGAGGGATTGGCTTATTTCACTTAGCATGTTAATCTCCAGTTTATTCATTTATTGGCAAATGCCATAATTTCATTCTTTCTCCCAGCTGAGTAATATTTCATTGTGTGTATATGACACATTTTTAAAAATCCATTCTTCTATTGAAGGACACCTCATTTGGTTTAATAGCTTAATTATTGTGATTTGAGCTTCTACAGACATTGTTGTTGCTGCGTCCATTTAGTATGATGATATTAAGGATTTTGTGTGTAAACCAAGGAGTTAGATAAGTGGGTCAAAGGGTGGCTACATTTCAAGATTGCTGAGGAATCTCCATACTTCTTTTCAGAGTTTTTGCACCAATTTGCAGTACCATATCTCTGTCATACTTATGTTGTGCTTTCTGTATTGCCTGTTTTTGTTGACTTTATCTCTTTTACTCAGAGCTCACATAAAAGTAAATTTTTCTTTTCATGCACTTTCTCTGACTTTTCTTTCACCAACAGTATTTGCATGGTGATTATCTTATTGAGCAAAAAATTCACTCAAGGTTAGAATACTATTTAATGTTCACCCCTATTCTAGAATGAATGGAAAATATTACTGACTAATATTTTTTAAACAAAATTATTATTTGATATCAACCAATAATTTTTGTTAGTAGATTGACCTGTCAAGTCTTTTATTCCATTTCAGTGATAAAACATAAAATTAAATTAACATAATCCAATAGTGAATTCATCTGTAGAATGTTCATACTTTTGTTAGTATTTGAAAAAACCTTCTATATAGATTTCCCCAACATTTATTATGCCAGAATTGGAATTTATAGATCTGTAATTCTTGGCCAACCGAAAGCTAATATATCTTATTATAGAAACTTAATCTACTCATCAAAATGCTGGTATAAATTATGTTTTGTTGCAATTGAATTTATGTAAAATTTGTTGTTTCAGTTTATGTCAAATATTTTAAGTACCTTATTTTCATGTTGTGTTATTTCATACTTATTTTATTCATGCAGATATATGATCTTACTACAAAGATGGACAATGTATCTTCAAAGCATTTACAATATTTACAATTGAAAATAAATATGACTTTTTTATGCAGAACTTGTTTTATTTTGGGGGGGGGAAGTATACAAGATAAATTTGAAAAAAAAGAGAGAAGTCAAAAGAGGTTGGAAGAAAATGTTATATACTTCCCAAGGCACACACAGAGCACTGGAGTAAAATGAGGCCAAGGAGTATGGTAGGAATGTGACACTGAAATATGAGCAAGATGGAATTTAGAGGAAAAGTAAAAATAAATAATTCTGGTTTTATAGGCTATCTTATTTATCTGCAGTGTGTTTTGTAAATTCTATTTTGGACATATATATTACATGTGTATTCTATATCTCTTGAGGAAAGTTGTTGTATAGATTTCTAAGAAGAAGAAAACATTTGTTAACCCTTAAAAAATACCTCAGTTTACATCATTCTTATAGCTAATTCGATCTGAGTAATGATTTTCATCAGATAACTGTTGGATACTTGATAATAGTGGGCATAAATAAAACTATGAGGAGAAAAGAAAAAATGTGATGCAGAAATATAACATACTTTGGTATTGTTAGGTTAAATTTTTCAACTTTTATATTTTGAATTGATTCTATTATTCTTTAAATTGTCAGATGATCTAAGTACTAACATGAGAATGATTCATGACTGAGATCACTTTCCAATGGTACATAGCTAGCCTAGCTTGTGCAAGGGCCTGGGTTCCATTTGCAATAAAAAGGAGGAGCAGGAGGCACCAGAGGAGAGGGGGATAGGGAGGAGGAGGAGGGCAGGGAATGTTGAAGGAAAGGAGGAGAGGAAGAATTTAATTATTAGTTTTATTTAATGTAATTGAGAGAGAGAGATGAGAGAAGATTTAAGTCTGGCATCTTTTTTCTTCACCTTTAAAATTGCTGTCTGAATTTTTTACTCAGAACTAAATGAAAAAAATACATAATAATTGGGTTCTAAGTTTTTTAAAAAATATATTCTTTTTATTTTCTTTAGGCACAATCAGTAGCTGCATAAATTTAAGAGCAGTTAAAAAAGAATAATTTTGCTTCAATAAGAAGTCAGATGGAACTCAGAATTAGAAATCTGGAGTCTGAACTGAAAATTCTAAGAAATACAACTGAAAGAGTATAGGCAATTCTATATAGAAGAATCTAAATTTGAAAAGTATGTCAAAACCTAGAATGAAATAGAGCAACTTAGTCTGCTTACTTTGTCTATAACTGCATAACTTTGAGACAGGTTCATGAGATCAGTAGCATGCAAAAGTAACTAGATAATATAATTTGTGGAATTAATGTTAGGAAAGTTTATCTTTCACCCACCTTTGCATTTTACATCTGGAAGCAAACTATCAAGCTTTCTTCCCCTACTGTTCTCCTATATGTAGTCTGGTCTATTAGACTTTTAGTTAAGTGTTTTTGAAGTTTTTAAATTCAGATAGTTATATTGTGACAAAACTGCTTCTACGTGGAAACATGAACAAGTTTCACAATTTTGAAAGTTTATAACTTAAACCTTAAGTGTCCAGTGTTGCTATAAACTACACTCTGAGCACATTCTAATTCCTGATATATTAACTGCTTTTTATTTTAATCTTTGATATTATCCTTACATATACATAGAGAAAAAAATGTTCTATATAGTTTTTCCTCTATACATTGTAATACTTGTGTTGAAGGGAAACATAATCATGGGGATGAAGGGAAGTATAACATGCAAAGTGGTTAAAAATATTCTCGTGGTCAGTGTTTGGGCCTGTAAATGACAGAATAAATGGGAAGGAGTCTCTTGAAGCCCTGGTAACAAATTCATGAGCCAACTTTCTTGGCAGCAGTTTTAATATATCTTGATCACCAACCCAGCTATCTTATTCTGCACCAGTGGTTGTTACTTTGAATTGTCTCAGTGCCAAATGCTTAATTTACCTAGGTAATAAGTAGAATGTGCATGAAAATGCTTGAAAAATTCTTCAAGGAATATTCTTGAAGTCCTTGAACTAGTTCACTAAATATGAATCTTTCTAGTTTTAGTAAGATTTTCTAGTTGCATATATTTAAGGAAACTGACACAATAAAATGGCTTTGGTATTCAGCTAAAATAATGTATACATCATCTGCTATATTTATCTTTAAAATACCAATATTTCTAAAGGCTTCCTCAAGAGTCTTCCAAAGAGAATCTTTCAAGAAGGCAGCATTGTAACCTGCCACATCATACATCTCTGATTTCTTTCTCTCTTTCACCTACATTGCTTTAATTGCAAGTTTGAAGCCCCCTAGAAATATGTACACTGCTTTAGATAAATTAAGAACCCATAATTGCATGCACTACCTCTGTTCTGATTCTTTTCAGTGTTGTGCCCACTTACTTAGAATTTCCACCTACTCTTTTTTAAAAAATATTTTACTTAACTGTAGATACACATAATTTTTTTTTAATATTTTTTTAATTTTTTTAATTGTAGTTGGACGCCATACCTTTATTTATTTTTATGTGGTGCTGAGGATCAAACCCAGGGCCTTGCACGTGCTAGGTGAGCGCTTTACCACTGAGCCACAACCCCAGCCCCTGGACATAATGTTTTTATTTTGTTTATTCATTTTATATTGTGCTGAGAATTGAACCTAGTGCCTAGAACGTGTAGGCAAGTAGTCTACCACTGAGCCAAAACCTCTCCACTTACTTTTATGACAACTTTTTAAATTATTCTTTTATTTGATGATAATTTAAAAAATGATTTTATATATAGATAAAATTGAGGTTAATTTTGACATAAGCATAAAATATATTGTGCTCCAATTAAGTTACCAGTACTTCCACTTTATCTCCCCTGCTTTATCCCTGTGTTCTCTTTTTCTGCTCTACTGATCTTACACATATTTGTAGTTTTTAAATGTTTTAAAATTATACATTATTTATACACATGAAGATGAAATTTACTGTGGTATGTTCATATACATACCTAGAAAAAAATTATCAGATTCATTCTGCTATTCTATACTGAGTGTTGTCCCCAACTGGGTTGGGTTGGGTTAGTTTTAGGGTTAGGGTTATGGTTGCATTATGTAACAGGAGCCCTTCAGTACAACCAGGTGATTTTCTTTATACTACGACTTCATTTGAACAAGTCAAATATTATTCCAGCAATGATGAGCTATATTTTTAAGAGCTGAAAAAAATATTCAACTATTTTGAATCCATTTGAAGATATTTCTATAAAATTTGAAAAATTTTATTCAGGGGTAATATTGTAACAATGAAATATCTGCTTGAAAATGAACAAATTAAAGAGAACATCTTGCTTTCATTGTCTGTCATTGTTGTTTGAATATCCATTTTAATGCACCTTGGTTTAGAGATTCCATGCTATTTCCATTTTTTTTTTTTTTTTGTAAAAGGGATTGAACCCAGGGGCACTCAAACATTGAGCCACATACCCAGGCCTATTTTGTATTTTATTTAGAAATAAAATACAAAACTCAAGAGTCTCGCTGAGTTGCTTAGAGGCTCACCATTTCTGAGGCTGCCTTTGAACTCAAGACCCTCCTGTCTCTACTTCTTAAGCCACTGCAATTATAGGAATGTGTCATCACACCCTGCTTCCATGGTGTTTTGATGATCTTCTTAGAACACAGTAAAGTCGTGCATACCTGTGGAAATGTGGCCTCACCCTTATTCTTTTATTTGCCATTTGACCTAAAAAAATCACAGAAGAACAAATCTAAGCTTTAAAAAAACAACACTGAAATTAAATAGTGTGATAGAAATAATTGTATTATATAAATTATAATGTAATTTAATAGCTGATATATATATATATATATATATCAGCTATTTCTAAGAAACTGAAATATATATATATTTATAAATATATATATAAATATATATATATATATTTCAGTTTCTTAGCTTACATGAATACCTTTCTGAAAAAAATGAGAGAATCAAATTTGAAGTGCTTGAGTCATGAAATTGGATGACTATGTACAAAAAGAGCATAAAATTTAGTTGTTATTCATGATGCAAGTATAAGTTCTTCTTATTAGTTCTTACGAAAAAAAATGAGATAATTTACCATTTACAAAAGAATGATACATTGTGTGTGAATGTAGACACAATGTAAAGGGAGATTTTGGGGGGCAACTCTTTTTCCATAGTATTTCTGGGAGAAAGTGATGTTTTTTTTTCACTTCTTCATAAGCTAGTTTATTTAAAAATTAATCTAATACTTCTACATTTCCTTGTCGAACATTAATTTTCTATATCATGCTAGCCTTAATGAGAGAGTTTAAAAAACATTCTTCTATCAAGATACAAAGATATGTCTCCTTAATCACTGCAGAATGCCACAAAAGAGGAAAGGAGAAAAATACTAGAGAGGAAGAGTGATAAATTATTTTATGTGTGTCTGTGAATATTTCATAATCAATTCCACTATTATGTATAATTAAATGCACCAGTAAAAATTTTGTTTAAAATAATTTCCTTGAAAAATAGAACAGAATAAGAGAAAGACAGGAATGGGAATTCTGTCAGTCAAAATAATTTTTTCCACATCAAAATTGTAAAGGAATTGGATGTCACCTTATTGTTATCACAACAACATACTTACCATGTTTAGTAATCTATTTTAGACTCTTTGGAGGGAATTAGTAAGAAAACAGGTTTTATACAAAGAACACTCTACATGGTGATATTTATATTGAGTTGGAAGTATTTTCACACATTTCTCATAAAGTACACATCTAAAATGGGCCAAATGCTTAAAAAATGCTGGTCATTTACTTCTGAAAAGAAATCAATTACAATTAAAGAGCTACGTAATTTTTTTCCAAGTCTGAAAATCAAAATCAAAGATCTTAAGTTTGAAACTGCCTTTTTTTTTGCTCCTTTCCCACTATAAAACTGTCAGACTATGGGCTGAATTTTTTTTGTGGGAAAAAAATGGCATCACCCATTTTCTGTTGTTTCTGGCCAAAATGTATGACTGTTACTGACCTAGTAACAGTCATGCATTTAAAATACCCTGTCCTGACTCCATCGTTAGTTTACATGTTGCCCTCAAGAAAAGTATAAAATTTCTTAGTCAAAAATTAAAATACTCAAATCACTTGGATTTTTGTCAGGTTATTAAGCCTGTCTCCTCTCACTTTGTTACTGTCACTTTACTCTAGACTCTAGTGACACTGTTCCACTGTGATTCCATAATGTTATTTCTCATCTTGGTGTCTGCATGCACCTCTTACCTCTCTGTCACAATTTCTCCTTTTCCTTCAGATGTTAAGTCACATATAACTTTTACTAAAGGACCTAAAACACTGACACAAATTTGGGACAGAAGTCCCTTCTAAGTGTTCCAGTATTATCCCTGTCATAATGCCAATGACTCTGTATGAAAATTGCCTGCTTGCCTGCTTTTCAAGCTATGGTATATGACTGGTGAGGGGTGTCCATTATCATCTTCATGTTGTCATTCCAGTGCTTGCCTGAATACCCTAGAATATGGTTGTCAAATTTATGCATAAAGGGTGAAAAACCCAAAGCTCTAATACTTGGTCATAATGATAACTGTGTATGAAAATATGGGTATATTGCTTTTCAATTTTTTATTGTGGACCTACATATCTATTTTTTCATTCTTATAAACAATAAAAAGTTCTCAACATCTTCACTGACTCATACTTATAAAATCTTTGAGGCAAAAATATAATTCTTTTTCTCTTCACTTGCTGCAGAATTTAAATCCTGACCATGGGAGATTCTGCCTTAAAATTTACTAATAAGCCAAGAAAAGATGTACTTTTGGAAACATCATAAGGATATACAAAAATTTTAAGAAAAAATATATGAAAGCTAATATTGTGTTTTTAGACTGTTGACATAATATTTAAATTGTTTATGAAATGTATGATTTAAAAATTTATTGAAATGAATGTGTGTATCATATATATGATGAAATATTCAAAATATGAAAATTATTTACATCTATAAGAAAATTTGAAATGCAATTGCAAACCCAGTTTTTACTAAGACATGCTTTCAAACTATCTAAATGCTAGCATTTACACTCAATTCAACAACCAAATTGTCAACACTAATTTGATAGATCTAAATATCACATTAATGATGGATTATTTGTATTATAAAAATATATCACGGAATATGGATCCAGAGAATTAGGCAACATTATTTTGGTATACTGGTTACTATTATATTCACTAGTGGATAAATGTATTAAAATTATTATACTGCCATCAAACATACAATCCTTAATATTTTATAATTTTAATTTGAGGCACTGACTTAAGAATTTTTCCTAATAAGAAACAATATTTGCTTAATTTTTTAATTTCTCTTTGTTTACACAAACTTAAGAAATAATAGTAAATTTAAAGGTTCTAATATAAAGTAATTTTGTCTGCTGAAGCATTTTAAATTGAATTGCTAACATATACTATCATTCATGATATTTTTAGTATTTTCTACAAGTCAGAACATGCTAAATAAAGACAATACAATCTTCATTCATGATGAATGAATTTTTCAAATATTAACAAGTAACAGTATACTTGTTAATCATATCAGTTTCATTATAAAGGTTATTTTGTTATCTAGCATGTTCTGACTTGTAGGAAATAATAAAAATATCACGAAATATGGCATATATTAGTAATTTACTTTAAAATGCTTCAGTGGAAAAAAGTAATTTATAGTAGAACCTACAACTTCACGAATATTTTCCAAGATATTATAAAGAGAAAAAAGAAAAAAAAAACATTAAGCAAATGCTGTTTTTCAAATCAGTACTCATATATTTTATCATAATGCCTTCAACCACTTAATCCTCAGATTATTTTCATGTTTTTCTAGTAGCCTGATATTGTCCTTTATAAAAATATTTTATTCAGAGTCATAAAATTATCTTAATTGTTGTATTTTATAGATGCCTTCAGATTTAAATATTCCTTAGTCTTTTCTTAACTTTCATGACCTTGAAACTTTTCAGGGAGAAAGCTCATTAAATGTGCTTAAGATAGATTCTCTGTTTTTTTTTAAGATTGGAACTAGATTACATGTTTTTTGGCAAGAGTATCACAGAATCAATTCTGTGATTTTCTTTTTGAAATACATCATGTGACCTATAATATCATCATTACTGCTGATGTTAATCTTAGTCATTAAGGTGGTATTTGCAGAATTTTACTTTGTAATTATTTTTTGTGGGGAGATAGTTTGAGACTATAAATACCTTTGTTAATTATTCACCATAAAATTTATTCATTTATTAAACCTATACAAATTCATGGTTTATTTTATTGAGTATGCTGTTAATTATTAATATTTTAAAAATTTATTTTTTGTTCAGAAATGTTCTATTTTGACAATTTCAGATTTATAGAAGATTTAAAATAGTAGTGAAAAGAATTTCTAAGAAACATTACCCAAATGTTACTATTTTGTTAACTGGTTTTATATCTTCTTTTCCATTTCTAGATAAGTATAGGTACATAAGAGTTTTTTTATCTGTGAGCCATTTGCAAGATGCACACAATGTCTTTTTATTCCTAAATATTCACATTTTCTAAAAATGAGAAGTTATCTTCTATAAATATGGTGCAATGATCAAAATAGGGAAACTATATTATGAATATTCTACAAATCTTATTCAAAATTTGATGTTATTTTAACAATTGTCTTTGAAAAAAATAAATTTAGTTTGGGGAAATTTGAATATCAATTATTCACTGTGTCCAGTGGTTGTTTTCTTCTATTTTTTTTTCCAATCTGGGATGGTTTCTGAGTATTTATGGGCTATTCAAGACACCTATTAATTTTTGAATGGTTTATGTCAGTAGTCATTCTGTAGATTTTCCTTCAATTTAGAATCATGATGTTTTCTCATGATTGGATTCAGGTTATGCCATTAGAAGAAGACCATCATGTATGCAATGCCTAGTTCTAACACTAGAGCATATTCTGGAAGCACTGAAAGACATGGTAAAAAATTATGATCCGCCTCTAGTAATTTTGGACATATTGTCTAGGATCTAGAGTCAACCTCTACTTAAATGTAAGCAAATATATGGGGCCTCAATCACACAGGCACAAGAAACTATGGAGATATACAGTATCAGTTGGTTCCATCTCTGGTTATTTTGACTAATTATTTGGTTAAGTAGTATCTGCCAGGTTGGTCCATGGTAAACATAGTATTTATTTACCCTTTATATTTCATAAATATTTTGTGTGGAGATACTTTGGGAGTTTATAAATATATCCTTGGTCTGTAAAATTTCACCTACTAGAATTAATATTTCATTGATGATTCCTCCTTGTGTCAAATTATTACTATTGGGATAGCCAAATGATGATTTTTTTCATTGATTCTACATAACCAAAAATAGAAAAACCAACCAAAAGAGGGCAATAAGAAAAAGCTTATCATTTTGGTACTCTCTCACCCCAGACAGATGTAGACAGCAACGGCAATTTCAAGCTGATTACACATCTTTTTGATGCGTCCAATTCATCCTGGAGTACATTTGACTTTCTTGCAAAACAACATGTTTCAAGCACATCATTTATTTTCTTGTTCCAGAGCTAGAATTAGCTGGAAGCTCTGTTTTCTGTTAGAGGAGGAATATCTGACCAGTATTTGTGGTGGTTTTCATTATTACCTTTGGGGTTTTCATGTTAAGGACACGTATCATATCTATAATATAAAAATATGTATTTTTCTCTTTTTAATACATTTTTAGTTGTCAATGACCCTTTATTTTCTTTATTGATGCACGGTGCTGTGAATAAAGCCCAGTGCCTCACTCATTCTAGGTAAGCCCTCTACCACTGAGGCACAACCCCAGACCAAAATGTGTATATTTTATATAAAAAACACATGAAGAAGGATCTTCTGCATATATTCTGATTTTTTCTGTATATGTTCATTTATAAAAAGATTTATACTGATAAATTACATATACACATGTAAAGAATATTTATTACAAATTTTTTTAGAAATTGTCTAAGTACTCTTTAAGCATTCAGCTTTTATATCTGTAAAATAATGTAGTATGTAATCATTTTTTAAAATAAGGTGAGATTTATAGAATATGTATTATTTCAAATACAAAGCATATTTAAAGCCCTAGTTTGTTAACACATCTTAAGTTCATTTTGTTCTAATACTTCTAACAACTTGCCAAATTGCAGAAAGAAGCTGTCTGCCACACTGGCACTTTACCTGGTTACAGAAATTGTATTCATAATTAAATTTTAATTTTCATTAACATTGATAAGTACTCAAAATATTTGACTCTCAAATTAACCTGAATGCTGCTGGTGAATTGCACATAGGGTTCCCTGTTCCACAAACCTGCCAATATATTTGGTGATATTAAAATTATATCAGGTAAATATTTCTTCAGAGTGCCACATCATGAAAACTTTAGGCTTTGTGAACCAAATTTTTTCTGTGATAATAGCCTCAAATCTGCAATATATAATAACTGAATGCCTGATGGCATTCCAATAGAACAATATTTTCAGGGTAAGGGGGTGAGGCTCAGTGGTAGAGGACTTGCATAGCTAACACAAAGCCTGAGGACAAATCTCAGCATGGCAAAATAAAACAACAATAGAAACACTTTATTTGCCACACTTTATTTGCATAACCACTGCCCCACTCCCTGCTCCCTCACCATCTTCACCATCTAGGTGCTTGACAGGGAAGTATTCTCTGGGAAGATCATGCTTCTGGTGATGACATACTGTTTCAGAAGGGGCTAAAGAGTGATGAACCAGGGAGAGGAGGGGTTCACCCAGCTGAATCTAATCCTCAACCTCGGCCTGGAACTCATACCCATCTCATCAAGTATTCTGATGATCAAGTATTTAAGGCCTAGGAGGGTTCTGAGGCCTGTCTGCACACTTGTCAGGCAAGGGAGTCTGGGTTCTTACTGAAGAGCATTTGCTCATTTCAAACTCACTGTTCAGCCTCCTGGGAGCTACAAATGGCCTTTATCAAACAGTCCAGGTGTGTACTTGCTCACCCCAGTCTCCAAATACACCTCCTTATTTGCCCAGAGTGGCTGTTGTCCACAATTATTATTTAATTAGTATTCCATGCAGACCAGACCAGGAGTTGCACTTTCCAGGCCAGAAAAAAAAAGGTAGTGAGATGTTTTTGACATCTTTCAGCATTGCCATTCTCCCAAAAAGTGAGGAGGTGGAGGCTGGCTCCTCCAACTGGACAAATGGGCAAACACAGTGCTATTTCTGCAAGAAGTCTTGTACCTGAAGACCTGACTGGAAGCTGCAAGAAGCACAAAATATAACCAGAACTTGTTACAGGACTCTGCACACGGGTGTTTTGCTATGTTCAGAGAATCTCAGAACCTGTGGAGACTTACCTATACAACTGGAAGTTAGTGTCCACTCTCTCTCCTTATTTCTCTCATTTCTGCTGCTATAATTCATGACAACAAGGAAGAAAAACAGTTTTTCCTTATCTGCTTCTTCCATGACTTTCTACTCCTTTTCCCCTTCATTTTCTCTATGAGAACCTGTGTTTAACAAGGTTAGTCCACATTATGTCTCCATAGGGGACCCAACAGCTTCAAAATTTGGAACAATTTTTGCCATCAAGAATAGGAATGAGGAGGCGACGGCGGCGTGGGTTGGGCTCGAGCGGGCGGTGGCACCTCAGACTCCCCGGAGCGGGAGCCCACACGGGCGGGCGCCTGAAACAAAGGGGAGCGGGAGAAGGGGCGCCGCGGGTGGGCGGTCATTAGGTCAGCGAGGAGCCGGCCAGCGGGTGCCCGCGCTTCCCCGTAACCCGGCCGGCCGGGACGGCCTCAGGGCGGGAAGATGCCGCGCTTCGTGCCCGACCAGAGAAGCAAGTTCGAGAATGAAGAATTCTTCAGAAAGCTGAGCCGCGAGTGTGAGATTAAGTACACCGGCTTCAGGGACCGGCCCCACGAGGAGCGCCAGGCGCGCTTCCAGAACGCCTGCCGCGACGGCTGCTCGGAGATCGCTTTTGTGGCCACAGGAACCAATCTGTCTCTCCAGTTTTTTCCGGCCAGCTGGCAGGGAGAACAACGACAAACACCTAGCCGGGAGTATGTCGACTTAGAAAGAGAAGCAGGCAAGGTGTATTTGAAGGCTCCCATGATTCTGAATGGAGTCTGTGTTATCTGGAAAGGCTGGATTGATCTTCAGAGACTGGATGGTATGGGATGCCTGGAGTTTGATGAGGAGCGAGCCCAGCAGGAGGATGCATTAGCACAACAGGCCTTTGAAGAGGCTCGGAGAAGGACACGTGAATTTGAAGATAGAGACAGGTCACATCGGGAGGAAATGGAGGCAAGAAGACAACAAGACCCTAGTCCTGGTTCCAATTTAGGTGGTGGTGATGATCTCAAACTTCGTTAATAATAGCACAGCAAATGTGCTGCCCATCTTTAGGTACACATTGCTTCTAGTTGGCAGAAATAATTCATTATAAGACCAGAAACTGTGATAACTGGAGGTACTACGATCTATTTCTCAAACCTAAGGCAGTAAAAGACATCACAAACTGCCATGGTTTTGCACTATGATTATAATACCTACATTTCTAATTTTTAAAGCATGTAGCCAGTAATAATTTGAAATTTTTTTCTATGCAAGCTTACCTTGTTGGCATTATTTTAATTCAGTTGAAACTATCAATTTGTAAAGCTCTTTTTTCCTCCATTCTAATTTAAAGTTCATGTCATTTTAAAACAAATTTAAGTTTTTAATCCAGAGGGCTTTCTTTAATCAGTTGCTTTTTTTTTTAATACTTTTAGATGTGTTGGTTACAGTTTCTTTTTAAATAGGCAGTCTTGATTTGTTTTTTTTCCTGCATTTCCTTTTGTTTTTATTGTCTATTGCATTTAAAAACTGTTGATACGTTTGCATTATTTACAAGCTAAAAACTTAGTAGCATAGAACTGTCTGCCACAGCCTTTTACCACAAAGTTTACAGTTGTTAAAGTTGCAGTATCCTTTTAAATGCTAATAATGAGCACCCTTTCTTTCCTTTTTAAACATAAAAAATTTAAATTTTTATTAACTCTGTAATCTGCCCCAGATGTGTTTTAGATTCTGCTTTATAATCATGAGTTTGGGTGGAGATATTCTCCATAGATGATAACATTCTACTGAAATGCCTAAAGAAGTCACAGGCTGGCTTCTGTTTTATTCAGGGATTTTTTTTTAATCAATCAAAAGGGATACTGGAGCTTCTTTATGTGTGTAACAACATATTAAACTGGAGACAGTGATGAATCAGCTACAAAGGTAATATTGTATTAAAATCATGTTTAAGATAGCTGCTTTTATGTGTTTTATAGTGCATGCTTTTGTAAAAACAATACTGGGTAATGAAAGATTAGTCTTAGAAAATGTTCATCTGTGCAGAGGATATATTTTCTTTATTCTGGGGGAAAACATTCACAATTATATATGGTATTTTGCAAAAGGACTATTATTAGCACCTTTTGAGATGAATAGTTAAGAATATTTTTTAAATAGGCTTACTGTCAAATTGGGTGCAACTTTTTTTTTTAATACAAGACTGGAAGAAAGTGCTGAGTCATTTGGCACAAACTTACAAATACTTTTCATGGTCATGTTCATTAAATGTTAATACATTTCTGAATTTTTGCAAAAATGTATTTTATCATAACAAAATGGCATTATTTTGAAGAGTAGAAAAACTGACACATAATTCAGAAAATGAAATCTGAATAAGGTCATTGCATTTAAAAAGCATATAAATATACTTGATTGATGAAGGAGGTGTGATTTTCGATGTATATAGGTCTTTTAATTCATAAACAGATATCCTGTATCAGAATAAAAAATATTTGTTATATATTTGAAGTCATGCATGGTAAGGAGTGTGTTTAAATTGTTATAAACAATAATACATCATAAAAAACCATGCTGATCTTGTGTAACTAAGTACTATGAATGAATTTGGTTGGTATTTGGTGTTGTACAGCTCACATGTTTACACACTCAGTGCCCTAATTTCCCCTGAGGGAATCGACTTTTAAGTGATCCTTACAGTGGTGTTTTAAGGTTACTTTATCACAGAGCTCCTTGGTTTTTGACTTCTGCACTTAATATTTTTTTAATAACATGATGATGGTACATTTTTCTCTATTGCTTCCAGCTAAGGGCTTTTAGTCCACCAGTATAAGATCAGATGTTAATAAATAAATGTTCCTGTTGCCATTCTTCTGTAAATACTGGATTTCCCCATGTCGTTTAGTACTGTGTTGCTTCTGTCTGTCTTAATGCTGGCATTAAGATTATAAGCCCTTTTTCTCCAGTAGTGCAGACCTTGGAAACTTCTTTTTTTAAGTTATTGATGCAATTTGATATGTTTTCATAATCCATATTTAAGCAAAATTACATCATTGTATCAGCTTTTCTAAATTCATCTCCATCAAAACTTGCCTTAAGCTACCAGATTGCTTATGCCACCATTAGCCATTCTGTGTATTACATGTTTTACTTTCACAATAAACTTATGTGTAGTGAAAAAAAAAAAGAATAGGAATGAACGAGGAGCTAAATTGGTGCTGACAGTGTATCCTGAGATATCTTTTCCACATTTGGGCCTTGGGCTCACTTAATGGAGAAACCACACTTGAGATAAAAAAAAAACATGGACTCTCTGTGCTTCTGCTTTCTCTTTTCCCTTTTTCTTTAGCTAAGTCACTTCTACCTCTGGACCTAAGGTCATCAGGTATGAAGCAAGGGTGTTGGATTGTGCATTCATTGTCTGGGCTGTCGTAAACAAAGGACTACAGACTGGGTGGCTTACACAAAGAAAATTTATTTTCTCACTGTTCTGGAAGCCAGAAGTCCAAGACCTAGGGGTCAGAAGTGTTGGTTTCTCCTGAGGCCTCTCACCCTTCTTATAGGTACTCTAAGCATCTTCCCTGTGTTCACATAATTTTCCCTTGCAGTGTACCTATGTACTAATCTTTTGTTTTCTTTTTAAACTTTATTTTTTTATTTATTTATCTACTATTTATTTATTTATTTATATGTTGCTGAGGATTGAACCCAGGGTCTTTCACGTGTGAGACAAGTGCTCTACCACTGAGCCATAACATCAGCCCCCTAATCTTTTCTTATACTGATAACTTGTATTGGGCCAATCCTGATGAGCTCATTTTAAATAAATTATCTCTTTAAGGACCCTGTCTCCAAATCATGAGATATTTGGGTCATGACTTCAACATCTGAATGTTAAAGGCATGGAATTCAGTCAATAACAGACCAGATCAGCATTGTCCAAAGCATGGGCTGCTGCTACTGGTGAAGATGACTTCATGTCAAAAGAGAAATCAAACTTAGAGAACTATCCATTTTTCTGAGTACTTGAAGAAGGAAGTGTTCAGCTTGATAGTAATGTGTCTTTAACTATTTTTTGACACTTACTGGTACAAATGGAAAGCAGGCCGCAGGCACAGACCCTTAAGTGGTAACCATAAATATATGGGTTACCTATTGCTGTGTAACAAATCACCCTCAAACTCTAAGTACTAAAAAATGCACAATTGATATACCACAGTTTCTAGGTTCAGGAACTCAATAATGACTTAGGTGGGTGTTTCTGATTCATGCTCTCTCCTAAGGTTGCTGTCATCTGAAGGCTTCACTTGTACTTGTGCATTCACCTCTAAGGTGGCTCCCAGTTGGGCTGGCAGTTGGCAGGAGCCCTCAGTTCTTTATCTTCGAGGCCTCTGCCCAGCCTGCCTGAGCATCTTCACAGTGTGGTGGCTGACTTTCTTCAGAATGAGCAATAGGAAAAACCAGAGAGCAACATGGCAGCAGCATTTCTTATATTTAGCCTTGGAAGCCACTTTCATAAAACCCTATTAGGTCTCTGTGGAATGAGTAAGATACAGCTGAGCTTTATTCACTGTAGAAAGATCTCCACAAAGGCATAATTATCAGGGATCACTGGAAGCATCTCAAGACTGGTACACTAGAAATTTATACATTTTATCTTCTGCATTCTTTTGAGTGGCATGCTGTCTGTGTTATTGTATAACCTGCTTTTCTTTACTCAATAATATGTTTTTGAGATATACATTGGTATAGATCTGATTCCTTCATTAATTTGTGAGTATTTGCCATTTTTCTTTATCCTTTGCCCTATTAATGGTTATTTAGATAGTCTCCAACTTTTGTTCTTATAACAATAAAAATCTTTGTACCTGCCCTAGAATAAATAATGAGAAGAGAAATTGCTGGCTTGTAGAATGTGTGTATCTAATTATGAATTGCCCCTTAGAATAGTCACATGAATTTCACAGCTATTCACAGAGTAGGAATGTTTCCATTTCTATTTGATATAACCAACTCTCCCTGCAGCCAGGCGTTTTAAATTTTGCCAATATGAAACATAAAAAATATATTTTTATTATTTTTATTTTTGGTTAAAAAACACATCAAATTTCCCAATGTAGCCATCTTTAAAGTTACCAGTTCAGTAGTGTTAACTATATTCACATTTTAGTGGAACAGATCTCTAGAACTCTTCCTCTTGCAAAACTGAAACCCACATTTATTCAATAGCTCTCCATTTGCCTTCTTCAGCCACTGGATTCTACAATTCTTTTTGTTGTAGAAATTTGACTACTTAAGATACATAAAGATGTGTACATTGTACATATTTGTATTTTTTGCATCTGGCTTTATCTCAGCATAGTGAACTCTATGTACATCTAAATTGTGGTATGTGACAGGATTTCCTCCTTTCCAAGTTTGCATAATATTTCATTGTATGCATATGCCATTTTTTTTCTTTATTTGTCTATAGATGGAATTTTATGTTGTTTCCATACCTCGGCTATTTTGGAAAATGTTGCTATATACACAGGTGTATAATTTTTTTTTCAGTTCTTCCAAACATATATCCCAGAAATAGCATTGATGGGCAACATGGCAGTTCTGTGATTAATTCTTTGATGAACCTTTATGCTGTTTTCAAGTGCACTCACCTTTCTACATTACTACCCAGGGAACAAATTTTCTAATTTCTCCACATTCTCAACAACACTTGTCATTGTTGTGCTAACAGTACCACTCAACAGTTTGATTTTATACCTTACCAAGCACCAGTGGGTTTAGGCATCTATACACAATCCCTCTTGAACAATGGGAAATTATACTTCTGGGAAGTTAAATTCCTTGCCTCAGAGTATAGGGCTCATCAGTAATAGAGCTAAAGTAAATGTCAGGATTATGACCCACAAAGCTATATGCATCAATATGTCACCCTGCCCTCAAATTTGCAGTGATTCTTTAAGAAAAGAAAGTAGGGGAGAAAGAGCTGCTCCATGCTTCTGAATTCCTGCCTTTTGAACTCCACATGAGTAGAGAATCTGCCAAGCATTGTTGTTTTGGGACATGCAGGCTAAGTGGCTTTTGCCTCCACCTGGAAGGAAGTGGCTTCCATGCTAATATCCCAGATGTGAAATGTGTGACCAGAAGATTAGCTCCATTGTATGGGGCTGGATGCTTTCCACCAGAATTGTTTATGGGATACATTTTTTTTGCAAAGTTATTTGCTCCAGGCCCCCTTGCCATGTATAGGGTAAGATTTATGGGTAACAAGAAGTGTGGGCAGGAAAGGTTTATGAAAGAACAGATCCTCTGGGAGATTTCAGGAGTTCCCTCAAAAAGCAAGATTGTGGCCCTATTTTGTTCTATTTTTGAAACTGGATGTGCCAACAGGGTGTTGAACTTTTCTTTACTCTTGGTTGTGGGTGTCGATATTGTTGTGTTACTGTCTCTATTTTACATGAGCTCACGTCTGCACATTTCCATGTGTGTTGCTGAGGTTTTGAGACATTACCTTGGTTTTGTTTTCCCTGGTCTTTCTGCCAGAAATATCATACCCCTAACAGCATATACGTGTACCCATTTGTTCTCAATCTACTAGCAGATGATTCCTGTAGTGCCCAAAGAAAACAATCCCCATTCAGAGGCACTGCTCCTGGTGTGGTCCCAGTGTTGTAGTTCTGTGACAAAGAATGCATTGTGTCTGGCATGTGGCAGGGTTGTCAGCTGCTAACATGTGCTGTCTCTTCATTGTTCTCTCTTTCTATACACCTACCCAGTCAAATAGACAGACTGTCCCATCACTGGGATTTTCATACTGTTCTCAAACCTCAAGAATTAGGCTGTCTGATAGAGAAGGATCCAGAAAGCCGGAAGAAATATCAGGCTTCTTACCTCCTCTGAGCCTCAGTGTTCTTACCTTCACAATGGCATGAGAATGTCACCCTGGAACCTGATATTCAGGTAGTCAAGCATATTGATAGCTAAAGCACTTAGAACAATGCTGAGTACCTGGAAAACACTAAATAAAATGTTCTTGTTATTTCGTTTGTCTAGACCTTGTGCTAGGGATGCAGGAAAATTAAATGAGATGTAACCTTGTCTCTAAGAACTCAAGGTCAAATGAAAACCACAATGAACCATCTAGTATATGGGGGAAGGGTAGAGAAGAGTGCAAAGTGGGCACTTATACCTGACGAGGGTATCAGGGGAGTCCTCTTGCAGAAGGTAATATTCAAACTGAGGCTGAAAAATTACTGCCTTTGCTACTTAGGCAATCCCACCAAAAGCACATCAGAGCCTCGCTGGACATCATTGATGTCTATGACTCCCATAATTATTCATTCATTCATTCAATAGTTAACTAAGTATCCATGAACACCTCCTGGTGATATGATACAACTTGAGCATTAAAATGAAGCTTGTCAATCCTTTTGCAGTCACTGAGTCCCCTCCCTGGTTCCAGCTGGCTCCAGGAACAACTTTGACAGTGTCCATAGGAAGCCAAAAGGATGGAAGTAAAAATGAAAATAGAGGTTCACTGTCTAGCCTGTGACTTTGCCAACCTGCTCCATGGCTCTGCCCCTCATCAGTCCTGTTGACCCTGGGAGGTGACCTTGGTTCCCATTGGAAAAATAAAAATACTGAGGCCCAGAGACAGTTGTGTATTTCCATGGTGCCTTCCACTTTGTTTGTCTGGGAGACCTGGAGGAAGGCAGTATCTGCCACGGCAGGACCCATCATAAGCACGCTCTCCCCACAGCTTGAGTGTGTGGAACTAAGCTACTTCTGGAGGTCTGTGACTCCCCCAGTATTCCTCCCAGACTAAACCCTCTGTTGAGAGTAACTATAACTTGAATGGAAATGGTTACTCTGTGACTCATATTCCCTTGGTTCAAGAGGTCTTTTCACCAAAAGACTCCATTGTTTCAGAATTCCTTCCTCTTTTCTAGTTTCACCAAGATGGTGTGGGGCTGTGGAAGAGAATCCAATGCCTCAAGCTACTGCTCTGTAAGCCCTTGCCAGTCTCTGGGAAAGTGACCTCCTTGCCCTCTGTCACTGGTTCAGCAGGCTACAGTTGCAGGTCCTACAGCTGCTGGACTTCTGGACAGTGATGGTCCACCCAGTCCACTCCTGGCACCTCCAAGTTGACCAGCCCTACCTTTCTGGTGCTAATTTTCTGCTAGAAAACTTATTGCTCCACCCATTTTCCCTTGGTCATCTCTGGTCACCTTGTAACTTTCAGTCTCAGAGCCACTTCACTCCTCCCACAGCAATTCCTGTTAGTCTCACTACCACAATCAGTTTCTTTCTGTGTCCCTCTTCAGGACACATGGAACTTTCTAGAAATTTTTGGATGCAAACTGCAAACTCTCATTCTGCCTAATCACACTGTATGCTGATTATATTTTGACATTGTCCCTAGTCAGAATTTCACATAGGAAATGATGCCAAATCTTCTCTGCTTCTGACTTTTCCATGCCCTCTATCTGCAATCTTCTGCTAGGAGTTCTGCCTAGATGAACATCTAAAATCTAACCACTTCCCCACCTGTCTATTCTTCTTCTTCCATACTCCAGGCTCCACTGGGCTGGAGAGAGGCTAGCCTTTGAAGCTGCCAGAGAGGTGACCAAAGGGAAGATGTCAGATGATCAGAGAACATATGGTGGCAGGTATCAGAAAGTTTTACCAGTTACCCTGCCCATTGATGTTCTTGAGAGGACTAAATGCCATTGTGCATATATATGCTATCTGTTCAAATAAGAATAGACCAGAAAAACTGATGGCTTGGATTCACATATGACCTTCACCAGCAGGAAGCTGTATGACATATGACATTTCATTTAAACTCTAAACCTCAGTATGCTTGGCTGTAAAATAAGAATAACATTAACCCTCACCTCACTGACTCCTGGGGTGAAATAACATGTCTAAGTCCCACTCACACATGTGTTTGGATGCTAGTGACAAAGTTTGAGTGCCATTTTTGGAGGGATTTGTGTTATTTGGTGCCACCTTGAATAAAAGTGAGTTTTTGTTCTAGTAAGGAAGAAGGAAATAGATGCTGGTTAGGTTCCTAGCAAGTGTCCCTGACCACAGTTGGTAAAGTGGTCTCAGCAGAGTGCCTAGTACAGAGTAAGTACTGGAACTATTAGCTAGTGGCAGTAATACTGATCATGAACTAAGCCAAATGTGGATCTAAAATTTTGAATTAGTGTCTACTTGGTGGCAAGGCTATTATGAAAGAAAGTCAGCGGAGTCCGTGGGAATCTCTGTGGGAATCCCCTTATTGTTTCTCTGCCATATCCCTGTCTACATCACATAGAGTAGGTGCTTAATATTCTGTTGAGTTAATGAATAAGTATATTTCTTGGGTTCAGATGGGTTTCAGCCTCCCCCACTACATTTTTGAATCTCTGTCCCTATAATCTTCACTTGACATCCAAGTGACTTTTTTCAGGCACTTATTGGCTGGGTTCTACCCATCCCATGGTGTGCCAAAGCAAAACAGCGTATTAAATTTCATTTCCAGCACTTCCTGGCCTTGTCTTTATGGACCCTGTCCTTCTATTTGCAATGCTTGTCCCTTCTCAACCTCCAGCAAGTGCTGATCCATCAGCTCAAAGTAAGAGGTGTGAATTTCTACTCACTGTGTGGTCATGTTTCTTAATCAATAGCCTGACTTGTCAGTACCAAGTAAAACAACTTTGATTTGAAGAGAAAGAGGGAGCCAAAGGACATGGGGCTGAAAAAGCAAGCAGAGAAAGAACCCTTTTTCCATACATTAATTAGTTCATTAAGTCAACAAATACTAGCAATTCTTTGAGCAATGACAGGGTGCCATGTGCTGCACTAAGTGCTATATGCAGATTTGCTCATTCAGTCCTCAAAATATTTCAAGGTGCTGTGATGATTCTTATCTTATACACGAGATGAATTAGAGAACATGTAGGTCAGTAGCTGTGGAACTCTATCCTTAGTTAACTCTGTGCCCAGGGGCCAAAGATGTAGCAGTGAATAAGTAAGAAAGGTCTTCCTCATCCTGCCTAGGGGTGAGATATGCACAAAAGCCAAACAACTGGGGGCAAGGAATGGGAGAGGATGGTTAATGGGTACAGGCTTGCAGGACAGCAACAATCACATCTAATATTTCAGGACATGGTGGGGTAACTATGCTTTACCACATTCAATTGCATATTTCAAAATAGCCACTAGAGAGGACGTGTAATGCTCCCAGTAGAAAGAAATAATAAATGTTTGAGGTGATGGCTATGTCAATTTCCCTGACCTGATCACCATGCATTGTATACATGTATCATAATGTCACATTAGACCCCATAAACATGAACAATTATGTGCCAATTAAAATTTATATACACATATTTATTAAATGCATACACACATATTAAAGGAAGCAACAAAATTCACAGTAATTTCAAATAGTATTTTAGTTACGCATGCTTTTGGAGGCAAGTAGAAGATAACCTGATTATCATGACTCACACCCTAGGGCTTTGATTTTCTCCCTGGAGCAAAAAATAGGAGGATGCTGGTATTGAATAGGTGGCTCTGACATTTGCATCCTCCCTGGGGTCCTGCAGTGTTCAAACACCTCCCCTTCTGTCCTCATTCCTGTACTTCAGCAGGAGGTAAAGAGGTGGAGACAGTGTCTATATCAGGTAGGGCAAGCAGATTTCTGCATCTCTCATGGGCCACCTCTGCCCAGCTGGCCACAAAAAAAGAAGAGCAGTTACATTGGAAGTCATGTCCACTACCAACAGTGCCTGATACAGAAAGTACCATGAAAGAAATTTACATGGGGTAATTGGTTAGAGGGATTCAGTGCAAAAGGTAGTCAGGGAAAGTGACATTTGAACCTCTGTGACCAGGAGCCAGCCCTGAAAATACTTGGGACACTTTTCCACATAGAGAACATCACAATGCAAAGATCTTTGTTTGGAAATGATCATGGGGAGATTTCAGGAGACAGAGGCCCAAGGTAGTTGCAGCTCAAGACCAAAAGAGAGCAAACAAAATTAAGGCCAAAAGGGAGAGAGGAGCTAGATGTTGCAGGTCCCACAAAGAGTTGAAAGTTATTTGGTTCTAAGTGTAGTGGGAAGGTGAAAGCTTTTCATCAGAGGACTGACATGATCTGATTCATGTTTTAAAAATAATTACTTGGGCAGAAGAGCTCTTTTGAGAGTGAGGAGGCTTAATAAGAAGATCTAATTCCAGGTTATGTTATAGTTTTTCACAGCTCCTTCCTCTTGGTTAAATTTTTCTTGCTCTTACACACCCCCTGCCTGCTGCTTAATTCAGGGCAGTTCTAAATTAAGCCCCTATTCCTTATTTCTTGCCCATCTGTCTCTCCAGGGCTTTGCACAGGGCAAGACATTTGGGTAATGATTGATCAACATGGCTTGAACTGAACTGGACAGAAGCGAGTACTCTTCTCCAAGATCTGTGAGCTCCTGCATCAACTCACCCTCCACTCACATCTTTTGGCTAGGTTAATGGCTCTCAGCTGGGTAAGTTTGCCTCCAAGGTGATACTTGGTAATATCTGCATGCATATTTGGCTGTCATAACTAGAGAGAGAGTGGGGGAATGCTACTGGCCTCTAGTAGGTATTGGCCAGGGACACTGAAGAATATTCTGCAATATGAAGGACACTCCATGACACAGAATTCTGTGGCCTTAAGTGCTAATAGTGCCGAGGCTGAGAAAATGTGGCTGACTTACATGCCTGCTTTTTTATTTCTCTAGTATTTTCCTTTAAATATTTTACTTTTAAAGTGGAGTTTGAAAAGACACCATAAATTACTCCCCAAAAGTAGAAACTCATGTCACTTTCTATAAATAGATGATAATTGGAAGATACATACTCAGAAAACTAAAATCTATGCCATTCTAGCTGGATATTGTGATGAGCTCAAGACTCCAAACCTGAAGCTTGCTTTCTCTTTGTTAAAAATAGGCTGTGATCAAGGTCCTAAGGATTAAGAAAGACTGAGGAACTATTCCAGGTTAAATGAAAAATATGTGTAATCTGATTCCTAATTGGTTGTGCATCAGAAAAAAATACAATTATTGAAAATGACTTCATTGGGACAACCAGAAGATTTGACTATAGATTGTATGTTGGATAATATCATGGTGTCCACATTACATTCCTGAATTTGGTAACCATATTGTGGTTACACAAAGGAATGTCCCTGGTCTTAGGAAATACTTGAAATATTTAGAACTAAAGATCCTAACATTGGAATCTCAATGCTTTAAAATAGTGTGTGTGTGTAATATGCATGTCCATAAACATATACCTATACACATATAAATACGTAAAGAAAGAGAGGCATGCACACACAAGAGCTTACAAGGTAAATTGGTCAGAAATAATAGCTGTCAAATCTAGTGTATAGAAGATTATTTTGCTGTTCTTGTAACTCTTTCATAGCCTTGAATATTTCTAAAATAAATAAATTACACAAACAAACAGAAACTCTCTTGAATTTACTTCTCATGGCACAAATCTCAAAAAAATTTTTTTTTGGAGAACTGGTAGAGCACTTGCTGAGCATGTGTGAGGTACTGAGTTCAATCCTAAGCACCACATAAAAATTAAATTTAAAAAAAACAAGGTATTGTGTCCATCTACAAATAAAAAATACATAAAATTTATTTTAAAGTTTTTTAGGAGCTCAGGAGGCCTTCAGATCTTAAATGGTTTTAGTGAATTGAATGATTCATGTTTTATTCCCAAAATTATTATCAAAATTAAAATGTCTTTTAAATGGAAAAAATAGTATCTGCCCTGTCATTAAGTTTATGTAGATAAGACAGCCAAGTTATCTAAGAATCCAAACAGACTTGTTCTTTTTTTGGAGGGGTGGGGCAGGGTGTGCTATGATTGTGACATCACATATATGCAGAGCTGTCATTTTGCACATTCATGGAAGAATATGTTTGGTTGTATCCTGAGATTGTGATGCTCCTAGCATGTGTTGACTGATAATAAAGAAACACTAGCAGTAAGAGAGAGGTGTTGCAGGTGGACTATGCCCAAGAGACTTTATTATCAGAAAGACTGAAAGAAAATAGATCGGATGCTGATTTTCCTCACTGCAGTTCACTGTGTTCAATTCACCCAGAGGCCTCTGCTGGCTCATCAGCTTGCTGTTTCTCTTCAGTCTCATCAAAGTGCTGTTGTGAGACTCAGTTTCCCCACTTGCAAAATGGAGATAATACAGAGTAAGCTGACTTGGAGTAGGGTCATCCTGCCCTCTGAAGTCTCTAGCTCTTACTGATATGAAACTCCACCCCCACCAGCATTCCAAGTGCCTGGGGGAAATTCCAATGCCTCTGCAAAGATGTCATTGAATTCCTAAGACCTTACATTCTTATGATACCTAGGGCTCAATTTCCTTCTGTCTTGGCTGATGTCTTGTTGGTCCTCTGAGTCCTGTGACCTTATATGTAAATCCATTGTCACAAGAAATCAGTCCTTTGCTGGGATTTCCAATACACACACATACACACAAAAAGAAGACATACAGGCTGAAAAATATACACACAGAGATGCACTCTTATGGATGGACTCAAATACATAGAAATAAAGAAAAATAAATGTACACACACAGATATGGACTGCCTCACAGAACCAAAAAAAAAAACCATAAAAATATAGACAAACATACTTATAGACACTGACATAGTTAGACACACACACACACATACAAATTAATAGACACAGAGACCCATGGACACAGACATCAAGCTTGTATGTGCAGCAGACTTTACAAAGGTCTTGGGGATATGGAAGGAGTTTTTAATGCAAACAACTTGTATAAGTTGTGAATGCTAATAATCTTCCTTCAAAGCTCCCTGAACTTCTGTCCCTTTCCAACTTTTATATTCCCTGCCCTTCCCCAATATTCTCCTCCACTGTTTCTCTTCTCAGAACAATTCGTTTCTTTTCAACTCCCTAATTTCAAAGTCTGCTCTGGACTTCTCTTTGCACCTCTCTCTTCTGATGATCTAGCTATGCTGAGAAACACCCTCTGATTTGGTCTCCTGCCCTCACACCAGGTTTTGCCAGGGAAAAAGAGCAGGAGAGAGATTTACTTGCCCACTGATGTGAACTATGTCACATGCCCTCACACAGACTTAACCTAAAATGCTGGTGTGGAGCTCACCTCTCAATTCTATCATTATTAACCAAGGGTTTTGTATTGGTGTTGTTTAAAGTATTTTTTGCCCTCTACAAAATCACAGAATATTCCCGCAGTCCCTTCACCCAGTTTTCTCTCATATTAACTCTTGAAAAGATTAACTAGGCTGGGCACAAGGGTGAATTTCTGTAATCCCAGAAACTCAGGGGGTTGAGGCAAGTGGATATCAAGCTTGAGGCTAGCCTCAGCAAGTAAGCAAGGCCCTAAGCAACTTAGCAAGACCTTGTCTCAAATAAATAAATAAATAAAATAAAAAGGGATAGGGTTGTCTCTCAGTGGCCAAGAACCCCTGACTTCAATCCCCAATACAAATACATAAATAAATAATTATAGTATAACTATCAAAACAAAGACAAAAACCTGGGTATAAAACTATCAACTAATCTTTAGACTTTATTTGAATTTCACCAATTTTCCTTTAAGGTCTTGTTTCTATCTGGGATCTTGTGTTGCATTTAGTCATAATGACTCCTTAGTCTCTTCAAGTCTTTGGCAGTGCCTCAGTCTCTAGTCTTTTATGACCATGATCCTTTTAAAAGATGCTGGTCAGATGTTTCGTACAAGGTCTCTCCTTTTGGGATGGTGTTTACTTATGATTTGGCCGGGAGATGCCACAGAAGTGAAAGGTCCTTATGGGATTATTTGGTGGGAAGGGGGATACATCAACATGACTGGTTAGGAATGATATTAATTTCAATCTTGTGATGCTTCTTGGATTTCTTATTATAAACTTACTATTTCTGCCTTTGTGATTAATAAATATCTTGGGAAAGATACCTTGAAAATATCTTTTTTCTCTCTCAATTTTTACTTATTTAGGGGATGTGGCTCAGTGGCCGAATACTGGTGTGTCATGCATGAGGCCCTAGATTAAATTCCCATACTAGAGGAAAAAAATGTTTTTGCTCACTTACATTTTTGGCATTCATTCATAGATCTTACCCATAACACTTATTATTATGGTTTCCTAAAGGTTATTTTATTTTTATTTCACTTATCCTTTCTTTATTTATAAACTGTAATTATCTTTAAGGAAACAACTCTCTATTCTTTTCTTTCTTATTTTTTTCTATTCATATGGACTTATGGTTATCTATTTAATTTTATGACTTATAGTCCAATACTATATTTAGTTGCTCGAAATGTCCCAACTTTGGCTGTTGGAAACTCTTTCATATTGTTTCCTGTATCTTTTCAATAAGTCCCTATCAAATCAACCAATTTATGCTGCAATCATTACATATATGTTACAAGGAATCCTCCTGATATATGTAATTATAATGTAGCATTTTTTAAAAAAAATTAAGCCCCTATTTCTTATTAAGTATCTCTTTATTTTCTGCCAACACAAGGTGTTCCAGGATTATTTTACATTTTTCCTGCTCCATTTCTGGGAGCAACAATTTCTTCAAGTCTCTATTATTGGAGAATAGTATTTAGAATCCAGATCTGGGTGGAGATCCGTCCTGCTCATTTCTATGGAACAAGAGTTCTAAGTCCTCTTAGTGTTCAGAATTTGGAACTATGTTTTTTCTATAAATGCATGTATACACATACATCTCTTTTTCTTTGTTTTCTTTTTCCTTTCATTAAAAAGCTTTAGTTTATAATGATACTACTAATTTCAATTCTTTTTTTTTAAAGAGAGAGTGAGAGAGGAGAGAGAGATAATTTTTAATATTTATTTTTTAGTTCTCGGCGGACACAACATCTTAGTTGGTATGTGGTGCTGAGGATCTAACCCGGGCCGCACGCATGCCAGGCGAGCGTGCTACCACTTGAGCCACATCCCCAGCCATAATTTCAATTCTTTACCACAGTATTCATCCTAATGCCATCTTTTTTTTTTTTTTTTGTACTTGGATTGAACTCGGGGACATTCTACCACTTGGCTACCTCTCTAGCCTTTTTTATTTTATTTTGGGACAGGGTCTCACTAAATTTCTTAGATTGGTCTCAAACTTTCAATCCTGCTACCTCAGCTTCCTGAGTAGTTGGAATCACAGGCCTGACCTACTGCACCCATCTAATGTCCTCTTTCCTTACTTGTAACTGTGGAATTTATTCTTCCTTTTCTATTTTACATTGAAAGGCTGTTGCTTACATATTGCTAAATTGTAAAAAATTTTCCTCGATCATGCCTCCCCAACTTTTTTTTCCCCTAGAAATGGCTGACACAAGAATACAAGATAGGTTGTTATATATTGCTGTCAGAAGCTACACAAAAGAGAAGCCAGCTGATTTCATGGTCCTTCTTCATGCAAAAAGCACTAATCATACCCTTTATGCTTTATCAGTAGTGGGCTACAGGAGGGTCAGTCCAGGCTGTGGAATGTAAGCTCATTGTTCCAGCAAAATGAGTCAGATGAGATGGGAATGAACATTTATTTAAGCCAATTTTGTCAACATGGTTCTGAAAAAAAAAAAAAGCTTTTTCTCACTCCATCCATCTGGGAAAAATAAAAATTCACAATCTGAGGCCTTCTCACTTTGGTCATTGGCCTTCCTGGAGGCAACTTGCCTCTTGGGCCACCTCTTAATCTGTTCTTTGATTTCTGGTCTCTCCTCATACCAACAATGCCAACATACCTGCTGTTTTCTTTTCTTCCTACAAATGGGGCTCTCCTTTATTTTCCACATGCCCTCTGGGTGTTCATCTCAGTGTGGGGTCTCAGCAAACACCACTCAAAGCTTGGGTCTTCAGAATATTTTCAATCAGAAAATTCAAGATTCCATTTTTTCTCTATTCTGTAGCTTAAGCTTTGGTTTCCCTCAAAGATTTTCTTTTCTGATGACATTTGGGTTGTGGGGAAAGGATCTGTTTTCTTGTCCTTTTATAATAGCCCAGACTCATTAAACAGGCAATCTCAACTGGAAATGCTCACCAAAACCCTAATTTTGCCTACTGTGCTTCAGATATGTAAAAGATGAGGAGGGAAGGGGGACAAGATTAGATCACTCTGAGGGCATTATTCCCAACTAAAATCCCCATTATTAGATTTCCTTCTAGTAAGAAAAAAAATAAGCTTTGTGCAGGTTTTATTCCTTTTAGAGTTATCAATGATTCCAGAAGCCCACAGGCCTGTTTGACTGCCACCCTGATCCTCCTATAGGGAGACATAGGGGCCACCTCCACAGTGGCCTGGGCTGACCATAAATGATTTGGAAACACCCATAATGAAAAGAATGTCAGTGAAAGTGGGAGGCTAAAGAGAACCTATGTTTCCTTAGCCATATCCAGAAAGCCTGAATGGAACTGCCTGGCAGCCACAGACTTCCCAATGGTACACTGGACAGATTCCTGGAGGTACCAGGGAGATAATTTATGATTGGGACACCTAACCATTATAAGACTGTGAATAATACATTTTGAGGATTCTGAGAATACTATGCATTCTAGGAAGAAATGTTTAGCACAGTCACTTAGACATGGTTAGAAGTATGAGTGATAATATTAATGATGACATCTATGGGAGTATGCTGAGTAGAGATAATAGCAGTGTTGTAATAAGAAGATACTCATAACAACCAAGGTGGTTGGGATTTAGTTCATGTCTCCCTTATGAACCAGGCAAGGCACTCAAGTTTACATCTTAATAAATTCGCACAACCATGAGGCAGTTACTCCCATTAGTCTACTTTACTTCTGACAACTGAGATTCACAGTGGTCACAAAATTACCAGAAAACAAAGGCATTTTATAAATATTTCACTGTGTGGTCTTTTTCAAAAGATTTGTCTTGTGGGTTGTAGGAATGTGATTTAGCTGAATTAAGCATTCACAGGGTCATGGCTGGCGCTTTAGCACAGTTTCCCTAATGCTAGTTACATGACTCAGAGAAAAGAAACTGAGACCCAACTGCAACCTAATAATGGAGATGCTCAGTCAGCCAGTAAAAGAATTGCTGTTGGGGGCAGTCATAGCACCAAGGATGGGGCCAGCCAACCAAGTATTCAATAACCTGGCTGGGGTTCAGAAACAAGGTGGTGAGTGTTGAGGGAAGGCATGCCAGAGAGACAGGACAGCTGGAGCCAAAGCACTGCAGTGTGCAGTAAGTGGCATGGTATGGGCCTGCAGTGACAGGCAGTTTAATGCGGTCACAATACGTGGTTAAAGGTAAAGGGAGAAACAAGAAAGAAATCTGGAAGAGAAGCAGGGACCGTAAATGAATCAGCCAAGTCCTTGGGCCCTAGATAGATAAAAGCCTGTATCTGGAGTCCAATTTAGCCCTGTGCTAACTATTTTGAATCTGGACCACATCTTTAGAGCTTTTCTAAGCTTTGTTTTACATAACGGAAAAGCATAGTGACAGATAATAGTCTCCATGTTAAGCTGACAGGTTGGGTACCTGGTCTGTGGTCACAGGGTTGATGAATGGATTTGCCAGGAAGCATATCTACTTTCTATTACATGTAAAACTTTATTTTTCATCAATTGCTTATATATTCTTACTTACTTTTGCATATTTCAGGTCATTTTCCCTGTTAGTAGTGTAATTTTTCTGGCTCTGGGCTTGTCCTCCCAGTCTAGGTATCCCTCAAGGGTAGACACCATATTTTAATCTACCATCACAAGATGTAGCCATGCAGGAATCTCAACCTTGCTAGACCATTAGAATTGGTTGGGCATACCAGACAGCTGCACAGGTCTGTTCCCAATCTCAGATGTATTAAACTAGGACCTTCAGGAATGTGGCTTGAGCTTATACTCTTGACCAGCTGGGCAGAAAAATGTTTGAATCAATGAGTAAACAATCATACTGTATGTACAATTGTCCCTTGGTATCCTTGAGAGACTGGTTTCAGGACCTCTCCTGGATTCCCAAATCTATGGATGTTCTACACTTTATACAAAGTGGATATTTGTATAACCTATACATATTTTTTGGTACATTTTGAATCACCTCTAAATTACTTATAAACATAGTACAATGTAAATTATATGAAAATAGTTGTTATACTGTATTATTTAGGAAATAATGACAAGAAGAAATTTCTATACATATTCAGTATAAATGCAGTTTTTAAAATATTTTTATTTACATATGGACACAATACCTTTTTTTATTTGTTTGTTGTGTCTATTTTTTTAAATGTGAGACTGAGAATCAAACCCAGTTCCTCACATATGCTAGGCAAGTGCTCTACAACTGAGCCATCACCACATCCCATAAATGCAGTTTTTTTTAAATTATTTTTGTAGTTGTCAATGAACAGCATGCCTTTATTTTGTTTGTTTATTTTATGCAGTTTAAGGGTTAAACCTTGTGCCTCACACATGCTAGGCAAACACTCTGCCACTGAGCTATAGCCCCAGCCCTCAAAGCAGTTTTTTTTAAAGAAAGTTTTTGATCCTAAACTGGTGGAACTATGGATATAGGAGGCCAGCTGAATCAGTCAGGATAGACTACAGCAGGCTATGATAGTTATTAACCCCCATATTTCAATGGCTTAAAATCAAAAAGATCTGTGTTTTGCTCACATTATGCAACAATGATAGTTTGGTTTGGTTGATAGTTTTCTCAATGGAGAAAACACCATCACGGGCATTATTGTTTGTCCTATCAGAAAGACATATCTCAGGCTCCTCTCTCACTAGCATTAAATGCTCCATCCAGAAATGGCACAAACTCCTTCCATGTACACTCTTTGGTCAGGACTAGTCACGTGACCAGGAAGTCAATCCTGCAGGTGCCCAGAAGGTGGAGAGCCGGAAGTCATTGGTGAGCAGTGCAAATGACTACTAGACTCTACAAAATTGGCACCACCAACTTTATTTCACAGCAATACTTAAGAGGTGAGTTCAAAGCCAAATAGAAAATATGAAGTGGAATTTGAGATTTTTTTTGTTTTTTTGGTTAGGCTCAGGGCCCTATTTTTTTGCTTTGCCTTTTAAAAAAAAATGAATGAGGCTAGATGGTATATGGCATTAAACTTGGTGGTTAAAAGCCTGGAATCTGGATGGTATCCAGACCTTCAGCTCTGCCACTTACCAGATGTGTGAGCTGGGCAAGTAAAAAACCATTTATACCCATCAAAGAGGCAATCAAAAGATGTGAGAGGCCAAGGAAAGAGGTTCTTTCTCAAATTGAGTGCTTAGAACCAGACAGCACTTACCTGAGTAGGACTGATGAGGAGAGGGCTACTTTAGAAGATAGCACATAAATTTGGGTGGCTCCAGGTGGCAGGGACGATGCATGTTTATCCCCCACCAATTGCTGTTTTCCTGCCTGACCCAGTGTGAATGTTTGGGCTGTAAGAAACAGAGAAGCCAAGTGGAGTTGGTTTAACCACATGAATAAGCTAAGTAAAGGAGATGTACAGGCTTCCTGCATATTCTCTGTCTCTGTCTCTCTCTCTCTCTCTCTCTCTCTCTCTATTTATCTATCTATCTAACTTCATTTTGCAGTATGGGGATTGAACCATGATCTTGAATGTGCACTTTACTACTAAGCTACATCTCCAGACCTTTTGGAAAGCATTTAAATTGAGATATGGTCTCACTAAGTTGCATAGGCTAACTTTAAACGTGCCATCCTCCTAGCTCAGCCTTCCAAGTAGCTGGGATTACAGGCATGTTCCACCTCATCTGCCCGGGGCTCTCTCTTAAAGCAGATAAATTTTCTATTACCATTGTCTCTAGCAAGCTTCCCCAAAATATCCTGGGCTCTAATGGCTTATGAGAGGCCAGTGTTCTTGGGTAGAAATACTAGCTGCTTTAAGTAGAAAGGTTAGTGCACTAGAGGATGTTAGGCATTCCATGAATCATTGGTAGGTGCTGCAGTCTTGGCTGGGCACAGAATCAGGAGCCACTCACAGCTTTGTAGATTAAAACAGCAATTCTTTATTCCCGAACTCACACTGGCCTCTACACACGTTCTGGAGAAATCCCAGTTCTGCCGCCACCCAATTCACCTACTCCACGAGGCTTTTTTCCAAATACTTTCTGAATCTCAGGAGAACTCAACGGGAGCTCAAGCAGCAGGAACGCCCTATTCCCAGCAGCAATAATCTTCAACCTCCAACTTCCCTAAAACCCATATTGTCTTAAACTGGGAACGCCCTAAACTTGTCTTAACCTGGGAACGCCCTAAACCCAAGGAGCGGGATACTTCCTCAAACTGCAGGATACACCCTAAATCTGGATCCACCCTCGTCATTGACCAGGGTCACCTTACATGCAATGTCTACAGCGAAATTCCAAGGCAAGTCCATTTAACATGGGGTATGCTGGCAAGGAAATTTTGATGCGTCATTCCTACTTGGCAATGGCCCTCAGCAGGTAGGGCTGGAGAAAAGAACTTGAGGCTAAGCTTCAAAGAAAAATGCCCCAAACCACATGGAGGCTTGGCCAGATAAACTAAGGATGGCTTCTCCCTTGCTTCCCTGGAGTGCCATTTGCCAGGAGTCTTTGCTTGCTTCAACTCCTGCTTCTGTCAGCCCAATGCTGCTTATCCTAACTGACACAGAATTATCAGACTAAATGTGTTAGAGAGTGGACAGCACTTGTAGCTGTGCTAGGCACCTTGTAGCTGCCCCTTTGATGTGATTTTGCCTCCTGACCCACTCTTTCAGCTGGTGGATTGGGTTGGGTTTATATGTAGAAGGGGACTCATATGCTCTGGCTCATATAGCAGAATTATTTCCTGAAGAGTGAACTATCTTGGAGGGTGAGTGGGCCTGTATTTTCTAACAGAAAAAACTATCATGTAAGGAAGACTCCAACAAAGGGGTAAATTGAACCTTAAAGGCTCATGATTTTACAGAACCTGACCCAATGGAAGTAGACTATGCTGCTTGTGGAACAGGATCAAACTCAGACTTAGGTTCAAATTATGACTAACTATGAACACTTATGCAAGTTTCTTCATCTCCAGGACTGGAAGAATATATACCTTCAATAAATTTTAGCTCCTCTTCTTTAGAAACAATTATTACGATTTCCCCTGGGAAGAAATGCCATGTGTCTTCTCCCTAAAATCATGTATATTCTATCTCCTCTATGCCATTCCATCATACTTTGTATCAGCAAAATGTTATCCAAGGAGACTACAGAATTCAATACAGTCTCATCATTTTCTGTATCCTGCACAAAGAATATCACAGGGAGGCCTTAGGAAATTCATGCAATGAAGCTGAAACATTTTATTGATAACAATTTTATCAAGATTGGGGGATTTTAGCAGATGACCTCCTAAGCGTGTCTCTGTTTACTTTGGTGAACATTGGGGCCAGGGATGGGGTGGGGAGTGAAGACTGGGGCTAAGAGGCAGTGCCCTTGGTGCAAGCAGGGACAGGGCCTGGAAAGAAGGTTTCAAGAATGGCTAGTACTGACCCTCAGGCGCGGTGGGCGGTGTAAAGGGGAGGGGCCAAGCTATTTCCAGGCTGGGTTTGCACAGTGGTGAGGGCGGAGTAGTGAGGGGAGAACCAAAGTCTCGCGAGATCTCACAGCGCTGGCGTTAGTGGTTGCAGAGGAGATGGCAGGAGAGGTGAGCAGAGGGCCATGGGCAGAGGTGGTGGTGGCGGTGGCGGCGACTATTGGGAGCTGAAGAGGGTGAAAGCGGCAGAGATCCATCCCCTGGCAAGAAGAGCAGGGCGGGTGGGTGGCCAGCTCTTTTGAGGCAGTCCAGCAGGGCCTGGGGCTGAAGCGGCGCCGCCTGGTCGGCGCCATACCTGAAGGTGCAGGGTGGGGCAGCTGGGCCTTGGGCCAGTTCCCCCTGGCCAGTCAGATCTCGCGCTTGGTGGGATCCCGAACCCACCTCAGTCTCCCAGGGCGGTGGGTTTGGCACTGTTGGCCATGGCTGGCTCACTTTGCTGTTTGCCAGGCACTTAACTTGTTCACTTCCATGCTAGGGCTCCACAGAGAGGTGCAGCGCCCTGCCCAAAGTTGCACTGCTTAGATGTGGTGGGATCGGGCTCCCAATACTTGCACAGGCCTGTGCCCCTTTCTTGCCTCCAGTCCTTCTCCAAGCAGTGCTTGCAGCTGGTTTCCTGGGGTTCTGGTGGGGCTGCAGATGGTGTGTCAGACCCACTCTGAAATTAGATGCAGCATGGTATGTAAATTCATTGGGAAAGGGTTTTTTCAAGCCTTTTGTTCAATTCCTGGAAGGTTTTCCACCCCAAATCTGTCATTTGGTCCTGTGTGAGAGAGAAGAGGTGGGCATAGAGTGACCTTTGAACACTAGGTGTGGGGTCACTAGCCCAAGGCTTGCCTCAGGCAAAAGAAAGTTTGATTCCCATTGAAGCACGTGATTCTAGCCTGGAACAGTTGGTTGTCAACCACAGAAACAAGGCCCTTGTGTTTGGTGTTCAGCATTTGTAGAGCCCACTTCACTACTGAGCAGTGAGATTCCTAAATCAGAGAACCTACCTACACACATAAGTGAAAGTGGGTATGATCCTTTAACTTACATGTAAAAGAGAAATAAGGGAAGAACAATGCATGATATGCAGTGCTGTCTCACTAATAACCAGAACTTTTAGCTGTGGTGGAAGACAGCATGCTTTTGAGTGCTTGCACCTACTGCTAATGAAGAAGTTTGAGTTAGTTAAAAAAAAAAAAAGTATTAGGATCTAGTTCAAACAAGAAAATCAAAGAGGGAGATGAAGATGGAAACTAGGGAGAAAACACTTAGTGCTGGGATAACTTTATTTAAGCTAATAAAAAGGAAACGCTAGATTGAAGTAGGGATGACATGTAAAGGTCAATTACAGGGTGCCTCAGTCTACCCGCAGGTCATACTATGGCCCTTCCATGGATCCCTTTACCCACTATGTCACAGGACATCCTTTGTGTCTTGTGCTTGGAGGTACTACTACTTGAAAGAACAGTAATGTGTTCCTTCAGTTGCTAGTAATAACAGTAAAGTATTAACAAGATTGAAATTGTTGGATTCATTAAGGTGAGATTTATCTGCTATCTCATACTGTTAGCATATATACTACTCTATGCATACTCATTATTAAATTTATGTTGCGTTAATGTGTAGTGTAAAGAAATGAGAACTAATTTTCAGAAAGTTTCCTTATTCTGCTGAATCATCCCTTACTACTGTGTCTTACATAATTAGAGGCAAGCTGTGGGGTTTCCTATAAAAGCTTTAAATATTATGTCTTTTTATTTTTTATTTTTTTTTATTTTTAAATTTTATGTCTTAAAGAAATGCTCACTTAAAGTGGGCTTGATTAAACCATTTTAAGATCAAAATTCTTGTGACCATGATGAATCTTGATGATACAGATCCATCCCACCCAAGCATTGTGTGAAGCCTAGATCCTGGCTCCCAAATACTAAATGCACCAAGGTGTCCCCCAAATTCTTTGATAACTAAAAATTTTTCTTAAGGACATTTCTGACTCTTTGAGAATACTATTAAGAACATATCCATTATCTACTTAATTTTAACAACAAAGGGGTGACAAACAACTTTTTTCTAGAAATTTTTTTATTCTGAAGTATCTGACACATAACATAGACAATGGTCTTGGTTAGTGACACTTTTGTCAATTATTCTAGAATCTTGGGAGGCAAAGTTGTTTCCTGTCACAAAATCTTGTCTGTGTTTGATGGGAATTCAAATTAGAAATGTTGACAACACTAGAATCATTTTAGAAGTTTGATGTTAGAAAAGAGTTGGCCAGTGATAGCAGTGTGTATGATAGCAAGTCTGAGTTGCATAGAATATACATTCATGTCATCACTTAGAGGCTGGGTTACTTACAGGGATTGGATTGAACCCATAGGCGCTCTACCACTGAGTTATAACCCTTTTTATCCTTCTTGAAATGGGATCTTCTGAAGCTGTTGAAGCAGTCTCAAACTTGGGATCCTACTGCTTTCCTAATTTCTTACTCCTTCAAATAGCTTTTTTAAAACAGATTATCATATCCTTTACCTTGAATGAAGGGGGGAAAAGCATATTTTTTGTGATAACCGCACCAAGATTGCTTTTCAGCATCTAATTTCAGAGGAAAAAATCTATATAAAAATCTATTTAAAGCTTGTTTTTAAGTCTTATCTGTAGGTGTCTCTTTCTCTTCTTTGTGTAAGTATTCTTTTTAACGTTTAAAAAACTTAAATGTTAAAAAAACTTTTTAATGTTTTTTTTTGTTAAAAGTTAAAATGACACAGCCATGCTTGGGAAAATCTGATTTCCAACTGCTTTGCCCCTCCCCCCTTTCACCCCTCTTTCTTGGATAACCTCCTTTAATTTATTTTCCATAGATGTCAATTGTTTCCTTTTATAGTTGGAGAAATGCCAGTGTACTATATTCTTTTTATATAAACTGTAGCATAAAATGTAACTAATTCTGTCCCATGGCTTTTTCTTTATATGCTCTTGAGATCTTTTCCTATTAGTATTTATTTAGAAAGAATATAATCTTTGTTTATAGAAAACACTTTAAAAAAAAAACAGCTGTGTTTAAACAGCATCTATTAAGTGCCTTGTTTACTTAACCAGCCACTCTTGTGGGTATTTGGATCTTCTCTAGGTTTATCACAGACTATACTGTGGTGAAACAGCTTGTATATATATATATATATATATATATATATATATATATATATATATATATATATAATTTTACATATGCAGGTACATCTGTGAGATGCATTCCTAGAAGTGGGATTACTGTGCCAGTGGGCAGGACATTTATGGCTTTGTTAAATACTTCTTTTCCTAAGTGTTGCATCATTTTAAACTCCCAAAAGTACAGTTGCTCCTCCTTATCCTTGGAGGATTGGTTTGAGGATCTCTTTGTGGATACTGAGATTCAAGGATGCTTGAGTCTATTATATAAAAAGCATAGTATTTTCATATAACCTATGCACATCTGCATACTTTTAAATCATTTTTAGATTGCTTAAAAGACCTAATACAATATTAATGCCATGCAAATAGTTATTACACTGTATTATTTAGGGACTAATGGCAAGGAAAAAAGTTAGTATGTGTTCTGCATGATAGTTTTTAAAATTTTTTAAATCCAGTCTGAATACCACAGATACAGGAGGGCAAATTGAAGTGTATGAGAGAGTTCCTGTTTTTCTGGGGCCTTTCCAATGTACTGTGCCTTTACAACCCTTGAATTTGTTAACAGTTTGATGGATGAGAATTATCAATATAGAGTTGTTTTAATGTACATTGCTATCATTATTAATGAGGTTGAGCTCCTGTACTTAAAAACTAGTTTTACTTCTTTTCCTGTAAACTCCCTATTCATGTGTTTTTTTCACATTTTTGTTTCAAATTGCTTTTTTCCCCTTATCAATTTCTAGAAATTTATAAGTTGTAGAGATTAGCCCTGTGTGATATGAATTGTAGTTTTTCCCCAATTTTTCACTTATTTTTTATTTACCTTCACATATTTTGATATACAGAAGTCTTACTTTTTTTTCTTTGAATTCTACAGTTTATATTACTCATTATGGTATCTTGATATTTTTTTAAAATTTTTCTTTATTTCTATGTGGTGCTGAGGATTGAACCCAGTTCCTCACAAGTGCTAGGCAAGCACTCTACCACTTAGCTACAGCTCCAGTCCAGGTATCTGGATTTTAAGTCCCTGAAAGGCCTCCAAGATTTTTAGAATTAGCCCATGGTTTCTTTGAGTACTTTTATGGTATCACTTTTATATTTAAATGTTCAAACTAGAATTATTTCTGGTGTTGAGAATGATGCATAGATTCAACTTTATCTTTTTCTGTGAGTCTGGTATTTTCACCTGTTGATTTTAGAGCCCTTCTTTGAATACTCTTATGGTATTGTTAACTTTTGGATGTACTGCGGTGTCTCTGGGGTTTGTATTCTATTAGTCTTTTTCTTCATACACCAGCATCACATTATTGGTTTTTTAAAAGTTTTAACATCTTTTAAAACTAGTTTCCCCTTGTTGCTTTTCATATTCCTGGGAATTCTTGCTTGCTTATTTTTCCATGAGTACTTTTGAACTATTTTGTTTAGTCCCAGAAAAACAAAAATCTAAAATAAATAAACATCAGATTAAATGTATACATCTAAAATCTATTTAACTTCTCCAAACTTTTTTTTTTCAAGTGCTAAGAAAGAATGTAAGACAGGAAAATAATTAAATATTTTCACTGTGATAAGTTTTTTATGATTTTACATCTTAAAAATTTTTTTAATTATTATTATTATTTATTCTGCTTCTTTAAGTTGTAAAAGGGATATTTTTTTAGGAGTGTTTCAGTTCATAGAACCTGTGGGTGGTAAGGTGGATGCCAATAATGTGAGCTGTCTGAATAATGATGTTTGTCTTTCTCTATCTTTTTGACTCTAATATTTTAATTTCTATTATCTTGTCATTCTAAAGTGTGGTTCTGAGAAGGAGATTCTATATTACATCTAGCAATATTCAATGAATTTTTTCCTCTTAAATTGGAGGTTGAAAAGACTTGAAGTAATTCTGGTGATATAGATGCACTTCTTTATCTTAAAAGTTTGTTATGATTTTTTATTATAATAATTAGAAAAATTTCTACCCATAAAAAAAACATAATAACAATAGTAAGCCCTCAATTACTTCACAAAGAAATGGCCACCATTAACTCATGTTTGGAAACTTATTGATGGATATGAAAGTATACAGAAGACTTTAAATAAATAGCAGTATAAAAGACTCAATAAATAGCATTTTCTCTCTATATGATACTATGTGGTCATTTTTAATATGTTTTATATATCTCTAATTGTGAGTTGAAACTGATGTGCATAATTATGGATGATCAATTAACTGGCTGCCTAGTTTTATTTTTTTAATTATTTTTTTTATTTGTCAGTAGATCTTTATTTATATATGCAGTGCTGAGAATCAAACCCTGTTCTTCACAGGTGCCCGGCCAGTGCTCTACCACTGAGCTACAACCCCAGCCCTTTGCTGCCTAGTTTTCCATCATTTAGAGGCATCATACTTTATCTATCTACTCCTTTGATAACCATTTACATTGTTACTTGTTTTTCTTTCTTGTGAATAATGGTATGTTGATGATAGTATACTTATTCATTTATCTTCTTAGAGGTATAACTGCCAGGTCAAACATTATATATGTTTTAAATATTGATAACTATGGCTAAGCTGTTAACTGTAAAAACTATCCCCTTCAATGACCATTGGAATCTTATTTTCAAAACCCTTGCTCATACCAAGTTATGTTAATCTTTTTAATCTTTGCTAATCTAATAGTTAAGAAAAAGTACATTTTTGAGATAACATGTTTTTAGTTGGTATTGGGGATTTAACCCAGGGGCACCTCACCAGTAAATTAGATTCCCAGAAACTTTTATTTATATTTTATTTCATTATTTTGAGACAGGGCCTCGCTAAGTTGCTGAGGCTGTCCTTAAACTTGTGATCCTCCTGCCTCAGTCTCCTGAGTTTCTGGGATAACAGGTATGTTCCACTGTATTCAACTATTGAAGGAAACCATGTGTTATTCAAAGATTTCTTTCATTCAGTATTCTTATTAACAGAGAATTCTCTCCTTATTTACATACTTGTGACTCTTATGTGTCAGATATTCTTAGGCATAAATGTGATGCAAATATTTAAATATATTGAGTTGTTTTTTTGTCTTTTGCATTGATTTTAAATCAATATTAATATTTGAAAACTTGAGGTTTGGGATGTGGCTCAAGTGGTAGTGTGCTAGCCTTGCATATATGAGGCACTGGGTTCAATCCTCAGCACCAAATTAAATTAAAATAAAGATATTGTGTTCCACATAAAAAGTAAATGTTAAAAAAATTGAAAACTTGATCAACCATCTATAATTGTTTTGAATACAGAATCTTTTCCTCTGCAAAAAGCAGTACTTTTGTGTTTTATTCACTGAAGAGAAGCCTAAAGTAACTTTCAAAATAATTTTTTTAACAATTTTCAAACATGGATACCAATGGCTGAATAGCATACAGAATGTTATTTCCATAATTGGTTGATAATATAGTGTTTTTGAGTCATGTAAACTATGTGATTGTGTGTTCATGTGTAAACCTATGTGTATTAAACCTATGTGTATTTCTTCTGTCTAAAAGATTTTATCACGACCTGATGTAAATATGATTTTTAATTTTATATTTGCTTTAGATTTTATTTCAATCAAATAAGAGTTACATATAAGGATGGCCTCACATGAAGCAGATTCACAACTTTGTCATTGACCTACTGTTTATTCTTTGGCTTAATAAAAAAAACATTAAACTGTGTTCTATATATAAAGTACATATTGATTGCCTTTCCTGAGGGGGCTTTTGTTTTCACTTCAATTAACATTTTCTACAGAGTACCCCAAGGTTGGGACCATATGGTCCAACTGGTGATTTATTCACCAGATTTTATTCAGCACTGAGTACCTACCTCGTGGGCATCCACAGACACCCAAATCATTATTTACTTATTTGTTTAATTTTTTGGTACTGGGGATTTAATCTAGGGGCACTTTACCACAGAAACACATCTCCAGCCCTTTTGTTTATTAATTTTTTTATTTTGAGATAGGTCCTTGCTAAATTGCTTAGGGCCTCACTAGGTTCCTAAGGCTGGCCATGAACTTAGGATCCTCCTGCCTAAGCCTCAATCTCCCAGTGGTTGATATGTATTTATTATTAGGTTAAAGATGTGAAAGTTAATACTTATACATTTTAATTTAGAGAAGACTAACATAGTTTCATTTAATTTAGATGTGAATAACTCTAGGGCACTTGCTACTATTTCATTTGATGGTACTATGTTTCAAAATTTGATTTGTACTACATTCTAGTTAATTTTTAAATCACATAAGCCATGTATTTTAAATCTTTTTTTTTCTCATTATGGGCAGAGTAAGTATTTAAACTAGGTATACTGCTGAACATTGTTTAAGATCTGTTTATGTTTCCCAGTATAGGCATGGCAATATTTTTCACAATATGTTGTTTGAAAATAAGGATAAAGTAAATGCCCACCCCACAAATAAAGTAAATATAATTGTATAGTTTACATTTTTTTAAAAATAAAAGCAGAGAATTAGATTGCCAGTATTTGAGTAGAATGAATAAGTCTTTGTTAGGGACCTGTCTGTGAAGTTTTTCTGACTCCTAAACCAGTTTTTCACAGCCAAAGTAAACAGAGAGATGAAAAAATTAATGATATAATAGATTTAACCAGTGTTTTATTCTGTATTTTGTAAAGTTTATTTCTATTGGAATACAGGATTCTAAAGAATAAATGTAACTCGTTTTAATTAGTATTATTGCAGAAGTAATTTTTCATTTGAAAATCTTAAAATAAAATAATCCTCTAGCAATTTTTATTTGCACTTTAATTTGCCTAGCAATTGCTTCTTTTTTTAATATTCATTTTTTACTTTTAGTTAGACATATACCTTTATTTTATTGATTTATATGTGATGCTGAGTATTGAACCCACAGCCCTGCATGTGCCAGGCAAGCACTGTACCACAGAGCCATAACACTAACCCCTAGCCATTACTTTTTTTTTTAAAGAGTGAGAAAGAGGGAGAGAGAGAGAGAACTTAAATATTTATTTTTCAGTATTTGGCCGACACAGCATCTTTGTCTGTATGTGGTGCTGAGGATCGCGCTACCGCTTGAGCGCGCTACCACTTGAGCCACATCCCCAGCCCCTAGCCATTATTTCTTAAGACATAGTCCAAAATTAAATCAAGGCAGACTTGAAATTATTGAGTCTTCATTATTGGGCAAGATTAATGAGGTTTTTCTGAGGTTTTCCTTCTGGGATCTTATTGTGGCTAATGATGTAATCTTATTTGTTTTCTAAAATCTTGAAGTTTGAGGTTCTTGAATCTCTTTTCCGTAGCAGTAGAGGAATTTGTTTATACAGTGCCTTTAATTATACTGTTGAGTTCATTTCTTTATTTTGTGCCCTAATGCCTAATAAAAATATTCCTGAAAAGTGAGGGATTAAATAGAAGTTGTAATTAAAATGAAGGCTTTATCCTTTATTTCTTCTGTCAGCTGCATTTGTTAAAGTTTTTATACTACATTTAAATAGATATTAAGACTTTATTACAGTGCTTGAATTGTGGCTCAGTGGTAGAGTGCCTTCCTGGCATGTGTGAAGCACTGGGTTTGATCCTCAGCACAAAAATCAATCAATCAATCAATCAAACAATCAATCTATTATGTTCTTCTACAACTATCAAAAAAAGACTTCATTACATATAACATGGGTTGAATTTTGTGCATTTGAAACAGTTTCTTCCTATATTAGGCATAAAGCTTAATTTAGACTGGCATAGTAAGTGATCATTTTATTGGAAAGTTGTGTAGACAGAGAAGTTCAGTCTTTGTGTGAATAATTTGAGACTTTGTACTCTTTGAGATAAAACAGCTTTGCAATCAAGGTGGTAGTACTGAGCTGCAGTGGGAGGAGAGATGCCAAGTGCTGGTGTACAGTGTAGATAAGAGCCACTCAGGGTTCCTTCTGTGGACTTTGCAACTGACCAGATCTCCCCAAGGGGCACTGTTAACTCAGTCTTATGAGTGGAGTTTTAGAAAGAGGAGGGAATAACAGTAGCTTTGGGGCACAAGGTCTATAATGATTTCAGAGCTTAGTGAAACTCCCAAAGTTCTGAACATCCTATTCCCCTGAGAAATTTCCTCCCTCCTAACCCTGAAAGTTTTGTCCAGTGTGTGACATAATGCAAATTTGTGGGGAGTTAGGCAGAGCAAGTCTATTACTACAGAGTCTAGATGCTGTCTTTAATTGGACATCCAGCATGGGAATATGGCTGAAAACCACTATCCCCCACCCCCACACCTTATCTATAGCAGTGCAATTAGAATTTCACACAAGCTTTTTCCTTCTTTGGTTTGTTTAGAGAGGACACAAAGGTGCAGATTGTGTTTGTGTACGTTAAACCCCCTGTGTTTTGTTTTAGATATATTTCAGTCTGTTCTAATATAACAATTTTCTTCAGTCTGAACATTCTAGAAGCCATCACTCAAACATTAATTGCTGTCAATGAGAAAGGATATCTTCTCAAATTTTTTCTTGGTGGTTGAAACCATCCCACTTTTTTTTTCTTTTACCTTAAAAACAGATTACTGACACTTGGAAATTATAAACATATTGCGTCAATCTTTATGGAAAGATTACCAATTGCACTGCAAAATAGGCATTTCTTTCTAATAGAGTGTTTCTCTCCATGTTTTTCTGTTTCTCAGTTCAGTACTTTTAAATACACTTTAGGTGAATGAATGCTTTGTGTCATGCTGTAATTTAATATTTTTAGAGACTTTATTGATAGCTTTTCAAAAACCTATGTTGGAGGGGAATGGAGGAGAAAGATTATTCATTCAGTATTAAATCTTCATAGATCTTTAGATGTTTACAAGGTAGAAGGATGGCCAATATTAATTACCCCTACTCTGGTATAAGTTCTGAAATGAGTATTTGCTGTGAAGAGTTGTGAACAGTGAGGATTTTTGTGGTGGGCTTGGATTGAGCATTGCACTGTGCTCTTTGTGTGCATTATTACTTCATTTTGTTCTCAAAACAATAAGGACTCAGTAAAATTGTGAAATTTGTCCTTGGGCATGTAGCTAGCAGGTTTTAAAAAAAACAAAAACAAACAAACAAATAAAATCACTTGAATTCAGATTTCTCTATCTAAGTTCCAGTGCTTTCTTATGCCTACAGAGAAGGGTAATGCATACAGAGAAGCGTATTGGTAGAATCTTAGAAAATTGTATTGGACTTCAGAGGCTGCAACAGGAAGATCAATAGTATAAGGCCAGCTTCAGCAACTTAGTGAGACCATGTATTAAAATAAAAAGGTCTGGGGGTTTAGCCCCTTTATAGTACATCCATGTGTCATTCAATCCTCAGTTCCACTAAAAAAGAAAAAAAAAAAAAAGAAAGTTGTTCAACTGTTTCCATTGTTGTTGGAAGTTATTTCAGATCACTCCTGTAAACTCTCACAAAAGATGTTTATAAAACACTTGGAACAATATATATTGTACTAAGAAAATGTGCTGTGATCTACTCTAGAGATACAAATCAGGGAACTTAATAAATCAGGTCTTATCTATGAATGGAAAGAACTGAAAGTTCACCTTAAAAGTAAGAATTCAGTTGATGTGAAGATTGTGGATTCTGAGTAGCAGAAGTTAATGTAGTTCCATTTCTTATTCAAAAATAAAATGATTACAAATTTCATATTTTGGCATCTTGAAATCTGACTCCTGATTCCTATCTCTTAATAGTTATTGGAATACCAGTCTAGAATGGAATTCAACTTTGATATTTTTATTCTTTAATTTTGAGATGACTGTGCTTCTAATTCTGTCTTCACTCCATATTTAGTAAAGCCAAATTATTTTTAGCTTAGGTATGCCATAATTTTTATTATTAAATTTAATAAAAACATAATTGTTTTTATGTAAATTAGTAATATTACTCTCCTACTTGAGAGAGGCTGTTTGTTTCTTTTAAAAAATTAAGGCAAAAATACAGTTATATTAACTTAGAGGCTAAATATTTTTGTCCTACCACCCTATCATATAACACAATATCATAGTCAGTTGAATATTTGTTTGTCCCTTGGTGTATGTGAAAAATTGGCTTCAGAACCCTCCTTGGACACCAAAATCTGCAGATGCTAAACTCTCTTATATAAATGATGTAATATTTGCCTGTAAATTATACCCATTGTTCCATGTACTCTCTATCGTCTCTAGATTATTTACAATATCTAATATAGTATAAATATGGTGTAAATAATTGTGATGTTGTATTACTTAGGGAATAATGACCCTCCCAAAAGTCTGTACATGTTCAGAACAAAAGCATGTTTTTTCCCAAATATTTTTTATCTGCAGTTCGTCAAATCCATGCATGTAGAACCCTGGAATATTGAAGACCAATTTTTAAAATATTTATTTATTTTTTTAGTTGTAGTTGGACACAATATCTTTATTTATTTTATGAGGTGCTGAGGATTGACCCCAGGGCCTCTCATGTGCTAGGTGAGTGCTCTAATGCTGAGCCACAACCCCAGCCCACCAATGTGTTTTTAACAATTATGTTTATTGTCTCAAATCTTCCTATTCCCTGCAGTATATGTGAGCCTTTTAAAAAAATTTACTTAATTTTTTTTGCCAAAAAACTTAGATGCAGCAGTGTCTTTTAGCAAGTTGTAATAGACATTTCTAAGAATTCAAATTAAGTTATAGCATCTCAGCTTTTTAAATTACTGTAAGATACAGTGGTTTCCTTCAAATTTAAATGCTACAGTGGAGGTGTCAAGAGGAACCACAATTTGGCTTTTAGCTTCAATGGAACTCAAGCTGTATTGTTATTTTACAATATTAATTACAATCAGTATCAGAGATGAGATGTAATGTTTCATAGTTTTTAATTATAAGTGGTTAAATGTCTTTGCTTTTTTTCCCCCCAATTTACCTAAAGTAAACCATTTTCATTTGTAAAACTCCAAAAAAATCAATAAATAGAAGATGCAATAACTGAATACTATGGTTGTCTTCTTCATCTTTTGTTTAGCATATTGCTTCTCAGTGAAGATAAGAATACTTGGATATTGTGCTTGCAGAACTCATTGTCTAGATTCCATGGTTACTGAACACTCAGGATTAGTAGTGTTTAATGTAGATATAAATTTGGGTATGATGTGTTTGAAAGACGTGTAGAGAAATCATGTCAGTCAAAATTCATTAAAAGCTCATTGTTTAGCAAAATTTTACCATTGAGAACAGAAAACATGACAGTTTTGAAGAATCTGAACAAATTTAGAAGAAGAATAAATTTTTAAGGAAATCTGAAGTACATACCATCCACAGTTACCACTAACAAATGATTTTTATAGATTTTTGGGTACCTGGCATGAGTTCCTGGGTTCTTTTTTTAAATTATTCATTAGTTGTAATCAGTTATACATGACAGAAGAAAATGCTTTAATCATTGTACACAAATGGAGGAGATGTTTGGTTCTTTTAGATAAACAACCTGAAAGGGTAGTATCATTGCAAGGGAAAAAGATAGTGTGAGGTTTTCAAATGGCTGCCCTTGCTATGTTGTAAAAGGTCTTGTATATTATGGCAGAGCTATGGATGGTTGTATTTGTGGTGAATAATTAAGCTTGTATTTTCTATAAAATATAGTAATTTCCATTCTTGGTCCAGTTAGCTGAGTTCAGTAATGAAGAATATGCTGTTACAGAATATTATTTTTGATACCAACTGTTAGAGAATTTACTTAAAACTTTCTATTTGTTATTGATATTTAAAAAATAATAATTTGGGGTCTGTGTTTTCATATCCTTTTATATTTCTAAGCCAGAATGACTACTTAGAGCTGGCAGACTCCATACTTGCTGTGTGTGGAAGTAATTTTTAATCTTTGTTCTGAGTTCACTTAAGGTATGAGAGATACTTTTCATTTTGGAATTCTAAGCTGTTAGTATACAGTACTTCAGTCATGTTATTGAAATTTATTATTTTAACCTTTAATTAGAAGAGTCATTGTTCTTCGCTGTCTGTCATCTGCTTCCATTGCTATTCTTTCATTATGTGATTTAAGTGTTGCTAAACCTTACAAATTATTCCAAAAGAGGCGTGGAATAACTTTGTAATTTGGTACTGTCCATTCTGCAAAAAATCCAGCCCTTTTAACCATAACATACAGAGAGCACATGTGCAGTAAACATTTATTTGAATTAATGAATTGCTTTAGGGCTGCTTTCAAACACAGTTTTTTCAGTATTCAGTGACTGAGCCTTCAGTACTGATAGTTTAGCTAAACATTCAGAGTTCATTTGAAGCCAGTAAACAGACAACTGTGCAATCCAGGGAGATCAATTTGTTAACTTTTCTATTCAATAGTAATTTAGGTTTATTTAGAGAGAGAGAGAGAGAGAGAGAGAGAGAGAGAGAGAGAGAGAGAGAGAGAAGAAGAAGAAGAAGAAGAAGAAGAAGAAGAAGAAGAAGAAGAAGAAGAAGAAAAAGAAGAAGAAGAAGAAGAAGAAGAAGAAGAGGAGGAGAAGAGAAGAGAGAGAGAGAGAATTTTTTAATTTTTGTTTTTTAGGTTTTGGTGAATACAACATCTTTATTTCATTTTTATTATGGTCCTGAGGATCAAAGCCAGCATTGCACCCATGCTAGGTGAGCACATTACCACTTGAGCCACATCTATAATCCAGTAATTTACTTTTACAGTCATGTTTATATAGAGTAAATGTCAAAGGAAAAGGTGTATTTGAAGCAGTTACATGAGTAAGTTTGCTACAGTGAAAATTTTCGGTATGCTAATGGAAAAGGGACAATGTAAAATTGATATTATATAATTCAGGTAGCTCTTTTTAAAGACAGTTTTATTGAGGTATAATTGACATCCAATAACCTTCATGTTTAAAGTGTATGATTTAATCATTTTTGACACATATTCACACCCAAGAAACCATCATAACAATGAGGAGGATAAAAAAAATCTATCACCACCCCAAATTTCTATGTTTTTCTCTCCTCATGGTCCTCTGTCCCTTTCTCCAAGCAACCACCAACCTACTGATCTGCTGTCACTATAGGTTAGTTTACTTATTCTAGTGTTTTATGTAAATGAATTTATATCACATGTACTCTTTTTTGGGGGCTCTTTTACTCATTGTAGTTATTTTGAAATTTGTCTCTGTTTCTGATCATACCAGTTGTTTATTCCTTTGAGTGCTCAAAGTATTCCATTGTATGGATGTATCTGTTCAACATTGACAGCCATTTGGGTGTTTTCAGCTTTTGGCTCTTAGAACTAAATATATCTGAACAACTATATTACAGATCTTTGTATGGATTTATGCTCGCTTTTCTTTTTGGAAAATACCCAGAAGTGATATAAGTAGACTATGTGGTAGGGTATTTTTAATTTTTAAAACTGCAAAACTTTTTTCCCAGTTGTCATTTCCTTTTACATTCCTACCAGCAGTGAATGAAGAATCAGTTGCCCCAAGTCTTTATCTTAAATACTTACTGTGGTAGTCTTTTTAAATTTTATTCCTCTAATAGATACATAGTATTACCTCATTGTGATTTTTAAAATATTTTTTTAGTTGCAGATGTACACAATACCTTAATTTTTTAAATTTATTTTTATGCAGTCCTGAAGATTGAACCGATTGCCTCATATGTGCAAGGCAAGTGCTGTGCCACTGAGTCACAACCCCAGCCCCTCATTGTGATATTAATTTGTATTTTCCTTTTGGCTGATGATGATGTTGAACATATTTTTATGTGCTTATTTGCCATTCTTTGGTATAGTATCAAATCTTGTATGCTATTATTTATTGGGGTATTTGGTTTTCTTATTTATTAAGTTTTAAAAGTTTTTTTTATATTCTGGATACAAATTCTTTATCAGATTTATGATATTTTGTCCCAGGCTGACATGTTTTACATTCCCCTAGCAGTGTCTTTCAAAGAACAGATGTTCTTAATTTTGATGAAACTCAATTTAGTAATTGTTCTTTAATGCACTTTTGGTATCATATCTAAGAACTCTTTGCCTAACCCCAAGTCACAGAAGTTAGCTCCTATTTCCTTGAGTAGATTTATTGATTTAGGTTTTACACTTAGGAATATGACCCATTTTGAGTTAATTTCTGTATGTGGTGCAAGGCGGAGGTAAAAATTCATCAGTTATTGTATATGGGTTTTTAGTTTTCCAGCAACATTTGTTAAAAATGAACATTGTCTCTTTGCTGAATTGCCTTTGTACCATTGCCAAAAGAAGTTTTCTGTGTACATGGATCTATTTTAGCCTCTATTTTGTACCATGATCTACTTGTTTATCTTTATATCAGTACCACATTGTCTGAATTACTTTACCTTTGTAATAGTGTTTGTCTTATGATTTTTTTTTTTGCAAAGTTCTTTGGACTGTTCTGGATTTTTTGCATATGCATTGGAAGTTTATAATCAGCTTACCTGTTTATACAAAACAGCCTGCTGGGATTCTGAGATATTGGATCTATGAATCAACTTGGAGAGAATTGACTTCTTAACATCATTGAGTCTTCCAACAAATGAACATGTTATTTCTTCCCATTTGTTTAGAATTTCTTTAATTTCTCTCAGCAATCTTTTAAAGTAGAAGTCTTGCATATCTCTTTCAAATTTGTCTTAAATATTTGACATTTTTGGTATTATTATAGTATGTTTAAAAAATTCAATATACAATTTTTCATTATCAACAGAACAATTCAGTTCCGTATCTAGCTCTTGTATCATGCAGCTTTGCCAAACTCACCTTCTAGCAGTAGTTTTTTTGGGGGTATATTTCATTGGATTTTCCTATATAGATGAGCTCATCATTTAAAAATATAGCTTGAATTCTTCCTTTCTCACTTGACTGTCAGTTTTTTTTTTCTTGCCTTATTAAAGTAAGCAGAATCTCTGGTATATTGTTGGATAGAAATGATGGGAGTGGTCATCCTTATCTTGTTCCTTATATTAAAAGAAAAACATTCAATCTTTTTAAAATTATGTGTGCTGTTAAATATAGGTTTATTTTGTGGATTCTTTTTATCAGAATGAGACTGTTGTATTCCTAAGGTTTTTATTGTTGTTGTTTTTGAACTAAGAATGGGTATTGGATTCTTATTATTTGTTTGCTAATATAATGATGTGCAATATGTTTTGAATGGCAAACCAGCTTTGAAATATTAGCATGAATCTCATTTAGTCATGAGGTATTATTCATTTTATATATTATTGTATTTAATTCATTTAAATTTTGCTTGGGTACTGGATGTGGTGGCATACACTTATAACCCCAGCTACTCTGAGGCAGGAGGTTCACAAGTTCAAGGCTATGATGGGTAACTAAGTGAGACCCTGTATCAAAATAAAAAGGACTGAGAATGTGACATTAGCCTAGCCACATTAGAGCATTATCTTAGCATGTGTGAAGCCCTGGGTTCTATTCCTTTTTACAACCCCCCACTCTCCCCACAATTTTGTATAGGATTTTGCACCTGTGTTCATGAGAGGTATCACAACCTCTTGTAATGTCATTGTCTAGCTTTGATAGCAGGTTAATGCTGGCCTCAGAATAAGTTAGGAAGTATTTCCTCCTTTTCAGTTTTTTTATAGAATTGGTAATTTTTTTTTCCTACATGTTTGTTGGAATTTTCCAGTGAAGCTATCTGGATCTGAAAAAAAATTTAAGGGAAGATTTTCATGCTAAAAAATCTTTTTTTTTTAACTTTTTTTTTTATTGGTTGTTTAAAACATTACAAAGCTCATGACATATCATCTTCTATACATTTGATTCAAGTGGGTTATGAACTCCCATTTTTTACCCCAAATACAAGTTGCAGAATCACATCTGTTACACATCTACATTTTTACATAATACCATATTAATGACTGTTGTATTCTGCTAACTTTCCTATCCCCTACTATCCCCCCTCCCCTTCCCTCTCATTTTCCCTCTCTATCCCATCTGCTGTTGTTTAATTCTCTCCCTTGTTTGTTTTTTTTTTTTTAAATACAAATTCTCTTAAATATAAACCTGTGACTACTCAATTGAAGTTTTCATTGTATGCCAAGGCCAATGTCTTGGCTTGGCACCAGAATCACGAGGCACTCACAGCTTTGTAGGTTCAAACAGCAATTCTTTATTCCAGCTCTCACACCACCTCCACACAGGTCCAGGGGCAAACGCGTTCTGCTGTCTCCCGCACAAACCACCTACTCCACAAACCACCTACTCCACGAGGCTATCTCCAAATCCCATTTTAATCTCACGAGAACTCAATGGGAACAAGCAGCAGGAACACCCTAATCCCAGCAATAATCTTCAACTTCCAACTTCCCTAAAACCCATTATCTTAAACTGGCAACGCCTTAAACTCAAGGAGCCGGTTACTTCCTCAAACCTGATCAGCTCTAAACCCGAATCCGCCTTGGTCCTTGAGCAAGGTCACCTTATTAAAGCATGCATGCAATGTTCCATCAAATGTCCTCTAAGCAGCATGGGGTACGCTTGGCAAGGAAATTTTGATGCGTCATTCCTACTTGGTAATGGGCCTCAGCAATTGTAGGCGAGTTTGATGGTATCTTTCTAGAAATTTGTTGTTTTTATTTAGGTTGATGGATTTATTGGCATATGTGCTTTTCATATCTCTACAAACTATGGTGATATCATCTTTTCTTTCCTGATATTAGTAATATGTATATTTTCTCTTTTTTCCCTCATTTAGCCCAACTGGAGGTTTCCACTTTTTTTCTGTCTTCTCAAAGAACCAGTGTTTTATTTATTTATTTTTTATTTTTTATTTATTTTGTGTGTGTGTGCTTGGGATCAAGCCAGGGCCTTAAAACATGGTAAGTACACACCGAACTACTGAGTTATACCCCAGCCCAAGAACCAGCATTTAATTAGTTTATTTTTCTCTATTTTCTCTACTTTTTTCTGTTGTTTATTTATTGATCTTTTTGATCTTTCTTCATTACTTATTTTTCTCATTTACTCTCTGCATGTGATTTAATTATTTCTTTTACCGTATTTAAAAATTTTTATACATAAAATATGCTTCTTTGAAGATTGTGATTTAAATTATTTCCTCCCTGAGACATAACGATATCGAGGCACAGAGAGTTTGCTGTAGCTCATTGGTAGAGTGTTTCCCTCACATATGAGGCACGAGGTTTGATCCTTAGCACCACATAAAAATAAATAAATTAAGATTAAAAAAAAAGGGGGGAACTAGCAAAAACTAATGTTTGGGGTACCTTACTTTGTTAAAATCTGTGAAATAATTTCTGAGAGCAAATCCTAAGTGTTATTTTTTTTTGTTACTTTCTTGTGCTTTTTTGCAGTGGTAGGGATTGAACTCAGGGATGCTCTGCCACTGAACTACATCCCCAGTTTTTTTATTTGGGGGCAGGGTCTCAATTGCTGGAGTTTGCCTTGAACTTATCATTCTACTGTCTCTGTCTCCTGTGCAGCTGGGATTATAGGCACCTGTGTGCCCAGTATTCTGGTGTTAGTTTTGTTTTAGATGGACACAATACCTTTAATTTATTTACTTATTTTTATGTGGTGCTGAGGATCTACAGGAGAAGAACATGACCTTCTGAGGACTGGAATGTAAATAATTTTTTTTTATTTCAAAGGGGTTTCCTGAAATTAGTGCTTATAAATTCAATTAGAAATGGTGAACATGAGCCTAATTAACCTAAAGTTGTCATGGCAGAGGATACTTGAGAGTTTTATGTTATCCTACTGTCAGTTCAAAGTCAAGAAGTGTACCTGGTCAAGATTCTTTTTGATCTTTTTTTAGATCTTCAAAAAAACTGAAGTTCAAGAGAGACATGCTATTATCTTTTTAGAGAGAACACACTTTCTTCTGTCAGAGTGTCACCCTATTCGTCCTTCACATCACTTCTAATAAACTCATTGCCTGCCACTCTGATAACTTTGGAAACTTATACCTTGATTAAAAAAAAAAAGTCTGCATTTGAAGGGGGTGGTCTTCATTCCATCTCAGTTTTTCTGAGTGTCCCAGCCCTGTATCACTAAAAAATCCTTGCCAGCTGAAGGGCTATCAGAGACTCTCTGGAGTGCCTTCACTTCATAGTTTATACTGCTCTCTAGAGGGAAAAGATGCAGGGAATGATATTCACTAGGTCCTCCAAAAGAATTTAGACATGGTGGCTGTTCAAACCTTTTGTTAAGCAGTTATGAAACCCACAAATCGGACAATATAGGAGGTTAGAATGAGGACACATCACACCAGAAATTCTTAAAGGAGGAATTTCAAATTAGATATTGTGATAAGTGTCTGTACCTGGGAAGACAAAGAGCAGAGAAAAATTGTTCTTAGTTTTAAAATTGTCAAGTTACACTTGTCTGCTTTTCTCTCATGTGAAATCCTCACAAAGAGAAACCAAAATCTTTAATCTGACATCCAGTTCTTGGAGAATACTGCATTTATTTGAAATGTACAATAGAAAAAAAGAAACAGTTGATAAGGCAAAGAGGGAATGCTGGCATTAAATATGTGAACAGAGCTGAGTGCAATGGTGCACTCCTGTAATCCCAGTATCTTGGAAGGCTGAAGCAGGAGGATAATGAGTTCAATTTTAGCTTCAGCGAAGATGAGATGTTAAGCAACTCAGTGAGAATCTTTCTCAAAATAAAATACAAAATAGGGATTGAGATTTGGCTCAGGGGTCCAGTGAGTGAATACATTTTAGAATGACTTGTTATCCAATGACAGATAAATAATCCACTCACTATTGACTGGATGCCACAATTCAATCACAAGATACCAGCTAGTTTCTATGTGGAAAATACCTGATATCTTATAGACAGTGTGGTGTAGATGTTCTTGCACCTCCTGTCTGGCAGGGTCACAGTGTGGGGGATTCTGTGGCAGGGCTGCACCACAATGGGTAATGTTTAGTGTTTTGTTTATGATACTCATGAGATAGATAATAGGGCATACAACAGTCAATACATGTTGCCTGATATTGCAGGAAAATTCCCAGAATGAGATTAAGGATACAAATAAGATATGTCCTGAGATGTATTTTAGTATCTCTGACAATACAAACAATAGTATTATTTCTTAAGATATTCACAGGAAAAAGATTGCAAATCAAGGTTCCTGAGAAAAGCTTAACAATTTACACTTAGCTCCTCATTCTAAAGCCACAACCTGTCCAACATACATTCCTTTTACTAAAAGAGCCTTCTTTGCCCTACACAGGAATTCATGATGAAAATAGGAAACACATAGTCAATAGTAATAGCAAATGAGTTGAAGTGCAGAGCCTGCTGTTTAATTAAAAATTATAAGGAGATAAGAATTCATAATTTGATGAAGGACCAAAGAAACTCTTTCAAAAAGCAGTTAAATAGGTCATGTGAAGAAAGAAAATTAGTTTGGAAAAACAGAATAATGTAAAATTTTATATAGATATATTTTAAAGTCAGTTCAGAGTAGTAGGCTTTTAAGTCATAGGCTTTCACTCTTTTAAGTGTGTATTATTAGGACTTTAGTTTAGAAGCAAAAAAGCTTACCAATAATCATAGGTATGCTTTAAAGTTAAAATTTAATAATAGGTCATGATACAGGTAGTCAAGTTGCATAGTCTAGTACTTTGTGATTGAAGTGAAAATGTAAAAGCTTTATCGTGGTTTGCAAAAGTTACAGGAACATATTTTAAAAAATGTGTTCAATATCTTATGAAGTTAATATATGTCAGAAAAGATTGCAACTCTTGAAAATTATGTAAATGAAAAAAGTTTTGGGCTTTGTTGCTATTTTAACTAAATGAGTAAATACCTGTAAAAAAGGTATAAAAATAAAGTCCCCTCTATGGGCATCAGATCCTTCTGAAGGCTGCTTGTAACTTGCAACCCGTCATCCTGTCATCTCTTCTTTTGCTGAGGCCACATATCCTTCAGTACCCAATGACATTCATACTTCAGGACCCCTGGATTCCTTCTAGGGCTGGACACTGGCAATAATAATTAATTTTTTTTTCATTTAAATTTGAAGTTGACTCTGTTGATGGGCTGTATTAAATTATAGAAAAAAGTCTATATAGACATAATGCCTGTGATTTGTGCTAATATTCTCATAGTACGCCATACCAAAGAAAAAAAAGACATCATAATTCTATTATTGTGCTCAAGGCACAATTGCAAATAATTTATTTTTTAATTTCTTATACTCTAGGTTCTGGAATACTGAGAGATCTAGAGACCTGGCACTGTTCACTTCTTGTTTATTTTATTAAACTAGAAACTTTAAAATTTTATTTTTGCTCCATTTTTTGTAGAGGAGTAGGACAATGTTGCCTCAGGGAATGACTTATGAGTGGAAGTCTCAAGCTCTTTTCTCATAAGGCCAGAGAACAAAAATATTAAATAAAATTTTAAAGTAATTGTGATACTTAATTTTTATATAAATGCACTTCTGTCTGGGCTAGATCTAAATATTGGGAGGAAATTCTGCCATGAAATAATTTTATTCTGAGGCATTTAATGCAATTCACAGCAAAAAAAAAAAAAACAAAAAATAAAATAAATAAAAATATTCCAAAGCTGTGGAGAATGCCTGTAATATTGTAATATCAGTTACTTGAAAAGCTATCAGAGGAGAATTAGAGACTCTTCCCCAGGACTCTGTGTTACTATTAATCCTTCAATCTATTCATCTGTGGTCCTGGGACATTGTAGTGAATAATACCCATGGATCTGATCTCCAGTATTTTTTTTTTCTACTGACAATTGAACTCAGGGGCACATGACCACTGAGACGACATTCACAGCCCTATTTCTATTTTATTTAAACACATCATCTCAGTGAGGTTCTTAGTGCCTTGCCATTGCTGAGGCTTGCTTTGAACTCACTGTTCTCCTGCCTCAGCCTCTCCAGTTACTTGGATTATAGGCATGCACCCCTGCATGTGGTAGATCTCCAGAGTTTGATCAACAAAAACAGAGCAGACAAAATCCTGTCTTTGTGTCCTTATTTGATTCTGATCTGGATGAAATTTACTATCACTCAAACAGTAGGCCTACTGAATTAAACAGACAGTGTAGATACATAAATCAAATCAGGTTAAATCTAGGAAGCCAATTTTGAGTGATTCTGGAAAGTTGGAGACTATCCCCTGAGGGATATTGTTAGGAAACTGCCCCTGCTCCAACCTGTTGCCAAGGTAACCTGTCCCAGGAATTTCCCCTCCCTACAGAGAGCTATAAGATTGTTAATATGTTCTTGTACTCCATCCTGCCCTCCCCCCTTAAACCCACCTATTTCTCAACTTTAGGCCATCCCACCAAGCATTTTTGGGTCTAGACATGTCCTCAGGAAGGAGAAAGATAAGGGGGCAAAGGCAGGAGAATAAAGGAAGCCTAGGACATATAAAAAGGGCAGAACACTTTGCTTCTTGGAATACCCTGATACCAGCTATGTCCCACTTGTCACCAGTTACCAGTGGTGTAACTACCAGCCTCAATTTTGGAGGAAGTTCCTGAAGCCCTTTCCAACCTGTCTCTTGGGTGAGAACTGTCCCAATCAAGACACAGCCAGTGATGAGGGAGCAGACTTCCACAGTATTCTATTCTTTTTGTTATTGGAATCTGCCATTCATTGAATTCATTTCTATGCTTCCAGGTTTCTGTGCTACACTGGAGCTTAAAAAAAATATAAGGGGAACACCAAGCATCCTGAAATCCAGGAAATGGTAAGTGTGTGTTCTTATTTTGAGACTGGGTAGGGAGGCTGTTTGAAGCCAGTGGGATTTGCAATAGTGGCTGGAAACTCATAATTGTCTCCAGAGTCTGGTGGGTAGAAGGTCTCTCTTTGGCAGCTTAGCCTTTAGTTTTCTCTGACTAGTATAGTGGAGCTTAGATCAGTATTTGAGACCTCAAGTCTTTTGTTCCATAATTGTATGGTATTTTCAGGGCCTTCCTGAATTCCTATGTGGGCATCTATATGCCATTATCTCAGCATGTCCCCAGAATATGTGGTGAAGACTGAGATAATCATCAGAAGAGGACCCCAACTTCATTAGTTGTGTTACTGTGTGAGAGAAGCTCTGGCTTTTTTAGAGACCCCTTTTCTTGTTCCTTTTAAGTGTTTATTTTTGTTGTATATATGTTTATTTATTTTATACCAGGAATTATTCCAAGGGGTGTTTATCTACTGACCCACATTCTCAACTTTTTTCTATATATTTATGTAGAGACAAGGTCTCTCTGAGTTCATTAGAACCTCACTAACTTGCTCAAGCTGGTTTTGAACTTCTGAGCTTTTGAAATGTAGACTAAGAAGTAACTCAAATCCTGAATGGCTATCTGATAGTTTAGCAATTATAGGTCTGAGATTAAATCCCAAATTTCCAGCTCTCTTTACATTCTCAAAGGCGGGTTTCTTGCTCAACTTGATTGAGAAAAAATAAAATAGATGGTAAAATGATAAGGCAGCTGTATAAAGGACATCTTATTTAACCACACCTGAAGGTTAATGGATAGATATGTTAATGAGCACCATTAAGGCCTATTCAAATTAAAAGAACACTTGAGATTCACTTGTGGGTATACCTTCAACCAAATTTTTTGTCCTTGGGGTGAACCCAATTGGAAGTCACTGGAAGGAGGATGGGATATCAAAAGGACAAATTTCAGCCTAGTTGGTAATAAAAATGCCTTTTTAAATACTCATTTTAAATAGATTTTATCCAATTCTTTGCCAAAAACCATATTTAAACTTCGAACCTGACACACAAAAAATGGGTTCTTCTGCTATCATGCCCTCTCCCACATTTTGGGAGTTGTATTGCTTCTTGCTAAAATAAATCCTATTTTTTTTTTACTATTACCTTCACTGAGTGTCCATAGATTTTATTCTTCAAAACTTGTGAGACAAGATCCCAGAGAAAATTGGTTAAATGGGAAATTTAGTTTCATCTCAAAACTTCAGTATCAACATAATTATTTTTCCCATGTTTTGTTTTAAAGGGATGCTTTATTTATATTTTTTTTTTCTCCAAGAACTGCATGGCAATTTTAAAAGATTTTGCTTTGTCCTTGTGAGACTTTCACATAAGAAGAAAGCAGGGAAAAATTAGATGACATTAAAAATGATGATATTTTTCTTAATAAAATAATATAGTCAATGTGTCCCAGTCGCCAGGGGCAAAATTGAAACATATGCAGTCAAGGAGAGAAATAAAAAATATTCAAATTCTTCTACCCCTTTCAATGCTTTCTTTACTCAAATTGTTCAATGTATTTATACTCTATAGGTTCTTACTCAAGAAAATAACAATCCTGAATGCTTGGCCCTGCAGTAGCCATAATCCATTCACAGCAACAACAACAACAAAAAAAAATAGGTTGATTAATTTACTACTAACAAACCTAGATTAATTCTAAACACTGCAGAATTCACTTAATCATGACAGGCTAGTGACAGACTGTGTACTAAGATTAAATGTCAGAACAAAATTTTTAAACCTTAGGCTTTTAGTCCGGCAGATGCACACTCACTCAGACCATGGTGACCAGATCCAGAACCAAGGCAGGCTTCTTCTTGCTTGGATTGGACAGCATGTTAAGGAGAGAACCTTCCCAGAAGTTGTGGCTTTCACCAAAATTCAGATGAAGTGGTAGAGTTTGAAAGATGAGAAAATCATGCAGAGGATCAGAAGAACAATGACAAGTTATGGGATATCAGGTCCTCATCAGGATCTTTAGCTTGAGTGCATCCTAGTTTCTGCTGGCTAAATCCCTGTTCATTAGCTCTATTATTTATACTAAATTTGGGGGCTTTTAACCTCTCTTTCAATTCTTATTAGCTATCATGGGATTTCTCCATGACATCCTTTACCCTGGGGTCAGAAACTTCTGGTCTTGTGGTCTCCACTCTGATTTTCTTGTCTTTCTCTCTTATTAGGCAAGTATAGCCTACCAGATATTTCACTCTGTTTATCAGGTTAAGGGAAAGTAACTTTTTTTTTTTTAGGCCATACTGTAGGACTCTTTGGGTGTGCCTGGAGTGACTGCATGTTTCAAACTGGAGTTTTTAAAATGGAGTTGTTTAAGCTCAGTGCTAAATCCATCCTCACAGTCCCAATTAAAGACTTTTTAAAAATGTAATGGGACCTTAATTAATGTTTTTCCCTCCATATATGTAAGACCACTTTATTAAAATGACTTGTAGAAGCATTCCAAACATTTCCAGCTAACATCTTTGTCCTAGTGTGGAGGAAGATAAAGATGGGACTGGACTTGATTTAAACTATAAGGAAGTTTAATCACAAGGGCTAGAGTACATAGTGAATCTGAACATCAAAAGCCATGTGAGGAACCTGGTACATTTAAAAAAAAATAGTTATCAATGTACTTTTATTTTACTTATTGATATGTGGATTTGAGGATCGAACCCAGTGACTCAACATGCTAGGCAAGCTCTCTGTTACTGAGCTGAAACCCCAGTCCTAACCTGATACATTTTTAATAACCTGTTTTACATAGACATTAACCAGTAGCCTTAATACTTTTTCAATATATGTTTGTATTGAATTAATAACCCAGAAATCAGTAAAGCAAAGAATCTAATTTTATCCCCAACTGTGGTTTCAGATATCACAGTGTGTGAGTTAAGATTCCCTTTTAAAGAATTTAACTCTATGTTGTGTTCTCTTTCCAACCTCCCATATTTGCCAAGACCTTAGTTTTAGAACAGTTTGACATAAGGTGTCAACAGATATCAATGTCTCTTAGCCTATTTAGAAAATATCATTATCTGAGTCTTGTCTTCTAGAGATCAGTTTGAACTATAAGTGTGTAGCATCTAAGGGGAGTAGTTCAGTGCTGTGAAGTTGGAAAAAATCTTTTGATGTTCCTTTCATCTAAAAGGATGTTTTTTTTTTTTGGGGGGGTGCATACCAGGAATTAAACTCAGAGATTAAACCTCTTCTCTAGCCCTATTTTACATTTTCTTTGAAAAGAGTTGCTTAGTGCCTTACCATTTCTGAGGCTGCTTTGAACTCTCCATCCTCTGCCTCAAACTCCCAAACCCCTGGGATTAAAGGCATTTCCCACCATGCCTGGCTGGCATTTTATTTTTTTATTAGATTCTGTGAATAAAGCTACAATAAAAATGGAATTGTAGTTATTTTTTTGAGAAAAATTTTCCAATTCATTTAGATATATTCCCAGAAATATTATTACTGGATTATATGGCATTTTTTAGCCAAATTTTATTATTATTATTATTATTATTATTATTATTATTATTATTATTATTATTATTTGAGTCACTATAGATTAACCCATAGGCACTTTGTCACTGTGCTATACACCAACCTGTTTCCCTTTTTTGAGACAGCATCTCACTCATTTGGTTACAACCTTGCCAAATTGCTGAGACTGGTCTTAAACTTGAGATGCTCCCTTGTTATACTCCTGAGCCACTGGAGTATAGGCATATGCAGCCTTGCTTTGCTACCCAAAATTATTATTAGTGGATTATATGTGATTTTTATCTTGAGCTTTTGAAGAAGCTTAACACTTTTTTCAAAAAATATTTTTATTAATTTTCACTAATATTTTTACATGTATATGTACACTGGCATAATTGTAATCTTTCAGAAATTGTTCACCTTAGTTGGTTTTGCACTGGGAGATAAACCCAGGAGTACAAACCACAGAGCCACATCCCCAGTCCTTTTTATGTTTTATTTTGAGACAATGTCTAACTAAGTTACTTAGAGGCTCGCTAAGATGCTGAGAGTGTCTTTCAAATCACAATTATAAACCTCTGGATTACAGGCCTCTGCCAACACACCTGGCTCTCAGATTTTACCTAAAGACATTTTAAGAGCCTTGCAGAGGGCACAGAATATTGATTGAATTCTTACATTAAATTCCTGAGGCAAGTTTATGTGAAGTAGCCAGTGTAGGAGTGTTCTGTAAAGATTTATTTGAATAAACAGATTTGTGTTTTCTGATTTCTAATATTGGTTATCATAGTCCATAAAGGTGAGAGAAATACAATGTAATTTATTGGTTTTCAATCTGTGTAGATTTGCACATTCTCAGTCTCTTTTGCTTCCAGAGCTTAGAAGTTCAGGACATAGTAACTTGCCAAAGGCCAATGTCTCGGCTTGGCACCAGAATCACGAGGCACTCACAGCTTTGTAGGTTCAAACAGCAGTTCTTTATTCCAGCTCTCACACTGCCTCCACACAGGTCCAGGGGCAATCACGTTCTGCAGTATCCTGCACAATTCACCTACTCCATGAGGCTCTCTCCAAATCCCATTTTAATCTCACGTGAACTCAACAGGAACAAGCAACAGGAACACCCTAATCTCAGCAATAATCTTCAATCTCCAACTTCCCTAAAACCCATTATCTTAAACTGGCAACGCCTTAAACTCAAGGAGCCAGTTACTTCCTCAAACCTGATCAGCTCTAAACCTGGATCTGCCTTGGTCCTTGAGCAAGATCATCTTATTACAGCATGCATGCAATGTCCCATCGAATGTTCTCTAAGCAGCATGGGGTACTCTTGGCAAGGAAATTTCGATGCGTCATTCCTACTTGGTAATGGCCCTCAGCAGTAACTTGAACAAAAGATGTTTAAGTGGAGAAATTTAGTATACAAGCAAACTCCTCCTAGAATCAATTGGTAGTTCTGACTTTATTACTGGAGTTAGCAGGGTTGGGGCTGGGCTCATGAACTGCTAGAATTTTACTCAGTGTACCAGGGGGTTCATTGTATTTCCTCCTATTATATCCACAATAAAATCTAGGGAGAATATCATCTGACAGCCACAGCAATTGGGAAAATATGTTGGCAAATGTTTTCTTGAGATAAACAACAACTTTGATATTTGGCCTTGATCCCAGCTGATAAAACACTGCAGAGGCTTTCATTGCCTCTAGAAATCACCATACATTCTGTGGCTTAGACACTTCTGTTTAACTATTTCCCACTTCTGTTTACTCTGGGTGATATTGGCCATTGGGGATTTGTTCTCAAATGTGGTAATTTGCTCAAGACTGGGCTAATACTCAGTGTACCCCAGATTTTCATTCTGATTGAAGGTAAATATTTTTTAAATTGCTGAATGTATTTCAGTCTCTCTATTCATTTATAACTTTGTGAAAGAGACACTCAGAACATGAGTAGCTTTTTATTAATTATATTTTTAGATGGAGGAAAACTCTAGAATTTTTATATTCTGCCTTATTTTTAACATCATCCCCCATTAACATATGCCTTTTATTGTTTCTAAGTTTGGAACCAAGTACCTTGCACATTCTGCACACACACATACACTCTACTTGTAAATTGTGCTACTAGTCCCAAATTCCAACTTCATATTGGATAATTTTACCATTCATGTCTAATATTATTTTTCACATTGATAGTTTTTATTTAGGCCTTCCTATTGCTCTTAACAATGCCAAAAAAATGACATATTTGTGGATTCAGATTTGGATAATTTATGATTCATTTATTTGTATTATTGCCATACAGTTTCATAGTACACATTAATGTCACAAAACAACAGCAACATTATTTGGTCTTAAAAATAGAAGGTTTTTGGCTATTTTACATATTTTTTTCTACATAAATTTCAAAAAAAACAATTTATGCATAGTAAAATTTTAATGGGAAAATATTATACATTAAACTGAGATAAATGGTTTTCTTTGTAATTATGAGTTTTATTTACACACATGGTGTATACAATGGAGCATTTTATGTCCTCTGTAAATTTTTGTTTTGTGATAAATTGCACATATTTTCCTTGAAAGCCTCTCCCTATATAATGTGTTACACAGATATCACCTTTATATAATACTTATGCAATATTTTGTTCTGTCAATTAAACTGAATAAAATTATATTGTGGGGACAAATGATACAAGTCATGGAACATAACAGGAAACAGTTTTCTTTGGCTGCAGCCAGGTTCAGAGGGCATAGCTTTTGGTATAATCAATCAAACCCCTGAACCCCAAGTTTCGGTAGCTTCAAAGTTTCATACCCAGCATATAAGTGGAGTGGTCAGAAGCTAACAGTCTGCAGAAGTTCACATAGAAGCAGTTTTTTTTTTCTTTCACTTTTCTCAGCAAGTTAACTCTTTAAGGATTGCACCTGAGAAGGGGAGAGATTCTTCTTTCTTTCCTCCTCCTGCCTGCTATTACTAGGGAGCCCAATTGGTAACATCTCTTATCTTAGAAATGTAAACAGCTGTGTGAAGCCCCAGCTCCAGGCCAAGAGGCCTTGTTTACATGTGTTTTTTTTTTTTTTTTTTTTTTTTTACAAACTACTCTACTGAATACGTTTGTGAGAAACTAGTAAGTGGGTGTACAGTGCCTGGAGTGCTGATTTCCTCCCAGGTATTGGTCAATTAAAACAGGGCAACATTGAAATTGGAAATTTATCTACTTTGAACTCTTTTGTAGAGACTCTTTTTGTGACAGTCCAAAAATCAGCCAAGTTGAAGTTTTCTGGAGAAGCCAAGTTAAAAATTTCTGTGGAAAAATCAGGAGCTACTTCTATGAAAGTAAAAATGTGTCTGATCCCAAAAAAGCAGTTTTTTCAAAGTATAGTATTTATTTCATTTTGAATGTACTTCATCTTTGCACCTATTTTTCTGGTTTCAACAGCATGGATGAACATATTTGTAGCCTTATGCTATCATATAGCTACATATTATCAAGATCAGAAACACAATATTTTATATAGGCTTTGCTACTGTTTGAGGAGTATCATGTGTATGAAATAAACACTTTACACAAAAAATAATAGCAATTTATATTCTTTCTCTAATTCAAGAGAATTTGTTTTTTGCCCTCATTAATACTGTGTAATTTTTTTGGCATCAGATGTTAGTTTGCATTTTTATAATTTGTTAAGATGTTAAGAGGTTTTAATTTTTGAACATTTCTCCTACCATAAGTACCCTTATTTATTTATTTTCATGTGGTGCTGAGGATGGAACCAAGGGCCTCACATGTGCCAGGTGAATGATCTGCCACTGATGCAGAACTCCAGCCCATCTTTGTACCACTTAACAAAAAAAAGTTTATTTCTTAATGTTGCCAAATTTATAATTTTTAACATATTTATGTAACTTTCTGAAAATAAATAACTGCTCTGTTTTGTGGTTCTTTAGATTTAAACCAAAGTTGCCATTACACTCATCAACATCCCCAGACATTTTTTTAAAATCTCTTTATTTTTATTTTTATTTTATTTTCTTTATTTTCTTTTTTTTATTGGTTGTTCAAAACATTACAAAGCTCTTGACAGATCATATTTCATACATTAGATTCAAGTGGGTTATGAACTCCCATTTTTACCTCAAATACAGATTGCAGAATCACATAGGTTACACATCCACATTTTTATATAATGCCATATTAGTAACTGTTGTATTCTGCTACCTTTCCAATCCTCTACTATCCCCCCCTCCTCTCCCCTCACATCTTCTCTCTCTACCCCATCTACTGTAATTTATTTCTCTCCTTATTTTTTTCCATTCCCCTCACAATCTCTTATATGTAATTTTGTATAACCATGAGAGTCTCCTTCCATTTCCATGCAATTTCCCTTTTCTCTCCCTTTCCCTCTCATCTCATGTCCCTGTTTAATGGTAATCTTTTCCTCCTGCTCTTCCTCCCTGCTCTGTTCTTAGTTGCTCTCATTATATTAAAGAAGACATTTGGCATTTGTTTTTAGGGATTGGCTTGCTTCACTTAGCATAATCTTCTCTAATGCCATCCATTTTCCTGCAAATTCCATGATTTTGTCATTTTTTAGTGCTGTGTAATGCTCCATTGTGTATAAATGCCACATTTTTTAATCCATTCATCTATTGAAGGTCATCTGGGTTGGTTCCACAGTCTAGCTATTGTGAATTGTGCTGCTATGAACATGGATGTGGCAGTATCCCTGTAGTACGCTCTTTTAAGGTCTTCAGGGAATAGTCTGAGAAGGGCAATAGCTGGGTCAAATGGTGGTTCCATTCCCAGCTTTTCCAGGAATCTCCATACTGCTTTCCAAATTGGCCGCACCAATTTGCAGTCCCACCAGCAATGTAGAAGAGTACCCTTTTCCCCACATCCTCGCCAGCACTTGTTGTTGTTGGACTTCCTAATGGCTGCCAATATTACTGGAGTGAGATGGTATCTTAGGGTGGTTTTGATTTGCATTTCTCTGACTGCTAGAGATGGTGAGCATTTTTTTATGTACTTGTAGATTGATTGTATGTTCTCCTCTGAAAAGTGTATGTTCAGTTCCTTGGCCCATTTGTTGATTGGGTTATTTGTTATCTTATTGTTTATTTATTTGTTTTTTTTCTCAGCAAGAGAAACAATAAAAGAGGTAAATAGGGAGCCTACATCATGGGAACAACTTTTTACTCCTCACACTTCAGATAGAGCCCTAATATTCAGAGTATACAAAGAACTCAAAAAATTAAAATCTATTTATATAGAGACAGGTTGTTGGCAAGTGGCCAAGCTAACCTTGAAATTTTAACCTTTCTGCCTTAGTCTTCCAAATAGATGGCATTATAGGCAAGTACTATGACATTTTCAATATAAATCCCTTTTATTCATGCTGGGGATTGAATGCAGGGGCAACTGACAAATGAATCATTCCTAGGATTATTTTAAATATTATATAATGACAGAGTCTCACTGAGCTTTTTAGTGACTCTTTTTGTTGTGGCTGAAATTGAACTCACAATCCTCCTGCCTCAGTCTTTAGAGTGTTGGGATTGCAGGCATGCTGAGGGCCATTGCCAAGTAGGAATGACACATCGAAATTTCCTTGCCAGCGTACCCCATGTTAAATGGACTTGCCTTGGAATTTCGCTGTTGACATTGCATGTGTGTTTGAGAAAGGTGACCCTGGTCAAGGACGAGGGTGGATCCAGATTTAGGGTGGATCCTGCAGTTCAAGGAAGTAACCCTCTCCTTGGGTTTAAGGTGTTCCCGGTTTAAGATAAGTTTAGGGCGTTCCTGGTTTAAGACAATGTGGGTTTTAGGGAAGTTGGATTTTGAAGATTATTGCTGCTTGGAATAGGTCATTCCTGCTGCTTGAGTTCCCATTGAGTTCTCTGGAGATTCAAAAAGTATTTGAAAAAAGCCTCTTGGAGTAGGTGAATTGGGTGGCAGCAGAACTTGGATTTCCCGAAAACGTGTGTAGAGGCCGGTGTGAGTTCGGGAATAAAGAATTACTGTTTGAATCTACAAGGTGAGTGGTGGCTTGTGATTTTGTGCCCAGCCCAGACTGCGGCACAGGCATGTGCCACCACACCTAGCATAAATTCCTTGTTATAGTAACTTTTGACAGATATATATGGATTATTGAATCTAGGGGTTGTATACCCTTAAGCCACAGCCACATACCCAGGCCATTCAATATTTTATTTTGAGCCAGAAACTTCCTCTTGGTGGTCATGGCCTTCCTGTGTTGATGAGGCTTTCTTTGAACTTTTGATTCTTCAGCTTCCACCTCCGAAGTCATTGAGATTATTTGTGTAATACCATCCACAGATATATTTTATTTTTATATTGAAGAATATAATACTTCTGAAAATGAGTTTCTTCTGGTTTAAAAAAGCATATAATGGTTTTCTCAAAAATAATTTCTTGTCCCAATGATTTTTTGGAAAGAATTTCATATTTCTATTTCTGCAATGCACTGCAAACTTTCTCGAAATTTCAAGTTTTTTGTTGTTTGTTTTGTTTTGTTTCATTTTCTTTTTCTTAATAAAGGTTCTGTGTTATTTACACACATCTATTTATTCATTTTATTATAAGGTATTTAATCATTTCTATAAGTTCATATTGTACAACAATGTGTGATAAAATCCATCTTGTTCAGTGATGTACTTCAAGTAAATATAATATGTAGCCTGAATATTTGGCAATACAAAATTCTAGATGTCAGTATTCTCTTTGACATAAAAAATAAATAAGATAAATTAAAATAAAAGTTAAAATTTTAGAGTTCATTTCTTGCAATGTATACCTATTATTAAATGAGGCATATTTTGTACAGGTACATTTATATACAATTAATATTTTATTGCTACATCTCAAATTAATCATATCTCTTTCAATTTAATTTTTCTTTTGGAAGCACCCACACATGTCACTCTATACAGATGTACATTTTTTGTGGTGTGAAAATTTTGCTTTTGCTTAGTATCTTCTGCCCTTTACTCTCCTTTTTATGAAATTGTCTTTTCAAAATTATTCATTTTCATGAATTTTAGATATTTTATTTTAACTAGTGAAGTCTGTAGATTTTCTTTTTATCCTCAGCTTTAGGTGCATTCCACTATATAAAGTTTTAATGTTGTGTAATTGAACTCTAATATTCTGTAAAATTTTCCCCCAATTCTGAGCACTCTGGACTATTGATGTCTGAATGGAAAAAATCTCAAAATTATTCATGCACAAAGCAGGAAATGGATGGAGGAGAATGAAAGACTGCTGGATGCTAAGTATGTACGTGACATTATTTTTTTTTTAAGTATTGGTGGAGGGGTTGGGTTTTTGGCTCAGCTCTAGATTTTTTACCTAGCACATAAGAGGCCCTGTGTTTGATCATCAGCACCACATAAAAATAAATAAATAAAATAAAGATATTGTGTCCAACTACAACTGAAAATAAACTCATTAAAATTGTGGAATATATGAGGGTAGGGAGAAATAGATCAATTAAAAAAAAAACTTGAGCAGCAGAAGGGTTTATATGCAACAAGTCTACAATAGCATTATGAGGTTACAGGGGTAGTGTTCTTGGAAGCAGAAATAAAATTTGGGGAGAAAGAAAAAGGTAACTGTTGCACTATTCTCAAGTGAGGGAGCCAGGTGAATTGGTTTTGTTTTTAACTCTTCCCATCTAGAAGTAGAATTGACAGTTCATAAGGTATTCCTCAGTAAGTAGTAGAATACCATATCAAAGTACCTTCAAACTTTTTCAAGGCTACAAGCTCTCTTTTACAATTTCAGTCACATTACATCTTTGTACTTTTTAGTTATTTATTCATTCATTCAATTATTTATTTGTTTCTTTATTTACTCACTTTTTCTTGTCATTATTTTTACATTCCTAGTGATTATATAATGACATAAATATCCTGAATGTTAACTTATCTAATATTGGTTTATGTGTTTATGTATATACTTATTATTTGAACAATTTCCCCTTTGCCAAGCCTGATTTATATTAAATCTTAATCTTGTTTTATAAATACTTGATAAAAACACATTATTTTAAACAGCTTAAGGATCTAGCTCATGAGCATAATTCCAATCACAAACTAAAGTGGGCATCTGGGTCAATTAAAAGCTGTGTCAAATCTCCTCTTTGTTCCTATTTACACCTAATATAGTACTCCTGTCTCACTTATATATATTTGAGAACCTACTAATTTCTGAATTCAGCATTTAATAAATGTAGATGAATTTTCATCAACAATCCCACTATTGTTAAAGGGTTTTGGGGAGTTTCTTAGAGCCTCTCTAAGTTGCTGAGGATGGCTGCCTTTGAACTAGTGATCTTTCACCCACAGCCTCAGAAGACTCCAGAATTACAGGCATGCACCACTGCATAGAGCTTTTGATATTCTCTTTAAAAAATCAGTCACAACACTAATAATTAAAATTGCATTTACATCACTCTTTTCTAATGTAGTAATATATTATTATCTAAAATATTTTTTGAAACAAATTTATAAGATGACTACTATTTTATTCCCAGAGTTTATTCTGTTACCTCTTTAGGATTGATAAATTGTCTTCTTTCTCTTCTTTCTTCTTCTTAGATATGTGTTTCTATTGTTATCAAATGGGTCTATGATAAGTGTGTTGAAAAATATGATTCTAAGCCTATCACAAATACCCACATTTCAATAGTACTGAGAGCAGAAAAAGAACAATATTCATAACTAATGAATCACTTTCAGTGGAAGCATAGTACCAGTGTCCAACGTGGAATGCAATCAAGATGCTTCAGTGGTAAGGTGGTGTCAGAACCACCACCCTAGGGATTTGGGGACCGCTAAAGTACCATGTCCATATCAGAATCTTTTACTCACCTTTTAAATACAGTTACTGCTGCTTGCATAAAAAATAAAACACTATGTATAAGAAAGGTGAATGAGAATTAAATCCTCTGGAGGCACCGAGGTTGATCTTTAACTCTAGTTGATAATTAGTAAAATAAGAAAGACCTTGCAATAGCCCCATCTTTCCCAACTACATGGAATAGAACATTTAGATGTACTGAACTGAAATGACAAAAATTCATTTCATGGAGGTGGTATCAAAGAAATTTTAATGGCAGAATCCTGGAAATGTGGGATAAAAATATAAACATACATATACAGTTAAACAGAGAAAAAGGTAAGTGATAAGCTCATAAATGCAGGGGTAAATTTAGTGTACATGAGTTGTACGTACAAGGTCATGATAACGCCTAAAAGATGAAGAAAGTAGTAATTGAGGTGATACAGAACTCTATAATTGTGAGGAATAATAATAAAATTTAATAAAAATAGATTCTGTTATATCCCTTTGGGTATGCCTCTTTCTTCTGCTGTTCATCTGAATTTGAATCTATCAAATAAGCTTAGCTGGGTAAAGTGCTTTCTGAGTTTTTGTGTTTTTGTTTTGTTTTGTTTTTTAGGATTTTGTCAGCTATGTCTTTTTTTTTTTTTTGAGTGAGAGAGAATCTTAATATTTATTTTTTAGTTTTCAGCAGACACAACATCTTTGTTTGTATGTGATGGTGAGGATAGAACCCGGGCCACACGCATACCAGGCAAGCGTGCTACCACTTTAGTCCCATCCCCAGCCCTCAGCTATGTCTTGTAATGCCCAGTCCTGAACTTACTTTTGTTGCTCTTTTACAACTATTCTCATCTGCAGAGGCACAAACCCACTTCACTCATTTTGTTCAACGAACTGACTTTTTTCTATCTTTGCAAACAATGTTTGGAATAATCAGTCTGTTGGAGTGTCTTTCATATCATATAATATGGTTCTCAGACCCTGTGGGAATTGAGGGAATTTATCTGCTATGTTACTATCATCTTCCCTGTGAGAAGGCTTATCTATCTCTTTGTGATTTGAGTATTTCACCAACTCAGAAAAGAAGTATTTGTGGTCACAAGCTAAAGAACACTAGAAGCTACAAGATTTGAGAAAATGCAAGGAATAATTTTCTCTTAGACTTTTATAGGAAGTATGGCTATTTCATCACTTTGATAAAAATTTATATACTCAAAGTTATTCACACTGTGAAAGTCTTGTATTTAAATAATCCATAATTGTAAGAAATAATTTCTGGTTATTTCTTTCTAATAAGTGACTTAATTTTTTTATCCATATTAAAAATCAGAAATTACTGAAAATTAAATCTATACATTCAAATTTACATCATGATAATGTGATCAGAATTAAGTAGGAATTCAGAGAACATTGAACAAAGATGCTATAAAACATGATTGAAACTTCCCTGCCTTTTTTAAGTGTCAGAAACAGGTTGGTGAAGCAGCTTTAAATTTCTGAATAGTATGTAAGTTTATTTGTGATTCATTTTTCAGTACTAGTTTCCAGGGCTGGGGATATAGCTCAGTTGGTAGAGTGCTTGCCTTGCATGCACAAGGCCCTGCGTTCAACCCCTAGCACACACACACACACACACAAAAAAAAAAAAAAGAGAGAAAGAAATACCATTTTATTTATGATGTAACTTATTGGTGTTCTCTGCTAAACTATTCTCTTAGTGTTAGATACTCACATGTTCTCTTTGCTTTTAGTTACTTCTGATAACTTCTGCCTTAACTATTATTTTCTTATGAACCTAATAGGGGTACATTTTATTATTTGGAACTAGAAAAACTGATTTTCACAAAAGGAGGTTTTCTTCTGTTATATATATTCTGATCATTCTAGTTTTATATTTTGGAGATTGGCTGTTTTATTTTCAGCTTTTTAACCTACTCAATTTAAACTTGGTCAATTTGTTGGCTAGTTTCCTATCATTTGTTTCATCAAGTGCATGTAGTTTGATCAATTTTGTGGTCCTATTTTCTACTTTAATACCTCATTGATATTGGTTTCTTCAAAGTTTCCTATCAAAAGTTTCTGATTGGTAGTGGGGATAACTAGAAACTAAACTCAGTGCTACTGGAGTACTGAGCCTCATACCCAGACTTTTTTTGTATTTGATTCAGTGTCAGGGCCTCACAGATTTGCTTAGTGCCTTGTTGCTGAGGATATCTTTGAAGTTGAATTCCTCCATCCTCAGTCTCCAGAGCTACTGGGATTCTAGGCTTAAGCCACCTTATGCAGCTAGATCTTGTATGTTTTAATTTGGTGTCATTTTAAACTTGCAAATACAACTATGTTGCACTTACAGAAATATATTTCCATTTATTATGCAACTATTATTGTGGTAGAAATTTTTTTGGGGGGTGATGTTTCTCTATAATTTTTCTGTTGTACTTACTAAATTAAATATATAATATATCATGTTAATGTCATGTTATTGACAGTTTTTTACAACATTTAATATTTTTGTAGCTATCTAGTAACTAAAAATGAATAAACTCATAATTGTTCAATCTTATATGACCCCAATGTAGCTAGTTTCAGACACACTTTTTTGTGTTTGTACTCAAATTTGTCATAAAGAAAATAATATAGTCAGCGTGTCCCAGTTGCCAGGGGTCAAAATTGCAACATATGCAGTGAAGGAGAGAAATAAAAAATGTCCAAATTTTTTTGCCCCTTTCAGTGCTTTATTCACTCAAATTGCTCAATGCATTTATACTCTATAGGTTCTTACTCGAGAAAATAACAATCCTGAATGCTAGTCCCCGCAGTAGACATAATCCATTCAAAGCAAAAAATAGATTGATTGATTTACTGCTAACAAACCTATATTAATTCTAAACACTGAAAAACTCACTTAATCATTACAGGCTATTGACAGATATTCCCTCTGTGTGCTAAGTTTAAATGTCAGATCAAAATTCTTAAGCCTTAGGCTTTTAATTCAGCAGATGCACACTCAAGTGGTGTCCAGGTCCAGAACCAAGGCAGGCTTTTCCTGGCTTGGAGTGACAACAGCTTGAGGTGAGGACCTATGTGGAAATTGTGGCTTTCACCAAAGTCCAGATGAAGTGATAGAGTTTGAGAGATGAGAAAATCATGCAGAGGATCAGAAGAACAATGACAAGTGACGGGATGTCAGGTCCTTATCAGGTTTTTCACCTTGAGTGCATCATTGTTTCAGCTGGCTAAATTCCTGTTCATTAGCTCTATTATTTATACTAAATTTGGGGGCTTTTGACCTCTCTTTCAATTCTTATTAGCAATTCTTATTAGATATCATGGGATTTCTCCATGACATCATTTACCCTGGGGTCAGAATCTTCTGGTCTGTGTTCTGCACCCTGATCTTCTTCCCTTTCGCTCTTTTAGGGCAAGTACATCCTGCCAGATATTTCACTCTGTTTATCAGGTTGAGAGGAATTAAGTTTTTTTAGGCCATACTGGAGGACTCTGTGGGTGTGCCTGGTGAGACTGCATGTTTACTTATTGATATGTGGATCTGAGGATTGAACACAGTGCCTCACACATGCTAGGCAAGCCCTCTGCCACTGAGCCAAAACCCCAGCCCTAACCTGATACATTTTTAATAACCTGTTTTAAATAGACATTAACCAGTAGCCTTAATACTTTTTCAATATATGTTTGGATTGAATTGATAACCCAGAAATCAGTGAAGCAAAGAATCTAATTTTATCTTCAACTGTGATTTCAGATATCACAGTGTCTGAGTTATGATTTCCCTTTGAAGAACTTAACTGTGTGTTGTGTTCTCATTCCAACCTCTCATATTTGTCCAGTCCTTAGTTTTAAAACAGTCTGCAATAAGGTGTCCACAGATACTAATGTCTCTTAGCCTATTTAGATGTCTTGTCTTCTAGAGATCAGTTTGAAGTATAAGTGTGTAGCATCTAAGTGGAGTAGTTAAATGCTGTGAAGCTGGAAGGAATTTTCTGATGTTCCTTTCATTTAAAAGAAAGTTTGTTTTGGGGATGCATACCAGGAATTAAACTCAAAGGCACTCCACCACTTAGCCTCATCCCCAGCCCTATTACATTTTCCTTTGGAAAGATTTGCTTAGTGCCTTACCATTGCTGAGGCTGCGTGAACTCTTCATCCTCTGCCTAAAAATCCCAAACCCTTGGGTTTACAGGCATTTCCCACCATTCCTGGCTGGCATTTCATATTCTCTTTGTATTAGATACTCTGAATAAAGCTACAATGAAAATGGAATTGCAGTTATTTCTTGAAAATTTTTCAATTCATTTAGATGTATGCCCAGAAATATTATTACGGGATTGTATGTCACTTTTTACCTAGATTTATTATTATGATTTGTATTTATTGAGTCACTCTAGATTAACCCATGGGCATTTTGTCACTGTGCTATACACCAACCTGTTTCCATTTTTTGAGACAGCATCTCACTCATTTGGTTAAGACCTTGCCAAATTGCTGAGACTGGTTTTGAACTTGAGATTCTCCTTTTTTATCCTTCTGAGCCACTGGGAGCATAGACTTGTGTAGCCTTTCTCTGCTACCCAAAATAATTATTACTGGGTTATGAATCATTTTTTTCTTGAGCATTTGAAAAACCTTAACAAATTTTTCAAAAAGTATATTTGTTAATTTTAGGTTTTTGTCAATATTTTTATATGTATATGTATACTGGCATAATTGTAACTGACTTTTCTCTATCTTTGTAAGCAAAGTCAGTCTATTGGAGGGTCTTCCATATCATATAATATGGTTCTCAGACCCTGTGAGAATTTAGGGTATTTATCTGCTACGTTACTATCATCTTCCCTGTGAGAAGGCTTATCTATCTTTTGTGTTTTGAGTACTCCACCAACTCAGAAGAGAAGCATTTGTGGTCACAAGCTAAAGAACACTAGAAACTATGAGATTTGAGAAAATGCAAGGAACCATTTTCTCTTAGACTTTTATAGGAAGTATGGCTATTTCATCACTTTGATAAAAATTCATATACTCACTGTCACTCACACTGTGAAAGTCTTGTATTTAAAAAATCCATAATTATAAAAAATAATTTCTCGTTATTTTATTTCAATAAGTGACTTAATTCTTTTTTTAGCTATACTAAAAATCAGAAATTACTGCAAATTAAATATATGTATTCAAATTTTCATCATGATTATGTGATCAGCATTAAGTAGGAATTAAGAGAACATTGAACAAAGTTGCTATAAAACATGATTGAAACTTCCCTGCCTTTTAAGAGTGTCAGAAACAGGTTGAAAAAGCAGCTTTAAATTTCTAAATAGTATGTAAGTGTATTTGTGATTCATTTTTCAGTACCAGTTTCCAGGGCTGGGGATATAGCTCAGTTGGTAGAGTGCTTGCCTTGCATGCACAATTCCTGGGTTCAATCCCTAACACTAGGAGAGGGAGAGGAAGAGAGAGAGGGAGAGGGAGAGGGAGAGAGTGAGGGAGAAATACCAGTTACTTTGTGATGTAACTTATTGGTGTTCTTTAATAAACTATTCTTTTCATGTTAGACACTCACATGTTCTCTTTGCTTTTAGTTACTTCTGATAACTTCTGTCTTAACTATTATTTTCTCATGAGTCTAATAGGGATACATTTTATTATTTGGAAGTAAAAAAACTGATTTTTCACAAAACGAGGTTTTCTACTGTTATATATATTCTGATCATTATTGTTTTATATTTTAGAGATTGGCTGTTACATCTTCAGCTTTTTAACCTACTCAATTTAAACTTGGTCAATTTGTTGGCTAGTTTCCTATCATTTGTTTCATCAAGTGAATGTAATTTGCTCAATTTTATGGTCTCATTCTCTAATTTTCTACCTCGTTGATACTGGTTTCTTCAAAGTTTCGCATCAAAGTCTCTGATTGGTGGTGGGGATAATTAGAAACTAAACTCAGTGCTACTGGAGTACTGAGCCTCATATCCTGACCTATTTTGTATTTGATTCAGTGTCAGGGCCTCACAGATTTGCTTAGTGCCTTGTTGCTGAGCATAGCTTTGAAATTGAAATCCTCCATCCTCAGTCTCCAGAGCTACTGGGATTATAGGCTTAAGCCATGTTACCCAGTTAGATCTTGCACATTTTAATTTTATGTCATTATAAACCTGCAAATACAACTATATTGCACTTACAGAAATGTATTTCCATTCATTATATTAAACTGTTATTGTGGTAGTAATTTTTGGGGGGGAGTAATGTTTCTCTTTCTCTGTTGTACTTACTAATTTAAATATATAATATATCATTTTAGTATCAAGTTATTGGCACTAACATGATATATCTTTTAATATTTTTGTAGCTATCTTGTAACTACAAAAATTTAACATTATTTACAGCATTTAATATTTTTATAGCTATCTTGTAACTAAAAATAAATAAGCTCATATTTCTTCAATCTTAAATGACCCCAATGTAGCTAGTTTCAGACACACTTTTTAGTGTTTGTACTCAAATTTGTCATTTTATGATCAGTAAGCCAATGAAAAAGTTTAGATTCATTCAAAATAGAATCATTTAATTGTATTTATTCAGGTTATCATCACATCTGATAAGCCTATAAAGAACATACTAGTGTGCCTACTTCATAGGTGATTGTGAGTTGTTTTAGTAATTAATGTGTTACCACAATGTATCCATTAGAAACAGCTCATAATTTACTCAGTGTACATTCTTTAAAATATGATCTTTTGAGAGACCTTTAACATGAAAGCATGATGATATACATGAACGTTTAGTGCAGCAGAACTAATGAAAAGGAAAAAAAAATTCTAACTATTTATAATTTCTGGTCCAGAAATGTAGCTCAAGAAAATAGACCAGTAAAGTTACAAACAAAAGTATAAAAGGCAATAAAAATACACATTTTCTATTTTCTTAATGGATATTGAAAGCAATGTATAAAACTGCATATTTAGAATATATCTCTAGTACCTCAAAAATTTAAAAAAAAAAAAAAAACTCACACTATGTGGAAAGCATTCTAAGTATTCTTCTTTATATTATTTGACACATATTTTGGGGTTTCTAAAGAAAAACATGTAAAAAATAGAGAGTGTCTTCAGACTTTAGTGTTTAACATTTTTATTCATTACAGACACACATATACATTTGGCTTTGTATAAAAATCCTAGTTTAATTCTACTAATATACACTTTTTTTTCAGAGTGCAACCGAAGGCTTCAGGATGTGTATCTTCTAGTCTAGCATGTACTTAGTGCCACATTAATTATTCACCAGTGGAAATCAGCCCTCATATGGCCTGAGGAGAAATTATCATTCAATTTCATTTAATCCAGGTTTTCTCCTAGTGAATATGTAGAAGCAATGCTCTGTTCTGAATTCTGTAAGCCCACCAACATAACTAAGGCACTGATTAATTAATTAGTTAATTGGTTATTTTTTTAATTGCATTCTGGAATTGGCGTTAGTAAATATGTGGCTCTTTATTTTATTCTTCTTATTTTTATTTTTCTTTGTAATAGGGATCAAATCTAGCAGTGCTCTATAATTGAGCAAAATCATGTCTGCTTATGTTGTCCAATTTGTTTTGTACTTTCATTAGTATCAGGAATTAAACCCAGAGAAACTTAACCACTGAGTTAGTTCAAAAACTTTTCTTTGTTGTTAAATTTCTGTGTTTGCCTTTAACCTTGAGAATTACCTGCTTTTGCCTTCTGAGCTACTGTTATTACAGAAATTCACCATCATAACAAGGAGTCTTGTACTTATTGGTTGGCCTCACCATCACAACTTACTAAAATTATAGATGTACACCATCATGCCTGGTGCTTGCTGAGCAAGTGAGATATTGGGTTCAATTCTCAGCATCACATATACATAAATAAATAAATAAAAGTCCGTCCACAAAGCATGTGTATATATAAATAACACTGGTTTTAAACCCACAGTATTATAATAATTAGACTTTATGAACCTGGATAATGAACTAAAATTAATGTATATATCCTGGTCTCAGGGCATTACAATTCTTCAGTTATTTACAATATATATCATGTACCTTTCATTTGCAAATTTAATTTATCTCCTTCAAGTAGAAATTAAAATTGAGGCTAAACAAAGTTTAGTGCAGATTTTTTTTCACCTAAGAACTAAGTGCTGATTTTGTAATTTGAAGAACTATTAGATAATTAATTCATTTTTAATAAATTTCAGGTAATAATTATTTTAGGGGCTTTGATGATTGACCCCATTGACCCTTTACCAATGAGTCACAGCCTGAGTATTTTCAATTTTAAGACATGGTCTCTCTATGTTGCATAGGACCTCACTAAGTTGTTGAAGTTGGACTCCAACTTGCAATCCTCCTGACTCAACCTTCAACATTTCTTTAATTAGAGTAGTGTTCCACTGCCCCCCTACAGTTATTAGATTTTAAGAGAGCACAATTAGAAATAGAATGTCCTTGCTTAGCTGGCTTTATATTTGTAATCCTATGGCCTCAGCTTCCAAAATTGCCAGTTTTACAGATGTATGATAAATTATGTATTACTCATATATGTGTAAATAACATCAGGGAACTTTATCCTCAGGAACTTATTTCTCAGTTTTCATTTTGTCTTTTAGTAAATGCTTGTGACTCCTTTTTCATAAATCTGACTGTCCCTATGCATAGTTCCTTCTGTCTGAAAACATGGCCATAAGATATAGATGATTTTTGTTTGTTTTAACACAGACCTGTGCCTTACTATGTTAAAATAAGACCCAGAACATATGCACAAGCATAGATAAGAAGATTGCTGACACTTAACTAGAGCAAAAGCAGGATTGAGGAGGCTGAGAACCCAGAGAACTGAGGAGTGTGTGAGACTGAGAACACTAATCTGCAAGGAGATCAAGTTTATATTCTATATAAAATAAATAGGAAATACAAGAAAGCATATGTGTGAAGTATTAGAGGATAGTAGTTAATCATGTAAAATATTTATTCACTCACAAAACAGCAACAACAATCAATAGATTATTTGCAGAATGTTCATTAGAACATAATAAATGTTAATTTTAGCAATAAGAAATATATATAATACAAAGTTAAAAATTGGCATTAGATATCCTTTCAAAAAGAGAGAAATAGACAAATATCACAAGACATACCTGTAATCTCAGGAATGAGGGCTGAGGCAGGAGGATTATAAACTGGAGGCCAGCCTAATACACTTAGAAAAACTGTCTGCCACTGTAAAAAGTAATCAAAAGGATTAGGGATGTAATTCATTGGTATATGACCCCAAGGTGCCCTCTGTGTCTAAAAATGCAAAACAGAGAGAGTGAGCAAAAGATAGAAAATAAGGGGCTGAGAGAGAGAGAGACAAAGAGAGAGAAGAAAGGAGAGAGAGAGAGAGAGAGAGAGGAAACCAAGATTAAAAATATATGTTTGTGGATGGGTTTTGAAGAGAGAGAGAGAGAGAGAGAGAGAGAGAGAGAGAGAGAGGGGCAGAGAGAGAAGAGAGAGAGAGAGGCAGAGAGAGAGAGAGAGAGGGAGAGAGAGAGAGAGAGGCAGAGAGAGAGGCAGAGAGAGAGAGGGAGAGAGAGAGAGAGGGGGGGGAGAGAGAGAGAGAGGGAGAGAGAGTGAGAGGGAGAGAGAGAGAGAGAGAGAGAGAGAGAGAGAGAGAGAGAGAGAGAGAGAAGGAACCATGATTAAAAACATACATTTGTATATGGGTTGTGGCAAAACAGTGAAACACCTGTCATGCTTGTGCAAGATCTTGGGTTTGATCTCCATCAGTGCACACACACACACACACACACACACACACACACACACACACAAATATTTATTAACATAAGAATATTAAAAACTAGACAACTTTACAATAGTGGTTGATGTATAGACATAGTTTTTTTATATACTTATTAAAAATTACAAAGTAAAAATGAAAATTAAAAAAGCCACAGTATATTCACATAAATGTAAGTAGATCTCATAATGAAAACTCAGTGTCTTTTTGAACAATAATCAGTTACATTTTTATTTTTCTATTTTACTGGCTAGAATTTTGACTGCTTTATGCATTCCATAAATTATTTATCTTTTAATTTCTGCAAAGAACATGTGAACATAAAATTAATTTTATAAATATTTTCACGGTGTAATTCTTTATCATTTAGCATATTCACATGTATACCATTTCAAAATTTAGTTTCAGGAACTATTTTAGAAGAAAAGAAATTAGTGTCCACTGGCAGTTTTTTCTTTCTTTATTTTTTTTCTTTTTTTTTTCAGAAAGCTTTTGGCAATGACTAATATGTGTTTTTGCTTCTTGAATTTACTTGCTCAGAAAATTACAAATAATATTAATTGTTAAATACATTAAAGTTTTTCTGCTTATTTTTAATTAGTTTAAGGTTTCCATGTACACATTTATTGTAACATTTAGTGCTCTCATGAAACATACTTGTTCAATATTGCTGGGATAACAGCTAAGAGGTAGAGTGCTTTTCTAGCCTATGTGAGGCCCAGAGTTCAATTCCTAGTAACAGAAAGATAATATTGCTGAGTAATATTCTACTGTAAAGATTTACATATTTCCATTTATCTATTTACCTTGCATTGATTTTACATTTTTGGTTCTTATGAATAGTCCTGCAATAAATATTCCTATATGAATGACAGATTTCTAATTACTTTTGGTATATTTCAGAGGTAAATGCTTGTTCATCTAGTAATTCTTTATCTTACCAAAAAATCACCAAGTTAATTTTATGTTTATATCAAAGAGGAATGAGATTTTCCATTTTCTGCATAATGACCTATTTTTCTTTTCCATATTGATCCATTTTAGGGTATTTTTTTGCAAAGGTTAATTTTTTTTTACATAATGTAAAATAGTTGCATTTGGATAGGCAAAAGGAACAAAAGAATGGTGCAGAAAATAAACACATAGTGGTTTAGTCAACAGTCTCACAAAAACAAATTAGAACTGTGTCTGAAATTTGTACATGTCAAGTGCTATGAAGTCATCTAGATCTTAGGACTTATCATTGACTTAACAGCTTGAAAAATTTGAGGGTCTCTGGGATATATAACGTCTTTAAATGGTTGAGTCTCTTATTGTGGGATAATTATGAAGGGTGCATTTTGACACTGGAGTGTGAGATCCTAAAAATTATATATTTATATATATGTATGTGTATATATAATATATATAGGCTGTGGGCTCAATCAGCTTTTTAATAAGGAGGATTGACTGCCATCTAGCCAATGTGAGAAATTGGAACAAATACTTTTTTGAAAACAGAAAGGAAAACTTCATAATTATGTCTTCACTTTCATGTTGAGGTGATTTTTTGTACAGAAGTTGTTTCAAGTCAAATTTATTATTTTTTATTTTTACTTTGGAAGCATAACTAAGATTTCACAGTTAAAACTAATTTAGAAATATGTAATCATTTTTTTCTTAAGTTTTATACTTTTAACTCATATTCTGGTGTAAGATACATTTCATATTAAATATTGTACATAATGTCATCTAAAATCCAATAACATAACTTGAAACAAATATGCATTTATATCAATCTTGCTTAAGGCATAGACTACTTATTCTCCATTTAATATTTCTAACAAAATTTTCAAAATTAAATTGACTGGAAGTGTGAAGTTTACTTATATGCTTTCAGTTTTTTTTCATTGTTGTATTGTCTGATCTTGTTCATATATGTACTACCTGAATATTCAAATAATTATGATGCTTAAGGTGATAGGATATATAAATGTCAATAAGATATACTATGTAACAATAGATATTTTTTACTTAATTTTATGAGACATAAACAAGAACAACTAGTGAGAAAAATTGAAGCACAATATTTCAAAAAAAAAATTTTTTTTTGTACCTGGGGTTGAACCCAGGGGCACTGCACCACTGATCCACATTCCTATACCTTTTTATTTTTATTTAGAGACAGAATTTCTCAAAGTTGTTTAGAGCCTAAATAGGTTCCTGATACTATCTTTGAACTTATTGTTTTTCTATCTCAGCCTCTTGAGCCACTTTAATTTTAGGTTTGTGCTACCATTCTTGGTTAGTTTAAGTAGTTCACAGTGATGCAATATTTTTCACCTGTATTATTGGAAATTATTCTCACTTATTAACAGAAGTGTTAGTAATCAAAAAACTTTAGGATAAATGTGGCCTCTTTAGTTGATAGCTGACACTGAATTTTCATCTCTATACCAGGATCCACTCTTGTGACAGGGGTGGCTTCACTTACATCAGGTGTGTTGTAGAATTGATATTTATTTAAATTATTATTTGTTTTTCATTAATTTGTATTCATATTTTTTTAACTAAAACTAATATTTGGATTTCTTTCCATTAAATATTTAGAATAATTCTTGCAATTAAATTTAAGATGTTATCCTATCAATGCATATATATCATAATCTGGAATTTACTTCCAATTTATGTCATTTAAAAATCATTTTGTATTGACACACGTTCCATGTAGCTTCATGTTGAAGACGCAGATAGTATTCTCATCAGAGAATTCTAGTGCATTCTTTGGTATCTTATTTAAAAGTGCTGGTTCTGCTACACTCTCTTTTATGGGTTTTCATTTTTCCTTCTTAGCACGTTTGGGAAACAGATGAAGTATTTTTTATAGAATTTCTAAACAATATTTTATCACAATTCTTGTGGAATGCATTGTAGTATTTTCATGAAAATGTATTGTTGATATTTGATTTTCTAAATTGAGACTTTAGCCATTACTCAAAATTATTTCAAGTCCTTTCTAGAAGCTTCAGAAGAACATTCTTGAGTATATTATTTCCATCAGTGATATACATAATATGAACAAAGATCCTGTTTTTCTGGTATTTCTCTATTCAAAAACTCAAAGAGTAAGAGAATTTGCTTGTGGTATGTGGTCCAGTGGAAATTTGGGGGATTTAGAGTCACATGCATAGTTGATTCTGAATTCTACCTAGTCTGCTTAATAGCTGTGGATATTTGAACACATTTATTTTCTTCAAATCATTATATAATCTTCATGTATAAAATAGGGTAGTATGATATAGAGTGCATGATATAAGCAATTATTTATTCTTTTCTGTACTTATAAACTAGGTATTGTGTTTTTTATCTTGACCTGTTAAAATGCAGAATCTGTTTTCTAGTTCAAGATCTAATATTTCTTTTTTCTCTTTTCTTTTCTTTTCTTTTCTTTCCTCCCTATCTCCTTCCTTCTTTCTTTTCTTCTGTCTTTTCTCCTTCCTTCCTTCCTTCCTTCTTTTTTTCTTCTTTCTTTTTTTTTATTTTGTGGGAGTTTGGAGTACTAGGGATTGACCTCAGCAGCACTTGGCTATGGAGCCACAATTTTGTATTTTATTTTAGACAGGTTCTTACTGAGTTTCTTAGTTCCTTGACATTTCTGAGGTTAAGTTTAAACTTTTTTTTTAACAATCTTCCTGCCTCAGTCTCCTAAGCAACTTGGATTCTGGTCATGCACCACTGTGCCTGGCATTTTTTTTTTAATTTATTGTGGCCCATAGGAACCAGTAAAGATGAAAGTGAATAGTATGGTTCCTAGAATCAAAAGGTCTTTATTTATTTTGATTTTGCTTTTCAAATCCTGTTGTGTACAAAATAACAAGCCCACATTAGAGGAGGAATTATCAAAGCAGAGAATTAAGGTGCTTCTGGTGAGGATGATAGCTTACCCTCTGAAGTTAAGCAGTCATCAGCTAACTGTTTCTACCATGAAAAAACAGATAAGGCCAGCATGAATTAATTGAAGACCAATCATCATCTAATAATCTCTAGGCTGACTCATCTATCAATTATAATTGGAAATCAGGATTCTGTCATACTTTGAGAAAATTCTGTGGAAAACTGCAGTTGCCTTATTGGTACTGTTTTTCTTTTTCCCTAATTTAAGTCCGGACCATTACTGAGGTGCTATTAGCTTATGCAGACATGCATACATCACATTGATGAAAACTCTCACAGTACCTCATATCAAATGAGGAAACATTATCACATCCTACGCATTAGGTGAAAGGCTAAGTTGCAAAATAAGATGTTTGTCTTTAATATATTTAAGTTTTAGAGTCAAAGCTATAAAAAGATATACCAAAATGAGACATCCAACTCTTAAAACTCTGTCTTCTCTTTTATACTGTCTGACATCTGAAATGAAAATAAGTTTGTGTTCAGCATCAAATTGAAAGAACATCATTATCTTTTGGACTCTGTCTGTTTTGTCTTCCTTCTCTTTCTGAGGGTAGTGCCACTTTTGCTGTTTGGTTTTGTGGAAAAGCATTGATTAAAAAGTGTATTCTCCCACCTCTTGCATAGAATGAAGGGGCTCAGGCTCTTTGATTCGCCAAGGCCAGAGTAGCCATATTCTCAAAACTGAATGTAACCACTATGAATTAAGATGTTCTAGAGCCTTAAAATAGAGGGAGTTGTGAGAATTTAGTTCTAAATACATATATCTTTTTTATTAGTAATTATATATTTGTCACATAATAATACTACTCTTGATATATTCAATTTTGTGATTAAAATAATTTTCAACTATGTCGTTTTTAATTGTATATATTAAAATACTTAAAAACTACACCTGTGCCTAACACTATTTGTATTGGACATTATGGGGTTACTTCCCAGTTGAGAGCTCTAACTGCCTTTTTAGAAAATAGATCAGAAAAGTTAAATACAAATAAGTTATTGCCCATTATATATGACCATATAATAATTAACAATAAGTATGCATATAATTCATACATTGATATTATTCTATATAAAAGGCTTAATTTAAATATACTACTGCATGGCTAGACTCCATCACTTTTGGAAAAATTGCCTTTTAAAGAAGCTGTTATCTGTACACAATTCTAATCACCTTAAAAGAAAAGTGAAGTAAATGTACCCAAGAACCTGCCTATCTTGACTCTTTCTGACCTCATTCATTCCTGGAGGTGGTGCCATCTCCTGTCATTTAGATAGTAGGCTCAGTGGATTCAGACTAAGGGGCAGCAGTTTATATTCAGTTGCTCTTGGGTTATAATTGTTCAATCCAACATATGATAAGTACAAAAGGTATGCCTAAAACTATCTACTTGAGTTTTAATTTCTGGAGCTTGTCATTCTTTCAGATTCATTTCTAGACTTCCTTCTCAATGCTCAGGAAAACCAGATTGTGCTTCTACTCAGATAATAAAAATAATCTATAGAGAGAATGCAATCACCCTGAAAGCCAGGCAATAATGACTGTGCACGGTTTTGAGACTGTATCTGTACACTGGAAAGGGAGACTCTTTTTGAAAGACATTTCAAACAGCAATTACTATGGCTGGAAGTGGTTTTAGTAGATGGGAACTTCCCAGCAGACTTCATGCAAAAATGAATCTTCATATAGAGAAGTTCATTCTTAGTCTCCTTTGGCCAATTCAGTGAGAAAAACATCAGCAGCTCAAATTCTGAACATTCTATCCTATCCAATCATGGTATCTTCAGCTATGGATTGGAGCATATGTGGAGAGCTTTGTTCTGGATGCATGGGATCTTTTCAGATTTTGTGGTACTGATTGGTATGATCATCAAGAGAGAATCCCAAATCCAGATGTATTTTTTTTCTCTGCATAAAAGTGTTGCTGGTATATAGGTGACTGAGTTGCTTTTTTCTCCTGTGCTTTCTATATGTCTGAGAAGCAGGACCTCAAATTCTGAACTCTGGACTTTTTCTTCCATTGAATGGAAGATGTTAAGAGATTACATCAGTCAGTGAAGAAAAAATTTCCTGCTGGGAAAAGTTGGCTGTCATAAAATTTTTAGACAGACAAGCTGGAGACTGGAGCTCTTTGTGTGCTGAACATTCATAAATGCATAAACCAAATTATTTGTGATTTAACTTCTCTGTCCCGATCTCAGGGTTTTAAGCCCATGGATGCCCCTGCATGAACATAGATAAGTATAATTTTTTCTGTATTCTTAGTTCTATGAATGTGACAATCTGTTTTGCTATAAAGGTAACATTTAAATTTGGAAACAAACAACCATACTTATGTCTGTTAATATTATTATTTTATTATTTTAGATAATTAAAGAAAGGTGTACCATATTACTCAGGCACATTGACTGTCATATGTCAAGTTTATTTTGAGTAAGCATCTCACTAAGATGCTTAAGCTAATTTTGATATTGAAATTTTTCTTCATTTTCCTTCTAAATAGCTGGTTTTACAGTCACCACCACTAGATATACTGTATAAATTTCTTTCTTATAAAAACATTGAATATTTTATGTTTTTCTTTTATATTAAATTATTATTATTATTATTATTATTATTATTACCTGTGAATGCTTTATTAAGTCATACCAAGAAATGATACAATGGCATTTTTTTTATTCAGATACTCCATTTTTATGCAAATTTCTTTGGAAACGTTGCCATTTTTTCCGCTTTATTGTAGTTCAATTTCTGTGTGTTATCATTGTGTAAATTGTAAGAGTCTTTTTAAATATTATATCTTTAGTTCCACAGGGCTAATTTTTCACCTCATTATGAGATCTATATTTATGATTTATTTATGTAATTATACAGAATAATGAGTTAAATATGTAGCTCATTTTAAATCCTACAGTCATGTGTGGCACAATGTTTTATGTACTCTAATGGCTAAATAATAACCTAGGTATATAGTGGTGTATATCATCTAGAATTATGTAAGTACCCTGCATCAAGAGCAAAATAACAGAATCATCTTATGGTGCATTTTCCAGAATGCATCCGCATCATTAAATGAGGCATCATTATACACACCATACATTTTAAAAGTATATAATACATAAATAATACTTTAAAATTTTACTAATACATAAAATTTTACTTGTGAAATTTACCAGAATTCTTTTAATTTTAGTTGTATTTTCAATGCAACTTTTGAAATTACTGCTAATTTCTATGCTATATTCACTGTTATTATCTTTAAATATTACTTCTTTGTTAGTATTTTTCCTCTACTCTCTACCTATAAAAATATCCTTTCCCAAAATATTAAGACTGACATACAGCTAATGAATTCTTAGTTTTATATTTAATTCATAATTTAATAGTGTAATTACTTTTTAACCATAACTCAGACATATTTTTCAAAATGTGTCTAATTTTCAAAAACATTTACAAATTAACAAATTTTCAAAAAGTTTACAATTTTTTTTTCTTTGGTCCTGGTAATAGAATCCAGGGACTTACGCATGTGAGGCAAGCACTTTACCACATTTCAGCTCAATAATGAATTAATGAATTAATTCATTCATTACCCCAAAGTATTTTCTAGTGCCCTTTTTTTAGTCTCTTCCCCACAACCTTTTGTGAAATAATTTGAACTTATTTAATGATGCAACCAAAACTACAGATCATTGAATTATTAAAAGTGGAACCTACTATGTAACTACTATTTCTATTAAGAAACAGAACATTAATGATGCCACAGAGAAGAGCTTCATTTCTTATTGCTTTCAATATACCCTCCAGTCACCCTAGTGGTAACTTCAACTTTTCCATTCCAACTTTTTTTTTAATGTATTATTCTTTAAAATAATTAATATATACAGGAGTGGGACCATTTATTTATTTAATTATATAAAAATGAGTAAAATATGTAATGCATTGTGTAGGAAACACAATCTTACACCAAATATGCTTAAAGCTTTGTTTGTGGAACTAATTGGAGGGTGATTCAGGAGTCAGAATAAAAGAGGGGTAGCTCAAAATGTCAGGGATAGCGCATTAAGAGTTCAGGTATGAGACATTACAAGAGTATAAGAATTTGGTGGGATTGTTTAAAGAAAAAAAAATCGGTATGAGTTACTGGAGAAAATCTGAGGGAGCTTAAATGGAACAGGTCCAGAAGTGGAGAAACAACAGATTTAAGTTGGATGAGCAGTGCCTGGAGAGGAAGAAATTAGTAGTCTTAAAGAAAAAGAGTGTGACATCTCTGGTAGGGGCAGGAAGCCAGATATGTTGCATAATTGTTTGATTACACTGTTACACCTTTAAGTTCTAGTTTTTAGGAATTTCTAAATATGAGGCCACTGGGGTAAATATTATGCTGCCACAATATGTCTTGTTTTCTCTCACTTGGGATGAAGGTTTTTTTCATCTAATACACAGTTCACAGTTTCTTCTTCCTCCTCAGATCCATTCTTTTACTCACTCACCACTTTTTCTTCTACTCTCTCTAGTTTGCATTTTTTTCCATTGTGTCTAGGTTCAGATCCTTGATTCTCAACTATGCCACATTCCTTATGCTTTACTCTGACATTGTTGTGGTACTGGGCATAGGCTTATGGGAATCTTGGTAACCAGGGTTTTGAGTTAGGGAATCTGGAATGTAGAAGGTCATGGCAGATGCAGTCTATTTTCATGATGAAAACTGCAGTGGCAATTACCTGTTTAAACATTCAGAATATTTTGTTGCCCAAGAATAGAACTGATGACTCATTAATGTTTACCTATTTAGGCAGTACCAAATCAATTTTTCCACAAGGCTCTAAATTTTTGCATGGCAAAGAAAAGGATTTGACAATTTTAATAAATTAGCATGTTTGTAATTTCAATCTTTTTTTCCCCTTCTTTTTCATGTTTTCCTTCCTGATTGGTATGTAATAGTGAATTTGCTTTAGTGTTAACTTGTCTCAGTTGTAGTGATTTATACTCTTTTTTTTTTTTGAAAATTTATGTGATGGTTGAATATTTCTTCTTTCATTAAGTGAATTTAGAAATTTTGTTTTTCCTGTAACATACTCTTTTGGTATATCTTTTTTTTTCCACAAATATAACTCCACTTTCATTCTGTCATATCATTTTTTTGGTACATATGTACTTTGCAAGTATTTTCTCCCAATTTATATTTTAGCTTTGATCACTGAGTGTTCCTCATTCTAAAATATTAAAAAATGTCATTTAGGTTCATAAATCCATGGAAATATACAGGGGAAATTCTTTAAAATTAAGTAAAAGAGCTCACTGATGTAGTTTCTCCTTTACCAGTTTTCAAATAAGTATCATGCATGCTTATTGTAAGAGGATGACCAAGGACAGGCAGAAAGTATGAATAGAGTATTAGTTGGAATAATCCAATGCCCCATGGGATTGAGAGAGTTTCCAGGGTTTCAAGAAATAACAAATAAGACCGGCACTCTGGACATGGTGCTGTCCTCTGCTCTGCACTAGAGACAGTGTATAATGTCACATTTTTCACCCATTACACTCACTTTTTTGAATAATTAACCTGTTCTTGCTACATTCTCCTGGCTCTGTGTTCCCTCTCTTTTTTCATCCACTGTGCATAAAATATCCTTTTGTGTGACTCTTTCAATTATTTTCTGCAAGAATAAACTAACTCAATGCAGCATCTGCATTCTATATTTCTACAGTTCTCAGATTCTATGAAGTTTGAATGTCATAACTTACTGTGACAGCACCATGTGCTCTCTCTCACACTCTGTTATCTATATCTATCCATATATATATATATATAAAATCATTTTAGATTTTAATGGCTACTGGTCTCTTTTCTGTGGTTACAAATGTTTAGATAGATAGATAGATAGATAGATAGGTAGATAGATGTAGATACAGAGAGTTTGTCTCTCTTTACTCTTTTGAAGGCTGCATTACTACAAAAAGAAAAGAAACATGTAACCACAGAAAAGAGACCAATAGCCATTAGAACTTAAAATGATTCTCTTCCAGAGTTTGTGGAAAGAGTGTGGCTTTGCTAATACTTTGATATTAATCCTCTGTTGTGATAATAAAAACATCCATGTCTATAAAAGAATGACTTTCTATTATTTTAAACTGTTATATTTATGATTATTTTCTTTGGTAGCAATGAGAATCTAGGGATTTTTTGCAAGTTTAATTGATGATGTGACCAAACAGAATTATGCTATTATAAGTGGTAAGTATCAAATATAAATAATTGTTGTTCAGGTTGTGCATATATTTGCAAATTATAATTGAAAGCTGCCAATCATATTTTCAGAAACAGAAACAGCAGCTTGGTAAAGCAAATTCTTCAAATTTTTTAGTATTTAAACTTTTTTCTTTAATTTCTTAACTTCTGCTTACTGTAGATGTGACTTTAGGAAATATTCTATGTTTTAAATAACTTCTCATTACTTATTCTTTATAAAGTATTTTGTTAAAATACTTTTGAGTATATTTTATATTTTGCAGTGTTCATGTGTAGGGCTGATTCTGACAAACTTTCTGAAAATATTTGTTTTTAGTTTTAAAGATTGGAGGAATTCTTCATTGCTTTTGTCATCTACTTAATTGAGAACAGGAAATTTACTGTTTCATGTTTCTTTCACTTCTTTCTCTGAGTGGATGTATTTGTTTCTCTTTTTTGTTTGTTTGTTTGTTTTTTTGTTTCTGAATTGTAGGTTTGTGAGATGCTCACCAATGTTTTTAATATGGTGAAGTAAGATCTTTTTATCTCTTGCTATATTAATTTTGTTCTTTCCTCAAATGAGTAATGACAGAACTTAAAAAGTAGATATTTTCAAGGTCCTCATAAATGAAGTGTGTAAAAATAGAATACGTTAGAGAAAATGAAAAAGTCAACAAAGCAAATGCACTTGGGCTTCTGATTAATGTGTATTATGTGGTTAATTTCTGGCTGAATGTTGTCTAAAGTGTGTTTACATTGTGTAGATACAATTTTGAGAGTGAAGACTTAAATTAACAATGGTCAAGTAGAACTGTTTTTCATCTCTAATGTGTTTTAGAGTTTTCACCAGGGGTATTAAAGGATCACTATATTCCTTATTGTGTAGTGTTTAGTGACTTTGGAATTCTTGAATTCACTTTCCTAAAAACTTTAGAAAGCTGAGAGCAAAGTATCTTGTAGAACATAAAAAATCAGTACAAAGAATAATATATCCTGTTAGTTTTACCTTACAGCCTAAGTTTTATAATATATTAGAAATCTTTATTTTGGTTCCATTGATTGAACCTAGGTACACTTAAGCACTGAGCTGTATCTCGAGCTCCCACACCTTTTTAATATTTTTATTAGAGATAGCGTTTTGCTGAATGACTTAGAGCCTTGCTAAGTAACAGAGGCAATATTTGTCTTTGTGATCTTCCTGCCTCATCCTTTCAAGTCACTGGAATTATAGGTGTGTACCACCATGGATAGCATACATTATTAGTCTTATGATTGATACTTGTTTCTCTTTGTTTTATAATAACCTATGATTTTTATGTACAAAAATTATATGGTGTATTTTGGAATATACAATGTGTACATTAATGTTTATAGTAATTGCACAAAAAGTTTAAGAATATTAAACAGTCTGTGGTAAGGTTTTTAGTTTGTATTTAGTAAACAGATATAATATTTACTCTAATTAAGTTGAAATGATAAGATGGAAATTATGATTTTCATAGCAAACAGTAAAAATAAAATATAGTGTCATATAAATACTAGGAAAGAATAAGCTGAATGGAATAATTATTTATTTAAAATTATTGATGGCCCCACTAGTCCTAATGGTCCAATATAAGAGATAACTCAAATGTTCTTGAATGTTTAAATGAACAATTTGAAGTGCATCCATAAATGACACCTTGCTATGTTCCCAAGCCTGTCATTGAACTTGCAATCCACCAGTACCAGACACCTTCATTGTAGGATTATTGGCATGCAACACAACCCATGGCTTAAGAAATTTTCTTTAATAATTGTCTCCTATTAAATTCTTTGATAAAATAATGTGTTTCATGATCAAGACACTTATAACTGTGTCCTGTGCCTGGTGAATTACCAGTAATTTTTAACTGAGTTGAATGGGAAAAAATGACTATCAAAGATCAGTGTATGCAAAGGACATCAATAATACAATACAGGTTCTGTGGTTTAAATAACTGCCTCATAATGGTCCATGTATTAGAGGTCTGTTCCTAAGGTGGTTTTATTTAGTCAAAACATTAGAAGGTAACGCCTACTGGGAATTGTTTAGTTCTTTGTAGAGTATGTATTTCATAAAAATTGTTGACACCTGGTACAATTTTATGCCATGTGTTCCTGCCATAATGTGCTTACTCACTTCAAACATAAAGCTGTAATACCAGTACCATATCAACAAGAATCTCCAAAATTTTTATTTAAAATACAATTTTTTCTATTTGTTAGTTGTTTATCACAAGTACTTTTCATAGCTAAAAACAGAACAAAACAAAAAACTGAAAAATTGTTTAGCTACATTCATTCGCATATATCTTATGTGTCTTTGCAACTCATTTTTTAAAAGATGTTAATTTAAAGTAGTGTTTTTTAGTTTTACTATACATGGTAATTTTTTCCCAATCTTTCTAGGTTTTTCTCCAGGCATATGAAATCCAGGGTTATGGATTATATTATTTTAATGCATTTTTTTCTTTTTAAAATTAAAGAGCCCTTCAAGTACCTGTACACTTAAGACAGAATTGGAAACCACTGGTTTCCATTTGAAAATGCTTTAAGTCTTTGTGCTTTCCTTGTGTGCTGTGTGGATTTGTCCACTTCACCCTTTCATGTGGGGGTTTATAGTTAACAGATTTGCCATGTTGAAAAAAAAAGGTGATTTTATTTATTTTAAGATGATTTTCTTAAATTTTCAGGTATTTACACAAACTGTTTGGTAAGGAAGTATTTTTTCAGTAGATCTATTTTGTTCTCTTGCTTTCATATCAAGAAACTATTTCATAAAAAGAATGTCTAGGTTTAGACTAGGTTCAAAATTACAATAGACTATGAATACCAAAAAATAAAAAATAAATAAATAAACTACGTTGAATATATACTGTATGTTATGCACATTTTTACTATTATCTCATGGTGAGAAATAAAAATGAATCATTTATCTTAATTTTCAAAGCATAGTCCAAATTGATTTACCCAAATTATACCCCATTAAAAAAATACTGGAGTGTTCTTGAAAGTATTTGAATAGTAAAAAGTAGTTAAATATATGAAGCTAAAAATGTGCTTCTATAGCAGAGGTGTAATTTTTTAGTTCCTAGAATCCTCAAAAAGTTTTATTTATTTATTTATTTTTTTTTTTGTGCTAGGAATTTATCCCAGGGTCTTTCGCATTCAATGCAAGCATTATCAATTGAACTATATTAAGAGTCATAGAAATGTAACATGATTATATAATCTAAAAAAAATCTTTGAGTTTTTGAGACAGACAGTTGTGATTCTGAGTTCAAAACCTGAATAGCCTCTTACTATCTGTGGTATTGTAAAATTTTATTAATTTACAATAGACATACAAATATTCTCTAAAAGAAAAGAAAAAAAAAGAGTATACAATGCAAAAATATCTCCAGTTCCATATACTTTGCTGTATCCCAGCAAATTGGCAATTCTCTGTTATAGCTCTCCTTATCAAGAGGTAGTATATCTTTGCCAATATGTGAATAAAAAGTATGGCTATTATATTACATCCAGTAGAAGAGGGTAAATATGGAAACCTACTGGTATTTTGCTTAGACATAAAGTATGTTGAATTTTTTCAGTTTTTATCTTTGTAAACTTCATCATCTTAAGAAGAAGAAGAAGAAGCTCATATAAGGATTATAAAGGAGAAGAGACCATGTGGATGAGAATGAAAAGACCAAAATGGACAGTCATTTTTCTTCCAGGAACAGGGTAACCATGTCAAATAGTGGAGCATACACATGTAAAATTTTTGCTGAAATCAGAATAGCTCAGATAAGTCAATATAATCTTGGCCTACTCAAAAACTGTTCATTTGAATCATGAATTAGTAAGTTTTCTGGTAGTTTGTAATACTTGATAGCTTAAAATACATTTAATAGAATCAGGAAGCCAGAATTCAAAACATAATAATTTCAAATTAACTGCATAGATTTAGGCATGGAAGAAGCACTGAATTTATTTTTCTTGATTTAATGTTAAAAGTTCTATAAAATAATTTTGAGTAATGCCAAAATGCATATAGACATGAAAATGTTATTAGTACTTTAACTCACAGCATACTCTACGACAAAAGATAAGCCAGACAACCATAGCTGGATCACTAGGATGAAGGCCCAATGAAAAAATTAAAAATATATATAATCTTTTTGTTCACAACCAAAAAGTATATACAGACATGAAGATATATAAGGACACTTCCCCCTGGACTTGCATCATCAGTTGTTTGTTCTTTAATATATGAAAAGTTACTATAACAGTTATAAGTTTGAAAGAATGGCTGGCTTTAGGCAACTCTCATAGTAGCCTCCTGGGTCTAAAAATATTATTTCTTTTTCATTTGCTTTAAAGGAGAAATATTGTTAAGGAAAACATGTTTTCTCAACTCTGATAAAAAAAGAGGGTTTCAGTCATTAAAATTTTTTGCAGTGTAGGAAACCACAGCACTTAATATATACTTTTGATGTTGCAGCTATTTGCCATATGTGGCTAATGAGTTCTTGGAATATGGCTGGTCTACCTTGAGAAGTATTAGAAGTGGAAAGAAGTGTGAGATTTGAAAGTTTAATGAAAAACACATGTAGTTAGCTAACAATTTTCCTTGTTTCTCTATTAGAATAATAAAGTTATGAATAATATTGGGTTAAAATATAAATAATTTTCATAGAAATTATAATCATAATTTTATGTAATAAAATTTTAAATTATTTTATATCTTAAATTATTGTATAGTACAAATTATTTGTTGTAACATAAATTATAAGAATTTATAGACATTTATTATTATAATTATTTATTTGTTTTACTTATGACATCTAAAAGCTCAGTTATACATATTTATCATTTTATTTTTTAAACTATGCATGATGCTATAGAAGATTATCTACTTTTTCTAAACTCTAGCTGCATCAAAATTCCTGAACAAGAGATGAGTGCATACCTGTAATGCTGGTGATTCAGAAAACTAACAAAAGTTAATCACAAGCTTAGGGTCAGCCTCAAAGACTTAGTGAGATTTTGGCGAAAAAAAAATGAAAAAATGAAAACAACTGGAAATGATCCTCGGTGATGCATCACTGGGTCTATCCCTGGAACCAACCAACCAAACAAGCCTCATTTAGTGAGAATATGAAGGTTTTAAAACCCAAATATGTAAAGTAATTCTCACTCTATTATTTGCATTTTTCAATCTATTATTGGCATTATTGTTCCTGGTAATTGATATGATCTTATATTCAACATTAAATATTTATGTCCCATTCTATGGCCAGGTCTTCTAGTACATAAAAGGCTCTGTCTGAGAGGAAATATAATTAATAGTTCATTATTTTGAGGTCCTAAAGCCTTAGTTGAAATAGTTTCACCTGGCACTCAGAGGCAGAGGAGTCTGATGTTGTTATATTCTCTATTCAGGTAAAAATTATTCAATCAGAAGTGATTAGGGTAATAATTATTGAATCAGAGCAACAACCAAATAATAGAGGGTAGGCTTCAAAATCTGGGAGAAAATTCATCTGTCTCAGGCAGATCTCTTGATCCATCTCCAGGTTTTGTGATGCCTGGGTGTGTCTGTCACAAGCTTTTTTCCTCTGATTCTCAGGGCATTTTTTAAAAAAATATTTATTTATTTATGTATCTTTAGTTGTAGGTGGATACATTAGTTTGTTTTTATGTGGGGCCGAGGATCGAACCCATTGCCACATGGATGCTACACTAGCAGTCTACCAGAGCAACCACCACAGGCCCTCGAGTATTTTCAAAAATGATAAGTCTGCAGGGCTCGACATTATGAAACAGAATAAAGGGGTTGAGTAAAAGTAGTCCAAACTAATTGTGAGAACCTAGGCTTTCCTGATGTCACCTTTTTAATCTTTTAACTCTACTATAAATTTGATAAAGCTCAATATACTGCCACCTCTGGCCCTAAGAATGGGGATGACTGTGAGGATTCTGCTTTTTTGTCCTGTTTCAGATTGGTGACCTCTTCCTGGCCTGAAAGTAACTCTGTGTTTTCTTGCGTACACCCATTCAGAGTGGATGTTATAGACAGGATCAGGACATGAGAATTTTGACTCATGTAAATAATTCATATTTGGGAGGAGCTGTGGTCCAAGGAATTTTCAGTTTCTCTTTCCTTACCAGATGGCACCCACTTTTTAAAGTGCATTTTCCAAATGTGTGGTAAGCATGATTTTCCTAAATGTCATCTTTTCTCAGCTAATTCACTATATTATGAAGTATGGTTCCTGGAACATTTCAAATAGCACATAGTTTTAATTCATCTTTTCCTTGGTTTTGGATGGAATTTTTAAAAGTGAATGAGTGTGTATGTGCATGTGTATGGTTGTACTTTTACATGAAAGGAACATGGAGTTATAACATGAAACACTTTAAAAAGTATTTGTACCTAATTCTGTGTGTGAAGATGCATGTTCATAGTCTCAGCATTTTAGGAGGCTAAAGCAAGAGGATCAATATATTGAGAATATAAAATAAAAAGGAAAGGGGGAAGTTGCTCAGTGTGTAGACACTGCTGAGTTTAATCTTTAGTATTAAAATTAAAAACATCTTTGAACCTTTTGTCTATTTGTCTTTCATAAGCATAGATAGCAAGTTTGGGGTCCCCTTAAGAAACTTTAGAGTATGATGTCTCTTAAGTGTCTGCCATGTCTTTGAGTGACCGTGGTGTAAAAATTACATGAAGCTAACCCAAGGTGCCCACAGCTCCCATGTTGAATTACCTAGAGAATACCAACCTGGGTGTAATCCTCTTTTCATACAGACTACCTTGTGGTCAGGGAATGGGGCACCTTGTTTAACTAGATGAATACTCTAGATACTCTAGAGATTATAGAGATATCTTTTATAGGATTCATGTAAACATCAAATATTGGAATATTAATATTATTTTCCCCCAATGTTAGGTTCAGCTCCACAGAAATACATTGCTGCTCAGATACATTGATTTTGTAACTGAAAAAAAGGCAAATATGATTTTTGACTTCCATTTTCTTACTCACCTAGGGAAGATATTTTATAATGTGCCAAAATTTGAAAGGAGAATAAACTGTAGCAAGGATTTAGGAAAAAAAAATAATCCTACTGTGTTTGTGCAGATGTCTTCAAGGAAAAACTCACTATATGCTAATTGGAAGACATAATGTAGTGCTTCATGTTTGGGGTGGTAACTAAATATTTAAGTAAATTTTATATGGATTGAGCATCTCACTTATTCTAATATTTTTATTACATATAAAATGTAATTTGTCACTAATATTTGAAAGGTTTAAAAAAAAGTTTCCAAAGAGAAAAGATAGAGTTAAATTTCAAATCAAATTGTATTCAAACTAAGGTAATTTTTTGAGCCTGTAAAAGAACATCATTGAAGGTTAAGTAAGATCTTAGTTGGATCTATGGCTATAATTTTTCTTGCTGTGGAGCTATTTCTAGAATGTCAGGTTAGAAAAATTCAGAGATAGGCAATAAGCAGCTTTTCTTTTTCTAAATCTACATTGCAGTACTTCAAATTCATCAAACATAAGATATGAATGCATCCAAAATCTTAGGCTGTCAAGGTTGTTTTTTTTTTTTAATAGAAAAATTAGCAAATAAGTAAAGTGAAAGTAAAATGGACCAAAGGAGGTTAGAAAATTCATAAAATTCTGGGCACATTAGGCCATGCCAGTAATCACAACAATCTGGAGGTTGAGAAAGAAAGATCAAACCTGAAGCTTAGTGTAGCAACTTAGTGAGATACTGTATCAAAAAATAAAAAATAAATAAAAATAAATAAAAAAATAAAATGCCTAGAATATATCTTAGTTGTAGAATGACCCCTTACCAAAAAATAAATCAAAATTCCAGATGAAGATTTCTTTACCTTGAAGCCAACAAATACTTAAAAGTTTTAAGAAAATTGTGTGTATTTGTTTGGGGCTTACATGAGATGGCTTAATATTCTAAGGGTTTCACATAAAGGAGAGACTTAAGTTTCACTTCTTTTTTTAAACAAATATTTTGTTGTTACCCATGAATATAAAAGTGTTCAATTAATTTTTTTATGGACAACAATGTGAATATTCTGATTGAGTTTCTAAACCATCATATTTTAAATAGTGAGGATCTTCTAAATCATATTAGGAAGGGAGCTCTTCTGTAGTAGAACAGAAAAATTGGAGGTAATATCTTTAACCAGTTATTTCCTAAAATGGCCTATAAGGTGTCCCATTTTCCTCTGTCATTTTTTTATATTCTATGCAAGGTTTCAATTGTCAACTTCCCTATTTATATATTTTATAAGAAGCGGGTATATATAAGTGTGTTCTTTTTTATCAGAATAAGTAACTTGTTTGTGTAGATGTAGAGACCCCTAATTTATAGGAAATGAATCATAAATATAAATATTATTCTATTATGGAACTTGAAACTGGCACTTTATTTAGGAAAATTTTATAGGCATAACACAAGCCTTGTGTGGGATATGTACTAGATGTTATCAGAATTGAATTATGAGACTATTAATTTTTGAAATATTGGTTGTTGTTCACACATTTGGTATCAAAAGTGGTTGCAGAGTCAGGAGTCATGGCACACACCTGTAATCACAGTGATGTGAAAAAATGAGATAGGAAGATAGTAAATTTGAGTCCAATCTCAGTAATATAGAGACCCTAAGCAACTTTGTAATCCCATTTATCACAATTAAAAAAAAATAAAAACTTCTTGAAATGCATTTAAGGGGTAGAGAGCTCCTGAGTTTAATCTCTAATTAAAAAAAAATAATGCTGTTTCAGAAGAAAGACTTCACACAGAATGTTAAACTAACTTCATGTATGTGTTGGTTCACTATTGATAAGTGAGACTCTGGAAAAATATGTATTTCTATGTAGTCAGGGAGGCATTTAGGGTGCCAGCACCTTTCAGAATTTTTGTTCTTAACTGCTTAGTATTCTCTCACTTTATACTTTGAAATGATCCAGGTGAGGATACAGTTTTACAGTGAGAGTGGTTTTACAAATCTGGGAATGTTAAACCTGATGTGTCAGTTTCCTTATGAACTGAGAGATTAACAGTCTGTTCACTTAATGTGTTTTTTTTTTTATTTTTAATCTTTGTTATATAACTTTGTTCCATGTAATTCAAGTTGACCCAAGTACCTAAGTTTTTTGTAATAGTTTGATAGTTAAAAAATTTATTGTTTTAGAAGTGAGTTGTGATATTGTGGTCTGAAGAAGTAAAAATAATTTTTTAAAATATAGTATAGATTTATGGTATGTTTAAATAATGAGAAGATAGACAACTTTGGAGATAACCATTCAAATAAATATGTGGACTGTTGAAAGTTTTGGTGTGTCTTTAATGATCTCTTATGTCTTCAAAACGCTAAGGTGACAACTGTTGTATAAGTATAGTTATTACTTATATTTTTTCTATGTATGTCTCAAGTATCATTGCTTTGTTTGTTGTGCTTCTTTTGAATATTCAATAACTAATTGCAACTATTATTTATCCTTTGAAATTATGTTGGATTTTCTCCACTTTTTTGCTTCAGTGTTTTGCTTCTCATGCGCTGCTCCCTGGGTTTCATTATACCAAATTTATCCACCAATTTTACTGCTTATAACAAATTATTGGCACTGTGGTTATAGCTCAGTTGGTAGAGTGCTTCCCTTTCATGCACAAGGCCCTGGGTTCAATCCCCAGCACCATAAAAAAAGTATGTTATTGAACGGTTGACATCACTACCATATGTGAAAACCATCTCTTTTAACTCATTAAAATTTTTGTGAAGTTAAATACTTTGTCATGAATCATATGGTTTATGTGATGTGTATTTATTCATTTTTACTTCAGGAACCATTGACATTAAGGGATGTGGTCATTGATTTTTCAGAAGAGGAATGGAAATGCCTGGACCCTTCTCAGCAGACTTTATATGGAGATGTGATGTTAGAGATCTGTAGACACCTACTCTTTATTGGTGAGCCTAAATTTTATTCAGAACTTCTAATTTGAAACCAATATTTAATTTTTTAACTGTATAGTGTATCTTATGCCAGCTTCTATTTTGCATGAAAACGTTTTAGTTTCTTGTTTTTTTAAAACAAAGATTGGGCATTTGTTTTTGTAGAAAAGAAAGTGTTAAATATTTTTCTTTATCTTTAACATCATTTCTAATTAGTGCTCACAATGTAGAGAATAAAAATGGTTTCAAAGTATTTTAGTGTTTTTGTCTGAAAAAATGATTTGGAAAATAATTGTGTAGAATCTTAAGGGTGTTTTCTCTTTATTTTTTTCTATTGAGGAAAATATTAAAAAGCCTTCTGTAGTTATGAAGAAAATAACAAAATGTGACATACTCCATTTTCCATCAAAAACATCTTGCTCTCTGTAAGTTATCCTTGGTCACCTTTCTTCCCCCCCAAAAAATAACCTTGAAATTTGAAGAGAAAATTGACAGCAGAAATATACAAAGTGGGTAGAAATCAATGAAGCAAAGAGTACAGATAAGAGGTTCAAATTTCAAAGAGGAATTCACTTTTAAAAATGTTAATTGATAAGCTAAAATCTGACACAAAAAATTAATTTTTTCAAGCCTAGGTTTATTTCTGTTGCAATAATTAAAGAGCATTGCATGCTCTGTGTTTATCATGCATATGAATTATTTAAGCTCCTTTTTGTTCTTCAGTGATCTCCCTACATTCAAATACACAAAGCATTGTTTAAAAAAAAAAAGACAGAGTCAAGAGGCAGGAAAGGTGGGATAATGGCAAGAAGGCCAATCTGCCTCCTATCAATAGGTTAATTTAATTCATTGGCATCACTACTACATATTGTTCATTTTATTACTAGGCAGGTTACCAACTTAGTAACATTATGCACCTTATTCCTCAGTTATATACTTACTTGTAATGTGCAATGTTAGGAGTTTTGTGTAGCTCTCAAGAAAGTCCATTGTATAAACCTTCTGTTATGTAGACAGTTTTAGGCTCAGTGAAACATTGTGCTTATCTATAAAGAGAGTTCTTTTATTCCCAGGAGCTGTGTGCCAGAGATCATATTTGAGGCTGATAACACTCTGGTGAAGAGTATTTTCAAGCAGAGAATTGACATAGCAGCTTGACATTGCACATGTATTTTATTATTATTTTTCTGCCATGTAATAAATAGCAGTATTTAATAATACCTGCTCCTAATGGTTATGTAAGTATAGCTGATCAATGTGGTTTAAAGAAGAATTTTCAGGGCCGGGGCTGTAGTTTAGTGGCAGAGGGCTTTCCTCACATGTGTGCGGTACTGTGTTTGATGATTAGGACTACATAAAAATAAACAAATATAATAAATGCATTCTGTCCACCTATCACTACAAAAAAAGTAAAAAGAAATATTTCTATTGAAATACAATTATCCAGAATTTTGTGGGTTACATTGTTCTAATTCTTTTGTTTTTTTTTTTGTTTTTTTTTTTTGAATTTCACTCTATAGAGAACTTCAGTGTTGTTCATTAGGTTTTCTCACATGCGTGATATTTTTTTATTTCTATATCTATATATTATAATTGAACAGAAATTACGATGATTTGTCACTTTAGGAAAACATTAGTTGAAGTTAAACTGCACGTGAACCGTGTTCCAATTTTCAATCAAGTTTTCTATGATTTTTTTTACATGTATAAATATTAACCCTTTTTATATATGATTTTATATAGTACATTGTTTATACTCAGTTCTTGTGCTTAATTATATAATATATTTAAGTTTATATATTTATACCCTAACACACACACACACACACACACACACACACACACACACACACACACACAATGGATTCAACTCTTATAATACTGAGCTACATCATCATGCCCTTTTGACTTTTAGTTTACAATAGACTCTTGTTAAGTGGCTGAAGCTTAAATTCTATTTCCATGCCTCAGCCTTTCTTCCAAGTTGCTAGAATTAATGGCATATTCATTATCTCTCTATATATAAATCTATTCTTTTGTCTAGGAGTAAGACTTTAGTATTTTAAAGGTACCATAAAGATGTTTCCAATTCTGTTTATCTTTTATGTATTTTTGAAATTTTTAATTTTGATAAAAACTGTACACTGTATAACTTTTCTGAACTTACTGTCTTACATATTTTGAATTTACTGCTCAGTAGTGTTCATATAAATTGTTTTGTAAGATTTTTTTTCTAGAATGTGTGTGTCACATAAAAAGTATGTTTATTTTTCCTCCAAACAAGTGATCCTTTGTCTCACCTTTTCATCCCTGATGCCATTCTTTTTGGTTTCTATAGTTGGCTACAGTAGATCTCTCTCATACATAGAGTTACCTGGTATTTGTTTTTTTTTATTGGTATTACTATTTCACTTAATATACTATCTTAAAAGTTGATTATTATAAATATTATACAATTTCTTATCTTTGTAAAATTTTAAAAGTTTTTATATTTCATTCTAAATCACCTACATGTAGTCATGTGAAATGTAATTTGATTGGTTTGCCACATTGGTCTCTATTGAATGTTGTTTTAATGAGAGTAGATCTGTAAATATATTTTGATTTGACCATCAAGTTGAGGGCTAATTGATGTGATGTTAGTTTTATTACTCATGTCTTCCTCACTTAACCTCAAGTTAAAATGCTCTATTAAATATTGTAACTTTTATTGTATTTATTTAGGGAAGCATTTTTTTATTTTAATATGTGTAGTTATGTATGTACACAGAATATTTCATAGAATTGTTCAAATAACTTATTTTGTACATGCAAAAATAATATTGATTATTTGATTGGTATTACATGGACTTCATAGATTACTTTTGGTGCTTTAGGCTTTTTTTCTGTATCAGAGGTGTTTATTCTCTGAGCCACATCTACACCCCTTTTTTGGGAAGGGATTGACCTTAGGGGCACTTGCCCACTGAGCTACATCCCAAGCCCCATTTTGTATTTTATTTAGAAACATGCTCTCCTTCAGTTGCTTACCACCTTGTTTTGATAAGGCTGGATTTGAGCTCACAATCCTGCTGTCTCAGACTCCCAAGCTTCTTGAATTAAAAGTGTGTGTTATCATGCCTGGCTGGCAGCTGTTTTATATATAATTTTGTTACAATGACTAGATAAGTTGCTTAGGGCCTTGCTTAATTGCTGAATTTGGTTTTAAACTCATATTCATAAATTTTAAATATCACTTTTGCTTTTGATTTCTGTCTTTTTATGTTATGTTAGAATGCAACTTCAATATTGTAATATCTGTTAACATTTGTTTTGTGCGTTTAACCTGATTTCTTTGGAATAATATTCCAGAGACTACAGAGAATATTGCCTCTGTAAACCAAAATGGTTTTTAATGTTATTTGAACGGTTTATTTTTTTATTCCTTGGGTAATAATGCAATTCTATTTTTTATTCTTTGCATTAATTGGGGATTGATGTCTCCTATTATTACATTTTTGATTTCTATGATGTTGAATTTTGTCTTTTCTTTCTGTAGATGAAAATCATTATTTGAGTTATATATTCCATATCATTGTATTCTAAGGATTTGGCATATTTATTTTTATATAATATTCTACTTTGTCTCTTATTTATATAAATATTATCAACAATTTTGAAAGTAATATTTGTTTTATCCTTTTGTTTTTAATCTTCTTGTGACCTTATGTCTAAAAAGAATTTTTGTACATTTAAATCTGACATAGTTAACATATTTTTAAGTTTAATCTTGTTGGTCATATTGTGTTTTGATTAGTTTTTTTCCAAATTGTTTATTGATATTGATATTAGTGATGAGGAAAAACTTCTATAGTTTTCAAGTTTTGTTGATTTCTTATATTTTTTTTACTATTAAAATATGCCTTAATGCGTAGCTCATACATTTTTATGGTGATAATTTACTTTTTTCTATTTTTTTATCCTTGATGTTTATTTTGTCATTACTTTGTAATTATTTAAGTGCCTAAAAACAGTAGAATAAATTGGAAATTACATTCTTATATTCTTAAATGAATATACAACCAGTGTAACTTAACATAATTTATCACCAAAAGAATAGATTGTTATAGTTTGTGAAAGTATGATATATGAAGATACATTCTACTGTCATGTATAACTAAAGGACAATTAAAGAAAAAAAAATAAAGTACTTAGTTTGCACTACATTTTAATCTGAATTTATTAATTTTCTAAAACAATCAGTTTTTTTACATGTGTTGCCGTGAGTTGTTATTGATGTCACACCTGCTTTTTTAATTTATACTAATTAGCAAATATTTATGATAATTTTTATGCTTTAGTTTTCCACATTCTATAGTAGAATGAAATGTTTTACATACAACAATGAAAGTGTAATAAAATATGTATTTGTATATATTTTTCTTTTCCACAAGAGCTTTCAAATTTTATGTGATTTCTGTTGTGCAGAATATTTTATTGCAAATATTCCACTGATTATTTCTTTTACAGCTGGTGAAGAAGTAAAGCTATTTTTGAATATTTTCATATCTTTAAAGATGTATTTTTCATAAAGTTCAAAAAAATGGTATTGGTAGATAAAGTATTGTAGGTTCATACTTTCTTTTTCTTTCAACATACATACTTGTATATCCCAATTCCTTTCTGGACGTCTTCTGCAAAGAAATCAACTGTTAATCATAAAAGAATATCTTTGTAAATAAAATTTCTCATTTTATATCTTTTGATGTCAATTATTTTTGAAGAGTTTTAAAAGTTGATTATAAATTTATTAACTATTTATTTATTTATTTGTTTAGAATTCAACTCAGAGGCACTCAACCATTGAGTTACAACACCATCAGTATTGTGTATTTCACTTAGAGACAGGTTCTCACTGAGGTGCTTAGTGCCTCATCATTGCTGAGTCTTTGAACTCCTGATCCTCCTTTCTTAGCCTCCCAAGATGGTGGGGTTAAAGTTATGCATGATTGTGTCCAACACTACCTGTATCTTTTAATTAATTTTAGCATTTGATATATTTTATTTCTCAAATTTTTAATTCATGAGACTGTGTGTGGGGAGGAGTTGGGGGGCTGGGAATCAAGCCCAGCCTTTTTCATTTGAGTCAAGCTATCTACCATCTAAAATGTATCCCCAGCCTGAGACATTTTTAAATGAATATTTCTAGTATATAATTTCTACTTTTTCTGTTCCTATTTTTCTGATTTTCCTTTCAATTTTTTACATTTTTATTTAGTTTAATAAATATCTTTCAAGAGGTTATTGGGCATTGCTTAGATAATTAACAACATCAAATTTTCAACTCTCAACTTTTGGTTTGCTTGAGTAGATTATACCCTTTATTGTGTGAGCTATTATTTTCATTGAGATTTTTCTATTTAAAATATGTTAAACTAAATCATCATAGGCATTTTGGAAAATATTTGGAAGTTACAATGTAAACAAAAACAGGTCATGTGCAATGATATATAAATGTAATTCCATATAATTGGGAATCTACGGCAGTGGAATGCCAGGTTGAAATAAATTTTAGCATTGTTGTAATAAACTGTCTCAAAAAAAGTATAAACATTGAAAGGTCTATGGATGTAGTTTAGTGATAGAATATCACTGTGTTTAATCCTAAAAAAATATTTCCCAATAAGATAAAAAGAAAAAAAAAACTAAATAAGAGATTTATTTTCTGCAACATTTGAGTCACAGGTGGAGTTCAAATATGTTGAAGTAAAGGGCTGTGATTGTGATATCAGTCAGTTTGAATGTTGTCCTCATCTGTGGTGCTACAAATTCTTTAAAGATGATTTTCAAAGTTCTCTCAGCTTTTGTCAGCATATTATAGTAAATTCTATATATTTCTTGAGTAATAATCGCTTTAAGTTATCCTGCTCTTGGGCTATTCCCCTCCCCCACCTTGAAAAGTTTTTATATATTTTCAGAGTTTATTCCCCATAGTGTTATAAGTGGAATGACTTGCTATTTTAATTTATTTCAGGTATGACCTCTAATCTAAACCAAGAATTTTCAGAAGAAGAAGAAATAAAATGTTTTTTGCAAAACTTGATAAAGAGCAGGTATGGATACCAAGAGAGTTATATACTTAATTTTGAACAAGAAATATAAATTAAAAGAGAGGAAAGTTCAGAAAATTTTTAATAAAGAGAAAAAAATAATGAAAATTATTTATACACAAAATTACAAATTTATCAGGTTACATTATTACAAACATCTCAGAAGACTGACTCCTCAACTTGTGGCAGCCACTTTTTGTTTGGTTCAAATTTTTAAGTATATTATTTTGATTTTAAAATATTTTGTATAAAACCACTACAATGCACAGTATTTTCAAATGCAAAAACAGGTATCAACCTACAAATACATTCAATGTTTACAGGCCATTATAAAGATGAATTTTTAAAATACCTTCAGGAAAATAAAGACTCAACCAGTTTTGGAAGCTTTAGAAATAAAACTAGAATAGAAATGGGCATTTTAGTGAAAAAAATCTAAACAGTAATAAAATGCTTATTAATCAGTTATGCTTTAACTTTTAATAATGTCTATGTGATTGCACATTAGATAAAAGTCTACAGATCACTAATACAAAATTGCAATATTCTAATCTGTTTTATGAAGCTATAACAAGGTGATTTTCTACACAATATAGACAAATTGTCTCATCATTTAAGTATTTTTACTTAGAGACAACAAAAATATTCAGATTAAGGAGAAATGGAAATGACGTAATAAGCCTCACTAGGAATTTCTGTTGAAAAGAACTATTGATTAATTAAATATGTTTAAGGTGTAAGTATGGTACCATTGCTTTTTCAATTTATAATTTTAATTCAACTTGAAGCAGTCTTTGTGTAGTTAACTATTTATGACTCACAAGTTATCATAATCACTCCATGTCATGGGACCTCAAGCATTCCACCTGAGTCACTTCCTTCTTGGAAAGTGATGAGCCACCTGAAAAAAAAATGAATATCTGAAATAAATAATAAAGGAGTATGACACATGGCCATAACTTATGATAAAAGAGGTAAAGCACCTTATAGATTCTCTAGACCACATAGGATCTAAAAAAAGATGACTAGATAATTTTTCCACTCTTTATTTAAGGGAGTGTACATCAAAGGTAGGAATAAAATTTCAACAGTAAAATTCTTTCTTTAGACATGTAGATTTGCATTCTGGCAAGTCTCACCCACCTCTGTGAAGCTGTGGCTATGTGGCTCTAATGGAAGATACCATCTCCAGTGCCATGCTGAATTTAGACAAAACTAGGTAGTATATAACATGTATTGAATAGTCTCAAACTAGCTGGATTTCAACTGTGAGTTCCCAGATACCAGTCTTTCTCTCCTAATAGATTCCATGCTTTTTTTTTTAAATTTCATACAGAGTTCATAGATATCTTTCAGTAGATCCATCTGACATGCACTGCTTCATCTTTCATATCAACAGGGATTTTGACCAGACTCCAAGTGAATACCCAAAATATCTATGCATTCTGTGGTTGTGGGTGGAATGAGAAAAACTTGCCAAGTATAAGAACCAGAGACTTCCTGGATCCTATACATGTCCCCAGTGAACTAAATCTCAGGCCATAGCACTACTCATCTGTGCATCTCAAAGAATATGTTTTCAACAAATCCAAAGTATTTTCTAACTGATTTTAGTGAGCTAGTTACATAGAAAGAATTTTAACAACATCCTCAGTGATATATATTTTTGCTGGAAAATTGAGCACTCCAGCTCAGATGCAGTTTGGTCTTTGGCTTAATGAAAATGCTCTGGCACATAAGTGCCATGTTTATGTTCCAGTGCCTGCAGGATTCCCCGCAAATTAAAACAAAACAATAGTGTGTTTGAGGCAAGTTGGAACTGTAGGGATATTGGGCATTGGCTAAGCTGGAAAGAGACAACAACACATATGGCAGTCATATTTGAGGACTCATGTGTGCTTTTAAATATATTTGCACAGCATTTTGTAATTATACCCTTCCTTTAAATGATACAAAATTTTCTATGTAATCAATTTCATTCTTTAGTTAGTAAGTGGAATAATTTGAAATGCACCATTTTGTAAATATTGACAAATATTTCTGTTCAGGACCTGTAGACAATCTCTACCCCAAGTAATTAGATGTATATTAGATTTTGTGTAAAACAATGTAAATTCTGTGAAAGTCATTAAAATTTCACTCTATTTTAAATCCTAGAAAACACCCATGTGATCAGTTAAAAGAGCTTTACAATGATAAAAGTGAAAAAGTTTTTAATCCATGCCCCAAATTTATTTATCCAAGCTTTCATAATCAAGAGACAAATTACAGATATAAGGTATGTGAAAGCATTTTTATTACAACTACAAGAATTCCTGAACTCCAGAGAATTAATTTTGGTGGGAAGCCCTACAAATTTAAAAAATATGTAAAAGCATTTAAAGATCACTCAGTTGTTTATCAGAGCAGTGATAAATCCTCCATAAGTAAAGAATGTGAAAAATATTTTACTCAAATTCCATCCATTACTAAAAACCATAGGCTTTACAATGAAGATATACCCTACGAATTGAAGAAATGTGAAAATGTCTTTAAGTGTTGCTCAAACCTCTTTAAACACTACAGTAATCATACTGGAGAGCAAATCGGGAAATGTTTTAATCAAAAATCACACCTTACTGAACACCAGAAAATTTATACTGGAGAAAAGCCATACAAATGTACAGAATGTGCCAAAGCTTTTAATCGAAAATCAGAACTTACTGAACACCAGAGAGTTCATACTGGAGAAATGCCACACAAATGTAAAGAATGTGGCAAGGCTTTTAATCGAAAATCGTACCTTACTCTACACCAGAGAATTCATACTGGAGAAAAGCCATACAAATGTACAGAATGTGGCAAAGCTTTTAATCAAAAACCACACCTTACTCAACACCAGAGAATTCATACTGGAGAAAAGCCATACAAATGTAAAGAATGTTGCAAAGCTTTTAATTATAGAGTAAGCCTTACTTAACACCAGAGAATTCATACTGGAGAAAAGCCATACAAATGTACAGAATGTGGCAAAGCTTTTAAATATAGAGTAAGCCTTACTCAACACCAGAGAATTCACACTGGAGAAAAGCCATACAAATGTAAAGAATGTGGCAAGGCTTATAATTAAAAATATCACCTTAGTGAACACCAGAGAATCCATACTGGAGAAATGCCATACAAATGTAAAGAGTGTGGCAAGGCTTTTAATCGAAAATCGTGCTTTACTCAACACCAGAGAATCCATACTGGAGAAATGCCATACAAATGTAAAGAGTGTGGCAAGGCTTTTAATCGAAAATCGTGCTTTACTCAACACCAGAGAACTCATACTGGAATAAAGCCATACAAATGTACAGAATGTGGCAAAGATTTTAATCTAAAATCAGGCCTTACTCAACACCAGAGAATCCATACTGGAGAAAAGCCATACAAATGTACAGAATGTGGCAAAGCTTTTAATTATAGACTAAGCTTTACTCAACACCAGAGAATCCATACTGGAGAAAAGCCATACAAATGTACAGAATGTGGCAAAGCTTTAAATTCAAAATCTCACCTTAGTGAACACCAGAGAATCCATACTGGAGAAATGCCATACAAATGTAAAGAATGTGGCAAAGCTTTTAATCGAAAAATCTCACCTTAGTGAACACCAGAGAATCCATACTGGAGAAAAGCCATACAAATGTAAATAATGTGGCAAAGCTTTTATTCAAAAATCGCATCTTACTGGATGCCAGAAAATTCATACTGGAAAAAAACATACAAATGTAAAGAATGTGGCAAAGCTTTTAATAAAAGATTATACCTTATGCAACACCAGAGAATTCGTACTGGGGAGACACCATACAAATATCAATAATGTCGCAAAGCTTCTCATTGAAAGTCACTCCTTAGTCAACACCAGAGACTTCATATAGGAGAAAAGCCATACAAATGAAAAGAATGTGGCAAAGTTTTTAACCATATATCATACATTATTTGACACCAGAGAATTAATACTGGGGAAAAGCCATACTATTGTAAAGAATATGGCAAAGCTCTTTATCAAAGATCACACATTTATCAACACCAGAGAATTCATACTGGGGAGAAACCATACAAATGCAAAGAATGTGGCAAAGCTATTTTACTAGGAAAAGTATTATTGTTCACCAAATATTCATACTGGATAAGAGCCATGTCAATGTTAAGAATGTGGCAAAGATTTAAGTGTGCTCCAGAGTTAACAAGAAATAGGTCATTCATACTTGAGACACTTCTCACAAATCTATAGACTGTAAAAGTCATTTGTTGTAAGATCATACCTCATTGGTCACCAGAAATGTCATACTGGAAAGAAAAATTACAATTGTCCAGAGATAGCTCTGCAGTGCTCACTCCATGAAACCCCAACCCTTGCACGACTGGCCATTACACAGGAGCCCATGGAAGTGGGCAGGCAGCATGGTTGTATCCTTGGCCCTCTTCTGTGGAGCTCACCAGGTTCACTTGTCCTTTCATCAGTTTCTCTGTTTGAATTGATTAAATTCAAATCATATTTTTTTTTCCAAACCTATCTCTGTACGTAAAGGCCTTTTTTGTGTCAAACTGACATATTAATAAAACCATGTTATGCCTGAAGTCTATGATCACATCAATGTTTTTCCCATAAACTCAGATGGACAGCATGTTCCTTTGTCAATGTCTTATTTATTTTATTTTGGGGGTATACTGGAGATTTAATTCAGGGGCACTCAAACACTAAGCCACATCCCAGCCCTGGTTTGTATTTATTTATAGGCACAATTTCACTGAGTTGATTAAGGCCTCACTTTTAGTACTCAGGCTGGGTTTGAACTTGTGGTTCTATTGCCTCAGCCTCCTGTGCTGCTTGGATGACAAGCATGCATGTCAATGTCTTTTGCTTTGAGGTTAGTTAAATTTTACTCAGGATTTTATGGGCATAAAGAGCATGAAAAATATATTTTTGTCACCCTTCAGACATCATTGTGGGTGTGAATGCTCACACTGAATAGACAGCAGGAGGCCTGTCTATGACCCTGAGAGCCCTGAGAGTTCATCCATGACTTTGAGCCCCTGATCCTCCAGAAAGTTTGCACATATGAGAAAAAAAGCATACTACCATTTCCCACCCGTAAACATACTATAGCAGTTAGTAGCAGACCCGGGGTAGCACTGTGTGTCTTTGTACCAATGTGTGGCTCTGCTTTCATATATCTGACATCTGTTTTTGAGAACATTGAGCCAGTTCCTGATGAAACATAGTTGCCCTTTTTTCTCTTAAAAGAAAACCACAACCCTGCACACTTTTTAAATCAATGATTGTGTTATATTTGAAAAAAAATAAGAATTGTTAAAAATGGTGTCAATGAAAAGCCAGTAACCTCCTGCCAGTAACACTTACAGGGGTACAGTTGTGTCACCCATGAAAAATGTCTGTCCCAAGCCACATTGTGAAAGCTCAGATAGTTACATCTTTTCCAGAATCTATCCTCGGCTCCTCAAGGTGCTTGTTTCCAGGGAACGATGTTTTTAACAGTCAATAATGTATGAGGAAATCTTTTCCACTGCAGTACCTCAGGTTCTCTCAGGATTCTGGAAGACTCAGTCTTGATCTGGGCACTGTGCTACACACTTTTCAACCAAGCAGCAGGAGAGGCTGAGGAAGGAGGATCACAGTTTCAAAACCAGCCTCAGCAATTTCACAAGAATCTAAGCTACTTAGGAAGATCTTAACTCTAAATAAAAAAATTTGGGGATGTGGCTCAGTGCTGAAAAGCACTTTGGTTTGATCCCAAGTACAAAAAAAAAGACAAAGAGACTCAATTTTTTTGGTCATCAGACTCAGGTTTTTGCTGTGCATAAGTCTGAACAATTGCAACATTTAAAAAGCTTTTTTTAAAAAAAAAAATGATAATAGCTACTTAGTGATAACAATTCAGACTTAAAAATCATGACTTAATCAACACCAGAGAATTCACACTGGAGAAAACCCATAGAAATGTAAAGAAGGTGACAAAGCTTTTAATAAAAGAACAACACCAGAGAATTCATACTGGGGAGAAACCATACAAATATCAATAATGTGGCAAAGCTTAGGAAGTTAGAAGATCATAACTCTAAATAAAAGAGACCCCAAGAAGACACAGAGACATTTTTGCAAACTCCACTGCAGGTGTGAACTTAGCTTTATACCTCACTGCTCAGAAGTTCTCAGCCATGGCAGTGGTTACACCCAGTGGACATTGAGCCTTTTAGAGGCATTTTTTATTTTCAAGGTAGGGAATAGGATTACTAAACACCATCATGTTTGGCAATCCCCTTGCCAAAAATAAGTCTTTGGTCTCAAATTTTAACCATGCTTAGGCTCAGGAACTCTGGGTTAGATCATACATGCTGGAAAAAAATGGTATTTTTCTAATTTATTATTTTCACCCCAGTGCTTTAAGCACAATGATTGTCTCCAAGTAGTGAGGAAGGAGGAAAGAAAAAAAAAAGGAGCAAAAGGAGAAACACAGCATATTATCAGAAGGAACCTAAATCCTGAAGGCAGGAAAATTATTAATTTGGCCCTGATTGTGGTGCTACTAACATTCTGACCAAGAGTTCTACCATCCTTCCCAAACCTTACCAGTCTCAGGTCAGTTGTCAATATTGAGCCAGATGCCTGTACTTGAACATCAGACAAGGTTCTTTCTTAGCAGAAACCCCATTGAGGATGTAGTCTTTCCAGCTGTGCACACATGTGCGCACACACACACACACACACACACACACACACACACACACATTCAGGCGATAAGAATCTGCAACCCCATGCTGAAGCTGGTGGCCTGGGACATTATCTTGCCATCTACAAGAAAAACATTTGACTTCTGATCCTGCACATTACACCATTTTCTGTGCAGTGTTTCACTTTCCCCTTCCAAGGTGCTATACCAGAGGAAAAAAAAAAAAGGTCCAGTGAGATTCAAAGCCAGGCCCCTGCCCTCATCTCTCTACCTGAGTATTTTGCCTTGTCCTAAACATCCTGAGCTTTCCCCAGGCAGGTATCGCCTGATGATAAATTGAGGATCAAAGGACAGAGGAGAGACTGTTGACAGGTATTAGATTTTTCTGCTCTGCTGGCCAAGCTTTATGCCTCACTGGAAGATACTCTATTAAAACAAAAAGTCCTGCTGCTCTACAATCACCCACAAGGGTCTATAGGGTCAGTGAAGCAAAAAAAAAAAATGATCACAAACACAGGTTCTTGCCTGAGGGAGTAGAGAGCAAGTCTCTAGAAGGACCTACAGAGTCATTTCCTTTTTTTTTTTTCTGGAAATAGAATGTACTTGTGTTACCACAGCCTTTTACAGCATGGACTCTCTTTCTTTGACAATGGGGCTTTGCTGACCATGAAGGGGATACATTCTTTGACTGTGTGTATGTGTGTTGGTGGGTGTGTGTGTGTTGGGGGAAAAGGAAGGTACTGGAGATTTAACTTAAGAGTATTCTACAGCTTTTCTACTATACCAGAAGAAGATACATAGATGTGTTTTTGTAAATTTCACTGTGAGCCAGGGTCTCACTAAATTGTTCCGGCTGACCCTGAACTTAAAATCTACCAGCTTCAGTCCCCTGAATCCCTTGATTTATACGCATGGACCACCACACCCAGGCATGCTCTACTTCACCCAGTCATGACCTTCTGTAGAGAGTTAATTCTTAGAAATAGTTAGCCATCTTCCCAAGTTGTTCATGTGAAAATTAACTAATATTATTTCCATACTACCAATATCCTTCCTATTATGCTCCCAGCATCCAAAGTCAGCTTTGTCTGATCTAATCATGGCATGTCCAGGTACCAGAATACCAGAGATGGCTCATGCCCCCTAAAGCTCACTGAAATTATAACATACTAACCCTAAATCCACTTATGCTGTCTCATCTTTTCTTCCTGCACAAATACAAGAAAGTCTCTTTTCCATTTTCTCCATCATCTCCCACACCCTCATCTCCTGACCAACCCTGGAGCTTCCCAAATGCCTCTTCAGTACTGCTTGTAGAAAACTGTTCTCTGTGACAGTGCATGTATTTATGTGCATCTTTTATATATGTTTAAAACAAACTCAAGGCACTCTTAGGGCAATGGAAAATCTATAAATCTCAAAAGGGCCAGAGCAACTACATCTGTAACCTGTACCACTTGATCTTTTTCATGAGAAGGCACTGAAGCCCCTTATTTCTGTTAGGCCTTCCCCCTCTTAGAGTTGGGGAGAACAAAGGGCTGCAAGAGGTGAGTGGAAAGGAGGGGCACTGCACCTGGAATGTGGGAATTGTGAAGGCACTGTTCCTGATGCACCATTGTTGTAAACGTGGGTAGCAGAAGAGGTACATTAGCAGATAAAGTCCACAATAGTTTGGAGTAGAGCTAGGCTTGTACGCCAAGATTCAAATTCAAGATATCTTCTCACCTTCTTAGTTACCTTCCTTATAAACATGTTAAAGCATCAAAAAAGGGAGGGCATATGTTCTGGGTGTTCATAAAACTAGATTATACTTTTCAGGAGAAGAAAATATTGTCTCTACTTTTCTTCTCCAGATTGGTATTATTAGCGCCTATGACCATATCTCTGCCACCACCAGGACTTCAGTCTGTGGGGAAATAATCTGCCTGTCCTGTATGGGGAGGAGGACCTGTACCATTCTAAATAAATTTCCAGCTACAGTACTATAGTAGTACTGTAGTCAAAGACCCTAGCTTCATATAACTTCCTAGAATCTGAAGTAAAACCTGCCTCAGCACAGGACACTTCAGGGACTATGATGGAAGCAACAAACAGAAGCCCCCAGTCACCTGCAGAGCGCCCTCCTTTGGCAAAAATGAAAAAAACAAAACAAAACAAAACAAAAAAACATGCTCACCATCTAGTGGTCTTATCAGGCAACTGTGGGTATCTGTACATCATGATTCAGAATCGTTATTTAAGAAAACCATGGTCCATCCAATCATGGTTATAGTGCAGTAACACGGCCTTTAGAGATTCTTTTTTTTATTTTTTAAAATATTTTGTTTTTAGTTTGAGGTGGATGCAATTTATTTAAATCTTATTTCTATGTGGTGCTGAGGATCAAACCCAGTGCCTCATGCATGCTATGAGAACACACTTCCACTGAGTCACAAATCCAGCCCCCTTTAGAGTTTATAAACAAAAAATTGGGTATTGCTTTAATCTCTGGAAGAGAATTAACAGTTAAAATGTTTACAGGGATTTGATTCTTAGCTGTGGGTGTTGTGGTTGAAGGTCTTAATGGGGTCATTGCAACAGGATTCCCTGAACATCTCAGCAGTAGAGATCCATGCACCCAGCCCCTTAAATCTCAGGGTCTGTTCATCAGGACTGAAACTAGACAATTTTGGATGCAAGTCATTAAGCTGTAAGTTAGTGAGGTCATAATAACTTTTTTTATTTTGTAAAGTGGTGAAAAAAAATGTTTTTGAAGGAGAAACTAAATCAGGGCACAAATTCTAAGCCCCAAACATGCAACAGAATGGATAATTAAAATTAAGATTTTTGAGCCAGTCTGAGTCTCATATAATAAGGCTGAACTGCAACCTGAGAATTCACATTTCTATCCAGTTCTCTGGTAAAACTGATGTTTGTCTGGGACCCAGTCTTTGGGATGCAGGATCAACCATAGTATGACTTAGGCTAAATTACTTCTTGCTAAATGATAGGGGATAGATTTGTGTCGGGAGAGCATGAGATTCAGGGAATAATTCTATAAAAGTGGGGGTCACTCTGCTGACCCCCACATGCTTTTCTATCATGAAGAAATTAACCTGCAACCCGGCCTGACGTAAGTGGTCAGGGTATATCACATTCCTCAGTAAACTGTTATCTGCAGGATAAAATCAGGTATAAAATAATGTCCATAAGAGGAAGCTGTGTTACCCTTAAGAAGGGAACATTTGTGACTCTTTCTATGTACCACATTCTTAAACTCAGAGAGATAGAAATATTTTTTCCTAGCTCTAAAATCTGCAAGAATTTATGGTTAAGAATCCAATGAGAATCAGTTGAATTGGCCAAGGTGACCTAAAGTTATCATAGCAGTGGACACTTGACAATTGGATGTCATCCAGCTGTCAGTTCATAGTCAAGTAGTAGGCCTGGATGGTACTTTTTGGAAACTTCTCTGGGATACCCAACAAAAGTGGATTGCATGAAAGGCACACTGTCTCTCTCCCCTTTCAGAAGACCCATTATCTACTATGAGAGTGTCACCTTTCCCTGTTTATCCCTTCAATAAACTAATGCCTGCTTTTCTGAGTGAAATATCTGAAATCTTTCTGACTTAGTTACAAGAATTAGAGTTTGAAGGGGCGCCTTCTTACTGTCTCAGTTTATATGAAGTCACCAACCTTGTATCATTAAACATTTAAAAAGTTCTCATGATCTACATTAAACTTGCTTCAGGAACACTTTCAAGATTTACAGAGTTGTAGTCTCCAGCTCTTTCAGGAAAAGCCAAAAGATAGACCTAAGATCAGCTAAGATAAAGCTAAATGGTGTGGCTGGTTTTTTTCCTCATACTCTAGTAGTTAGGACCACCAGGAGATAAGGTTGAGTCAAGTTTCTGTGCAGCAAAGATCTTTGGTTCCCACTTCTGTGTTCAAATAACCAATGAGGTTAGGATGGTCATCATCCACAGTATTTCAGGGCAGGAATGAGATGTCTCCACAAGATACATGCACATTTTCATCACTTTCAAATAAAGATTTGCATGTGAGGTGTTTTATGCTAGAAAATCATCAAAACAAATGGTAAGGCTGTGCACTGGATAACCAGAAGTATTCCATCAGAGGATCAGTATCTCCAGCATAGAGGGCTCTGGTAAGTGCTTGGCTCAATAAACGACACTTAGTTTAGAAATAAGCAATGATCTGATCTCCACACACAAATTTTGTTCAGCCTATTCAAACCACTAGTACATAGAGCCAATCAGAAGTTATCCCTTCTCAAGGGACACTCAAGAAACTGGAAACAATAACCTTGCTTTACCTGTTCTACTCACTCAAGAAAAGTATCTCAGTTGATGTGGGTTTAATATGTATTGCAGAACTAGTAAAGAATTTGCCTGAAACTAAAAACAAATTATTGGCTATACATGTATGCCCACTCATAAATGTGAGTTTAATACAGTAAAAGAAACAAACAAACACTTTCTGAGTTAATTTGTCCACTGAGCAACATCCCCAGCCCTATTTTTAATTTTTTTTAGAGAGGGAGTTGCTTAATACCGTGGTATTGCTGAGGCTGGCTTTGAACTCAGGATGCTCCTACCACAGGCTCCAGGGCCACTTGGATTACAGGCATGTGCTACTGCACCTGGCCCCAAATTTGTTTTCTTTTACAAGTAAAATATCTGTAGGTAGTTCTGACTTAGGCACAGCTGATTTCAAGAATCAGTGTCCTTTCATCTCTCACTTCACATTTCATTTTCTCATTTAATTACAGGGCAATAAGGTTTCCATGCTCACTTTCTACAGTTATTTGTGGTCTCTGGAACAGTATGTCCAGACCAGCTAAAACCAACTTGGCAGGTTAAGAGCCGCTTGTTCAGGGGTCTTCATGCTAAGACTTCCTGGTCTGGGTAACCTGTCTGACTCACCCCACATGTATTGGAATTCAGAAGGGGATTCCCAGGAAAAAACACAAGCAATTTCTGGAAGAAAAGAAAACAGACACTGGAGACAAATAACACATTAGACTCCCTTCTGATCCTCAGGGAAGCGATTGTCTATACTGTGGAGCTGAGAAGTCTGTTAGTTCATGACACTGTTCAAGCACTCAGGGATCAGGACATTCCCACTTAATAGATGAGGAAAACAGAACTCAGGGGGTTAAAATTCCTGTCGAAGGCCACTGGCCTTGAAAGTGGTAGACCTGAATATAAAGACAAATCCAGACTGTTTTGAATCAGTCTTGACCTCCCAGCTCAAGGCTAGTTTCTATCAAGTACAAGAAGCTTCTCATTGACATAGAGGAGGAAGAGGGGTAGCAGAAAAGATAAAGATTCCCTGATAGAACTTCACATAGGCCCTGTACTGGCAAGTTTGTTCCTGAGTTTGGGAGGCTTCCTGCCTACTAATACCTTCTAGTGATTGATACACATATACATTCCCACATCACCTTTGCAGTTTTGGCATTAGTATTGTTTTTTTGTTCACTTATTTTTCTTAAGTTAACTTGCCTGTTATACTTACAGAAATGTCCTCAAAACCTTAAGTGTTTGTGGAAGTTTTAAATCAAAATGAGTAATGATTGCCTCAAATAAAAAAATAGTTTAAAAATTTGATAAAAGTATTAAATGAAAGGCTAGCCATCTGTTCACCATTTAATATCATCCCAAAACTGAGGTGGGGTCTTCAGAATCAACTTGGAAAATTATAGTTACCAGGTCACACCAGAACACATATGACCCCTATGCTCCTCCTCCACATGCAGTTTTCCATTCCTGCAATTTCCTCTGCACTCTAAGAGCAAGTCTAAGGAAGTACCAGCTCCTCTAAACCAGAATGCCATGTTATCCTACCCAAAATGTGGCCAAGTCTCTACACCTTATCCTCAGGCTCTAGGTCCTGGCCACTGCAACCCTAGTTTGTGAACACATAGTTTTATAGGTGTATAAACTTATTCAGGGGCCTTGGTTTCTTCTAGCACTATTTTGCCTGAACATTGTATCATGTTATAATTTCCATTTTACCTTTAGTGTGATTATTGCTTAAGTGCCCTGGGAAGAAGTCACCAGGTTTGCACAGTGTATCCAGGAAGCCAGGCAGTGCTAAGCCATACACATATTTGCCCATTTTTCTTCTGCCTACCTGCTGCACAAATGTCTGTCTTAGACCAAATTTCAGGGGAAGACACAGAGGCCATCGACCCCAAAATCAAGGAGGGCCTTTGAGAGTAAGAACAAATACCAGTCATTGTGAAGAGAAAAAAGTCATTCCTCAGGGACCTGGTCTAACTATCTTGCACAAACAGCTGTGATAGAGCTGTATTTGATTAATATCCCCTGATTCCTTGCACAAGGTTTTCTTTTATTCAACTGTGATTATTTCAATTACAAATGACATTGATCTCTTTTCTCTAAGGATAGAATGTGAAAACTTCTCCTTCTAAAATTGTTTAGTCTCTGTAGAAAAGCCATGTAGTCATAATGACTTTCTCTCACCCAGCAGATACACCACATGACATCCTAGTAGCTAATAATCCTATAAAAATAGAAATTTAAAAAAAAACTTGGAAAAACAAAAGGATCTAGAGAATCCCACCACACCTTGCCCTCATCCTGAAGACTCCAAGACTTTTTATCCTGTGGGTGGAGAAGGCTTCATGTGACTGCTTAAACCAGAAGGCTGCACATAAAGGACATTTCCTCTGTCCCAGAAATCAATATGAAGTAATTTTGTCTTCAAGAAGGCAGGTTGTGGCTTTTATTTCACAGTTGGCCACTTAGCTCCCTTCTGCTCAGCCCTGTTTCACAACTGGGTTTAAGTCTGGCTTCTCTCTCAGTTTGGTAAGGGTCATCCTTTGGGGGTCAATGCATCCCACCTATTCAAACTCAGTACAACTACACCAGAAAGACAGCTGAGTATGGGTGAGACACACAAAGAGTCTAAGGAGCAGAGGTCCAAACAATTTAAGGACAGATATTCTCCCAAACACCCAGAATACCAAGAAAGTGTGATCTTGTTGAAAAGGGATGGGAGAGAACAGAAATCATTCCCCAACCAAGAATACTTTCTTTACACTCACTTCTTGTTTTATTATTTGGGGTAAAATGTTTATATTTTAAAGATTATTTTTAGAATAGCTAAAAATTATAAGGAACCTAATCATCCAAGATAGCAATATGGCTGAGTATCTATGCTGCAACTCTTCTAAAGGCTCTTATGCAGACCTAAGAATGATGGTTTAAAAATATGGATGGTTTAATTCAGATAATGTTCATATGTAAAAAAATAGTTAATTGCATGTGTGATGAAATTACTACTGTGCTAGGTGATGCTACATTTTTTGAGCAAAATGTTTCAACCCATGTACAACTATAGTGCACCTAGTGAACTTCTGGACTAGTGCATTCAAATATAGAAAGATATGACCCAAGTCTAATCCCTGTTTCTACTCAGTGCCTCAGAGTGGCCTGGGATACCCAACTGTGGCCTGCATGCCCTTAACGGGTCTGTCCCTAATAATTTATGCTAGGAAGCTCATCCAGGTGCCTAACCTCTCCTGCTTCATAGCAGGTGATACACCAAAAAAAATGACACTGTATTTTGCAGAGTGCATGTGGTCTTGAAATTTTTTTTTTAAATTATAAGGCTTAGAATGGACATTCCAATGAGAATGAATGTGTTTGTGTTGCTTGGGGGTTGAGCTCTGACCCTGACCTCAGGGGGTATACAATTACATCTTGCTCCTTCTTCAGTATTGTAAGAGAACTCAAGGTCACTAGTACCTGCCATGTACCACAGCCACAGTTCTCTGTGTCTGTTTTTCTGTCTCTCTTTTTGCTGCTCACTTTGCCAGCAGAATCACATAGGGAGTTCCTTCATCAGCTCTGTGTAAGGCCATAGTTTGACATACTGCTTGTTAACACTGGGATAAAACTAGAGCTGTGGTCCCCTTCCTTGTTGGGACTGCTACCTCTACTGGCCAGAAAATACAAGGGTAGTGTGGGTCATGTCTGCCATGACCAAGAGTCTGTGCCAGCATTACGCTCAGCTCCTGGACCAAATTGCCCTAAAAGGCTTGCTGCATTAATTTAACCTTGAAAATTCAAGAAGATACTTACCTCAAGTTTTTACTTCCAGAGATACATGGCACACCATAGCTGGGGGCATCTTGGGCACATTGCTACCAGTCTAAGCTTGGCTTAGCTAAGGAACTGGTCTTTGGGGAAATAACCCATCTCTCTCCCCAAGATCTGAGGACCAGGCCTGGTTTCCATTCACCTACACTTCATTGGGAAAGGTGTGGTTTTTGGCCCCAATATGTTTCATTCCTTTCTTGCTCCCTTCTCCCTTTTCCCTTCTCTCCCCATATGTATTTTTTTCTCATAATCATGGGCAAGACAACTGTGTACAAGTCATTCCTGGACTCATGGTCATGTGCCTTAAACTTCCCAGTCAATCTTTCAAGTGAAATCTTGTCCCCACTTCATAAATAAAGCAAAACTGGTCCCCAGAATACAATGGATGTTGTTACTGAGAAGCAAAAGTAAAAAACACTGAGAAGGCAACATCTCTAGCAATTAGAAAAATGCAAATTAAAACTAAATACCATCTCATACTAACTATGATTTCAATTATCAAGAATATAAGTAAAAGCAAATTTTGGTGAGGATGTGGGGGAAAAAAAACACTCAAAACTTGTGGTGAGACTTCAAATTTGTGTAACCTCTGTGGAATGCAGTATGCAGATTTAAAAAAAAACACTAGGATTTTTGAACCAATTATTACATTTTTTGGCATATATACAAAGGAATTAATATCAGCATACTACAGTGACACAGCCACACCAATGTTTATAGCAACCCAACTCACAATAGCTAAGCTATGGGACCAAGCTAGATGCCCATCAACAGACAATGAATAGAGAAATTGTTGTATATATACACACAATAAAATATTACTCAGCCATTAAGAAGAATGACTCTATGACATTGCCAGTAAATAAATGGATATGGAGACTGATATGCTAAGTGAAAAAAGAGAATCCAAAAAAACCATAGGTGAAATGTTTTTGTTGGCATGTCCAGGCTAATGATTCAAAGCATTTATTCACAATAAATGAGGGAGGGAAAGAGGAGAAGTTAAGTAGATTATCCGAAGAAGCATTCAAGAAAGATAGAATAAATAGGAATAGAAATGACAGAAGAATGAATGTAACATACATTAGGTTGTATGCATATAAAAATATATAAATAAATTCCACCATCATATCCATCCACAACAATGAGATTCAAAATTAGAATAATTATAAATGAACACAATACCTTTATTTATTTTATTTATTTTTTTGTGGTGCTGAGGATCGAATGCAGTTTTTCACATGTGTCTGGCAATTATGAATCACAATTAGGAATTCCTGTGCTTGTTTAATTTTACCAAAATAAATTATATGACATATTTACTTAAGAAGAACAACTAAAATAACGTAAATTTAAAAATAACGAATAGGAACATAGGAATAAATTGATAGCATCATTGTCTGATAATGAAATTTCTTTAGGTATATTCCAGAATTTTCTGAGTCTCTCCCCAAGTGGAGTATGCAAAGGTGTTCAGTCCTGAAAATGAGGTAGAAGTCCAGAATGCTGCAAAGAGGAGCAGAAGGGACTGCACCCCTGTTGCACTGATATGCAGGTGAAGGAATCCAAGGATGCAGGTAATCTCAAGGAAGCCCATGGTTTAACTAGGGCAGAGAGGATCAGGGTGCCATGACCAAGGGTCTGTGCTAGCATTAAGTTCAGCTATTTATTTATTGGCACATATATGGAGTTATTCATAGAATTAGAAAAATCTGGTATTAGTTTTCCTGAATTCACAATGAAAGACAAATATATTTTTTTTCTCTCTTTAAAGAGAGAGACCCTTGACCCTCTCTTTACAATTAGTCTTGTCTGTAATATGTGAATTTTTTGCAACCCTGATATTTGGGGAGTAAGATACAGAACTCTGCTTTGAATCAGATCTGCTCTGTTTGCATCAAAACAAGCAGGCAGAGGTGAGCAGTTAATAATGCTATTTTTTTCTTTGTAAAGTGCAGAGTGTCCAGCACTAATTATGGATGCACCCCTGGTCAGATTCTTTTTTACTTTTGAGGAAAGTCATGTGAGCGCCCAGGGCCCAAGTTCCAGGTGAGGGTGGGGGGGGGGGAAGCTAGACAAAGTGCACAGGTTTGCCTTGGTCTGTGCAATGCTGCCATCATGTGACAACCACAGGTATTTCTCTTAAAAAATGCCTCACAAGAGAGCAAGGGAGCCCAGAGACAGCTGGGTTGTACACATGTCTGTGCTCTCTGATGTCTCTTTTGTTCTGATCCTTTCATTCTGCCTCCAGATGAAACTCAGAAAAAAATTAAGCTCTAATGTTGCCATCCAGGTCCAAGTCTCCTCTAGGGCACCTGCCGAGCCTGCTGGAAGCCTTCACCAATGGGTGCACTCATCATTGTCAGAGTTTATTTGGGACTTAATATTTCTTTTCTGTTGCTACTGTTTTTGTTTTAGCTCCCACCCCCAGGTAGCCCATGTACCAGTCAACTCCACTGGGCTTATAGTTCTTTTACAAGATGTATTGACAACTTCCCAAGAGACTAAAAGACCATATCCATTTATGTATTTTTACACAGATAAAAAAAAACAAAAATTCAGCACTCTTTTGTCGTGGTCTTAGTATAGGAAGTGGCCTAGGTGATGAAACTTTGAAGAATCAAACTCAATTATTCAGCATTAGAACAAAATAGAACTTAGAACTCTGTAACCAACCACACACATTCCAGAGAGGGTGCATCATTCCTCTCATTTAAATGGAGATGCACAAGAGAAAAATATGTTTTTATGATGTATGCAAACCTTCCATGGTTCTAGGCACAAAAATGTCCTGAGCATATTTACATGTTGTCTCAGCCTTCACACCAGGGTATCAGGAGGTATTTACAGGTATAAGAGAGCAATCCAGAGAAGAGCAATCCAGGTACGTCCTCATCTAGGATCACAGCTGGAATGTCTTTTGACCTTCCCCTTCTCTCTGTGTGTGTAGTGGTGGGCAGTAATTGCAGGCACCTGCAATGGCAGAATTAGGTTATATTGGGACATGTGTGGTAGGGTGGATATTTAAATATTGGATTCTAGTTTTTATACTGAAATAATTATCCAAAGACCTTATTCTGTAATTCAATGTATGGATGCCTATGCATATATTCATCTATTTCTAATCTGTGTATAAAAATTTTCAGTGGGAGTTTCACCTGTGGAAACAGCCATGATGGTTAGGGTTAACTGCTGTCCTACATGTAAGACAAATTCTTTGCAGAGCTTCTTGTAGACCATCAAGAAGCTACATTTTAATTCTGTCTCCTGTGGAAAGAGCAAGTGCACCACAAAACCCACAATGATATCTGTGGTCTGAGGTTAGCTGAGCCTTCTGGAGAATTGTCTCCACAGGAAAAACCTGGAGTTGGTCAGAATATGCCAGAACAAATACCCATGATTGGGAATCCTCTAAACTTTTAGAACTTTACCACTTGAATGACCTACATGCCCTTTCCAAAATAATCTGGACTGTATTATTTCTCCTGACAACAGAATAGGTGTGATATTCAGATTACATACAAGTAGAAATAACAGAAAAATAACATTCACATCAATGTCAGTATTTTTTGGGCTCTGAATATTTCTTTTGTAATGTTACTGTTTTTGTTTTAGCCATCTGCCTTAGGTAGCCCATGTACCAGTAAATTCCATTGGCCTCCTAGTTCTTTTATGAAAATTACATACAAACATACTCACCAGGAATGTTTTGACACAAAGAGAAGTAAGAGTTACATTAATTAAGAAAGTAAAATAGTATATATTTTGTATTAGTATGCCATACCACAAATCTCTATATCTCCATCAGGCAAGGAGCTGTGTTTTTTCATACATGAAGAATATTCTAGTAAGAAATGTCTTTTCTTGCAGTAGGTCAGCCTTTCAATGCTGTTTAAAGGTGATGTGATCCAGTTGTACATTCATTCAGCCAGGGGGAGGGACAGTGAATGTGTGTCCAAATGGGCTGCATTAGTTTCACAGGGCTGATGTAAGACAATGCACTGATGGGGTTACATAGAAATTTATTTGTTCTAATTTTAGAATTTGTATATCAAGGTAATTGCTGGAATGATTTTCTTTGAGGTGCACTCTTTGACATGTAGATTGCCATCTTCTGTCTCAATGTTTGCATGACATTTTCCTGGGTTTCTCTGTGTCCTTAAAATTCAATTTGCTCTAAACATTAAAGTTTGAGACACACTTGATTATACTTGCTGGGACCATTTGCATATTAAGTGATCAAATTAAGACTACCAATGATTTGAAAATAATATCCTCACTTAATAGTCCTAATTCAGTCTTTAATAAAGAGCTGTTTTGAGAATAGCTTAATTATTTTTTCCCAGTGCCCATGTAATATTATTCTTCAGTATGTTGCATACCCTGAACTTTAAAAAAAGCACTTGCCTTCTTTTTGCAGCCCATTGTTCTATTCTTTGATAGATGTTTAGGTAGTGATTTGATCAGGCCTGTTCTTTACTTGTGAAGCTGTGGGCTTTCCCTCCAATTTTTATTGAGCTATGATGGATATTCCTTTCTCTAATGACAAAACAGTAATCACAGCTTATTTTAATTTATTCTTTTATCTTATCATGACAGTTTTATTTACTTTTGTTTAATAGTAGCAATCTATTACAAAATCATCACTTTGTGATTAGGTGTTCTTGCCTATCTTACATTTAATATATTTGTATAATGGTAGACAGGTTTTCTTTGTTTGGATATTTAAGTGGCTATCAAGAATATTTGGTATTTTTAAAAACTAGTTATGTTTAATCTAAAGACAATATTCTGAATGCAAAGGTGTCAAGGATGATAATTTCAAAAAAAATCATGAAATGATGTAATCTTGGAGTAAAATATATTTTTGCTGCCAAGTGGCTGCACTTATGTAAAGATTTATGAAGAATTTTTTTGTAAGTATAAGAAGAAGCTTTTTTGTTTTGATGTTCACAAAAGATATTTCTAAGACAATTTGCTAAATAGATTTTAATTGAAATTATGTAAGTAATTGTGGCATACACTTTTTTCTCCCCTAATTTAAAACCCATGGAATCTCCTCTTTAAGCCCAGTTTTTTATTTGTCCAACTAGGTCTACAAAAACAGTGTTTTAATGCAGACTGTTTTTAAGCTTATTTAGCATGTATTTCTACTTTTGTTATTGAAACAGGAATACAAACCTGAAATATATGTAAAAGTCATGTTTTAAAATTCTAAAATTACTAGTGACCTTAGAAAATGTGACAGCTGCTATCACTTTTCATTAGTAATTTATGAAAAGTAATTTATATATTCACTTTATATTGATTTTAATCATAACAGATGCTTTTCAAGTTTGGGTAAAACAAAAAAAATGAAGAATCAACATTTCATCATCTTAAAAAATTGTTAGGCTGAGCAAATGGTAGTGCAGAGTTTCATAGAACCATTCTGGAAGATACCACTAAGAAAATGTTCCAAACTTTTGGAGTATTTTACATAAATGTTCCACAGTTTGCAGTATTGAACACAGTATGATAGGTAAAGGTGTCAGAAGTGCTAGAGAGAAATTTGTACTAGGGATGGGGAGGTAGATGAAATTAAGCTTCTTCTTAATTTTTATCAATTACAGCATAATTCATGGAGAAATAATCATTCTAACTTGATAGCAAATAAATATCTATACACTTATTAACTTGTGATCTAGCTTTATTTTTAATATAATATTTATTCAAAAAGTGTGAAAGGATATAAAATGAAAAAAATTTAGTTTTATGAGGTTATTTTTTTTAATTTGCAGATTAACTCCAAAGAGTGTTTAATTTTGAATGATCTAATGAAGTAAAAATACTGTTAAGGCTTTAGCTTCATGTACCATCGAACAAATGGTAGAACATTGTAGTGGTAGTTTTGTTTTTGTTGTTGTTGTTGTACAAAGAGATGAAATGAGACTGATTATGAATATTTACACATCTGCAAAGCCATTTAGGTTTCTAGTGTCCACCAGAGTGTCTGCCTACTTATTGGTTGGCTTGGTTATGAAACATTTAGAAAGCCCTTCACTACTTGTTTTACAAGCAGCTTTTTCATTTTTTTCGTACAAATCTTCATTAATTGCATGTATGAAATTAATCATCCAGCTAAGAAAGGGAGTATTACACTTACTACTCAGTGTATATATGTATGTTTTTGTGCTGTGTATGTGTGTGTGTGTGTCTGTGTATTTGGGCATGTGTATTTTTTTAAAAATTTTATTCAGAAGTGAGGTAAGGGTTTCAATTCAGTCATGGCCTCTTCCTACACCTATTGTGCCTGGGATGTTTCAGAAGTCCTTACTAATATTGCAGGTATTTCTTTCTCTTTTCTATGCTGTGATTATTATAAGCCAATAAATAGAATAAATATATCTCAGAGATGTCAAGTTTTATCTCACTTATTGGCCATCTGTAGGCCTAAGTGAATAATCAGTGTTTTTTTTTTAATTTTTTTTGGCAAAAGCAGATTTTAAGTTCCTTAATATGAGAATTTGTGACCATTTAGCAGAACTTGTCCCCATGGGTATGACTACCAATAGAATATGTATGATATAATATTATGGCATGACTTGGTAATAGGAATAAAAGTAGTTTAACCTGATTTATTTATTTATAATTATATATTTTATACATATTTAATATACATATAATTATATACTTATATATTTATAATTTTGAATATATGAATCTCTCTGTCTCATATACATATATGTTTATAATATTGTCTTTAAGATAAGCAAGGTTTGGGGATGGTTTGGGGTGAGTGTAATGGTGAAAAGACCAAAGACAATTGCTGAATTTTTGACTTGAGCACTCTAGGGTAGTTGCTGATACCCAATCCTGTATGGGGAAGAAAGACCACATGAGGCAAGGAAAAGTGTGCTAGTCTTGAAGAAGGCTTTTGTGTTGATGTTGTGATTTCTTCTAGATATCCAATTGAACATGTCTGAAGGTGACAGGAGAGGACTGGGAAGAAAATGAATATTTGGGAGGCAGAGGAATTTGGAAAATACTGCCATGAGACTGAGCATGACCCTGGGTGTGGGTGAATATATAGAAGTACAGGGACCATTTTTCTGAGTTAGGGCTCAGAGAAACCTATATTTATCAATGGAGAAGAAAAGTCTATGAAAAAGGCAGAAAGCGAGAGCATCCAGTTAAGGAGATAGAAAACCAGGGAAATGTAATTACATGGATTTTTTGAAGAGGTGAATTTAAAAAGAAAGGCAGAACCTTGTGTTCTGGAAACCACTGAAAGTGAACTAGAGGGTGGCAAAGGAGAGACCTTGAGATTTGGCACCATAGTGGTTTATGATGATCTCAGTGAAATCCCTATTTTTAGGTTGTGGGAACTGAGGGCAATTGGATGATTTATGGAAAAATTAAGGTCAGCTTAGTGAAGGCAATAGCTGGAGATTGTTTTTCTAATTACGCACAATGAGAAAAAGGGAGACTTAGTCAGATGTTAACATTTATGATCTCTGAGATGTGGAAAGAGATAATTCATGCAATTGCTTATTTGTGGCTGCAGAAATCTTTCTTCTATTACCATGTCTGCTACCTACACCCTGAAGTTGATTTTTTAAAAGAAATATGGAAGCCACATAGTAATTTCTGGATAGTAGGAAGGATGATGGGGCAAGAGATGAAAGTAGAAGATAGATAATTAGATATGATCACTGTGTACCATGCATTTGGAGTTATTATGCTCAATTCCATTAACATATGCAATAAATATTTGTTAATTAAAAACAAATTAAAACTAATTATTCTATTTGATCACTGAAAGGTAGGCACTCAACACTGAGGGAGAGTGTATTCTTATGGTTTGTTTCCTGCTTGTGAAAATGGTCACTGTCAATCACCTGTAAAGAAAACTAATTAAATAAGTGGAGATTCCTTGGAAAGCTGGGAATGGAACCACCATTTGACCCAGCTATTCCCCTTCTCTGACTATACCCAACAGACCTAAAAAGAACATACTACAGAGACACAGCTACATCAATGTTCATAGCAGCACAATTCACAATAGCTAGATTGTGGAACCAACCTAGATGCCCTTCAACAGATGAATGGATAAAAAAAGTGGCATTTATACACAATGGAATATTACTCAGCACTAAAAAATAACGAAATCATTGCATTTTCAGGGAAATGCATGGCATTAGAGCAGATTGTGCTAAGCGAAGTTAGCCAATCCCTAAAAAACAAATGCTGAATGTCTTCTCTGATATAAGGGAGGTGACTCAAAACAGAGTAGGGAGGAAGAGCATGAAAAGAAGATTACCACAAAAGAAGGAAAAGAGGTGGGAGGGAATGGGAGGGAGAAGGGCAATTGCATGGAAGATGGAGGGAGATCCGAATGGTTTCACAAAATACATATATGGACATATATGACGGTTTGAGGGGGAAGGAAAGAAAAAAAAGAGAGAGAGATAAGTGTCCTAGTAGAATGGGTAGAGAGATGTGATGGGAGGGGAGGGAAAGGGAGGGGCATAGGGAGGGCAGAAGAATACAACTGACACTAGGATTTCTGTATGTATACACATGGATGTATAACCAATGTGATCCTGCAATCTGTACACATGGAAAAATGAGAATTAATACCCTTTTTGAATCAAATGTATGATATGTCAAGATCATTGTATTGTCTTGAGCAACTAATAAAAAAATAAAATAAAATTTAATCTTAAGTAAAGCTATACATATCAGTTTGTATTCCAAGTCAAATCTTTATTTCCTTGAACTGGGTGAGTTAATTCTCGCCAGTGGGAGAAAAATAGCTCATCTTTAAACCATTTTCAATGTTTTCAAGGCAACTGTGGCACAAATAATCAAAGTCTTATATTAATAATGTCAACTTACTGTCAACAGAATTGCAGGAAGCAAAAAATGAAGTCAAATGCAGGTGAAAAACTGGAAACTACAAATATATAAAAAATAAACCAAATAATTTTTTGTTATCAATTTCTAATTTTATTACATTTTACTGAAAAATTACATGATATTAATTTGATATTTTAACATGTGTTGAGACTTATTTTGGGGCCTATCCTATGATTTGTCTTGGAGACTGTTCCATGCACTGATGAGAAGAATGTGTATTCAAGCTTTCACAAGACAGCTGGACCTGCTAGCATCTTCATCTTGTGCATCACAGTCTCCAGAACTTTGAGAAAATAAAATTATGTTATTTGCTAAAAAGTAATAATAATTTTGGAAGGAATAGTATGGATTTGTAATGCCTTGTTGTCACAGCATGATGAGGTTACCTGATGGTCACTGAAATATTTAAAGTGCTACAGTCCATCCATTGTCAAAAGTCATTTGTGCCTGGTTCATTCTTTGGGAATGTAATACTTTTTCCTTATTCCTTCATTATTTGTTGCAATCAAGTCACTGAAACTGACCATCTTCCTCCTTCATATGTTAAGGCTCATTTTTAATTTATCTTATGAGATGCTAGAATCAGCACTTTCTCCAGGGAAATATACCTTTTTACTGGTATTTTTAGGGAAACGTGTAATTTTTCAGGTCCAATGCAAAATGAAAACTTAGACTCCCTGTCTAAAAGCAGGTGACCTGTGCCATTGACATCATGCCACAGAAATCTATTTCTTTCTTCTGTGATCTACTCATATATCATGGTACAGTTTGTCTGTCTTTTAATTGTCCTTTTTATTATAACATTTTTAATTATTAGTAAGACTTCTAACATTCATCTTTAAGTATACCACATCAATTCTAAATGCAAACTTACTAACAAGTCACATTGTAGAGCTTGCACATACATGTTGGATTCATTAATACCAAAGAAGTGAATATGTTACACAGAACCAGTGCAATTGTTTTTACTACACCTTGATAACTGTGAAAGTTTGTCCACCTGTTTTGTTAATGAGTTTGAAATAACTGGAAGAAAAGTGACTGTGGATCACCCTATTTTCCCTTATCCTCAGCTGGAGAGATGGGCTGATACAGTGAAGTACCTTGAGTAACAAAGCTGTCTTCTTTCTATATTTAAGTCTAATTCTGGTTGGACATTAATGTGTGGTCTCCCTGGGTTTTATCATTTTCCCTTTTTTTACTTACGTGTGGATAGGACATGGTCACATTGTACCCAAGTTTCTCTTAGCTCCCATATTTCATTGGCCCACTGGACTTCTATGTTGATGGGAATAAAATCTCAGTATGCATGAGGTGGCCAAATGCGATATACCTGCAGGTTACATTTGTGTGCTGTGTTCATACCTGTGGTCCATTGTCTTCTTTGAATTTACTTATGAAAAGTAAGTAGTAAGATATAATCAATAAAAATTATGATAGCAATAGCACAATATTCAATAAAGGACAGGTACACTTTGAGAAGGAATCCTTACTGTGTAGAAGAGCATCATGGGGCTAGGCCTCCTTTCTCTGTCTTCTGCCTCCTCCTCTCTCTCCAACATTCTTCCCTCCCTCCATCACTTGCTTCCTTCATTCCTCTCTTGCACAATAGTAAGAACACTAAGTAGGATATATGTACTCTGAAAACATATATAAGTGAACATTATAGTATTGTAAAGTGTAAGTACAGAAGTATTCTGCAAATATCTAGAAGTTGTTTATCTTATACAGTTAAACTTTTATATCCATTGAAGATTAGCACCCATTTTACCTGAACCACCTTCCTTTGGAAACAACATACTACTCTGTTTCCTTTTGTTTTTGCCACTAGGGATTGAATCCACAGCACTTAACCACTGAGCCACATCCCCAGAGTTTTTATTTATTTATTTATTTTTAATTTAGAGACACAGTCTCACTAAGTTGCGTGCTTAGTGCCTGGCTAACTTGATGAGGCTGATTCTTAACTTGTGATCTTGCCACCTCAGCTTCTCAAACCACTGGTATTCAAGGTATGTCCCAATGTGCCCAGCTCCTGTACTGGTTTTCATAGGGATTTTTGTGTGTGTGTTTTAGACTTTATACTCTTCTCAGGTGATGTGTAAGTAATTTCTATCATTCTAACAGTTAAAATATTTCCATGTCCATGAATTAGTGTGCTGTGCAGAAGCTTTTGGTTTAATAAAATTATACTAGTCTGTTTATGGTTCTGTCCCCTGTCATTTTACTGTCATAGCCAAAGCACCATTTCCTAAAGCAATGTTGTAAAGTGTTTCTTCTGTGTTTTCTTTAATATTTTGCTCACAAACTTATGCTCTTCTTTCTGTCTTTTTTTTAATTTAGATTGAAAAATAGCAACTTCATTTGCTTATGTGGTATAGCATGATATTTTGATTCATACAACACTGTGTAGTGATCAAATCAGAGTAAAGTTCATATTTGTCACCTTAGTAGGATGGGAAGAGATTAGTAAATGAAACCCAAGCATTTTCTTCCAGGAATTTTACAGACTCACATCTCACTCTTATATATATATATATATATATTTTTTTTTTTCTGACTTGATGTTTTGATATGGTGTAAGAAAAGTCTTGGTTTTCTTTCTTCCCCATGTGGACATAGAGTGTCCTCAGCACCATTTGTTAAAGAGACTATCCTTTATCCATTCTGTATTATTGACCCCCTCCTTAAAGATGATTGTGAAGTGAATTTCTGGGTTTATCCTTGTTTTTTTTTTTTTTTTCTGTGCATTGGTCTGTACGTTGCCTTCTATTTCAGTACAACAGTGTTTTAATTTTTATAGTTTGCAATTTGTTTGATTCTATCTTTTTGGCATTTGTTACAATTATCTATACATAATAGTATAATGCATTGGCACAGCATGCATAAATGGAGTATAACTTCTCGTTTTTCTTGTTGTACATGATGTAGAATTACACCAGTCTTGTAATTATATAAGTATGCAGGGTAATAATATCTGATCCATTTCATTATCCTTCAAAACCTCATACCTCTTTTTCTCCCTACTCTTTTCTCTTTCTAATCCAAAGTGCATTTAATCTTCCCTAGTCCCTTTGATTGTGAATTAGCATCTGCACACCAGATAAAATATTCAGCACTTGGAACTTTTTTGTTGGTTTTTTAGCTTAGCATGGTATCCTCAATTTCCATTCATTTGCTGGCAAGTGGCATAATTTCATTCTTTTTAGGGTTGAGTAATATTCCATACACACACAACCCCCCCACACACATATGTGTGTGTATTTGTGTGTGTGTGTGTATGTATATGTGTATGTGTGTGTGTATATATATATATATATATATATATATATATATGTATATCACATTTTATTTATGTATTCTTCTGTTAAAGGGAGCTAGGTTGGTTCACTAGTTTAGACATTGTGAAATGACCTACTCTACATTGGTGTGACCACCAGCAATGTATGTGTGTACTTTTTCTCCTATATCCTCATGAACACTATTATTGCTTGTATTCTTGATAATTGTCATTATGACTACATTCTAGTGAAATGAAGTATTGAAATAGATTTGATTTGGATTTCTCTAATTGCTAAAAATGATGGTCTTTTTTATATGTTTTTTGATCAATTGTATTTCTTTGTGGTGAGCCGTTCCTGCGGACTGTGGTCGCCATTACATGATGGCGCTGGCTCCGTTGTGGTCTGTGAAGGACAACTCCATATCAAAGAGAGTTGGCGTGTTCCCAGCTCCTTATCAGAGAAAGTTGGCGTGTCATTTTCTAGCACCCTGTGAGAAGGGTACACGTGGCAGCTTTGCATTGGGGTTCGAGGTGCTTTATTAAGGCTGGGAGGGGCATCCAATTATTATTCCGGGTAGTAGAAGAATTATTAGAAGAATATCAAGGGCCTGAATAAACTGCTGAAAGAAGATTCCTGAGTCGCGTCTTCCTTGCGGGCAAGGGGGTCGTGACAAGTGGTGCCGAGACCCGGGAGAAAAGAAACAAAGAAACACCCAGGAACCAGAACTTTCAGCAGTCAGGGAGGCGCGCCGGTAAGTCCCAGGTAAGGTGGGACCCGCTGTTAAAAAGCGGAGGCTCCTCTATACATAAAGAGGGAGCATTAAAAGGTACCTGCTCCTCTGTAAAAAGAGAGGGCGTTATATCTCATAGCAATTGCACTCTGTATTTTCGTTTTTGTTTTCTGTGTATGTTCGTTTTGTTTTGTGTACTTTCACTTTCGATTTCTGTGTTTTCTTGTGTTGCGTTATGGGTGCTGTGACTTCAAGTCCACTCCTTCTAGCCCTCGATGGCCTTTTACGTTCCAAGGGACTGGAGGTGAAACGCAGTACCTTAGAGAAATTTTTACAGAGGGTAGATACAGCTGCACCGTGGTTTGCATTTTCAGGCAGCCTCACTACACCCAGCTGGGATAAATTAGGCAAAGACCTTGACTTTGCTCGTGAGCAGGGCATGCTAGAGGGCGGGGTGATACCCCTCTGGAAGATGGTCCGTAGTTGTCTTACGGATGACCGATGCCAAGAAGCTCTTGTTAAAGGGCAAGAGGTTTTAGAACAATTACATGAGGAAAAATCAGAAACAACAGAGAGCGAAGTGTCTCAGGAAGAGGGGAGTGTGCGGGGCGTGGAGAACGGGAGGAGACTGTATCCAGATCTCAGTGTGCTGCGCACGCCCCCATGCGAAAGTGGGTCAGAGACAGAAAACGCTGAGGAGGAGGAGATAAGAACGCTGTCCCGGCAGTTAGGGAGTTTAGGTACAGGGAACAGAGATAAGCAAGGGCTCAAGAACAGACGGCCTCCTGATCCACCTCCGTATGGCGGGGGTGTTTCAGGCTGCCGCTGCTTTCCTCTGTTCCTCAGGGCTGGCATATCATTGCTATTGACATTAAAGACTGTTTCTTTTCTATTCCTTTGCATCCTAAAGACTCACAGCGTTTTGCCTTCACCCTTCCCTCGTGTAATCACGAGGAACCAGATCAAAGGTTTGAGTGGGTTGTTTTACCACAGGGAATGTCTAACAGTCCTACAATTTGCCAGATGTATGTAGGGAAGGCACTCGCACCTCTCAGACAACAATATCCTTCCATTAAGATTATTCATTATATGGATGATGTATTATTGGCAGCCAAATTACAACAGTCAGTTTATGAGGCCTATAAAGACCTGGTGAAGTTGTTAGCTCAGTATGGATTACATATTGCACCTGAGAAGGTTCAAACAGGGGATTCTATTCAGTATTTGGGAGCGACGATTGGATATGACATATTAAAACCACAAAAAGTTACTATAAGAACTCAAGATCTCCAAACTCTAAATGATTTTCAAAAACTGTTGGGAGATATTAATTGGATAAGAGGTTATTTACATATTCCTAATATCGTGCTCCAGCCTTTGTATGCTATTCTTAAGGGTGATCCAGATCTTACTTCCCCTCGTACCCTCACTAAAGAGGCCAGAGCGGCCCTTATAAAAGTAGAAGAAGCTATACAACATGCCACTCTATGCAGGCTCCAGAGTGATAAACCTTTCCAGTTATGTGTGCTTGCCACTATGCGGCAGCCTACTGGAGTACTGTGGCAAGATGGGCCTTTACTATGGATCCACCCACATGTATCCCCAGGAAAATCTTTAGAATACTATCCTGATGCTGTTGCAGCGTTAGCACTTAGAGGGATTCAACAGAGCATTCAATTTTTTGGACAAGCACCTTCTTCTCTTATCATACCCTATTCTAAAGTTCAAATTAATATTTTGTGTGCTACTCTAGATAACTGGGCTATTCTATGTTGCTCGTTTCAAGGGAATATTGATAATCATTACCCTTCTCATCCATTACTCCATTTTGTTAAAGAGCATCCTATCATTTTCCCTAAAGTAACTTCACCCACTCCAATTCCAGGGGCTGTTAATATTTTTACTGATGGCTCTAAGTCTGGAATGGGAGCTTATGTGATTAATGACTCTCCCCCTGTCCAGCATCAATTTGCTCCTGGAAATCCACAATGGGTAAAATTGCAAATTGTCATTGAAGTTTTTAAACAGTGTTCTTTTCCTTTCAATCTCATTTCGGACTCCATCTATGTGGTGCAGGCGCTCAAAATTCTGGAGGCTGTAGGAGCTATTAGTGACACCCATGCTGTGTCTGCTTACTTTAATCAGCTTCAACAGCTTATCCGTAGCCGTACTGCCCCCTTCTATCCAATGCACATTCGGGCTCACACCTCTCTTCCTGGCCCGTTATCACAGGGTAATGCCTGTGCTGACTCGGCAACTAGAAGCCAGTTGGTATGCTTGGCCTCCTCCTTAGAAGAAGCTAAATTGTTTCATCACAACTTTCATGTCAATGCTATGACACTGCGTAGACGTTTTTCCATCTCCAGAGCAGATGCTCGTCAGATAGTATTACAATGTCCCCATTGTGTCACATTTCTTCATCCTCCTACTTATGGTGTAAACCCACGAGGATTGAAGCCATTGGTCGTCTGGCAAATGGACGTAACTCACATGCCTGACTTTGGTAACCTCAAATATGTACATGTTTCTATTGACACATACTCTGGAATTATTCATGCTTCTGCTTTATCGGGAGAAAAGGCACGTAATGTCATTACTCATTGCTTAGAGGCATGGGCAGCATGGGGTGCACCTGCATCCCTTAAGACTGATAATGGACCTGCTTATACTGGCAGACAGTTTACATCTTTTTGTTCTACTATTGGAGTACAACTTGCTCATGGGTTGCCTTACAATCCTCAAGGGCAAGGCATTGTTGAACGTGCCCACCGCACCTTAAAAGAAACCTTAGAAAAACAAAAAGGGGGAATAGGAGTTGACCACACTCCTAAAGAACGCCTGTCCTTAGCTCTTTTTACCATTAATTTTTTGAATTTGGATATTCATGGCCGCTCTGCGGCCGATAGACATGTGTCCCCTCAGCCCTCTGTGACTGGCTATGTTAAGTGGAAGGATGTTCTTACGGGCCAATGGAACGGCCCTGACCCCGTGCTGACATGGGCACGAGGATCTGTATGTGTTTTTCCCCAGGATCGCACGGAGCCGCTGTGGATCCCTGAACGCCTGACAAGAAGAGTCTCGAGATCTACTAACCAGCAGCAGGAGGTGCCACAACAGCCCCATGATGAGGAGCTTCATTCTGATGAGTGCTCTGGCTCTGATGCTGGTGCCAACGGTACAGATGGCACCAATGCAGTGGTGGGCAGTGGCACGGGCATGGCCAATGCCAATGCCAGTTCATAGTAATTCTAGTGTCCTCCCCACTCTTTTTTCTACCTCATGTGAGATGTCTGCTCCTTGTACCTCTCCTAGAGGGGACATGGAAAATATTTTTAATCAGTCTCAAGTTAATCTCACAGGAGTTTTTTGTTTCAGTCTTGGGAACACTAATTGTATTAGCCTTAAGACCAAAAATTTGACTAACTGGGAGGACCCATTGCGGTCCAGTCGAGTCTCAGGGAGTATTCTCAGTGCTGTATTGAGCCAAGTAGTTTCAGGGAAACAATCAGGCTCAGGGACCCCCGCAACTAGCTCTGTTTTAAACATAACTACTTTAGCTATTATCTCCGAGGTATTAATCCCAATGCCTCCTTCTTCTAATAGTACTTGCTATGCCACTCATTTCAAGGCCTCTCCCTACTGTACCCCTAATTTTGGTTTTCCCCCGACATTTACGCCTTGTCAGGATCATTCTTGGGAGAAACATCAAGTTGCTAAAGGTTTCTCCTTTCCCCCCCCCTCTGAAGAGATATGTTTATAACTTTAACAACAATGCCAACTCCTCTACAGGAACAGGTTGGTCCTGGTTTCAATGGCTAATTTCCAATGAGAAGGGGGCTTCAGCCGATATTTCCGCATTGGCTCAATTACTAGGAGCCAAAAGTTGGCTGGCTAATGTTTCTGACACTACTAAGGAGAGTGAACGAGGTAATAGGCTTACATCTGTTTCGTTCAACTCTCTGTTACATTATGCCACATTGCCTCCTGCAATGGTCTGTATCCAATCCCCGTTCCTTTTCCTTTTAGCTAATCACACCTCGTCGGGGATGCTGGATTGTTCTCATACTACCTGTTTCTTATCTGAGTGTTGGAATGGTTCTTGGACTGTAGCAGTAATTATGAAAATTCCAACTTTTGTCCCAATCCCAGTCACTGCGGATCCAGATAAATTTCCTATTGTAGAGCTACTTAGAGTCCGCAGAGATTTTGGAATCACGGCAGCTATAGTGACAGCCGTGGCGGCATCTGCTGCTGCAGCAGTTACGGCCGGAGTAGCCATGGCCAGTCAAGTACAAACTGCTGCCACCATTAATCAAGTTGTTCAACAAACGTCCACTATACTTGAATCGCAAAATGCGATTAATCAAGATATTTTGTCAGGGATTTTAGCTACCAACCAGAGAATAGATTTTCTTCAAGCTCAGGTAGAAGAATTGGCTGACCTAGTACTTTTAGGCTGCATTGACCAACGTGCACATTTATGTATAACCTCTGTCAGATTTAATGATTCCAGAAATGCTTCCCACATCATTGGTGGATATCTGGCCGGAAATTGGTCCATGGAAGCGGAAGACATGATCCAGTCTCAACTAACCCAGATAGCTGTCTTAAATAGTACCCGTGTCGATCCCGTGACTCTGGGTCAATTCACCAGTTGGATATCTTCTGCTTTTTCCTTTTTTAAAGAGTGGGTGGGAGTAGGCATTTTTGGTGCACTGTGTTGTTTTGGTATGTTCCTCTGTTTGTGGTTTCTCTGTCGCCTTAAGGCTCGTAGTGCTCAAGATAAGGCTATGATCATACAAGCTCTTGCTGCTTTAGAAACTGGCAACTCGCCACAGGTCTGGCTTGCGCATCTTAAGCACTAAACTTTTGACATGGTCATTGCACCCCAAGTTATTATAACATTGCACTGGGATTGACATGTCTTTCCTCGTTATTCTCTTAGTGTCAGAAAGCCCTTGCACTCTGCCGGTCTTGCTACCATTGCACGCAGATGGGTTTCTACACTAGTGCCTTTGACATGGTCGTTGCACCCCAAGTTATTATAACATTGCACTGGGTACGACATGTCCTTCTTTTGTCTTTCTCTTAGTGCTGGAAAGCCCTTGCACTCTGCGGGTCTTGTTGCCATTGCACGCAGAAGGGTTTCCACACTGGTCTTTATCTATCACTTTAAAGTCCGTGCCTTTCTTTCAGGGTGCTGCCAACTTGTTTGTAGTTGTACCTCTGCATGGCCACAGTTCAACCTCAGCTATTCCCTCTTACTCACCATCGTCACGATACAGGATGCGAGGCAAGGCACTGCACTTGAGTGATCCATTGAGAAGAGGGACCTCAAGGGGAGCATGTCCTATTGCATGCGGGTTTGACGTGTCTCCGCCACGCCCCACGAAAAAAGGCGTCGGCTGATATGGTGTCAGGTCTGGGGAAGGCGCCCCCTGGGGCTGGCCCATACTATGCAGCCACTTTTGCACAGTGGGATAGGACCTCTACTCTCGCCTGTATTGTCTTAGTGAAACAAAAAGGGGGAGCTGTGGTGAGCCGTTCCTGCGGACTGTGGTCGCCATTACATGATGGCGCTGGCTCCGTTGTGGTCTGTGAAGGACAACTCCATATCAAAGAGAGTTGGCGTGTTCCCAGCTCCTTATCAGAGAAAGTTGGCGTGTCATTTTCTAGCACCCTGTGAGAAGGGTACACGTGGCAGCTTTGCATTGGGGTTCGAGGTGCTTTATTAAGGCTGGGAGGGGCATCCAATTATTATTCCGGGTAGTAGAAGAATTATTAGAAGAATATCAAGGGCCTGAATAAACTGCTGAAAGAAGATTCCTGAGTCGCATCTTCCTTGCGGGCAAGGGGGTCGTGACATTTCTTCTTGTATGAAGTGTCTGTTCAGTTCCTTAGTCCATTTATTGATGGGTTATGTCTCTTTTTTGGCATCAAGATTGTTTAGCTCTTCATATATCTTGGAGATTACTGCTCTATTTGATGTGTGTGTGACCCCCTCCTTGAGGGGTGGGTTAGTGGCGGGAGGCTTGGGCTCCCAGTACTTGAAGAGGATGTGGCCCTGCCGACCCCCTCCCTGAGGATGCCCAAGACACAGGACACGGAGAGAGCATGGTCCCCAGGGATATCCCCTGGGGTTCCCAGAACTTGAAGAGGGCACTCTGGACTTTGACAAGCTGGACCCCCTGCTCCTTACGGGTTGAGCAAATGACGCCCCCTTAATGCTGCCTCTGTTCCTTCTCCAGCTACCTCTGTTGCCCATGCTTCCCTGTGTTGCACAAACCTGAGCGCCCTGGCTGCTCCTGTGTAAGCGGGCTCTTGGGGAGCAGCCTCCAGCCTGACTTTTATTTAATTTATTTATGTTTCTAATAGGGAAGAAACAGTTGTGTGTGCATGTGTGTTGTGTTTGTTTTTGAAAGAAATGTGAAGAAGAAGAAAACATACTATGCCTTTTCCTTGCTCTGGCTACCCCCTTCTGTCCTTCTGACACTCCTGCCCCCTGCCCTTTTGTTCTTTTGTTTTTGTTTTTGTTTTGCTGTGGGTCCACATTCCTGTTTGTAATCCTTTGTTCTCCCAGTTTTCTGTTTTCAGAATAAGTTTCCCTTGTGTTTAGGATAGACAGCTTTTATAGATATATCTCTATTATACATAGTTTTCTAGTGTTTTGACCATGTATTTAGTCAAATGCTTTTCCTGCAATTATTGAGATAATTTTCTGATTCTTGCCTTTACATCTATTTACTTGAAAAATGTTTATTTATTTTCATGTGTTGAACCAACCCTGCATCACCGGGACAAACCCTACTAATCGTGTTGTAATATCTTTTTAATATAATTTTGTATGTTGCTTGCCATAATTTTAATGAGAATTATTACATCTTTGTTCATCAGGAATACTGGTCTGAAATATTCTTTCCTTGATTTGTCTTTATCTGGTTTTTGCATCAGGTTAATAATAGTTTCATAGAAGGAGGTTAGAAGGTTTTGCTATTTTATTTTTCATAAAATAATTTTAGAACAATTGGTGTTCATTCTTCTTTCAACTTCTTGTAGAACTGGGCTGATAATTCCTCTGATACTGGGTTTATCTTAGTTGTTAGGCTTGTGATAAACCTGGCTTGGGAGAATCAATGTAGTACACTCAAGACTTCAGGCTTTAGAGGAGAAATGACTACCCTAACATTAGCTTGCTTTGACAAATGTTAGCTGTCAAAAAACAATATATTTTTAAACATTTTTTGTTTTCACCAGGAGAAAACTGACACCTCCAAGACTCTTTTCTTTAAAATGTGTGTGTGTGTGTGTCTCCAGAGTTTTGTGGTCACTTAGTAAAACTGCATTAAATAACACAGCCATGACTCCAATTTGGGTATTTTACTCAAGGTTTTTAGACCAGATCTTAAATTTTTGATCCAAAGAACACTTAAAGTAGCTATAATTTCTGTCAGAGTATCTACAAGGAAGTATAAAATGATGGGGTAAAATATTTTAATAATCTAACTCTCCAATATTATCAAATTTATTTCCAATGGAATTTAATGTTATTCATACTCTTGACATAATGCTCCTGAAATAAAGGTAAAAAGCTTTGAAATAAATAAAACACATGAGGATCACTCAAGGAAAGTGACAGAGTCCCATGGGAGCAGGATGTATATCATGAAATGCTTCTGAATTAAAAGCTAAGTTCCATGAGAAGTGGAATCAAAAATTTTCGTGCACGCACACACATTTGGATAATTACTATAGTAAAATATTTACGTGTTTGTAAAGTAGGAGAATATAAGAAAATCACAGTGTTAAGAAATAGGAAAATAAGGGAAGCACTATCATAAACATCATGCTGAATTTAGCTGGAAATTCAAATGTGAAGCCTAGAGATGTTTTGTAGAAAGCAATGAAGTTAAGCAAATAGACCATCAGTTCTCTTGCTGCTGAGGACAGAATAGAAGGCAATAGTTTACACACATATTTTTAATAAATTCAATAAAAATTCTTCATTTCAAGGGAAACTAATAAACCAGGCTGTGGTAGAAGAAACTTTCAAGTTGAACTTGTTAAACTGTTCTTCAGACATCTATGACTGAGAAAGGAAAATGACAATTTCCCATGAATAAATTCAGTAATAACAGAAAGTCTTCTCAGATAAATGGCTACACTTTGAATAATGCTGCAGTATTCCTTAACTCTGGTGCCTCATCTAGAATAGTCACTCAGTGCCTGAAAGACTCATGGGTACAAAGTAGGTACCCAGGACTTTGAGTTTTCTTCAAGAAAATTTTTCTTTTTTTCCCAAGCTTTGGCCATCCTGATATCAATGTATGGATTGAGATATTTGGGGCAAAGTTGTACTCTGATGATCCAATTACCTTTCTCTTTAAAATTCCCAAAAAAAACCTTCTATACAAAATGCTTACTTTAAGAGTAGAGGAAGGAGACTAGGGAGAAGGAGAAGGGAGAGAAGAGGAGGAACTGGAGCCTGAAATGGAGTAAATTATATCCCATGCATTTATGATTATGTAAAAACAAACCCAACTATTATGTACAATAATACAAGCAAAAAGTATATATGTAGAGGATGAAGTTGGGACTCAGTGGTAGAGCACTTGCCTAGCATGTGTGAGATACTGGGTTTTATTCTCAGCACCACATATAAATAAATGAATAAATAAATATCCATCAAAAAAAAAAGAAAAGAAAATGCTTACTTTACTTGAACATCCAAAGTCTGCTGTCATTCATGAAATGAATTTAAATTGTCTTTGAAAAACATATTTCTTTAAAGTTTTCAGTGAACAAAATAATTCTTTGGTATTTGGGTAAAAAATAAGTAAAAATTCATTTGAAAGTTTAAATATTTTTCAAGAAAAGACAAAATAATTTTAAATTATCATAAACTGCTTTTATTACAGAAAAGTCAGTAATGTGATAGAAAATAATTTGGTTTTTATTTCTGTTGTCATGTTTCTTTTTCTTTTTTTTTCTTTTTTTTTTTGTGTTCCTAGCAAAACAATGTAAGGCCTCTCACTATACCCCAGATATATATGGCTTGGTGTATAAGAATATAAATTTTTATAAATCCCAAACTAATGTTTCATGTGAGTGTGTATACTCTTACAATATATTTTCAGGTCTTTCAATTGAAAACAGTTTAGAGTAATGATACCCTATATAAATGGATATGCTTCTCATAGAGCTTTATTTTCCAAATGACTTGTTTCTGAGAAGTAAATATGAAGAATGAACTGAGACATCTTCTCTTAGAAAGAAATGAAGGAAGGGATGGAAAATGAGAAAAAATAAGAAAATAACCAATGAAATGAGGAAGGAAGAAAGTAGACAAGAGAGAAAGGAAGGAAGAAATTTAACTAATGGTTTTTCTCATTTGGGAATGGAGATAGGTTAAAGCACCTTCTTCCTGATGCAGCCAGTTTTTCTTTCAATTTCCCCTTTCCATTGTAGTCTATCTTCTCATTCTCTCACCCTTATCATATTGAATATTTAGCAGATATACATTGTCATTATGAACCAATCTGTGCTTGAAGATAATTTCTTCAGCTACTGTACAGTCCAGCTTGTCCATGAGCATGTAGTTTAAAAACTGTGGAAAAAAATACTGATGCCAGTCATGCAGGATTTTCTATTTCCCATTCTAGAAACCAAAATGAGAACCTCTTCTCTGTTAACCTTGTCTGAGAAATGTAAGGGAAGGTCCTGACTGGCCCTGATCATGTCCAACTCTACTAAATATTGTTGTGAGCATAATGGAACTTGATCTGGAAAGATATGACTCACAGACCATGTTATCTGTTTCTGGTAGGTTAGTGTTAGTAACTACCATAGCTCAGAATTGGAAGATCAACATGGGAAGTGTTAAGTATTATTTTAAAAAATGAAAAAAGATTATGGAGCTCTCAGTATCACCAAATGCCTATTATTTATCTGATCAATAGGACTGTGTTTCTCAGTAATATCACCCACAATTTATCTGCCCCTTAATGTGTATCATCAAACCCCTTTACTTGGACTATCTTCATTTATTTCAACCAGAAGTATATTGGGTAAGAAAAAGAAAGTAATCTCATTTTATAGGTAGCGTATTGGAAGTGAGGTGGACTTAAAAAATATATCAGATAATTTTCTCATGAATATGAGTTTAGTAAAATAAGTTTAGAACATCTTTTTATTAGTATTTTATGATTTACTATCTGTGGAGCAGAGTGATAAATAATTATTTTTATTGATGTATAAGCATCTTTTTAATGTAAGGTACTAGTTTATTCACTAAGGGCTTATGTTCACTGTTCTCTAAGAAGATAATTAAAACAGAAAAAAATTGATTTTCTTGAATTTCTTGTTGGAAAATATCAGCAAAACTTTGCAGAAAAATGTCAAAAAAAGAAAGAAAGAAAGAAAGAAAGGGTTGTTGGAAATTATTAATTATCAGTACAAATATTATTGTTGAGGGCCAGTTCTAGGGCCAGATATTTTTGAGGCTAGAAATATCACCAAGCCTTCTTTGATTGTTTTAATGAACAGACTTTATTTTAAGGAGAGTTGTAGATTTACAGAAAAATGAATCATATAGGACCATGTTCCCATATGCCTTCCCTATTCAGAGTTTCTACTAATATTTTTTTGTATATTACTGACAAACATTTGATGTAAGTACAAAATCAAAATATTTTGCCAATAGTGATGGTACAAAATAATTATTAATGGCAATAATTTAGTTATATATTAATAAATTTTACAATTTTTAAAGCATTGAGAAAGAATAATGTTAATTTTCATCATAATGGCATCTTTCAGAGTTGCTTCACCATGCCAAAAGTTCCTGTTCTTCACCTCTTTAACATCTACTCTGGCTGATTTCTTGGCAATGTTTACCATTTTTAATGTTTGAGTTTTCCAGAATGTCATAAATTTGGAATGACACGAATATGGCATTTTAGACAATATATTCTTTCTGGCAATATGTATTAATGATGCCTCCATGTGTATTCATGTTTGATAGTAAATTCATTTTATGAAATTTTTTGAGTGACCCTCCAGTGTTTGGATGTATCAATGTGTTTACATTAATAAGAGGTAAATGGCTACTGAAATCTCTCTTAGCTGCTTTCTTTTCTTGGCAATCATGAGTGAAGAAGTTGTGGACCTTTGTATCTTGGTTTTGTGGACACTTGTATGTGGACATAGCTTTCAATTCCATCGAATTAACACTGAGAAATACAATTAGCGGGCCATATTAAGTGTATATTGTGATTTTTAAGAAGCTACCAAACTGTCTTCCAGAGTTGCTGTCCAATTTTGCTATCTCAACAGCAATGTATGAGAGTTCTTCTTGTTCCCTATCTTTGACAGCTTTTGATATTGTCAGGTATAAAATTTTATAAATTTTTATAATTCTGTTTAATTTGTAATTTCTTTTTTTTCTCCCCAAGCCTATTTATTATACCCAACAATTAGAATAATGCCTGAATTTTACATGCACAAGAAAGAAAATTAGTAATCCATTAACTTGGATAATTGGGGATGAAGAAAATGTTGACATGCACCGTAATTTTACCTTGAGAAAGCTTGTTTAAGACATGGCTTATGCATTGTTGTATCCTTGAAACTCAGCACAGTTGGGCAGTTAATAAAGACATCTATAGAGTACAAACCTGTTCACAAATTATAATTTTTTTTATCTCATTACACATTTATTGATCATAAGGCTACTGAGCAGTTTTATTTTATTTGGCACAGCTCTTTCAAAAGTCCTAGCTCAACAAACTAGGACTGGGAATAGGTAAAATATACTCTTATTCAGTGTCCCTGGTTTCAGAGACAGAATATATAGCCAAAATACAAAGGGGGATGCTATTTTCTGAGAGCAAGAGATTAATACAGCTATCAATTTTTGGCACCATCAAATCAGATAATAGCAAATGGTGGGAGAAGGGGGGTCCCAATGTATAAGTCAAACCCAATAAAAAAACAAATGTGCCCGTCATGGATAGATAAATGACAGGAAAAGAGCATTTGAATAGTAAACTTGGATTAAATCTATGCAAGATTCCACTACTTTCAGTTGCTGTAGTGTGTCCTAAACACATCAAAGCAAAGCTAGCATTAAATAATACATCTTTATTGCCTTATTTTAACATTTTTTCAATTAAAAGGGTTACATCTTTATTTTAAAATCTCATCTGCCAATTTACCATTTTCCACCAACTTGGGGAGCAGAAAACGTCTCAGGTTTCACAGTCTTTTTCTGAGGTGTTGCCTTTGTGGGAGTCTTAGCAGCAGCCATTGCCATCTTTTTAAATGCCTGCTTAGCCTTTTTGTTTGTTTGTTTGTTTTGCTTGCCTGGCAGCCTAAGAGCTTGCTTTCATTGAGCCTTTTAAACTTCTGGTTTCTGATTCCTCTTGGCCATGATATTCATAAGGAATGCACCAGTGATGGCCCTCTGAAATTTGGCTTCAGGTTGGGTTCTCTTCTTTTTAATTTCTTCTGACTGGCTTTTTTTGTGCTTTCTTCTGTAGAGGACAGTACAGTTTAGCTGCTGAGGATTCCTCTTGGATAAGAAAGCCAACTCATATTTTGCATTAAGAAATTGGAAAACCTTTCCGTCAGTCCTTGCATAGTGACTCCTGTATATGGGGTATATCTTGTACCCACTAAAACTGCACAGCTTGACCTTCATGGTGGTGGCTGCTCTGTAATTTCTTAATGACATATAATATTCAGCATCTTTCCCTATGCTTTCCAAATATATATTTTTTTTCTGAGGAATATATTTATTTCTTTCATTCAAATTTAAAACAATTGTATTAGGGTAATACTGAAATACAATAAACTATACACATATAATTCATACATTGTCATGTTTGCAGATACCTATTTACCAGTGTAACAATGACCACAATCAAGTTTTTAACATTGATAGTTTATGCAGATGGTTCTTGGTGCCCTGTTGTATTTCTACCTCTTGTTTCCTCCTCCAAGGGGGGGGGGGGTACAAAATAAAACAAAAACAAAAAACAGAACAAAACAAAACAAACATAAAATCCTGACTTTGTATTGTGATACATGATACAGTAAATTGGACACCACACAAATTAATTGTCAGAACCTTAGTCTGCATAGACAGTGATCTTGGAAAAATCAGTCATCCCTCAAACTTAGTTTACTCATCTGTAAGATCAGAAGTCTTACAATCAGGACTCATGATACTTGAAATATAAGGACAAAGTGAATAATGAATCAAGAATACTGCCTGACACAGAGAAGGCTCTTGATTTCTAGTATCCAGTGTTACCATCCATGCTTTAGTTTGGTGATGCAGAGTACATGTGGGTGACTATAAATCTATAGTTTTTTTTATTTGTTCTTTTTAGATATGCATGATGATAGAATATATTTTGGCATATTATACATACATAGAATATAACTCATTGTATCTAGGATTCTATTTTTGTGGTTCTACATAATGTAGTTACTGTGGTCATGTGCTCCAATACAAGAATAAGAAAGTTATGACCAGTTTCATAGTTCATTTCTGTCACCTCTAGCTATGACTGTATAGACTTCAGTGTTTTAAAGATTTTTTTTTCCTTATTGGTGTTATTGAGGTTCAATTTTCATAAAAGAGCTAAAAAAAATAAGTAGTGACATTTATACTTTTGTGGTTATAATTACAACAATTATTTTGATTTAAACATTTCAATTACTGAAAATAAATTATATAATCAGTTAATCAACACTCCTTAAATGCCTTCCAAGCCCCTGGCAACAAACTCTCTCCTTTCAAACTCTATGATTTACAAATATTGAATATTTAATATAAATGTAGTTATAGCACAGGTGAAATTTCATGTCTGATTTTGTCTACTTTTCTTAATATTTTTGAGATTTGTCAACATGGTGACTTGTAACAGAATTTCATTTTTATTGCAGAATAATATTCAAACATATATGGAAGCTATAAAGAGATATAGATATATGAATATGAACATATATATGTACATGTGCTTATTCAGACAAGAATACATATAAATACATAGACACATTTGTTTTCCATTCTTAATGAAAATTTAGATTTTCATATATCTTCTAATGGAAATGGTGATGTCATTTGTATTCGTGTTCAAGTGTTTGAATATCTGTTTTCAGTTCATTTGAAAATATAGCTAGAAATAAAATTGGTAGGTCATGTGATAATTCTGTTTAATATTTTAGTAATCATCAAATTCTTTTTTATACCTACTATACTATTTTTTATATTCTGAACAGAAGTGTGTGGCTTCTAATTGGTTCACATGGTGACCAACACTTCTATTTTTAAAATAGTGCCGGCATTCTCTTGTTCATGAAGTACTCTTTCATGGTATTTATTGTATTTCTGTTGTTCAGTTAGTTGTTGTAGTAGTTTTGTATAGGGAAGTGAACCTCTAAGGTGGTCCACCAACAAGATCCATCTTCTACCTGTTGTGTTCACAGAATCTTACTAAGTTACCCAAGGTTTCCACAAACTTGCAATACTACTGCAGACTCCTGAGTAGCTTTGATATGAGCATTTGCATATTAATAGACAAAAAGAGAAAAGCATCAATATTCCTCTAATAGAATTTCACTGAAAGAAATATCAGAAAATTTAAAGCAGGAAGACAAATAACATAGACCAAATATGAGAGTCTAAGATACAAAGTACATAAAAATTTACATAAAAAGTTCATAAAACTTTATGATACACAAATGGTGTAAGATACAGTGAAAATTAATGCAAATGTTGAAAAAACTAATCCATATACAGAAAAAAATTTTCACATACTATTTGTTATCTATTTAGATAACATTGTTGTAATAGAAAATTTTAATTCTATTTTATTGATTTTTACAAGAGGTAAAATTTTCTGAAATATATAATATTTTATAAGAATGACAAAGTTGCTTTTGATCAGTTTTGTCAGAAGCAGACTTTTTTCTCCATTTAATTTGCATAGATTTATTATTTGAGTGTCAGCATAAATCAGCACAAAAGGACTAAGCATGCCATCACCATTGATACCAAGCCTTTGAGGACATCTCAAGATGAGATAAGTTGCTCACACTGTGCTTATTAACAGTAAGATGATGGAGTTCAAACAATACTGGATGTCAAAACACATAATGGGCAGCAGAAGGGCATGAATTGTTTTTTTTGGGGGGGAAATTTATGGAGTAAATCTGAAGCTTTGAAAAAACATTATTGTTGTTTACATCTATGAAAGATTATTGTTATGTATCTTCTTGAAAGAACCATACAGCCTCAAAACTAGAGATCACTGAATGCCATCAGTGCAAAAAAAAAAAAAAGAGCAACCCGTGTTTGTAGTTCATGAGCTGAAAGGAACAGTGGTCAGTGAGAAATAGAAGACAAGGCTGCATTTTATTTGGTCTGGCCACAGTATTAAAAAAACTGGATTGGTATATGTGGAGATGGTGAGGATTAATAAGAAAACAATTAGCCACTGGAGGGCATTTGTGGTTTTCAATTTGAAGCAGGGCAACTAGGAGCCACAGATGGTGATGGCCTAAAGCACACCCAGCATGTGGGTGGTACAGATGGAGAGTCCCCTCATGACCTAGGCCAGGAAGACATTGGAACTGACATGAACTATCCTACACTTCTCCAAAATCTGTAAATACCAAAAGTCCCATGTGTAAGGAGCATGAGGATGTGTGTTAGAGTCATGTGGGTGATTGGGAGGTCAGTAATCCTGGGTTTGGGTACCACAAAGACAGTGACAATGTAAAGGCAAAGCAGAAATGTGTCTGCTGAGATTCCAATTTCATCTTGAGGATAGAAGGTATTTCTTATGGAAATACAAATGAAATATTTGTTCATATTTATCTGGATTCTTGGAAGAAAAATAGGAGTATTTGATTGCAGCAGGATTTTTATTAACGTGCTTTAAGTCAATCTACTACCCTCTATGTAAAGCAGGATTTTATTCTTTTTTTTATTTTTTTATTGGTTGTTCAAAACATTACAAGGCTTTTGACATATCATATTTCATACATTAGATTGAAGTGGGTTAGGAAATCCCAATTTTACCCCAAATGCAAATTGCAGAATCACGTCAGTTACACATCCACAATTTTACATAATGCCCTATTAGTAATTGTTGTATTCTGCTACCTTTCCTATCTTCTACTATCCCCCCTCCCCTCCCCTCCCATCTTCTCTCTCTACCCTCTCTACTGTAAATCATTTCTTCCACTTGTATTATCTTGTCTTACCCCTCCTTTCCTTTTATATGTAATTTTGTATAACCCTGAGGATCACCTTCCATTTTTATGTGATTTCCCTTCTCACTCCCTTTCCCTCCCACCTCTCATCTTTGTTTAATGTTGGTCTTCTTCTCATGCTCTTTTTCCCTAGTGTGTTCTTAGTTACTCTCCTTATATCAAAGAAGACATTTGGCATTTGTTTTTTAGGGCTTGGCTAGCTTCACTTAGCATAATCTGCTCTAATGCCATCCATTTCCCTCCAAATTCTATGATTTTGTCATTTTTTAATGCAGAGTAATACTCCATTGTGTATAGATGCCACATTTTTTTTTATCCATTCGTCTATTGAAGGGAATCTAGGTTGGTTCCACAGTCTTGCTATTGTGAACTGTGCTGCTATGAACATTGATGTAGCAGTTTCCCTGTAGCATCCTCTTTTTAGGTCTTTAGGGAATAGACCGAGAAGAGAAATAGCTGGGTCAAATGGTGGTTCCATTCCCAGCTTTCCAAGAAATCTCCATACTGCTTTCCAAATTGGCTGCACCAATTTGCAATCCCACCAACAATGTACAAGTGTACACTTTTTCCCACATCCTCGCCAGCACTTGTTGTTGTTAGACTTCATAATGGCTGCCAATCTTACGGGAGTGAGATGGTATCTTAGGGTGGTTTTGATTTGCATTTCTCTGACTGCTAGAGATGGTGAGCATTTTTCCATGTACTTGTTGATTAATTGTATGTACTCCTCTGAGAAGTGTCTGTTCAGGTCCTTGGCCCATTTGTTGATTGGGTTATTTGTTATCTTATTGTCTAATTTTTTGAGTTCTTTATATACTCTGGATATTAGGGCTCTATCTGAAGTGTGAGGAGAAAAGATTTGTTCCCATGATGTAGGCTCCCTATTTACCTCTCTTATTGTTTCTTTTGCTGAGAAAAAACTTTTTAGTTTGAGTAAGTCCCATTTGTTGATTGTAGATGTTAACTCTTGTGCTATGGGTGTCCTATTGAGGAATTTGGAGCCCGACCCTACAGCATGTAGGTCGTAGCCAACTTTCTCTTCTATCAGATGCCATGTCTCTGATTTGATATCAAGCTCCTTGATCCATTTTGAGTTAACTTTTGTGCATGGCGAGAGAAAGGGATTCAGTTTCATTTTGTTGCATATAGATTTCCAGTTTTCCCAGCACCATTTGTTGAAGATGCTATCCTTCCTCCATTGCATGCTTTTAGCCCCTTAATCAAATATAAGAAAGTTGTAATTTTGTGGGTTGGTTTCTGTGTCCTCTATTCTGTTCCATTTGTCCACCCACCTGTTTTGGTACCAGTACCATGCTGTTTTTGTTACTATTGCTCTATAGTATAGTTTGAAATCTGGTATTGGTATATTACCTGATTCACACTTCCTGCTTAGCATTGTTTTTGCTATTCTGGGTCTTTTATTCTTCCATATGAATTTCATGATTGCTTTCTCTATTTCTACAAAAAATTCCATTGGGATTTTGATTGGCATTGCATTAAACCTATAGAGAACTTTTGGTAATATCACCATTTTGATGATGTTAGTTCTGCCTATCCATGAAAGGGTATATTTTTCCATCTTCTAAGATCTTCTATTTCTCTCTTGAGGGTTCTGTAGTTTTCATTGTATAAGTCTTTCACATCTTTTGTTAGGTTGATTCCCAAGTATTTTATTATTTTTGAGGATATTGTGAACGGAGTGGTTGTCCTCATTTCCATTTCAGAGGATTTGTCGCTGATATACAGAAATGCCTTTGATTTATGCGTGTTGATTTTATATCCTGCCACTTTGCTGAATTCATTTATTAGCTCTAATAGTTTCTTTGTAGACCCTTTTGGGTCTGCTAGGTATAGAATCATGTCTTCTGCAAATAGTGATAATTTAAGTTCTTCTTTTCCTATTTTTATGCCTTTAGTTTCTTTCGTCTCTCTAATTGCTCTGGCCAGTGTTTCGAGAACTATGTTGAACAGAAGTGGTGAGAGAGGGCATCCCTGTCTTGTTCCAGATTTTAGAGGGAATGCCTTCAATTTTTCTCCATTCAGAATGATGCTAGCCTGAGGGTTAGCATAGATTGCTTTTACAATGTTGAGGTATGCTCCTGTTATTCCTAGTTTTTCGATAGTTTTGAACATAAAGGGATGCTGTACTTTGTAGAATGCTTTTTCCTCATCTATCTAGATGATCATATGGTTCTTATTTTTAAGTCTATTGATGTCATGAATAACATTTATTGATTTTCGTATATTGAACCAGCCTTGCATTCCAGGGGTGAATCCTACTTGATCATGGTGCACAATTTTTTTGATGTTTTTGTATCTGATTCACCAGAATTTTATTGAGGATTTTTGCATCTAGGTTCATTAGAGATATTGGTCTGTAGTTTTCTTTCTTTAAAGTGTCTTTGTCTGGTTTTGGAATCAGGGTGATGTTGGCCTCGTAGAATGAATTTGGAAGTTCTCCTTCTTTTTCTATTTCCTGAAATAGCTTGAAAAGTATTGGTATTAGTTTCTCTTTAAAGGTTTTGTAAAACTCTGCTGTATACCCATCCGGTCCTGGGCTTTTCTTAGATGGTAATGTTTTGATGGTTTTTTCTATTTCCTCAATTGATATTGGTCTGTTTAGGTTGTCTATATCCTCCTGACTCAATCTGGGCAGATTATATGACTTAAGAAATTTATTGATGCCTTCACTATCTTCTATTTTATTGGAGTATAAGGATTCAAAATAATTTCTGATTATCTTCTGTATTTCTGAAGTGTCTGTTGTGATATTGCCTTTTTCATCCCGTATGCTAGTAATTTGAGTTCTCTCTCTTCTTCTCTTCGCTAGCATGACTAAGGGTCTGTCAATTTTATTTATTTTTTCAAAGAACCAACCTTTAGTTTTGTCCATGTTTTCAATTGTTTCTTTTGTTTCGATTTCATTAATTTCAGCTCTGATTTTAATTATTTTTTGCCTTCTACTTCTTTTGCTGTTGTTTTGCTCTTCTTTTTCTAGGATTTTGAGATGAAGTATGAGATCATTTATTTGTTGTTTTTTTCTTTTTTTAAGGAATGAACTCCAAGCAATGAATTTTCCTCTTAGAACTGCTTTCAATATGTCCCATAAATTCCGATATGTTGTGTCTGTGTTTTCATTTAACTCTAAGAATTTTTTAATTTCCTCCTTGATGTCTTCTATAACCCATTGATCATTCAGTAACCTATTGTTCATTCTCCAAGTGATGCATGATTTTTCCTTCCTTCTGTTATCATTGATTTTCAGTTTTATTCTATTATGATCAGATAAAATGCATGGTATTATCTCTACTCCTTTATATTGTCTAAGAGTTGCCCTGTGACATAATATATGATCTATTTTTGAGAAGTATCCATGTGCTGCTGAGAAAAAAATGTAACTGCTTGATGTTGGGTGGTATATTCTATATATTTCAATTAAGTCTAGGTTGTTAATTGTGTTTTTGAGTTCTATAGTTTCCTTATTCAACTTTTGTTTGGAAGATCTGTCCAGTGGTGAGAGAGGTGTGTTGAAGTCTCCCATGATTATTGTATGGTGGTCTTTTAGACTCTTGAACTTGAGAAGAGTTTGCTTGATGAACATAGCAGCACCGTTGTTTGGGGCATATATATTTATGATTGTTATGTCTTGTTGGTGTATGGTTCCCTTGAGTAGTATGTAGTGTCCCTCTTTATCCCTTTTGATTAACTTTGGCTTGAAATATATTTTATTTAATATGAGTATGGACACTCCTGATTGTTTCCGCAGTCCATATGAGTGATATGATTTTTCCCAACCTTTCACCTTCAGTCTATGTATATCTTTTCCTATCAAATGCGTCTCCTGTAGGCAGCATATTGTTGGGTCTTGTTTTGTGATCCATTCAACTAGCCTGTGTCTCTTAATTGGTGAGTTTAAGCCATTAACATTTAGGGTTATTATTGAGATATGGTTTGTTCTTCCAGCCATATTTGTTTATTAATGCTACTAAACCTGATTTGTTTTCCTCTTTGATTATTTTTCCCCCTTTACTGTCCTACACCCCACTGTTGGTTTTCATTGTTGTTTTCCATTTCCTCTTCCTGTAAAGTTTTGCCAAGGATTTTTTGAAGAGATGGTTTCTAGCTGCAATTTCTATTAACTTTTGTTTATCGTGGAAGGTTTTAATTTCATCTTCCATCCTGAAACTTAATTTCGCCGGATACACAATTCTTGGTTGGAACCCATTTTCTTTCAGTGTTTGAAATATGTTATTCCAGGATCTTCTAGCTTTCAGAGTCTGTGTTGAAAGATCAGCTGTTATCCTGATTGGTTTATCCCTAAATGTAATTTGCTTCCTTTCTCTTGTAGCTTTTAAAATTCTCTCCTTATTCTGTATGTTGGGCATCTTCATTATAATGTGTCTAGGTGTGGATCTCTTATGGTTTTGCACATTCGGCGTCCTGTAGGCTTCTAGGATTTGGGATTCTGTCTCATTCTTCAAGTCTGGGAAGTTTTCTCATATTATTTCATTGAATAGATTGTTTATTTTTTTGGTTTGGACCTCTATGCCTTCCTGTATCCCAATGACTCTTAAGTTTGGTCTTTTTATGTTATCCCATATTTCTTGGATGTTCTGCTCATGGTTTCTTAACAGTCTTGCTGGGCTGTCTATGTTCTTTTCAAGTTGAAATACTTTGTCTTCATTGTCTGATGTTCTATCTTCTAAGTGTTCTACTTTGCTGGTAGTATTCTCAATTGAGTTTTTAAGTTGGTTTATTGTTTCCTGCATTTCTAGGATTTCTATTTGTTTGTTTTTTATTACCTCTATCTCCCTGTGTAATTGATCTTTTGCTTCTTGGATTTGTTTATGTAATTCATTGTCAAAGTGATCTTTCATTGTCTGATTTTGCTATCTCATGTCTTCCTTGAGACTCCAGATCATCTGAAGCATGTAAATCTTGAATTCTTTATCTGACATTCCATCTGTTGTAGCTATTACTTCTTCTAGAGTTGAGTTGACCTGCATTGCTTGTGGTCCTTTCGTTCCTTGTCTTTTCATACTGCTCGCATTTCTTTCTGCTTGGTAAAACTGTTTGTTTTTGAAATTATCCCTCTATTTATTTATATTGCTCTTGTATAGTTGAAAAATCTCCCTTGCAGAGCAGGTAGTAGCTGTGATCCTCCTCCAATTGGGGTGATCTGTCTACCACGCTGGCGGGCCACTAGGTCTGCTCTGCCGGTTGGTCGCAGATCCACCTATCCTGCGGCACGTGGGGCAGCTCTGTCACTCTGCAGGTTGCTGGGCCTGACCTGCCGGTGGGTCGCAGGTCTACTTACCTTGCAGGTGCTGGGGGAGGGGGTGGTTCTGCCCCTCAGCAGGCCGCTGGGCCTGATATACCAGTGATCACAGTCCCACCTACCTTGCAGGCACTGGGGGAGGGAGCAGGCCTGCCCCTCAGCAGGCCGCTGGACCTGTTCTGCTGGTGGGTCACAGGTCCGCCTATCCTGCAGGCACGTGGGGCAGCTCTGTCTGGTCTTTTCATATTATCCCATAATTCTTGAATGTTGTGTTCATGGTTTCTTACCATCTTCACTGTGGTTAACTTTATTTTCAAGATTGTATACTTTGTCTTCATTGTCTGAAGTTCAGTGTTCTAAGTTATCTATTCTGTTGGAGATGCTTCCTATTGAGTTTTTAATGTGGTTTATTATTTCCTTCATTTCAATGATTTTTGTTTATTTTTTTTCCAGAACTTCTATCTCCCATTGAAGTAATCTTTTGCTTCTTATATTTGGTTATTTAGATCTTTGTCAAAAATATCTTTTGCTGCCTGTATTTGATCTCTTATTTAATATTTTAATTCATAGAACATTTTAATTATGTACCTCCTCAGCTCCTTCTCTATTATTTCTCCTGCTGTTGTGGTCATGGATTCCCATAATGTAGCATTTTTGTTTGGGGCACACTTTTCCCTTGGTTTCTCATGTTCATCTTCCCTTCCAGCTCTGTTTTTTCAAGGAGTCACATTATTTACTATGGAGGATTGTAGTGTCCCTAATTTCCTCCAATACCTCCCCTTTAAGGGGGAGATCAATATTCACAGATTCCAATACAAAAATTATGCAGCCTTAAACCAAATAGCTGCTATTAAGATGTTTCTGGCTTTGTAACAATATACAGAAATGGCAAGTTCAATCATTATCTACAACATAAACAATAGGTTTGCAAATAGGTCTACAATTTCCTGTGATGGACAAAGAACCAGGAGTGAAGTATAGATTGAGATGTTAAGAAGGTGGGAGATGAGGATATAGAGTTATTAGATCTTAGCAAGAGTTAAAGAGTAATGAAAAGAAGTTGAATAGTAGCAGGAGAAAAGAGAAAGTGTTTTGGGGGAGACAAGTTAGTGGGAAGACAGTAGAGGGAATACAAAACACAAAACATAAAAAATAAGAAATGAATAATGTAGAAATAGGAGATAAAAGAATATACAATAGAACTGTAATATAGTAATCAGACCTTCCAGATATCAGTAGCCTAATCTATGAAAAGTTTTTTGTTTTACAAATGTTGGGGATGTAAACGTGGGAGAAGAGAGAAAAGAGAAAAAAAATCTAAAAAGAAGATACAGGATTGTTTTGTTGGACTTCAGTAGTATCTTTTCTGCTTCTTTTCTCTTCTACAAGTTGGGGTTGTTTACTTGTGTCTCCACCCTCAGGATGGTGAAGGTTATTAGGGTGGGAGGGTTGGTCTTGGGATGGAGTTCCTGGAAATGGTGTAGCACTTGTCAATCCACATGGGAGACTGCACCCCAAGGATCTCGTCTTGGGCCCACCTGGAGACCTCACAATTCCTGGCCTCTAATTTAGTCTCTGGACTCTTTTTCATTTGCCCCTTTCTACTTCCCAATCAGAATCTCCTCTCTCCAGAGATCTTATGGGCTGTGCCCTGGGGACTGCTTCCCTGTTGTGGAGAGAGAGATGTTGAACAGAGCAGTACCAGGCTCTGTAAGCTATGGACCTGCTGTGTGGCTGCAAGCACTGTGCGGGGTTAGCAGCTGCTTGGGAGAGGGGAGATTTCGGGATTCTAGGTACCTTGATATTGCTTCTAGGCCCCAGCCTGTGTCCCAAGCTAGGAGTTGCCCTTATTAAAGATGGCATCAAATGTGTCCCAAGTTGGAGGCAACTGCTTTCAGAGATAGGGTGTTGGTTGTGTCTGGCCTGGTAGTGGCATTCGGTGGCATGTTCAGAGATCTAGATGTACTGGCAGCTATCTACAGACCCTGTCCAGTGTCCCCAGGTGCAGGCTACCACATGTATGGAGCTATGGCAGTGATTGTAGTGTTCCTATAGGGACACTGGGGGAGCCCACATTGATAATGGGAGTCTACACAGAAGTTATGGCTGAGGATCCTGTGGGACAGTTACCACCAGGTTTCCTGCATGAGTGGGGATCTAAGAGTCCTGTGTGGGTTGCTGATGGACCTGTAATTATTCTTACTCTATAAAACTGCATATTGAAAAGAGTTTTAAATGAGAAAAAAACAAAGGACAATAGATTACAAGCATTTAAATAAAAGTACTCTTACCTTGTCTTGCCGTGTATTCATTGTCTTCAATTAATCTTGCTAAATCAAAATCTGCTATTTTACACACAAGATTTTCTCCTACAAGAATATTAGCAGCTTGAAGATCTCGGTGAATATAGTTCATTCTTTCAATATATGCCATACCATCAGCAATCTTGGAAAGGAAAAAACAGATACATACAAAACATGATGCAGAAGGAACCAGGGAGAAGATAATTTTGGTTAATGTTTAATAGATCACTGGAAAATCATATATCTCAAAAGGAGATGACAGTAACAGGCATAGAACTTAGGAGCTAGTAGGTAAAATAGAAAACACTATAATAAAAAAGCAGGCTAAATCCAGCTTTTAAAAATTGGACACATCCCCAGCACAACCACCAAAAAACCCACCAAAAATCTAACACCTTTTTTGAGGGCACCACTTAGTGTATCTAGTAACCATTAGCAGCTAAATGTCCTAATGTCTTCCTGTGTCAGTAGTTGGGAGAAAAGATAAGTCACAGGGTTATTTAGAACTTTTGGATAAAAGTCTATCAAAGTTCGCATCAGGCACAGCCTAAGATGCCCTGTAAGCACAGGTGAAAAAAAGTAAATGAACTTGCTGCCTAACGTGGCCTGCAAACTCTTTTTATATTGCCCAAGAACTAAAAATGGTTTTTCTATTTTTAAAGAGTTGTAAAGAGGAGGAGGATGGGGTCTGACAGAGATTGTATATGGCTCCTAAAACCTAAAACATGTACCTGACTTAAAAAAAAAAAAAAGGTTCAGATACCCTAACACAGAGTATCTAGAATTTTGACCTCAAGGCCTGGAATATGCCAGTGTTATATGTATAGTTCCTCTGTATAAAGTTCCTCTAAACTGCCAGATTCTGTGGCCATGTGGAAGCTCACTGAGAAGTAAAAGCTGCATTACCAGTTATGTCAACTGAGTTCAATAAAGGCCCTTCGAACACCTATAATATATCTGAATAGAAACATTACACTTTAGTAAAACAAAAAATTCAGAAGAATTAAAAAAGATTTTTTTGGGGGGGGGTCCAGGGACTGAATCTAGGAGTGCATACTAACCATTGAGCTACAATCCCTAGACCCTTTTATTTTGAGATTGGGTTTCCCTAAGCTTTTGAGGTTGGCTTTAAACTTGTGATCTTCCTGCCTTGGCCTCCTGATTCAATGGGATTATGTGTGTACTACTCTGTCTGTCTAGCCTAAAGAGACTCATTCTTTTTTTTAATATATATTTTTTTGGTAAGGAGCATGATATTTAGATGTTTTTTACTTTTTTTTTAAGTTGTAGATGGACACAGTATCTTTATTTATTTATTTTTATGTGGTGCTTAGGATTGAACCCAGGGCCTTGCACGTGCTAGGCAAGCACTCTAACGTTGAGCCATAACCCCAGCTCAAAAGACTCATTCTTAACAGCATATTGCCATTTTAATTTTTGTTTAGGACCATAGTAAATAAAAAATTCAGCATACACTTTAGATTTCTAATATTTTCTTTGGAAGACTAATCATCCATTTTAATTTTCTTCCTTTTTTTTTTACTGGAGATTTAACCCAGGGCAATTTACCACTGAGCTACATTCCCTGAATCCTTTTAATTTATTCATTTTGAGACTGGGTCTCACTAAGTTTCTGAGAGGTTCACTTAATTGCTAAGGCTGACCTGGATCTTGTAATCTTCCTGCCTCGGCCTTGGGAGTTACTGAAATTACAGACATGAGCTACCATGCCCAGCCATTTTAATTTTCTCAGATTTATCTGTTGAAATATAAATAGATTTTGTATCTGTGAAAATGCTTTCTAAAGGGTCATAATATATGGGATAGCACTGAACTGGGAGTTCCATAGCTAGTTTTAATATGTTCTGCTATGAATAAGTTTTGAAAATTTTAAATCCCTCTGGTCTTTAGATACTATATTATTTGTAATACTAGGAGCTCATGCTAGATTATCTCCAACGTTCCTTTCTGTTTTAAAATACCTTTACTTTTCTACATAAACCATATTATTTAGGTAAGATTATTCTACATTTTAAATGTTAACTTTCAATTCAAGTTGATATATCTATATGCAAATACCTGAGCAGCCATATTGACCAGCTGTGGAAGCTTCAAATATTTTCCATCTTCTTCCTTAAGGAAATCTAATAAACTTCCTGTAAGAGACAGTGAAATATCCATGGAAAATAAGTAGATTTTACATTAAGATTGACATAAATATTCCTCTACCCCCAAATAACCAAACTCTAACAAAATTTCTCAACTTTTTTTTTTAAAAAGTTTCTTTTGTAGTTTTGAAATTTCTGAATAATTACCTCAAAGATTCTAGAAAAGACCCCTAAACTGAAATTTATTCTCTTTATAACACATGAAAAAAAGGAAAAATGTACCATTTTCCATTTCCCTACAGAAAATGTCATCAAATTGGTGTCATTCTTTCCTGCTTTGATCAAGATTCTAAGTTTTATATCCCAAAATATATTTTTTAAAAAATACTTTTTCGGTTGTTGATGGACTTTATTTTATTTATTTTTATGTGGTTCTGAGGATCGAACCCAAAGCCTCACATGTACCAGGCAAACACTCTATCACTGAGCCACAGCCACAGCCCTCAAAAAAATATAACATTTTAAATCAATATGATTCAAGAATTCAGATATGGTTATAACTAAATGAGCTTCTGTGGAAGTGCTGGCTTGACCAATGTCTCTTAATTTTAGCAGAAATTATAATGAAAAAGCAAAATACTATGAATACAGCAAAGAGAAAAGCCAGGAAGAAATGTCTATTTGTTGCCTCTCTCTATCACTAGTTAAAAACATACACATGCTTCAATTTAATAAAGAGAAACCATCAGACAAATTCAAACTAAGATTTATTTTATAAAACATAAAATTGGATTGTTTTCTTAAACAACAATGCTGTGAAACAGAAAGTCAGAAGAATGGCTCCAAGCTCAAAGAGACAAAGAGAAATTACAACTGATGTAACAAATGGCCAGGAGATAGGGAAAAGAAATTCCAAGTAATGGAAGCAAGGAATGAAAAAAATCTATCTGTCCAAAACAGTGGGTTTACACTGGAGCACATAAGGCAATGAGTCTGGATGTATTATAGGGGCCAACTGCTAAGTTAAAAACCAAAATGGGGAATTTCTGAGTTTCAAAACTAGAAAGGACTTTTGTTATCTTGTATTCTTAACCTCTTACCTAGAAATAATCCTAAACTAGATATCTGACAACACAGAATTCTAACATGTTCTCAAAATTAAATAATTTTTAAAGTAATACAGAGATAAGTGAACCATTAGCTTTACTTCCATTATATTTCTTTTGTTAGCAATGTCTTGATTTAAATTTCTTCCTTATCCCTTTCTCCTTTGTATTCTAGTTAAACCAGAGTACTCTTTGAAAAGGAAGCTGTTTACAGTAGAAACTCTTCCCAAAGAGAGCCATGAATTATTGGGTTTAGGTATGTTTTGACTATCAATTAACAGGCTATGTCAGTTTGTTTCAGTCCCTTTTGAGAAAAAAAAAATTCCTATAGTAAATATGTGTCTTGTTGTTGCCCTTGTTACCACTAGAGGGAACTATAACATTGGACAAGGTAGACTATAGAGAGGGTAACATAACCTGTGCAGTTATTTAGTTTGATTCAAGAGAGTAAAAAAATAAAATAACTTAAAAAATAGATCAAGGGCTGGGGTTATGGCTTAGTGGTAGAGTGCTTGCTAGCACATGTGAGGCACTTTGTTCGATCCTCAGCACCACACGAACATACATAAATAAAATAAAAATATTGTGTCCATCTACAACTTAAAAGAAAAAAAAAGATCAAATTCAAATGGGTAAAAATTGAGCCAGTAAGCATACTTGCAGATTTACTCGTCCTTCTTCTAAAGCATCAGTAGCCTAGGGATGAAGAGGAAAGAACATCAACTTTCTTTTCTCTTTTTCTTGGCCATAACTAGCTCTGTTACAGAAGATCTCACCTTGTGGTCTGTGTTTGAAAGATGGAGAAACTGCAGTTGACAGTAGTGGAGAAAAGAAGTTTCTAGGAGTCCTGAGTATACAGACTGTGTTTACATTAAAACAAATTTCCTTTAATTTTACCTTTTTTCTTTGCTTCAGTACTACATGAATATCATTCTGATTTTCTCATTTTAACTCAGTTTGTATATTTTGTTGTATATTTTGTTTTTTTCTTCAGTCAAATCTACTTTCATTTATTTTTATGTGGTGCTGAGTGTCCATCTACAACTAAAAAACATATTTAAAAATAAAACACCTACTTTCAAAATAAATTCAAACTGCCTAGGCATCCTTTAAAACTTTGTAAATCCTCCGGAATAACAGGAATTAACCACTATTTCATTAACAAAGTGTCACATTTTTTTGGGCATGATGGCACATACCTGTAATCCTAGCAATTTGGGAGGCTAAGACAGGAGGATGGCAAATTCAAGGCCAGCCTGGACAACCTAGTGAAACCCTGTTTCAATTAAAAAAAAAAAAGAGAGAGAGACAGACAGAGAAAGAAAGAAAATTTTTAAAAAAGTGTGTGTGTGGGGGGGTGCTGGTAATATAACTCTAGTGGTAGAGCATTCCCGAGTTCAATCCCCAGACTAGCAAACAACAAAAACAAAACCAAAATGTCCCATTTCTCTTTTCAAATGCTTCCAAAAATAATCATAAATTAGAAAGTACTATGCAATAAGACTCCATTTTTATAAAAACTGAAATGAATGATTCTTTTGTAAAGAAGTTACCAACATGAATATTCCAAAAGATACTAATATACACTTACCTTTTGACATAAATTCAGTGATAATGTAAATTGGTTCTTCAGAAACAACAGCATAGAGTGGAACAAGTTTATCTATCATGTCTTAATTTTTTTCATTATCTGAGCTTCTTGAAGAAAAGCTTCTGGCATCATTGTACCTGGTTTTAGTGTTTTGATTGCTACTTTTGTGGTTCCATTCCATGTTCCTAGAGAAACAATACCTCTTACTATTTTAATCAATATTTTAAGGGATTTTAGAACAAATTTCAATGAATAGCAATTATATTACATATTTAATATTATATATATATATATATATATATATATATATATATATATTTGTAATAAAATTGCGGCACTTTAATCTGTGGCTAAAAATTGACAAAAACCAAAAATTCAGGCTTCTTACCCATCCACACTTCACCAAAACATCCTTGTCCTAGTTTAACCTCTAGTCGCAAAGATTCTTGAGGGATTTCCCAAGCATCCTTTGCTAGACCTTGAGTCTGGGGTTTCACAGTTGGACACACGGTTGTTAACTAGTGGCATAAACCATCAGCATGTTCTAGATAAATGAATAAAACTACAATGTAAAATGAATTATGTATAAAAATTAAGCTACAGAGTATATAAATGCTTAAAAAGGGCTCATAAATTATAGAAAAACTGTCATAAGTTTTTCTCTAAAAACAAAAAGGAAGTTGTTTACAAGAAGTAAAAAAAAACCCACATATAAGAAGTGAAACATTTTGTTAAATATATTTTTATGTTATTGTTTACTGAATACTTATGCTCTAGCTATTATGTTAATTTGGCTCTTTATAAATTGCTCATAAAAATGAGGCTTGGAAAATTTAGGAAACTTTCTCAAGGTCCCACAGTTAATAAGTGATGGGATTCAAAGCCAGGTCTGTCTACCTCCAAATTTCTGATTTAATAAATGGGATTTATTTGATCCCTAAGAGAATGCTTTTATTAATTGTTATTTCTTTTTTGTTGTTGTTTTTTTCCTGGAGATTGAACCCAGCACTTTACCACTGAGTCACATCCCTAGCCCTTTTATATTCTGAAACAAGATCTTGCTAAATTGCTTAAGGCCATAATAAATTGCTGAGGGTGGCTTTAAACCAGCAATCCTCCTGCCTCAGCCTCCCAAGCCATGGGGATTACAGTTATGCACACCACTGTTCCCAGCAGGAAAAAATTCACTTAGTTAACTGAATTTTGAATAAGAGAGCCACAATGTAAGGAACTTTAGATTTATAATGGCTTGATCTGTGCATCTTTCTCATACAGTCTTTCTTATTGTAAATGAGACATGTTTCCTCCCATTCTCATCAAGAATGGTTACCAACCATACAAATTTTCTATTCTAGCAAGGGCAATTATGTGTTGGCACTGCTTGGTAACATATTTGATTGATGTCAAGACTGCTGATTGACTTGGTAGACTCAGTTTATAGTTACCTGTCATTGAAGAAGATATTACCATGGAAACTTTCCCTCCTCCAGTACTAATAATTTAAAGACTTAGATGCATTTACATAATGAATTGATAATGAAAAATTCTGAGACATAAGACTCCACAGTTGAATATTTCCAAAATCTTTGAAAGACAAGAATATCTATAGTTGCCACAGGTTAATCTTCTAAGAAAAATATACCTTCAGACCATATTTTATTGGGTTTATATTCTAGGAAATCTTAGGAGATCAGCCACTGAAGGGGAAGGTAATCCAAGAGGATATGTGATACAGCTTTTTGTGTCAAAGTGTTTAGCTTTAGCTACTTACCTGTGTTTATAAATAAAATATTTGCTTTTATGTTTTTCATTTATTTCCATAATATATTTTGGGGGAGGGGGTACTGGGCATTGAATTCAGGGACACTCAACCACTGAGACACACCATATTTTGTATTTTATTTAGAGACAGGGTCTCACTGAGTTGTTTAATGCCTTGCTTTTGGCTGAGGCTGGCTTTGGACCCACTCTCCTCCTGGTCTCAGTCTCTGGAACTGCTGGGATTTAAGGCATGTGCCACTGTACCCAGCCTCAAAATGTATTTGTACATTATGAAATGGAACTCCACTGTAAAAATTATGCTTGTAAGATATAAAAATTTCAACAACAGTCTAATTTTAGCACACTATCCAATAACCCAATTCAGATACTAAGAACTACCTGTTCTCATTTTAAAACTAGAATACTAACATACACTGGGCACATACTGTGTATAAAGTAGTAGTATGCTAACCCTTAAGAGAGATGAGGACATGAATTTTGTTCTCATACAACAGAGCATGAGGAAATAATTTTTAGCTGTGTAGTGTTTCACCAAATTCTGCAGAGTGTCAAATTGTGCTCTGGTTGTTATATAGTAACCATCATTGTCAAGTTTTCTAATTTTGTAGTGTTTCACATTGTCACCCCTTACTTCATCCCAATCATGAATAGAGAGGAAATAAGCACCTGGGAGGAAGAAAATAAATGCTTATTATCTCTTTCTTAAAATACTGGACAAACAAAATTTTATATTAATATAATAGTAATCATACCTTTAGTGGTTTCACTTTCTCTTACTAAGAATATACCTCGTTGATTGCCAGGATTCAAAAGTAATCTTTCAGCATCTTTTCTCCCCATTTTGCCAAAATACCATCTAGAAAAAAAATATTAATGATGTTTTGAGTTGGGAAGGTTTGAAGGTCAGAAAAATTATATTCATAAATAAATAAGAGTGAAATAGGATAGGAGAGCTGACAAAGAATAGCTACAGAACATGCTTAGGATATAGTAAAACATAAATTTTTATTTATTAAATAAGAATTTACAAATATCACTGTTAAAATATCTGATAGTATTTCCATGTACTGACTACTCAACATGTCACTGGAACTCTACCTGGCAGTCATGGAAACAGCAAATGAAGAAAGACAGAATAACAGATCTTTTCTGTCAGTGACACATACAGGTAGGAAGAACAGAAGTTGTTCTCTGATAACATGTGATCACCTGTATTGATAAGATCTAAGTATATAATATTCAAATTATGAGGAACTCTAATTTCATATGAGTTTGATTTAATAAAGTTTAATGAATAAAAATGACAATCTTTGCTATGAAAAGACTCACAGAACAGTGAAGAAGGCAAAAGAACAAAAGTAACAAATGTTATAGTAAAAATAGTAATTGAGGCAAATGTTAATAAAACAAACAAGTATTGATAACCCCTAGCTATATGCAAGATGCTGTGTTAACTGTTGTAATATGAAAAAGAGGTTATTATTTATGGATTCCAGAACAACTAGTTGGACCAAAAAAGTAATATGTTATTGAAATTGACTTCTAACATTTTAGAAGTTGTAAGAATAGTACACAGAACTCCCAAGTTCCCCAGCTGTTAATATTTTACTTTGTTATATTCTTTATTTCCCACCTTCCTTTATATGTTGGGTGCATGTGTTTACATCTTTTTTCCCCTTTGAACTGACTGAATGTTGCCAAAATGCTGAATCATTACCCTAAATACTTCAGTGTATGCTTTGTAGAACACAAGGATACTGTCCTACATAACCACAATGCAAATACCTAAATCAAGTAGTTAAACACTGAAACAATCTCCTCTCTGAGGTAAATTTTGAAGAAAGTCTGCAGAATATGAAAAGGACTAGATAATTTTAAAAACTAAGTGGAAAACTAAAGGAAAAAGACAAGGCATAAAAATATGATTAAGATTTACTCAGGATACCAATCTAAGCAGAAGCTACAGCATTAATTATGAATTCTCAAGTAACATCTATTAATGATACATTAGCTGTATTAAGACTGGTATGTAATTGTGTGTGTGTAAAATTGTGGCTAAGTAGAATGTGCATTAAAACATTTTAAAAATCAAAATAATCAATAAAATATGAAGTACTGCCATACTCTTCTGCCTGAATGGAATCTGCAGGCGCTACATAATTGCTAGGGATGAAACCATTCTTTCCTGTAGCAATTGATCTTGCTTCCCACCAGTCTCCTTCCCTGAAACACATAAAACAACAATTACTACAACGTATAATATATTGCATTTTCTTATTTCAAGTAAATGAAAGATATAACTTCCATTTTTCTACTTATGCATTCACTTGATCAAGAATTAAACTCAACATTGTAAAAGAACAACATTTTAAAAATAAGTTAAATGAATTAAAGAAATTAAGACTAAGCAAAAGTATAATTACATACTACTACAATAAATCAACAACAAAAGCCCCAAACACCATACACTAAAAATTCAATTATAGTATCTTTTATTCCTCTTCACAATTCTTTCAACCTAAGACAATAAACTATACTGAACTAAGTAGTTTTGAATAAACTTTCAAATTATTCATCTTTGTCTGAATTTCTTAAGAGCTTGAGATAATTTGCTTACCATAATACTCCCCAATTTAAGGTACAAACTTAGTGGTTTTTAATATATTCATAGAGCTGTATAGCCATTTCATAATAAATTTTAGAATATTTTTTACTACCACAAAAGAACCCCAATACTTATGAGTAATCACCTCCAACCCCTTCCACTATTGGCAACCACTTAACTGCTGTCCATCTCTATGGATATGAATATTGTGGGCATTTCATATAAATGGAATGATTTATGTGGTCTTTTGTGACTGGCTTTTCATTCAGCATATATTTTTTTCAAGGTTAATCTATGTTTTAGCACATATCAATAGTTCTTTGTTGTTGTTGAATGCTTTTCTTTTTAACAGTACACAAAATTATAATGTTCTTGTTTTAGTCATTTTAGAAAAAAAAATTATGAGGCCTGAGCACTCCTTATAGAAAAGCAATTACAAATAAACAATAATAAAAAGCTCAATTTCTAGAAAAATGTTATCTAAAAATAATTCAATATACACAAATTAAGTCATAATTCAGAATATGAGAACTATATGGTTTGTGGTATAAAAACCTTGACTGTTACAAAAGTAATATGAAAAGAACAAATATTAGTCTCTAATAAGGATGATGTACATGACATTCACTACTTAAAATTAAGTGTAGGGATAGGGTTGTGGCTCAGTGGCAGAGTGCTTGCGTAGCATGTGTGAGGCACCATTGACCAAAAAAAAAAATTTAAAAAAAAAAGATTAAATGTATTTTTTATACCAAAATTTTAAAAATATTCATTGATTTTGCTCTCAAAAACTGAAATGGAAAGCCCTTTGGTAATTCAAACATTTACAAACTCGTACATTTGGTTTTTGGTTTTCTAGTACGTTAATTATTTTGAAACATACAAATAGAATTGTATTTGATCCTGATAAGCAATCATGATTCATATGAACCGAATACCTACTGAGTGATAGATGCCACTCAGGATGTGTGGAAAAAAGGTAAAAAGACAGTCCTTAAATTTAAATAACTCAGTCTAGAGTGGGGTTTTGCAGCCTCAATAATACTGACATTTTGGATTTGATAAATCTTTGCTGCATGCATAGTAGGATGTTTACCAATATCACTGGCCTCTACTTCGTAGATGACAGTAGCAACACCCTGATGACAACCAAAAATATTTCCAGCCATTGCCAAATATCTCCCAGGTAATTTTGCCCCAGGTTGAGAACTACTAACCTAAAAGAATGACAAGCTAAGTGACAAATTAAAAGTTCCCTGGGAGCTGGGACTGAAGTCTGCATAAGGTGCTATGTTAATACCTAATAGAAACAATATAGCAGGACATGGGTTGTAGAGCATAAATGTTAGAACACTTGTCTAATATACAGGAGGCCCTGGGTTCAATCCCCAGCACAAAGGAAGCGACAGAAAAAGGGAGAGAAGGAGGAGAATGGAGAAACAGTCACTCCAGAAAAAAGTAGTATGTGTGAAGGCATGGAAAGGGCAAGAAACTCTAGTGTACTTAGAAAATTCCACCTACTACAGTATGGCTGATTGGTAGAGTTAAAAAGGATTTGAAGAAACACATAATAAATCCTGAGGGAACGATGGCTATTCATGTTTTTTTTTTTTTTTTGACTTGCTTTAAAGCAAGTCAGTCATGATCGTATTTTACATTCTAGAACAATAACTGGTAACAGATGGAAACAAGGATAGAGGGAAACCTGACTGGAATCAAAGGGACTATAAGTATATATTTCAAGAAGTTATAAGTGATTGTTATGCTTGCTAATGAAATTATGGGCTGGTTTTCCAAAACAAGGATCAAATTTTCTATGTGGATCACTAAATGACAGAAAGTCTTGAGAGTTACATAAGGAAAAAGCAACTTAATTTAGTCCATTTGGGAGTACAAAAGTTCCTTATTCAACTTTTTGGCTTTGTTTTTTAGAAAAAAGAAAAGATCTTTAAATCATCTGGATACTTAAATAGGAACAAAGAATTTTCTTTATAAAAGATTTTTAAAGTAATATATTTGCATATGCCCCCTCAGTAACTCTTCATTTAAAAAAAAATTTTTTATTAGCTACAACTCTTCATTCTTAAATCTCTACTCTTTATGGCTGAACCACAGCAGCACAATTTGTAGAAGTAGTAACTTCTATAGGCAGTATTATGTCACGTGTCTCAAGGAACTAAATCTATCCAGCACAGAGGTCAGAGATTCATACCCTGTCATGCTTATCTCCAGATCATAAACTAGCTTATAAGTTTCAATGTAAAGAACAAGAGTCTGTCTGTATTTCTCCCTCTCAGAATACTCAACACTTATGTATTGTTAATTATTTGAAATCTTTCACCCTTCTTAAATGAAAGATCTTCTGTAGTTCTAGCTTCATAATCATATAAGGCCACAAATATAGTAACACCACCTAGCAAAGGAAAAAAAGACCAAGGTAAATTATATAGATAAAATGAAACAAAAGAGAAATAAAAAAATATTGCCAGCAAAAATCTTATTTTTTCTCTCTAGTTTTCAAAATCTATTTTTAGACAATTGGGGCTTCTAAAAGTTGGGGCTCTAAGCAGCTGGAGTTTAAATAATGAGATGTTCTCTTAAGACCTTCCACAAAATCACTGTAGTTTACATATTCTAAAACTCTATAGACTCGGAAAAAAATTTAATTTTGATTCTGAACCAATGCCTCTGGCTTGAAAAGACAGTCAAATTTCGAACCAATTCTTTGGAAGGAAGAACACTACTGGAGCACTATAGACTACTGACATTAATCTTCTCAACTTCTTATAAACAACAGGTGAACATTTACATCCATAATCATTAATACTAAACACTAGGGTTTTAGTAAGATTAACTTACTATATACTTACCTTAAAAATAAAACTGTTGGGTTTGTCGTGGAAGTTTAATGGCATGGCCGATATGAATTATAAAGTATAAATTCCAAAAATAACTCATATTTAGCAACATGTGCAGATGCTTAAGAGAAGAGCGCACTGAACAGCCAAACTATTATATGTAAGCAAAACAAATAACAATAGAACAAATGTATACAATATGCATGACTTGTCAGTGCTTAAAATTATTTCAGACAGGTATTCTGGCTAAACTTCCCATAATATATAATTCGTTTTTATTGTATATATTTATCACATATGACACAATGTTTTGAAACATGAATACACTGTGAAATGGTTAAATCAAGTTAATTCACATATGCATTGCTTCACATATTTCTTTTTTTTTGGTGAGAAAACTTAAAATTTCTCAGCAAATTTGAAGACTACAATACGTTGTTATTAGCTATGGTCACTAGATTGTACTATAGATTTGAACTTATTCTTTTTTAATTTTTTTTTCAGTGCTAGAGATCAAGCAAGGCATCGCACAAGCAAGGGCATCGCACAAGCAAGGGCATCGCACAAGAAAGGCAAATGCTCTATCACTGAGCTCTCTTCCAACATATTCTTAATTTCAATATGTATATATTTTACTCAATGTAATTCCGCTGACTTGGCAAATATCAATGGTTAGTTTACATGCATCCATCAATAGATTTTTTTTAATGGTAGGAAGAAAGGCAGTTAGTAAAATTACAGACTAAGTAAAAATATGAAATGTAGAAAACAGTATAAAACGTACTGTCTCTAAATACAAAATGTAAAAAGCAGTATAAAATCTACTGTCTCTAAATATAAAATAATAGCAAACCAAAGTTCATTCATCTGGCTTCTATCCCAAGTTTTAGTCATGTACCAACTGCTTTTTGACATCACTACTAAATGTGTAATAACCATTTAAAACATGTACAAAATGAAGCTCTTGATTTTTCTTCTCTAACCTGTATTTACCCAAATCCTCTCTATTTAAGCAAATAGCACTAGAATCAAGTCAGGTAATAACTTGAGCCAATTCTACTACTAATACTACCAGTTTTACATCTATAATATTTCATTTATCTATTTTCCATTTCCACTGCTGCCCCCTAAATCCCAATCCATGTCATTTCTTACTGGGACTGCTGGGGCTATGAGTACTGGCTAATTAATCTACTTCTCCACAGAGCAGCAAGAATGATTTTTTTTAAAAGGGAATTCCATTATGCAAAATCCTTTACATATAATCTTGATGAGCTTCTTCCCAGCTTCAGAAAAAATCCAAACTCCTTACTAGAGTCTATGTAGTACTAAGTAATAGTGGTATCCTAACATCAATATCACATCATACAACTCTCCTCTCTGCCTACATTGTTCTTCCCACCAGTTCTTAAAAACTTTCCAGTCCATTTGTTTCTCTTGAACTTTGTGTTTGTTATTCCCTCTTCCTAGAAATTCTGCTCTTTCCTGAGGTCTGCAGATAGTTCATTCTCATTAAACAAATATCAGTTAAAATGATTTCTTCTCAAGGAGGCTTTCCCTGATCAACTACAGGATCATTACCAATTATTCTTGCTAGTTCCTTCATAGAATTAAGAAATACTGATCTCAACTTATTTAGTTGTTTGTTCACTAATTATTGTTCAATCAACATTATTAGGTAAACTCTATCAGGAGAGAAGCCTTGTTTGTCTTGCCCATCTCTTATACCTATATGCAAAGACACTCTGTTTTTTACAAGAGTTAATAAGTGAACATCTTTGAATGGGGTATTTCATATGAATAAATACTTTTTCTTTTTCTTCAGTACTGGAGATTGTGCCCAGATTGTAGTTCTACCACTAAGCTACATCCCCAGTCATAGCCCTTTTTTATTTTGAAAAAAGGTCTCTGTAAATTGCCATAGTTGGCCTCAAACTTGTGATCTTCCTGCCGCAGCCTACACAGTTGTTTGGATTACAGGTGTGCACCACCATGTCCACTCTGCACATCAATAAAAATTTAAAGTAACTAAAGTATGTCTTTTAAGTATTAAAATTTATTTTAATCATTTTGAATTAGTAACTTTCAAAAACATATAATCCTGAAAATAAGTTAAACTTTTTACTAATGACAGAAATATCATCATGGCCATAGATTATTGAAATATTTGCAGTCAGAACGCTGGAATTAGGACTGTGATTGTGGTGATGTCCAATATTCTCCAAATGTTGTCTAACAGAATCAGTGTATGGCAGTCCTCACTATTATTGGTTCAGAGGTGAACAAACTGAGGAGACAAATTTATAATCCATGCTTGTGACAGAGATTTCTCCTTTGCCCCCACAGGCTGTTAATAAGGACATATGTTAGGGCTAGGGTTGTGGCTCAGTGGCAGAGTGCTCACCTAGCATGCATAAGGCAGAGGTTTGATCCTCAGCACCACATAAAAACAAAATAATGTGTCCACATAAAACTAAAAGATACATAAATAAATAAATAAATATATTTTTTAAAAAAATAAGGACATATGTTACTCCATTTGATGCTGGTAGCTGTTTATGCCTAAGGATAAAAAGGAAACAGATGAAATAAACCCAAATCCTGTTGATATCATGGAACTGCCACACAAATGAATCTTGAAGTTCATCTTCTTTGCTTTAGCTACCTGTGCTTTGTTATTTCAAGGGAAAAGCATCCTGATGCGGGAGCCCTCATGTAATGTAAGAGCTCATTTTCTCTTTTTCAAGTTTTTAAAATCTACTTTTTTAGGGCATTCTGTATCCATGGAAGATTGTCAACTATCTCTTCTTGCTGTTCTCTGAAAAGATATGATAATGTAAAAATGGGAGTCCTGCAGTATGACACTGAATCCAAGCTCTTATGCTTATAATCTCTGGGGGAAAATTTTTTCTGAGCCTCAGGATTTTTCTTTTATAAGTCATAGTATCTGATAGAAATACTGCATTATCGTGACTGTAATGCCAAATAATTAACACTTATTAAGTAACTACTGGATTACTTTAATACTAGTTAGCACTTTCTAATCCTGAGAAGTTATAAGATTCTTGGAAGAGGAATGTATGTTTTTAATCTTCATTTTCCCAGTGCCTGCCACATATTAATTGCTTAATAATTACTGGTAAATTAATGAAATAATTAAAAGTATTACCCTATCAAACTGTCACCAAATTTCCCAGAACCATATATATATATTGACTTTAATTTTTATGTTAGATATTGAATTTTCACATATACAATTTTTAAAAGTCCTCCAGTAAGATATTTTTCTTAGCAAATAGACCATAAGTATGTACTGCCCAAGGTTATGTTCTCAAACAGGCAACATAATTATCCATTTAAATTTCACCTGTTAAACCAGTAGGATATGAACTTGGCACCACTGAGAATGAGGAAGATGCTCCTCCAAAAGGAGTCACCCCTGAGGATCCTCCAAATGGTGTTATGGAAAGATTGCTAAAATTAACCGAAGTTCCTTTTGCTGAAGATGATGGTGCCACTGCAGTGTGCTCTGCTCCATAATGGCTGACACTTGTACTGACAGGCTCTGGAGTGTTTTCAGTTCTATATTTAATAGCTGGACTTTTGTTTTCTTTACTTTTAATGCAGCCCATTATCAAATCTACAGAGGAAACAGGCAAGTATTTTGAGAAATAGTTAATATACATCATACTTTAAAAAAATACAATGGAAAATATGACTTTAAATAAAGCATCCTCCCATCCTTGCTACCCAGAAAAAAAGCAGTATTAAATTATGTCCCATTATTCTATATATGACAACTATAAAAACTTAAATTGAGCAGCAAATAAACTACAAATAGTAACTTTAAAGGTAATTCTTTTTAAAAAACAGTAATTCTTAGTTGTAGTTTTTCCCATCCTATAACATTCAGAAGAAAGCAGGTGAATGATGACTGCCTGGTAAATTCTGAAAGAGTGAACATTCATAACTTCAGTTATGTAATATTAATTCAAAATATAGCTGTAAATATTAAAATATAAGCAGTCTCAGAAACTCACAGTTGAAGGGTTTTCAGATCACTACTTTAAGTGGACACATTCTAAAGATGTGACAATTGAATACACACATCAAAACAAGATGGGTCTGGAAATTTAAGTATATACTGAATTTAAATATATACTGAAAACTATGAAGGAATTATAAACTAAACAATAAAAGGCAATTGCTGGGGCTAGCATTGTAGCTCAGTAGTAGAGTGTGCGCCCATCACATGTGAGGCACTTCTTCCAATCCTCAGCACCACATAAAAATGAAATAAAGATATTGTGTCCACCTACAACTTAAAAAAAAAAAAGGCAATTGCTGCCGGGCAAGTGGTGCACATCTGTAATCCCAGTGGCTTACAAGGGTGAGGTAAGAAGATCATGAGTTAAAAGCCAGCCTCAGCAATAGGCACTAAGTAACTCAGTGAGACCCTGTCTCTAAATTCTAAATACAACAGTTACTAATATGGCATTATGTAAAAATGTGGATGTGTAACCGATGTGATTCTGCAATCTTTGTAATGTTTTGAACAACCAATAAAAAAATAAAAATAAAAATACAGGGCTGGGGATGTGGCTCAGCGGTTGAGTGCCCCCGAGTACCCCCCCCACAAAAAAAGGCAACTGCTACTAAAATAAAAGTATTAGGAAACATCATCATTTAATGACCCATATGAGAAAAAAGCAAAATAAGAAAAATGGAGCAGTAAATTATGAAAGGAAAAATGAGTTAGTTGATATGCAGAATAAATAAGTGTAGATGATAAGCTGAATATGGGGAGAGAAAACACAAAGAAAAAAGTGGTCATTTATTCATCTTAGTATTTATAGTATTTATTGACACTTAGTTTTTATACATGTGTAATGAATGACTTCAAAGTTTGTAGTTTCAATCAAGTGGAAAGAAAAACCATAGCTGAAAGGAAACAAGTAGAGAGGGATAAGTTGTTTTTTTTTTTTTGACCAATGAGTTTAATTCCAGATGTATATTGTAGGTTGCTGTGAAGCTTAGTGAAGGATAATATAAAGCTCAGAAAAAGGTGGGGAACTAGAGAAAAAAATAAACAAAATATTTTCACACTTTAACTCTTTTGGACATAATAAAACTCACCCAAGGTACAGATTTAAAGGAAAATGAAAAATTAACACAATGCTGGAGGATACCTACATATAAGAGATAAGCAGAAATTACAGCTGTTAATATTTCCATATTGAAAAAGATAATCATAAGCTTAAGACAATGACATGAGTTGGGTGGGAAAGAGCTTCAACTATAACATTTTTATCGTAAAATAAACATAAACAAATAGTGAAAAATGTTAATGTATTAAATGTAGGTAATTATGTAACTATTTTCAGGTGAAGTACATTGTAATTTTTTAACAAGTGCTAATAAGTAGAATAGTATAGAGGGAATAAAGACACAGACTCTCCAGATAAAAATGACTAACAGTGTTTAAAGACCAAAATGAAGTGACATTTAAACTGATTTTTAAAGGTTAGCTGATTAGAAATTAGAAGCCTGATAGGGGCTTTAGTGTTTCTTTTCAAAGAGCTGAGAATCAAATTCAGGACCCTCCAGTTTAGCTGGCCAGGTAAGTATTCTACCACTGAACCATACTCCCAGTCTCAGGAATCTCTGCCAATCCCTCCCCACCAACGGAGATAGAACCTGGTGCCAGAAAGTTGACCACTGACTTATATCTCCAGTACTTTCTTATTTTGAGACAGTCTCACTAAGTTACCTAGGTTGGTCTTGAACTTATGATACTCTTGCTTTAGCATCCTCTTGCCTTGGCTGAGATTACCAGGCCTGTGGCACTGTACCCAGCTGGAACATTTCTTAATGTCATGAAGACATAGGATAGATTAGAGTATACTGAAGAATACAATAATGACTAGGTCATAAAAATATGGATAATTATTGGACTACATCTTCATCAGCTGAGAACATACATTTACTATCAAGATGGCTTCTATAATTTCTTTGTATAATTTACTGAGCCTCTCCTTCACAGTCTTAATGTAATCTGATACAACAGATATTTGGTTACTGAACAATCATTCTCCCAGTTTTCGGATAGAAGAACCCTGACTTTATTTACCCTCCTTTCATTTGCCAAGTCATTCAGAGGAGGCTTGACACCTTTCTAGCCCTAATGATTGACTTAAGCCACTCAGGAAGTCTCGTTCCCTTGACAGTTTGCTTGTTGAGCCATGAACACAGGTTTCTAGAAAGTTTTCCTTACTTTCCATTTTTCTTGCACAGATGTTACATTCACAAATATGAATGCCCATATCTGGGGCTGCCATCCAGAGACCTCAAGTACCTAGCAGAGGTAACATACCAATATATTGAGAATGGAAGGGCAGGAAGACATAAGGCACTTGGGTCCTAGATAGTGTTACTCAAATATTGTATAAACCTAAAGTCTCTTTTCAACATATCATAAGGACATATCAGCTCTTCTCTTGCCTTCCTTGTGCTTGAGGTCAAATCCAGAACAATCCTGTGCATACTAGGCAAGCACACTATCTTTCAGCTACATTCCCAGGCTCCAGATATCAGGATTCAATAGCATAACAACAAAGATTTCAAACTTCCCTCAAAGTGTTTATATAATCATAAAATATTCTTTTCTTTTTAAGTTTTTTAGTTGTTGATGGACTTTTACTGTATTTGCTTATTTATATGTGGTGCTGGGAATCGAACCCAGTGCCTCACACATACAAGGCAATTGCTCTACCACTGCGCTACAACTCCAGCCCTCCATAAAATATTAAGTTGTAAAATTTAAACCTTAAAATCATAGGCAAACTATTTTATTCTGATATGTGTATGAATATTTGCTGGAAAACAATGTTTTAACTCTCAATCTTATTTATTACTGCTATTCTGAAGATTTTTTTAAACATGAACTTATTTAAAAATCATGGAAATCTGTCCTGACACTGTCATAAAGTTTTTATCTAAAATTCTTTAAAAAATAAAAAAAATCAACTTTGAAGATATAATTTACATACAATAACAGGCAAGCATTTTAAGCATAAGGTTCAATGAGTTTTGGCAAATGTGTAAAATTATATACTATATTCACAATACAGAATATTCTGATCATCCCAAAAGGTTCATTTGTACCCTTCTCCATGCAAATCCTAACTTCAATCCATAACCTCAGCCCTAGGCAATCATGATCTGTTTTTTCTAACTATAGATTTATCTTTTCTAGGGTCTTACCTAAATAAAATCATATGTATTTTGTATTTAGCTTTTTCATTAAATCCTGTCTGAGATACTTCCATATCATTGCAATGTATCAGTAGTTTGTTAATTTTTATTGCTATGTAGAATCCCATCACTTGCCTATAACCACATTCACTTGTTGATAGGTTTTTTGAAATGTTCCAGACTGAGGCTATTACAAATGAAGCTACTATAAACATTCCAGTAAGTCTTCAGGGGTGGGGTGAACATGAGTCATTCTCTTCACCACCACCACCAGCAATATCTAGGAATAGAACTGTTTGATCATGTAATATAAAGTTATGCCTACTTTTACCACAAAAAGCTATTAAACTATTTTCCATATTGTCTATACCATTTTGCATCCCACCAGTAATCAATGTGAATTTCAGTTGCTTTACGTCCTCAACAATACTTCTTTTTTTCTGTCAAAAACTTGTCATATACCTACATGGATTTGGATAGAATCCAAATATTCTGTATAGCTATGTTTTACATTTCCAAGCTCTGGCAATGGAAATCTATTGATATCAAAATGTATATGACATCATAAAATGCATCTGGCTGAACTGATATTATAAAAATCATATGAACTACATATTAACGCTAACCAATTCACTGATACAAATTACAGTCAGGTACTGAATAATGGCATATCATCTTTAATCTCTCTTTATTTGCCAAAGTCAGCAAAAAGCAGTTAAACAACATCCTATCTTCTAAAATATACTATTTCTTCACTTAGGTTAGTTTCAATGGTAAACTAAGTAAGCATGCACATTAATTACTAAGATATGATGAGGAATCTTTTACATTTGCAATGCTTCAAGGATCAGTTTCTCACTTTCTAAAAATCCTATTTAAAAACCAGGATTCAACTTACATAATTTAAAGTCACCCTTATTAATATACAGGTTATTCAGGTATGCACTTTTTTTTTTTTTTTTGGTGGTGGTCCTGGAGACTAAACCCAGGGCCTCGCACATGCTTGACAAGTGTTTTCCCACTGTTACAACCCCCAGCCATTTAAAAAAAATTGAGTTAGGGTCTCATTAAATTGCTCAGGTTGGCCTCGAACTTGCAATCCTCATGCCTCAACCTCTCAAGTAGTTGGGATTATAGATGTGTGCCACCATGTCTGGCTCAGGTCTGCAAGTTTTGACAGATGCATACAATTGTACATTGGCTACATCAATGTCAATAAAGAGCAATTGCATCACCTCCCAGGATTCTCCTATTCCCCTATGTACTCTCCATACAAGCCCAGAGAACCACTGATCTATTTCCTGTTCTTATAGTTGTATCTTTTCCAGATACCATACAAATAGAATCATATGATATTCAGCTTTTTGATTCTGGTTTCCTTCACCTAGCTTAATGTATCTGAGATGCAGGCATGTTTCTGCAAATGTCAACAGTTCATTCCTTTACGAATGAGTACTATGCCACTGTATGCACATACTACTGTATGCACATACTACTGTATGCACATACTACTGTTTATTCATTCCCCAATAGAGAGACATTTGAGTTTCCAATTTTTGAAAATCACACATAGAGCCACTATCAGCATATACCTGCAGGGTTTTCTGTGAACATAATAAGCTTTCATTTCATCTGAGTAATTACCAAGGTGTGAAACTGCTGGCCTGTATGGAAGTACAATCTTAGGAGAAATGACAAAATGTTTCCAAAGTGGCCTTAACATTTTGCATTCTCACCAACAAAATGAGAATTCCAGTTGTTCCACATTTTTTTGAGAGAGAGAGAGAGAGAGAGAAAGAGAGAGAGAGAGAGAGAGAGAGAGAGAGAGAGAGAATATTTTAATATTTATTTTTTAGTTTTTCGGCAGACACAACATCTTTGTTTGTATGTGTTGCTGAGAATTGAACCCGGGCCACATGCATGCCAGGCGAGCATGCTACCGCTTGAGCCACATCCCCAGCCCCTGTTCCACATTCTTAACACTTGTTTATGTCAAAATTTTAAATTATTCTAATAAGTGTGAATCGAGATCTCTTGATCTCTCTATGGTTTTAATTCACTTTCCCCTAATGACTAAGCACCTGATATTGAGCATGTTTTCATGCTTATTTTCTACTTTGCTAACCATATCTACTTTGGTAACATATATATTTAAACTGGTCCTTTAATTGGGTTGTGTACTGGAAACAAAAATATTTGCTATTATAACACTCTATAGTCTTTATATATTCTGGAATCATGTTCTTTGTCAGATATACATATATTATTCTATTTCCTCTCAGAATATATGTTGCCTTTGCATTATTCTAATGGTATCCTTGTACGTGTTTTTTTTTTTTTAATTTTTTTGGTAGTTGTAGATAGACAGAATGTCTTTATTTTATTTACTTTTATGTGGTGCTGAGGATCAAACCCAGTGCCTCACACATGCTAGGCAAGCATTCTACGACTGAGCTATAGCCACAGGCCCTTGTATGTGTTTTTTAAATTTTGATAAAATCCAATTAAGAATTTTTAATTTTATGGTTTGTGGTTTATACGTCCTGAGAATTCTTTAGTAGAAGATTTTCTCTTATGTTTTCACTAGAATTCTAGCCTCTTACATCAAGACTATCAGGTTATTTTAAGCTAACTTTTGATTATTCTGTAAAGTCAAGTATGAGTTTCAATTTCTCCAAATTTGACATCCAGTGTTCCTAACTACTATTTGTGAAAAAAAATTAACTATATCCCACTGAATTACGTTGGTACCTTTTTCAAAATCAATTTACCACATTTGTTTAAGACTATTTCTATGGTCTGTTTCCCTGTTCTATGCCTATGATCAATTATTTCACTCTTTTCATTACTGTAGCTTTAGAGTAAGTCTTGAAATTAAATAAGTCCTCCATTTTTTTGTTTTTCAAATTTGCTTTGGATACTCTAGGCCAGGGGTCTGCAAATTTTTGCTGTAAAAGGCCGGACAGTGTTTTAAGTTTTGTAGACCATGTTGGTCTCTGTAACAACTACTTGACTCTGCCACGTTATTGTAAAAGCATCTATGCACAATACACAAATACATTAAGTGTGGCAGTGTTGCAATGACACAATTTCCAAAAAACAGACAGTGAGCCAGTTTGGCTTGCAAGTAGTAGTCTGTCAAACCATGAAGTAGAGTCTATGTATTACTATACAAATTTTACTATCAGAGTGTCAATTTCTTAAAAAAAAAAAAAAGGCTGCTGGGACTAACTCTACAGATCAATTTGATATCTTGCCGATCATGGTGGTGCACAATAGAATTCCAGTGCTTTGGGAGGTTAAAGCAGAAGCATCACAAGTTTGAGACCAGCCTTAGCAATTCAGTGAGATCCGCAGAAACTTAGTGAGACCCTGTCTCAAAATTTAAAAATAAATAAATAAAATAATGAGGACTGAGGATGTAGCTCAGTGGTAAAGCATCTCTGGGTTCAATCCCCAGTGCCAAGAGGTGGGGGGGAGGTTGACTTTTTAAATTTGTTTTAATTAGTTACACATCACAGTAGAATACACTTTGATATATCATACACAGATGGGATATAATTTCACATTGGTCATGCAGTCTGTTTCATTCAACTATTTGTCTTATCCCCACATCCTCTCCCCTTCCCTCTACCTAATCTGAGGTAACTCTATCCTCTTGTCTATGTTTAACCCCCCACACACACACACCCCTGTGAATTAGGATCCACACATTAGAAAAAACATTCGCCCTTTGGTTTTTTGGGATTGACTTATTTTATTTAATGTGATATTCTCCAACTCCATCCATTTACCCACAAATGCCATAATTTCATTCTTCTTTAAAACTGAGTAATATTCCATTGAATATATACACCACATTATTTTTATCCATTCATCTACTGAAAGACACCTAAGTGTAGTACTGTATTTATTTAGGATCTTCAAGTTTTTTCTCAAAAATATTTTGTAGTTTTTAATGTTATAGGTCTTGTCCAATTTTTGTTAAGTAAACCTCTAAGCATTTCTTGGTTTTCTAAATACTATTATAAATGATATTGCTTTATTTCTATTTTCAGTTTTTAATGAGACAGATACTTCCTGGGCACACACCTGGAATCCCAATTACTCAGGAGAGGGAGGGAAAAGGACCTCAAGTTTGGGATCCTCAGCAATACTTTGTCTCAAATTTTAAGATAAAAGATTGGGTATGTCACTCAGTGGTAAAAAAAAAAAAAAACTCTGGGTCTAATTCCCAATCTAATAATAATGATAATAAAATAATTTTTAAAAAGATACTTCTATACTGATGTGTGTATTAACTTGTTATGTTCCTGCTAGCCTCTCTGTTATCAGTTCTACTAGTTTTTTTTTTTAATAGGTTCCATAGAATTATCTACATCCAGAAAGACCACAAACCAGTTTTATTTTCCTTTCCAATGTATGCCTTTGCCTGCCTGGCTTACTGCACTGGCTTGCTCCTTTACAGTACAATGTTGATAGAAGTGAAGAGAGAAAACATCTTTGCAATGGCTCCTAATATTAAGTGAAAAACATTCAATCTATACCTTTAAGTTGTCTGAAAGATTTTTTGGTAGTTGACTGTCCTCAGGCTGAGGAAATTTCCCTTGAAATTCTTTGTTTGCCTGAGAGTTTTAAATCATTAATGGGGATGTTGAATTTCTTCCAGTTTCTCTATTTGTACTTATACAATCATATAGGTCTTTTTTATTCAACTTATAAGGTGAATTACATTGATTTTTCAATGTTAAATCAAACTTGGAACCTTTGAATTCTTGGGATGAATAACATTTGGTCACAGTATATCACCCTTTTATTATATTCCTGAAAGTTAATATTTTGTAAACTATTTTTAGGTCTGTGGTCAAGAGACATTATTTTTTAATTTTCTTTTGAATTTTGTGTTGCTTCTGGTATTAGACTAATCATGTTGGCCTCATGGAATGAGTTGGGAAGAATTCCCCATACGTGTGTGTATTTGTATGTGTGTGTATTTTTAAAGAATTTAAGACAGGTATTACTTGTTCCTTAAATGTTGAAAAGAATTCACCAGAGAAGCTATTAGGGCCTGGAGTTTTCAATTATAAATTAAGTATCTTTAATATATAGCACTATTTATATTCTTGATTTTGTTTCTTGCATTAACTTCCAAGGATTTCTTAAACTCATCCCAGTTGTTAAATTAATATCAGCATAAAGTCATTTACAACATTCCATTATTACTCTAGTTTAGCCCCACCCTCCCCCAGCAAGGCCCAAGGCTCTTTGGGAGTTTTCACTAAATGCCCTGAGTGATCAACAAGAACTTTTCCCCTCTGGTTAGTAAAAGCTCAAATACCTACCACTCATCTATGACCCCCGATGTACGTCAGGTCACATTAATTTGGCCACTCTTCGTGCGGTTTTATAGTCTCACTCTATGCCTACATTAAGAAAAAGTAAAAAGACTTCTATGCACACACACACACTTTTAACATTATTTGTCTACATTGTGTCGGCTGGAACTTTTCTTTTCCTCTGCAAACTCCAGCTACCTCCGTTTCCATAAATTCTGAAGTCTGTCTCTTCAACTTGTTAAGGCCATCATTCTCTACCTTTGCTGAGGGGGTTAGGTAACTGAAAACTGCACCTGATTTCTAGTCTTTCAGGGACCACTGTGTGTAGTGATGTTATCCACTGTCTAAAAAAAAATCACTGCTTCAATTTATTTTGTCCAGGTTTCACGCTTTTGGGGAAGGAGGCTGGGGATGGATTAAATTCATCATGACCACTTAATTTGTTCTTAAAAGTTTAAATCCAGAAAAATATTTCATTCCTTGATTTTAATATCATCAAAGTGCAGAGGGTATTACTTTCTAAATAAATCTGTACTTTAGGGCTGGGGTATTGGCTCAGTGGCAGAGCATTTGCCTTGTACATGTGAGGCACTGGGTTTGATCCTCAGCACCACATAAAAATAAATAGATTGTGTCCATGTGTAACTAAAAATATTAATAAATCTGTACTTCAGTTTGTATAACAGAATTTATCCCTTAATAATAAATCACCTTCAAATAAATTTTAGGTGTTTCACTATAATCTGTTAAAAGTACTCTGTGGCATTTTTCTTTTGTACAAGTTGAAGAAAGGAAACATTTTTAAGTACTCATTTATGTATCTGATTAGTTTAAACTTTATACTCAGCTTCAGATAGGCTCTTTTAGATGGGAAGAGGGGTTCTTATAAAGATAAGCATAATCAAAGAAAGAATATATAAAAATCAGAAGCTATAGAATAATCTGATTATAATGATTGCAGTCTTACTACTATAATCACTGTTTTATTGTCAGGAGTTTATTGCTTCCCTTCCATTATGTGGAAATAGCATCTCTATTTTTGTACTTTTTTTTTTTGCAGTGCTGGAGATTGAAGCTAGCACCTCTTATAAGCTACACAAGTACTCTGCCACCAGACTACACCTCTGGTCCTTGTTCTTCTGATGTTTTAAAACCAACTACTTCACTTTCTATTGACACAGCCATTCCCTATCTATCTCACAATTTCTACATACTTTATTCATTTGTGACGGACTCAAGGGTCTCTCAATATTCCACAATTATATGATTTGCCTATTTTGGGACTTTGCATTTGAATGAGCAAAATTAAAAGAATATGAAGTACTACCCAATTGCCTTAACCTTGTAACCAGTTATGAATTGGCTGTTGGTTCATCCCATGGTTTCTTCATGAGCCTGGAAGGAACCAGGATGACTGATCAGTATTCAGTGTAAACTCTTTAACAAAGTCTCCTGGATTGTTCTTGCTTTAATAGCAAGTGTTGAAACATGTTTTAGCAAAATGCACTAAAAAGTAAAAACTTCTCAGACTGAAACAAATCACCACATTACATTATTTTTCTTTAATGGAGATGACTTCAGAGATCTGGAAGATTAATGTTTGAATGCTGATCCAGTTCCACCACAAAGTCACTTTATTTTTACTGGACAGAAGATAAGGATTTACCTTGTTCTCTCATCACACCTGAACTACTTTTTCATGTTTGATAATGAGTAAGAAAAGGAAGAGTAAGACTAAAAGGGCTTTGCTGATAGGGCAAATTCTCAGGAGCAGAGAAGTAAAACAGTTCCTTTCCCATTTCTTATATAGCCATCTTGTCACCCTTCAAAAGAAAATAAATCACTGAACTAAAATATCTGCCCTATCACCTTTGTCTTTTGTTTCAAAATTCGGTAGGAAATAAAAGATAAGATAGTGACAGCACCAAAAATTGTTATTAGTTATTTAAGATGGTCAGGTATTCTTTTTTTCAAATCTCTGATCTTTTAATCCTGCCCACTATATTTTTCCGCTTTTCTTTCCACATACCCTATTCTTTCAGCAAACTTCATTCCAACATTCCTGTTCCTCACACTTGCTTAAAATATAATCTGAATTTTTGTTCTGACTGTGTTTGCTGCTTTCACTATATTAAAACTTCCCAACAGGTCCCCAAATAACTCCACACTGCTAAATCCAATGACCAACTTTCAGTCCTCTCATCTTACTTGACCATTAGCCATCAGCCACATTTGACACAGGTTTTCTACTACCAACAAAATAAAATCTGAACTCCCTTAGCCCCAGTACTTCAGGCTAATTTCCCTAATTCCTTTTCCCATTCTGCTTTCCCTATCACCTACTAATCTAAAACTCAGCCTCAGAGTTAGGGAAGACAAAAAAGGATAATCAATATTAATTAAGAAAACCAGGAGGCAGAGACAGTCTACCAGGAGGCAAAGACAGCCTTTTAAGCAGAGCGAGCATGCTGTGCAAATCAGAGACATGAAAAATTGTACTCTATTTGTATAATATGAATTAAATTACATTCTGCTATCATATGTAATAAATTTAGAATAAATAAAACAAACAAAAATAAAGATCCCTATTAAACTAAAAAAAAAGCCTACTACAAACCCAAGAATGAAGTGAGTTTTAAGAATGTTAAGTAGTTCAATGCTGAAGTACAACATACAAATAAAAAGGGAAAGATGAGAACAGAAGAGATAGTAATAGGAAACAGTCTATCTCAGAGATATTTTGTTCTTTCTACTTGACACAAGCTGCATTTTATACACTGGCATTCATTTAATTTTCACTGAAATAAATTACTGAATTAAAATTTGATGCTGATGAATTCTATACAACTACCTAATATTTATATCCCCTGCAAAGAGCCAAGCATACCAAAAGGTCTAGAAATACTTAAGTTTTCCAGCAAGTTTCTAACACATCAATTCCCTAAGGCAGATTAAAGTTTTTCAGCTTTATCTTAGGTGGGTATATGTCAGAATTACCTACACTATATAAGAATCTATAACACTGTATTCAGTGAATTGGGGACAAATTTGAAATGTTTTTAATGCAATTGGCTTAATCATTAGCAGATAACATTATTACACTGTATATTGTTAAGTATCTTTTAAATAATATTTTCCACTTTGACAATGTTTTCTGTCTCTGAAATATTTATTATTTAATTTGACCCCATAATAATCCTAATGTACTACCAGGAGAAGTAGGCATAATTTCTACATATTATAGAACCTCAAGCCCAGGGAAGCTGTCTTGTTCAGGAGTTGAGGCTAAAAGGAAACACAACCAGGGAACTATATTTTCTAACTTCCAAGTTGCATTCTTTTCACTACTCAACATAACCTCTAAGAAAATTGTGTATGACATTTTCTGTTCATTGATAAGTCACTAAATACTAACTCTTTAGAAAACATTACAAACATAACAACATTATTGGCAGCCAGCTTCACTGCACAACTAACACCAATCTATTAACTTTGAAAACAGTCTTCCATCCTTCACTCTAACCATGTTGCATTACTGGTAGTAACAGTGAATAAAAATTCTCAAGTAATATAACACATTTTACATTTTCATTTTTTTTGAGACAGGATCTCACTATGTGGACTATGCTGGCCTTGAATTTAGAATACTCTTATGTCCACCTCCTAAAGTAGCTAGGATTACAGGCACACATCACCTACCTGGCTAATTTAACACATTTTTGAACTTTAAGAAAGACTTAAATGTTCTAACCTTAGCAATCTAACCAACTGTGGCATTCATTATATGCTATATCCAGTTTGGGGGAAGGGCCAGAGTCCTACTTTGGCATTTTGCCCAGATGGTTCCAATTTACCACAGAGTTTTAAGAAATCTTAGATAAATTATAAATTTAATTTCATAAGGTATGAAATGAACAATTTCATTTGACTGTGAAATCAAGAAGCCTTACAGGTCATAAACATAAGTCAGTGACTTTTATCTTTCATTTTTAAATCTTCCCCTTTAATATAAAGCACAAAGGACAGCAGGATCATAAAAAAAAAAAAAAAACAGAAAACATAAGCAAAGAGAAGGAAGAAGCAGATTGCTTAAAGGGCGTGAACTCCTGTCTTGTAAAAGCAAATAAATAACTTAATTTTCCAAGAGTGAAAGAAATAGAAAATGTAAGCAATGAAAAACTGAGGCTTGTAGAGTTCTCTAATGGTGGCAATTTTCTACCACTGCAATCTTTTTTCTTTCTTTTTTTTTTTACACTTTTAACAATTGACCTTAAAAAATAAGCAACTCATTCCAAATCCCTGGAGCCTCATGGTTTAAGTCTGACAAGGGTCTGAAGTCAAAAAATGAATCCTTCATTGTTTCTTTTTCTTTTTTTTTTTTTTTTTGCTATGGATTATAGTAATAAAAATAACTTACAAATCAATGTTAAACCACAGATTTAAAAAGTGAATTAAATTCAACATAGATCAGATCCAAGTGTAAGAATGAATTACTTTTAGCTACTTTCAACAATTGTTAAAAACAATTTGTTGGTAGAAAAGCACCTATAAAGAACTATTAGGCATCATTCCCTTCTCAAATTCTGCCAACTCTTGAAAAAGTAAGCTGATTTTATCCCTTAAGAATTTTTAACCTCTCAGATTTTCACATCTTTTGTCAATATCCTCCACCAACACCACCACCACCACCCCGCCCCAAGATATTCCAAGCCCCTTTTTTTTTTTTTTTGAGGCAGGGTCTCCCTAATCTGCTGCAGCTGGCCTTCAATTTGTGATCCTCCTGTTTTAACGTCCCAAGTAGCTGGGATTACAGGTGTATGCCACCATGTCTGACTTTTGTTAAGATTTTTTAGGAGCAAATTGCTGTATCAGATACTGCTTTAACCTTTGTTGGTCAGTTAAATGCTCCTCAGATGCTACATGGACTCTTCTTTAAACAATTATTTGTGTAACAACATTGTATCTCCCTTCTGTTTTTTTTTCTTTAAGTAAGACTAAACTAAAGAAATTGCATTTAGTTATTGACTGGAACTCTTTACTTTTCCCCAAATTCTTGGGATATTTACTTATTACTATCTTGAATTTCAATGTATGTTTTAATCAACAGATTAAAAACCAAAAGTTTGATATATAAGTCAAATGTACACAACTATAAGTATGACAATAATACAGCAGACCCAAGGAAAGGGAGTTTTCAGCAATGAAGCAACAAAAGCAAGAAATAGCCAAGTGATTTAAGAAAACAAAATGAATCACATGATGACAAGCATGGGTGGAGATGAGTTGAAGAGGCAAAGCAAGAAACCACAATCAATAAGTTTTAAGACCATGGAGCTTTTGTTACAGATGTTGTATTTTTGTTAAACCACTAATCTTCTCTTAGAAATTAGCAGAAGCCATAACAGTGCCTTTCAAACTCAAGGTAATATATCTGGTAATGGAAGTAATTAAAAAATAAGTTGTGAAAAATAAGTTGAGACTGGTATACCAGAATTTCATTTTAAATTGTACATATAAACTACATTTAAAACCATTGCATTTTTTCCATTGTTAAAAACAAAAAACTCTGAAATAATTTTACATATTTGTAATTGGTTTCTCTTAAATTAGGCATGATGGTGCATGCCTGTGACTTTCTACTTGGGAGGCCAAGGTTGGAGGATCATAGCATGAGCAATTTTGTGAGACTCTATATCAAAATAAAATAAAAAGGGCTGAAGATGTAGCTCAGGGGTAGCATACCCCTGGCTTTAATCCTCAGTACCACAAAAAATTAATAAATAAAATCACTGTCCTTGAGAGGTGATTAATAAACCTTTCCTTCTCAATCATGATATATTACTTCATGAAGTAAACAGTTTATTTTGGTTTTGTTAGAAATCAGTAAAATTTTGACATTTGCTTCAAATTTTTAAATCTCCAAACACATTAAAAAATTTTTAATTTTTAAATTCCATTAAGAAAGTTCTGTCTTGTAATTAATATATTAAACAAAAAACTAAGGTTTGGGCATATAATAGGTGTTTAATAAGTGCTTATTACTCAGTTTTCTTAGCTTTTGTCTCATTCAAAATCAAGCTAATATAATTCCATGGATACCCTCTAGGTAAAAAGATCTATAAAATATCAATTTTGCCTTTTTTTTTTGGTACCATGGATAGAACCTAGGGGTACTTAAGCACTAAGCCACATCCCTGGCCCTTTAGATATTTTATTTTGAGACAGGGTCTAGCTAAGTTGCTTAGGGCTTGCTAAATTGCTGAGGCTAACTTTGAACTTTCAATCTTCCTGCCTCAATCTCCCAGGCCACTGGTATTACAGGAGTGCACCACTGCAGTGGCCTCTGTTCTACTTTTTAAACAGGAATTTTCCCAAATATATGTCTAAGAAATAATGACAATTACACAGAAGAATAGTAAAGACAAGCAATGATTTTCCTACCAATTTTTTGGGGGGAGGGTGTGGGGAAAGAACATGACTTTACTTTTTAAATGAATATAAAACATCTCTCAGATCATCTAAAATAGCAAAATGTATTAGATACCTAAAGTCATTCTTTTCCTGAAACTTATAGAATAAAATAAAAGATTAGGTCTCATTTTGTCAAAATACTCTCCACAGAAAGCTCATTTAGTGGATATAGCTGTGTATTATAGGCACCTGTTAGAATATCTTCCAGGAATCTCAAATTTACCTTATCCAAAATGGGACCTGTCATCTTTCCCATCACAATCTATTACTCCTTCCTCTTGTCACTCATGTCTCTGTGAACGGTAAGCACAGTGCTCCCATCCACACTTCACTAGAAGCCTGAGAGTCATGTTTAACTTCTACTTCTCCCATGTTCCATATGATTAGTAACCAATACCTGATCATAATAGCCCATAATCTATAAAAATTTTTTCACTTCTTCAGCTAATTACTACTTCCCTTAATTACCTATTATTTATTACCTAGATTATTGCAAAAGCTTCCTTGACTAGCCTGTCTCTGTGTTAGTTCTCTTATCACTCTGATTATACAGTATGTTTGCATGTTCTCAAAAAACAAAACAAAACAAAACAAACAAAAAACCATATGCAGTGATGGTGCACACCTGTAATCCCAGTGGCTCAGGAGACCAAGGCAGGAGAATCACAAGTTGAAAGCAAGCTTAGCAATTCAGTGAGGCTCTGAGTAACTTAGTGAGACCCTATCTCCAATCAATCAATCAATCAATCAATAAAAATAGTATGCTGGTTGGAAATGTGGCTCAGTGGTTAAACATCTCTGGGTTCAATCCCTGGTATGTATTTATGTATGTATCTATAAATAAATGAATTAATGAATAAATAAATAAATCTGATTATGAGCCTTGATTAGCCTGACTCCCACTTCCTTTCTCCCAGTATAAAGTCTGCACTCCTTAACATGCAACAGAAGGCCCTGTATAATTTGCTTTATTTACCTCTCCTGGATCTTCCCATCCCTCTTCCTATATCCAGTGCTTCTTGGCATACTGAATTTATTTTAGAAATACTGCTTTCATAAATGTTTGATACATCCACCTACCTCTTTCTTTACGCTTGGCTTATGACTACTCAGCCTTCTCAAGTCTTATCTTATATGTTCAAGGAATCTTCCCTGATTTCTCAAAGCACATTTTATTCATAAATATGCTAATATTTTATTCCTAAATAAGGCAAGTCACTTTACTGAATTGCTACTGCCTGTTTTTCACTATGTTCCTCTGAACTGTAAGCTTTGGGGCAACAATTTTTAAATATTTTTTTAAAAAAATCTTTCCAGTATTTGTTCTATAGCTAATACCCAATAAATATTTTTAGAGTGACTTTGGAGTTAGACCTACATTTCAATTATGATTTCATTACATATTATTGTGATCCCTGGTTAAAATACTTAATCTCTCCCAAGCCCGAGTTTCCTAATTTTTATTCAGAAGAAAAATACCTATCTTTCAAGGTTCTAAGAATTAACTGATATCATATGTAAAGCAACCAGTACATACCCTAAGAAAAGCAAGTGTTTGCTTTGATTAAGACTTCTGGCTTAAGCAAAAAGAAAATTTTTATAAAGGTTACTGAAAGGTTACAAGGAACTTGAAATTATAAAAGAAAACTAGAAAAAGGAATCTAAGTCCTAGAAATTTAGTTTGTTACCTTCTCTTTCTCCTGGTCCCTCTATCACACCCATTTTTTCCTCATCTCAGCTCCCCTCTTACAAGTTTGTCTCAGTCTCTATCCATCTTGCACTCTGCCCCTCTATATATCTGCTTCATTCTGCTCTCCTGTGGCAGAATGGCCTTTTCAGCCCTTTGCTTCACAAGGTAAAACATATTATAGTCTTAATTTTACAGTTAAGACAGAGATTTTAAGAATCAACTTTGAATTCCTAAAGCACTCTGAACTTCCTTCTGGGTGAGTCTTTTCTAGACAAAGGTTGGATTGCTGCTGGAACACAGCAGGTCCCATTTTAACTTTGAGATGGTGAAATGGGTCTTAAGAAGTCTGGGCAATCAAAATATTATTGCACGTAATAAGTAAAAGGCAGCAGCATTTCAGGAGAACTAAAAACTTAAGTTAACCAACTACAATAAAAATGTAGTAGTTATCAGTCACAAGTTTAAAGTTACATTTCTATGACCTATGAGTGGAAAATGTATATCAATATAAAACATGTTAAAGGATTAGTTTTTTCCTGTTTTAAATTCTTTTACTAAATTTCTTATCTCAATAGCTAAATGTTGCAAAATAGACTACAAAGGTAAACATTTCTTTTTAAAAGGATAAGGATTAAGGATATTCTTTTAAAACTTTTATTAAATTAGATAGCAAACGAACAAATAAATGTACAGCATATTTTAAAGATGAAAAGGGAAGGTTAGGAAAAGACCTCAAAAGTACATTTTAAAATTTAACCTAGCAGGGCTGGGATTGTGGCTCAGCAGTAGAGCACTCGCCTAGCATGGGCGGGACCCAGGTTCAATTCTCAGCACCACATAAAAATAAAGACATTGTGTTGTGTCCATCTACCCCCCCCCCAAAAAAATGATATTAAAAAACAATTTAAACTAGCATAGTCTTGTTCTAAACTGAAATAAAAACACTTCTTTTTTTTTTTTTTGGACGGGTTAGCGCCTCAATTTTGCTGAGGCTCTCTTTGATCTCTCGATCCTCCTGCCTTAGCCTTCTGAGCCACTGGGATTACAGGCATGATTACACCATGCCTGGCATGAAAACACTTCCTAAAGTAGAAAAACCATGTGGGAAAAACCATCACATAACCTTTTATGGCATTCTAGCAAAAAATGGTTGCAATATTGTACCAAAATTGAACCTGAAAGCTTGACTTAGTTGAATTGGAAAAACCAGGATAAAATGGTGCTCTGTGAGTGAACTCATAACATATCTGCCTCCCACATGCCGACACAACAGATTTTTCTAAGCTTCTATTGTATCACAGTCTGAGTACTTTTTCACCTGGCATTAATATTTATAACATACAATTAACACTGTATAAATAAAACTTAGTAACTTAATAAGAGTTACTTAGTTTTCTTTTTTAAGTATAAGAAGATCCATTTTCATACCTTAAACAACAGGAATGATATTGATGGAATCTTTCCAAATTTCATATTGGCAAAAAATGCGCATTTTAAGAAACATTCTTTGTAATTATTAATGTCCAGAAGATATTTGCTAAGTGTCTAATTTCTTTTGTATTGAGCATTTTTCTTTTAATTTCATATTTCTGAATACACTCACAATATTACCATTTAAACAACAGATATATGTAAGTGTATGCAATGGAAGCACCAGGGGACTGAAACCAGGGCACCTTACCACTGAGCTACATCCCCAACTCTTTTTATTTTAAATTTTGAGACAGGGTCTTACTAAAATTTCTTCAGGCCTCACTAAGGTGCTGAGGCAGGCCTCAAACTTGCAATCTTCCCAGGTTACCAAGATTACAGGCAAGCATCACCACATCCTGCAATATATGTGCTATTATTATCTCTTTTACAGATGGAGAAACTGAGGCCTGAGCAGTGAAGCTGTATGTCACTAAAGTAGTGACAGAATTAAAAGTTGATTGAAGACTCAGTGCCATTTCTATTTCTGCTATAATAAATTACCACAAATTTGGTGGCTTAAAACAATGCAAACTTAATACTTTGGAAGTCAGATAGCAGTCTCATTGGGCTAAAACTCAAAGGTGTCAGCATGGCTGTATTTCAAAGAGACTCAACGCATTCTCAAGACAAAATGGGTTTTCTTGACTTTTCCAGCTTCTAGGTGATGCTTGCATTCCTTAACTTACAGATTTCTTCCTCAATCTTTTAAGGCAGCAACACTTTTATTTATTTATTTTTTTACTCTTCTACCTTCTTCCATTCTTAAAAACCTTTGTTACTGAAGCTGGGGATGTAGCTTAGTGATGGAACAACTTTCCTTGCATGAATGACACCCTGGGTTCAAGCCCCAGCACCATAAAACAAACAAACAAAAATCTTTGTTACTGGATTGGGCCCACCCGGATACTCCAGTATGTGCTCCCTTTTTAAAAATCAGTTTAATAGTAACCTTCACTCCATTTGCAACTGTAATTTCCCCTTTATCAAGTAATATGGTTTGAATGTCTGCTCCCCAAATTCATGTTGCTGTTTAATTGCCATTGTGAGGCATAAAGAGGTGAGATGGAGCAGGTGGGACCTTTAAAAGGGGAGCAGGTCATGAAGGGTTTTCTCTCATGAAAGAATTAATCTATTCATGGCTTAATGGGTTGTCTTGAGAATGGGTTTGTAATCAAAGCCAGTCTGACTGTCTCTTGTATGGACCCCTCTCCCACCAGCAAGGCCCACATAAAAGACATCTCCCTAGCCTCGAATTTCCCAGCCTCAAGATTGAGCTGAATAAACCTTTATTCTTTAAAAATTATACAGTCTGTTATTCAGTTATAGCAACAGAAAACAGACCAAGCCATCTCATATAACTTGATATATTCACAGGCCATGGACATCGTAGGGAGCCATGATTTTGTCTCTCACAGGACCCATACTTGGAATCAGCATACAGTCATCCTTTGGTATCTATGGGGGATTGGTTCTAAAATCCAATATCCCTCACCTCAAAAGGATATAAAAAAATCACAGATGCCAATTCATGGTAGCATCAATTTACAACAAAGTTTATCAGTTCATTCTGACAATGACAATCGATAAAAATCTATTTTTTGCATTACGGATTATTTAGAAATTGCTGCTATTTCAATGTAGAAATAGGTAGAAATCTTAAAGGCACCTGAATAAATGAAAGTAAAAAATTATGAGAAAATAGGATCTGGTATTTATCAAATTATATATAGCTGAGCTCTAAGGGCTATATTACAAAGGCAAAAACAGATATATAATATATGCTCTGAAGGACTTCAATCAATTTATATTTTGAATTTCAAATGCGTTTACATTTCGAATCTCCAAAAAAATATCAATTTGTCTGTTTTGCTTTTTGAAGCAAAATACAGGAGTCAAGAAATGAATGTGGAAACAGCATGGATGGTTTTATTCTAGTCTGATGAAATTGTCACATTAAAAGGAGATAAACAAGTTTTTCATCACATAAAAGCTGATGCTTTATAGGGAGCATTTTACCATACGCTATATAATTGATCATTTATACTCAGTATCTAGTTTCTTAAAGATGACCAAAGAAAGCCAGAAATAATCTTGGTTTAATATTTCTGAAATATTCTTTACTTCTGTGCTGTACTATTTCAAGCCTGAAATAATTTTTAAAAACATGTACATAATAAGTATGTGTATGAATGTCAACATTTTAAAAGTCTTATTAAAAATGAAAAACATTTTGATTTTCCAAATTATCACATAAAGGTGTGAAAGTTTCCAATTTAGAAATACACAAAGTTCTATGAAAAACTATATTAGAATTCAACATGTTAACAACATTTGAAATCTTGATACTATTTTATACCCTTACCAGACTGTTATAATACTACTAGCAGTTTTTGATTGCTCAGAGCAAGTATATAAAAGTTTGTTGAACTGAATTGTAGGAACATTTGTCATACAATTGTCCATATTTTATATTGTTTGTTTTAGGAATGGGTGTTTAAAATTTCATGTCTACATGCTGAAATCAATTCTGACTGGAAACAATTTCCTCATAGTGTTGATTAGCATTTTTTTGAGTAATAAAAACAGAATATAGACCAGAAGTCCTAAAAAATTTGTACATCTGTTTTTTTCAAACTTTCCTAAGTGAGATGAAAAATTTTCATGATCCAATGCTCTTATGTCAAACAAGAAACAAAAACTACAATTATAAAATAACAACTTTATACATCAATGAGCTATAGCAAAAGCTGTAGTCAGAAAAAATTCAAAGCCATGTAACTTTACTAAAGACAAAATAATATAAGCAAATGAATTAAATATTTAGAATTTAGAGAAAAATAACAACAACAAAAAAGGGGGTTTTATTTGTAAACATACTGGAATTTCCCACTTATATTTCTAATTTATTACCTTTTCTTTTAATTTTATTGTTATAATAAAAATTCCTATATAATTTGCAAATAAAAATCAGTTCAATAGGCTAGGGATGTGGCTCAAGTGGTAGTGTGCTCGCCTGGCAAGCGTGCGGCCCAGGTTCAATCCTCAGCACCATATACAAACAAAGATGTTGTGTCTGCCGTATGGCTCTAGAGCAGGATTGTCCAACAGAAATACAATGAGAGCCACATAAGTTACACATGTAATTTTAAATTTTCTGGTATCTGGGCTGGGATGTAACTCAGGGGTACAGAACTCAAATATCATGTGCAGGGGCCCAAGGTTCAATCTTCACTACTGCTCCCCCGCACCCCCTCAAAAAAACAAAACAAAAAACTAGTAGAAACATTTAGGGTAAAAGTTAAAACAGGTTAAGATTAACAAAATATCTAATTTAACCTAATATACACAAAATGTAATCAACATTTTAAAACCAAGTTATTTTACGTTATTTTTTACTATATTAAGTCTTTAAAATCTCACGTGTATTTTACACTTATAGCACATCTTAGTTTGGTCTGGCTACGCTTTAAGTGCTCAACTGTTTCTCCTAGCTGGTAGATACTACACTGGAAAATGCTCATAATCCCTGTTCTATCCTTCTCCACTGGGAGAAAAAAAAATTATTCTCAGAATGTAAGAATGGTTTACTAATCATTAGTCTGCTCATCAACACGTTAAAAAACAAGAAAAGGCATTTCTTTCAATAAAAGCCAAGAAAAATTATTTAAGTCAACATCTACTGCTACATTTAATAAAATAAAAACTTATGAAATAGAAGAATCTTCTGTATATTATATATCTATATTTAAAGCTCAAACTCTGGCATCATAGTTGGAACAGTAAATACTAGAAATAGTCTAATTAAAATGTGTAACAATTTTTTTTATTTTGAAAACATTTTTAAATAAGATGGGTAAATACTGGCAATAAACTAGGATTATAATCATTATTTCTGCATAATATGATTATTTAAAGTTTTACTGACTGATTGGTAGAACTGGCGATTGAACCCAGGGGTACTTTACCACTAAGCTATATCCCTAGTCCTTTTTTAAAAAACTTGAGATATAGAATCTCACTAAGTCACTAAGGCTCTCTCTAAATTGCTGCAGCTGGCCTTGAACTTGTGATCTTCCTCCATCAGCCTCCCAAATCACTGGGATTATAGGTGTGTACCATAATATAATATATTAATTTAAAAATGAACCATTTGAAAACCATTCACACCTGCTAAAAGGAACCAATACTCCTTGAATAAGTGGCAGATTTCAAAGTTACAGCAAGGCAAACATGAGATGCACCTGGGACATCATATACCAAAAATAAATAAAGTACTACTCAAAAAATATTGGGTGTCTATCAAAAGTACACAGGAGACAGCTTAAAGAGGCTCTTGCTATCCAAAACTAGAATAAACTTGAGAACCAAAATGCATAGTCATACTATACATAAATTATAACATGCTAACTAAAAATAACTCCATAAATTCTTCTGATAATAAATAAATATTCTCTTACAGAATCCCAACTAATAAATGTAAAAGAACACAGGCCAGCAGCAGTAGCACATGCCTGTAATCCCAGTGGCTCAGGATCCAGAGTTCAAAGCCAGCCTCAAGGCACTAAGAACTCAGTAAGACCCTGTCTCTGTATAAAGTACAAAACAGGGCTACAGATGTGGCTCAGTGATTGAGTGCTCTGAGTTCAACCCCAGGTACCTGCTGCCCCAAAGAAAAAGAATACAGAGTTAGAAAAGTATTATTCTGTAACCATCATTGCAATAATTAACTCAGGTGAATTAAGGCAAGAATCATCAGAGGAGGCTAAAACTTTACCCACATATAAATGACTAATTAAAGAGAAAAATGCTAAATTTACACTGAAGAAACCTGACAAATATCACTGTAACTAAGAAATCAAGTTAATATTGCCAATAATTGGACAGATTAACATAGTGTGCCTCTTAATGTGTTATATGAGGAAGGATACAATACCCCTTATGCTGTATTCCTGCCCCAAATTTGTAAACTTAATCTACTCATGAGAAAACATCAGACAAATCTTGATACACACTGTACAAAACAAGTAGTCTGATTTAAAAAACATCAATGTTTGGAGAAATAAAGAAAGATTTGAAGAACTGTTCAGGTTAAAGAAGACTAAAGAAATATAACTAAATACATGTGCTCCTAGATTGGATTCTAGATTTTTGTTATAAAAGGAATTATGACAATTGGAAATTTGTGACTATGGTCTGTTATAATATTTCCTAAGGCTGCTATTAAAAAAAAGCTTAAAACAGAAATGTGTTCTCTCATATTTCTGGAGGTAAGAACTCCAAACTCAAGGTGTGAGCAGGGCCATGCTCCCTCTAAAACTCTGGGTAAAATAGTTTTGTGCTTCCTTCTACCTTCTGACTGTGGCTGGAAATCCTTGGTGTTCCCTGGTTTATAGCTGCATCACATTAATCTCTGCCTGTTGTCATATGGCATTCTCCCTTGATGTCTTTGTCTTCACATGGTGTATTCCTTTTGTAAGAATGCCAGTCATAGTGAATCAAGGGCCCACCCTAATTCAGGATGATTTCAACTTAACTTCATGATATCCACAAAGACCCAATTTCCAAATATGACAAGGTCACATTCACATTCACAGGTGGGTGAATAAATAAGGACATTTTGAGGAATAGAATTTAATAACCACAACTAGAAATTAGGTAATGATATTATAGCGATACTAAAAACTTAACTGAATTTGATAATTGTATATTGTGGTTATATAAGAAAAATGTCCTTATTTTTAGGAAATACACCTTGAATATTCAAGGGTATTAAGACAGTATGATTGCAACTAACTCTCAAATGGTGTAGGGGGATACACATATACATACATCTGTATCTAAGCAGGGGATCACAGAATACATAGACAAAAAGTTAACATCTGGTAGATATGGGTGAAGGTATCCAGTTCTTTGAAACTCTTTTGCAACTTTGAAATTATTTCTAAACTAACATTTTTTTAAGTACACATACAAATATCTATAAATAAGTGTAACAAAAAAATGCTCAAAATGTGGTATATATACACAATGGAATATTACTCAGACATAAAGAAGAATAAAAGTATGGTACTTGCCAGTAAACAGACAGAACTGGAAACAATCAATGTTAAGTGAAATGAACCAATCTCCAAAAAATCCAAAGGCCAAATGTTCTCTCTGATATATGAATACTAACACACTAACACACAAGGGGGTGAGGGGCAGAAGTTCATTGGATTAGACAAAGGGAAATGAAGGGAAGGGAGAGGAATTGGAAGAGGAAAGAAGGTAGAAAGAATCAGTCATAACTTTCATATGTTCATATATGAGTACATGATCAGTATAACTCCACATCATGTTCAACCACAAAAATGGAACTCTAATTAGAATAAGTTATACTTCATGTATGTATGTCAAAAATATTATACTGTCAGGTATATCTAAAAAGAAAGAAAATAATAATATGTACTTAGGAAACTATGAATGCAAACACTAATGAAAAGTGTATTCTTAAAGTTGCTTTTGTTAAAAACTGACGAGAGAGAGAGAGAGAGAGAGACACACACACACGCACGCACACGCACACACACACACACACACACACACACAGACCAACCGACATGGGTTTTAGAATAATCTGGTAACTTGAATAAATTAAATCTCTTGAAGCTTTTTTTACCTGAAGAAATAAAGATATTAAAAGCACATAACTCATAAGAGCTTTGTAAGAAATAATCAGCTAAACTACATCAAAGCATTTATCACTGGGACTGACACATGTCAACGCTCAATACATTTTATTCCCTGCTGCTACTGTTATCATGGTCAGAGTTCTCAGCATCAAGCCATGTGGTACTGGCATAGGAATAAACATTGAAGTTCCTGGAAAAGAAAAGGGCGAGGTGTGGGGGGTAAGTCTAGAACCAGACCCAAGGGTATTTAAAAAACAAAAATGTAAATGCCACGGGTGTGAAAAAGCTTTTAATAACTAGCACTGGAAAGCTTTATCATCTGAAGGGAAAAAAACTGGATCCTTACTTCATAACATACATAAATTCCAGAGTAAAGAGCTAAATAATTAACATTGTGAAACAAAATACAAACCTATAATAGAATTTTTTTAATGATTCTTATGTATAAGATATTTTTATCTTATCTGATAGATAAAAAGACAGATAAAAATTTTGAGAGAAAGTATTCTTGAAACAGAAAATCCATAATCATAGAGGAAAATTATTTTAACATACTTTAAAAAAAAGATATAAGGAAAGCCTGGCACGGTTGCTATGCCTGTAATCCCAGTAGTTCTAAAGGCTAAGACAGGAGGATCTTGAGTTCAAGGCCAGACTCAGCAATGGTGAGGCGCCAAGCAACTCAGTGAGACCCTGTCTCTAAATAAATACAAAATAGGGCTGGGGATGTGGCTTAGTGGTTGAGTGCCCCTGAGTTCAATCCCTGGTGCCAAAAAATAAAAAAAAAGATATAAGAATTAGATGAAGAAATGACAAGCACAGATATGGAGAAAGTGCAACCTAAAGACATAGAAAGAATCAATATCCACAATAAATTAAGAGCTTCTAAAAAATCAATCAAAAAAATTGGCAAAGGTTACTGACAAAGCAATTCACCATTTGGAAAAATGTAGAGTAGGCTTCAATTGGAAAGTCAAATTAAAGTAACTTTAAGGGGCTGGGTACAGTGGTGCACACTGGAGTTCTAGTTCCTTGAGAGGCTAAGGCAGAGAGAGGATGGCTTAAACCCATAAGTTTGAGACCTGTCTGACCCTACCTCGAAAGAAAACTAAGGTATCTTTATTCACATACTAGCAAAAGTAAAACAATTTTACAGATGTTATTAATAAATAAGCAGGCTTATATATTATTCCAATTCAATCTTCCTAAAAGAGCAAAACAAAACACCTGGAAAGATATAAAATGAGCCTTAAAGCTCTTAATATTCCAGGCTCTAATATCACCAAAAAAGATAAATCAATTTATCATGTCATTAGAATAATTATGGATGTGGGAAAAATAAAAAGAGAGCCAGCACACCCTCCCCAAAAGATAAAAAAAGGAATCACTAGATCTTATTGTCAGAAGGGAACCTCTCAGGTTTGACCACTGAATGGCACAGGAAAGTACTACTGACAGATGATCTTGTAGGCAGCATTTACTCAACTCTATAGAGATAGAGGTTCAGTGAGTCAATAAAGCATTGCTGGACAAGTAACTATTTAAAAAATGTAATTCTATAGGGGCTGGGATTGTGGCTCAATGGAAGAGCACTTGCCAAGTGTGTGGGAGGCCCTGGGTTCAATTCTCAGCACCACATATGAATAAATAAATAAAGGTTCAACAACTAATAAAAAATTCTTAAAAATACGTCTATAATCTCCTAATTGCTTAAAAACTATCACAAACATCTGTTTAATAAACAGTTCTAGAATTTTATCAAGAATTAAAGGCAACTTCAGTGTCTGCACTTATTAAAATTTACCCTTTAATCATTTTACTTTTTTCTGAAATGTCTACCTATCTCCATGATTTCTCTACTACTGGTGTGGCTCTGGGAATATAAAAAAAGTCTTTCAGAAACTTAAGATAATTCTTTCGAACCGAGAGACCTGAAATAACTTAAAGCTAAATGCTCTCTTATTAACTATTTTCTTATCTTTGTTTTAACTTTTTTTTATTTAAAGAGCAACCTCTTGATACAAATGTTAAATGATATTAATCGTTACAGTACAAGGTATTCTCTGTCGTCTATTATTTCTATTATCCTACGCTGTGGATCTATGTTTCTCTTATTATTAGTTTTTCCTTCTCCTAAACAGCAGTCATTCTAAAAATCCTATTTGTACTGTAAGAATATACTAACAGGGGGCTGGGTTGTGGCTCAATGGTAGAGTGCTCGCCTAGTATGAGTTAGGCGCTGTGTTAAATCCTCAGCACCACATAAAAATAAATAAATAAAATAAAGGTGGTGTGTCCAACTACAACTACAAATATATCTAAAAATATATACTAACAGGTTCATGACCCTCTCTTCTACTTGACTTTATTATGAGTTCCTCCTCCTATTTACATTCCTCAAAAACACAACAGAGCAAGCCCCAGTAGGAGTAGCTAATGGAGTAGTGAAAGGAAAGGTGAGCAAGTAACATGGTGGGGGAGAGGGAATGTCAGCTTCACTATTAATTTCTACCTGCTACCACCCCCATCAAATTCTTTGATATGACTACTTAATGTCTTTCCTCAATTACCAGAAGTGCTGAGTAAATACAGAAACAGTCCTAGTCTAACTCTGAACTCCCTCTCCCACCAGAGTGCTTGTACTTTACCTATAAAATGTTTGGAGCATTTTTAGACTTTTCATTCCTTTGGGTGGTACATTATTAGAATCTTACATCATATTCTTACTGCTTTTCTCATGATTCCTGAAATCTAAGGCACACATAGTATATAGAGAATTCTCTTCCCTCATACTTTTAATAAAAATCATGATGACATTGCCCCTTATCTCCAAAGATTCTTTCTAGAATTTAGATATCACTAGCTTATTTTTTCTATTGGTTCTAATTAAGTTAAAATAAGAACAACTAATATCTTTCTAGATCCTTTTCCCACCTAAAAATACAAAATTAAATTTATCAGACACTCTGCTTTAGAAAACAAACTTCAAGAAGGTCTGAGCTATGAAGTCTTCTATCATACATAGTTTGCTTCTTTAGAAATACTGAAGCCTGAAATAAGGAAGTTCACTTATGGCTAACTTTTAAAAAAAAATACCCTGTTTATAAAATTAGTGTATTTTCATACAGATGGCTAACTGTAACTGAGAGGTTATTTCCTGTCCCAACCTGTGGCAGACACAGCTAACTGTCCACCAAAAATCCATCCTCTCCCTTCTTGGGTGTGAAGTTGTTTTGGGGAGCTAGATTGTCCTGCCAGGGACTAGCTCTCCTTATGAACAGATAGCCATATAAATTGCTCACATACTGTAATTATAAGTGGTACTGAGTGCTTAAGAAGCATAATTCTAGACATATATTTACAGAATAAGAAACTTAAAAAATAAACATAACCCACTTATTGTAAATGGATAATTGTCCTTAGGAATAATTTAAGTTCTACTTCTCTTAACATTTACAAGTCACTGCCAAATCAAACCACAGTTTCTATATCAGACTCCAGTAGATTGCTTATTTGAATTTACTTGATTATTAATGCTACTAGCTTAGTACTAGGTCTGCCACTCCAAAGTTAAAAAAAATATGATTATTGCCTGAGTTTAGTGAGGAGTTATTTGTTGATATGCTGATGGTAGGAAGACACTACTAGCTGACTGTTACACTTTCCTGCATTCAAAAATACTTCAAAAGTGTCACCATCAGGGAGATCCAAGATGGTGGACTTAGAGAGAGGCTACATTCCTTGTCACTCCATGACTCTGGATTCAACCAGAGGAAATACTGTTCCTCTGAAAGGCAGCCTTACTGCCCACTGATCCCTGGCTACCCCTCATTTGCCCTCCGTGATCACCTGCCATCTACCAGCAAATCCCTCACCTTTTGAGCATAGATCATTAAATGACTTTTACCTATCATCAGCCATTTGCCTATCTGCCCACCTCTTGCCTGCACATTGCCCACAGCCCAATGTCCACCTGCAGATCTCCTGCCTGCAGACTGCCCACAGACTGCAAGTGGATCACCCGCTGCCCACTACCCAGAAGTCCACTGACAAAGTACCCACAGGTTTGATTAAACGTGGCCACCACAATTTTGGGACACCATCTAGGGCCTCCAAGTTTGCCACTGTGGCAGGGCTTCAGTTTGGAGACACCAGCCAGGGCCTGGAGATATATTGTCGGGGAACTGCAAATCTGGTTGCATCTGAGGTCTTTCTGCTGGGTGTGCTAGTGGCCGCCTTCTGGCTGCCTATTTGTAGTGTTGTTCCTTTGTGTGAGGACATTCCTGGTGTTCTCCTTGTAAGTTGAAACAGAGGAATTGAGATTGAGGGTCTGTAGCAAGGCAGAGCCTGGGGAAATCTGAAGCCCAAGTCCAACAGATTGTAGCTGGGCTTATGTGGGTCAGTCTGGGTCTATCAAACCCATGGAACACCAGAGACTTGGGGCAGTTTGCTGCGGGGAACTCAGCTGGAGAAAACTGGGCTGTCTACAGCTTAGTGAGTCCTGAAGTGCACAGGTACAAAGGAGGCCAGCTACAATGGTGGGGAAGACTGGAAAAGGGCGTGAGGGCATTTTGCTATCGGATCACCACCCAACAGGTCCCAGAAAACTGGACCGGACCTACCATCAAACTTCAGACAACTCCACCTATCATCAAAGAAGGGAAGCTGAGAAATTTTTTGAAAGCCAATGGAAGCTATCATTCAATTTTCCATTGAGACTTTTCCTTTTATTTTTTCTTTTGCCCCCTCTCTCACATCTCTATCATCTTAGAATTTAAATATTTTTCATGCATCAATTTATTGAGAAATGGAATGGCTGAATAGTATAATACAGATTTTCTGTGTATTCTTATATATTTACTTTTTGATTATTTATATTATTCTTTAAAATCTGTATATATTTTTTTCTCTCACCTACCTGTCTCCCTGGATTCTCTTACTTCTCTCATACGAACAGCCAACCTCTATTAATTCCCCCCTTGTCCTTACTATAAATTTTTACCTTTATCTTCTCTCTTTCTCCCTCATAAATATCACATCTCACACTACTTCTGTTCCTTCACTGTCCATCATTAGAAACTGTAAACCCTTTCAGTAGACTTACTCTTTATATTGTAGACAATAATTTAACATATTATTTCTGTTTATTGTGACAAAACTGTAGAAGCCTTAATAGGAACTATTTTGTTTAAAAGTGTATATTGTTTGCACTGGGTGCTGTTACTATTAGTCTCTCCCTTAAAGGTAAGGTACTAGAAGCCTTCAGGGACACTATAAGATTACAGGGTAGAAACTACTGCCTCAGATCCATACCACTAGATCAGAAGACACAACAACAACATGAAAAAACAAGGGAACAAAGCACCTCAAACAAACCAAGATGTTCCAACAATAGAATCCATAGATAACATAGTAGAAGGAATTTAAAATGTACATAGTTAAGCTAATATGAATTAAAGGTAGTACAAGGAGTAAAATCAAAGAGAAAATACAGGAAGTGAAAGATCATTTCAATAGAGTTAGATTGTGGAAAAATACAACAACCAAAATCCCTGAAATTAAGGAAACGAACAAAATTAAAATTTCAATGGAAGTATCATCAACCACAGACTAGACCACTTAGAAGACAGAACTTCAAGAATGAAGACAAAATATATACTCTGGAAATTAAGTCAACCGCACAAAGAAGATGGTAAGAAACCATGAACAGAACTTCCAAGAAAAATGGGATAACATAAAAGACCACATTTAAGATTTATTGGAATAGATGAAGGCACAGAGATACAAACCAAAGGAATGAACAATCTTTTCAAAATCTCTGGGACACTATGAAGGCAGTGCTAAAGGGAGAGTTCATTGCATTAAGCTCACTCATTAAAAGAATAAAAAGTCAACAAATCAATGACCTAACATTACATCTCAAAGCCCCAGAAAAAGAACAAAATCAACACCAAAAGTAGTCAAAGACAGGAAATAATAATTAAAATCAGAGCTGAAATTAATGAAATTAAAACAAAAGAAACAAATGAAAAAATTGACAAAACAAAATTTTGGTTCTTTGAAAAAATAAATAAAATTGATAAACCCTCAGCCACGATAACGAAAAAAAGGGGAGAGAGAGCTCAAATCACTAAAATTCGTGAAGAAAAAGAAAATATCATGAAAAACACTACTGAAATACGTATAATAAGATCCTATTTTGGGACTGGGGTTGTGGCTCAGCGGTAGAGCACTCACCTAGCACATGAGGCCCTGGGTCCGATCCTCAGCACCACATAAAAATAAGTAAATAAAGGTATTGTGTCCAACTACAACTAAAAAATATTTTTTTAAAAAAAACCTATTTTGAAAATTTATACTCCAATAAAATAGAATATCTTGAAGACATCAACATTTTTCTACAGACATATGAACTACCCAAATTGAATCAGGAAGACAAAGAAAATTTAAACAGATCAATTTCAAGCAATAAAATAGAAGCCTACCAACCAAGATAGGAATAGGACCAGACAGATTCTCAGTCAAGAGCCTGCCTTTCTCCTTCCTCTGACAGATGCTGTGGCCGGAAAGATGGGGAGGATTACATCTGCAAAGTGCCACGTGGCTTTCTTCATGAAGAGTCAGGACCAGAGAGGACGTGATCCGCTGGCCTTGAGAAGTTGAGGAAGGGCTCAGAGGGGATGTGAGGTGGGGCCTGGGTGGGAACAATCAAAGGTGGGGCTGCAGATGTGGGATTTGGCCGCCCCCAAGGAGCTGAGGCCACACAGTTGGCTCTACGGGCCAGCCTTGTGACTGGAGCATGATGTGAGCTCTGAGGCGCAGGCCAGCATTCTGTCAGGTTTCCACCTTAACACACTGAGGAGACTGAAGTGCTTTCTCACACAGCCTGTATTGCCAGAGGTCCGTGAGGCAAGGCCGCATCCTCTGAGTGGGGTCTCACAGGCGCCCATAAATGCACGGGCTGAGCCTTGCTCCTTCCTGGAGGCCTGGGGCTGCCCCTGCAGGTGGAGGTAACAGCTTTCCAACCTGCCCAGGGTCCTTGATGGGCTTGGAAAGGTTCACCTCCCCTTCCATCCTCTGCTGACATTAAGAGCCCTTGGGATTCCATGGGGCCAACCCAGGTCATCTAGGGTGACCTCCCTATTTTTAAAGTCACTTGATTAGGAACCTGAATTACATCTGTAAACTTCTCATTTGTCTGAAAAGAAATAGATTATACACTTCCAGGGATAAGGGATAGAATCCTTGGGGCTGTAATTCTGCCCATCTTTCTCTCTCTGACCTTGACCTTGAAAGCCATCAGGACCTAACAGATTCCTGCTGAACCATCCAGAAGGACAGTAGGTGCCTACAGGTGACAGAGCCAGTCACAGCCTCTCCAGGCCTCGCCCTTCTGGAGGTGACCAGGGATTTGGTGGGTACTGGTGTCCAGCAACACTTGCCCTTGCTGGCCCTTGGTGGCATGGAAGGATTTATCTTTATTTTAAATTCATAGCCAACATTAAAAGAAAAAAACCTCAGGAACAGGATCATGAAAATTCAGATTTCCGCTGGTCTTGGTGGCACATGCCTATAATCCCAGCAGCTCCAAAGGTTGAGGTAGGAGAATTGCAATTTCAAAGCAACTCAGTGAGACCCTGTCTCTAAATAAAATACAAAACAGGGCTGGGGATGTGGCTCAGTTGAGTGCCCCTGAGGTCAATCCCTAGTACACAAAATAAATAAATAAATAAATTCACATTTCCATTTTCTCTTGAAAATTTAGCATTTCTGGCAACACAGAGTTCCAGGTCAGGCTGGTACTGGGAAGCCCCAGGAGAAGAAAGGAGGACCCACATATCTTTCTCTGGGGGCATCCTCGACAGGAGCCCGAGTTAAAGTCCACACCCCATCTCTGGGGGACTCCACCAGGGCAAGAGGGAGCCAATATTTACCAGCGCCCAGCAGCAGCAGCCCCTGGGCATATATTAAATCATTTAATTCTCCAAAAAAGCTCTGGAGGAAGGTTCCCTTCCTATTCCGCTGATCCCAAAGCAGGGCACACACAGTGTCGCGCTGGGGCGCACAGTCTGCGCGCTGGGCCAAGGGCTGCTGACCAGGCCACCCGCGCGGTCCCGCAGCCCCGCATGCGGTCCACCCCGCTCCGCCCCGGCCAGCGTGTCCTGGAAGGGGCCTCCGGAGCTGTCTCCTCTGGCCAGAGCAGGTCCTTCGCCCCGGGCCGATCCACTGTGTCACCTGGACAGCCCAGCACAACCGGGGCCTGCTGGGGGCAGAGTCTGCTGGCGGGCCCAGATGCTGGAGCATCCCTTTCTGGTGCGCCGCAGCCGTGATGCCCCGGACCGGCCCAGCCACAGGGGTGAGTCGCTTACGTCTGGAGCCCTGCGATGAGCCTCTCGCCCAAAAGGTAAGGGACGCCGTCCCTGGTGCCCGAGGGCGCCCGGATCGCAGCGCGTCTGGTCGCCCTCCCCTCGCCAGATGCCTCCCCAGAGAAAAGCCCCCCGGAGAAAACGAACCGGCTAAAAGCAAGCACCTGCTGCTGCGAACGAAGGCCCCTGTGGGGACATGGGACAGGGAGAACCTCTGCTTGGGGCGCTTTCTCTGTCCTCTGCACCCTGAGAGCCCCGGCTGCTCTGGAGAGCTGCGAAGCCAAGAAGCTCACGGTGGGCTGGAGGGCAGCCCTGCGAGTTGGGGGTCACTTGAAGTTGTCAAGCCTGTGCCACAGGAGAGGCCTCCCATCTCTGGGGACTGAGTTGGATTGCGTGGAGACCTGATTCCAGGTCTTGCTGGCCTGGCTCCAGAGCCTCACACTGGGCTCTGTACCAAAAGGAAAACAACCAAGGGTCCCACCACAGGATGGGGTTTTGCAGCCCTGGCTTTTCCTGAGCCTGTGGGACCCAGCTCCACAGTGGGCTCTGTGTGTTTGCTGTGACAGACAGGCTACTCTGGATGACTTGGAGCTTCCAAGCTGCTGCTCTTAGGCTGCGTCTTTTGGAGGGATAAGAAACAGAGGGTGGAGAGAGAGGCAAGAACCCCTGTTCTGATGGAGCAGTTTCCAGATCACGGGCTGGTCTCCTCCTTGAGCCTCTGTAAGGTGGGATTGGTAAATCTCAGTCACCTTGGGGGATGACCACGCAGGTTGGGTCCAGCCCAGTGTCTAGCACACAGTGATGCTGGTCATTTCCTTCAGGCCATGCAAGTGTGTAGGAGGTCAGAGTGTTTTAGTCCTGCTTCCCATCTTTCCTGGGCTGGCCCTGCCATTCAACTCTGGGCTGAATGGCATCCCCTGCTTCCTTGCTTCCCAGTGGGCTAGTAGACTGCTGGAGAGAGTCCACAGGGCCCTTATGTGTGGGGTGGAACATTGGGCTTCCCATCTGGCCTGCTGTTCTCCCACAGAAGTCAGGCCCCTTCCAACAGGTGGATTCTACTAAGTCCTCTCTGTGAGTGAGTGGGTGAATGAATGAGTGATCAGGCAAAGGACAGGAGGAGGAGATGGTTTCTTGGTTCCCAGTCTTGCCCTTGGTCCCAGCATTTACACAATGACAGGCTTCATTGTGATCATGAGAGCCTTCAGTGGAGAGAAAATCATTTTAGCCAGAGATGCTCGATGCCCTCCCTCTGTGTGTTTCATATTTCTTTGTCTAAATAAGAGATGCATGCAGATGACTAATACTTTGAGAGATCAAGAAATACAGCTGGGCATGGTGCCACTGGCCTGAAATCGCAGTGGCTGGGGAGGCTAAGGCAAGAGGATCTCAAGTTCAAAGCCAGCCTCAGCAACTTAGCAAATAGAAGAAGAACAGAGAATAAGTCAGAGTCCTGGCTGACTCCAGTGTGAGCCGTTTTGTTTAATGCTTGTCTACAGAAGCCAGAGATTTTGTGACTCCAGGTCTTTCAGAGACCTCCTCCAGGCAGCAGGCACTAAGGGTAATGCACCTGGTACCAACAAACAGTCCTCAGCAGAGCCCCATATTTTCTGAGACGGCAGAACATCTAGATCTGGGGAGGTGGGTGGCCAGTTGACTGGGTTAATCTTTTGTAAGTTACCTTTGGGTCACAAAACAGGAAACTGCATAGTCCTTGAAAAATGCATCAGAATCCCTCACTTTCAGAGTTGAAATAGAAATATCCCAATGCTAGGGATTCCCAACCTCACTGTTGGTCAGACTCATTGGGAAGTTTTTAGAAAGGTACTTTGTTCAGCTTTGCCCCTGAGATTCTGATTTTACTGGTCAGGATGTGGCTCATGCCACCAGTAACTTTAAGGCTGCTAGGGGATTCTGAGGTGCAGCCAGGGCTGAGAGCCTGTGCCCCATGCTGTTTCTTGTCAACTGTCCTCTGTGGTCACCTCTTGATATTTTGTGTGCTTCTATTTGAATGTTCTCACTCTTCAACTTTTTCATGCAGGTCTGTGATTACTCTGTCTTCAAGCTCTTGGGTCCCTGGTGTTACCTTATAGCCATTTGCAGAGAAGTTCTTGTCAGGGGAAGATGGCAGTTACCAGAAGCCTGCAGAGGGCTGGCCAGGGCTCCCTGGGCTCACCAGAGAGCAGTGTGGGTTTAATCTGCAGTGCCCTCAAGAGCAACATAAAACCAGCCAGCTAGGTGGGAATGATTCAGTGACAGAGGGGACAGGGCTTGTGATGATCAGGAGGGCATGTTCCTTGCCCTAAGAAAAGCACAGTCACCCACCTCCAGCTGTGTCATGGGGTTGATCATAGATTGCAAAAATGCTCACCAAGACTTCTGATCCTTGAATACAGGCCCCTTTGCAAGGTGACTTTGCCATTCCTTTCCATACAGTTAGGGTCCATTTCTGCAGCCCTTGAACCTGCAGTGGGCCATGGGACTTGCTTTGGCCAATGGGACATTAGCAGATGTCCATAAGCAGAGGTGTGTGAAGCCCATGAGTGTTGGTGCTTGCTCTCTCGATGCTCTGGATGCACATGGCCAAGAGATGTGAGCAAGATCCTCCTAGAACACCCAGTGCTCATGACCTTCAGGATCAGCTAAGTGGACTCCAAAAGGACTGCCCAGCTGACCCGAAGAACACGGGAAAATATTAAGTTCAGGTGATGAAGTACTGGGGCGAACAGCAATAACTAACCATAACACAGCCCCACCTTGCCAGATGTTATTCATCTTTTAAAGAGAAATCATAATTTCAAATTTTTGTGTAAGTTCCAGTTTTGAAAAAAATTGAATTAGTAGCCAACATCCTAAACACATTCTACAGGCCAAACAAAACATACCTTTAGACTGCACTTGGCCTGTGGGTTGTTGGTTTGCAAGTGGCTATGCTGAGGGACACGAGGTGTTTGTCATAATGCCTGTATGCAGTCACTTACTCACTCACCCTTCTTGCTAGAGTGGCCGGTGCCCTCCACCTGTGGCTGCTGTCTGTACCGGATGCGCACTGTACGGGCATTGCCCCAGCTTCTCTGGGTGGTCTTTCCATGTGGAAATGTGGGATCGCTCGTCCTCCTGGAGAGACTGCAGTGTGAGACGGAGTCCAAGGAAGGACAGTGGGAGGGTATCACCTGAGCATGAGATCAGGCATGGAGGGGGAGCCCGTGGAGGGCAGTGGACAAGGAATCCCATCTGTTTTTTCCAGAGAATGTTGTTCCTGGAGGAAAAGCCAGGGAGATAAAGTTGGAGAGAGGGGATTGTGGGGCCCCTAAAGGCCAAGCCAAGGATCTCCCACTTGGTTATCTGGGCAAAGGAGAGTAGCTCTAAGGGAAGAGAAGTCACTGGCAGCTTTCACACAGGGGGCCCTGGGAAACAGGGGCCTGCTCTGTTTATCCACGTGCAGGATGAGTTTATGGCAGGAGTGGAGTCAGGCAAGACGGGGGCAAGACTGTATGTAGTGACAGACGGAGTATTGGCATTGAGAGGAAAAACCCGAGTGGAAGAATGTAAGTTAAGAAGTGTGGGGACTTCTCTTGACCTTGAAATAAAGCTAGATTTGCTGATTTTCTTATCTATATCATCAAGACATGTTAGTGTGTTTCACAGCACTTCCATCAGCAGCTTCAGATTCCTGGCTCCTGTCGCCTGCCTGCCTGACGGAATCTGGGGCTCGCGGTGGTCACTCCTAGGGCAGGGGAGACGGAAGAGGGTGTCTGCTGGGCGTTTGGAAGGAACATCCTTGCTCTCCCCTGAGAACCTCTGGAATCATCTGTGCCTCCTTTCTGTGCTCTCCCCTCCCTTCTAAGGCTTACAAAGATGGGACAGGAGGGGAGGGAGGAAACACAACTGTTTAAAATCCAGTTTTCAATCTCGAGGAGAAGAGGAAACGTCACAGCTATGAGAAGAGGAGACAAGGGAGGTGCATCCCTCACGGTGCAGTGAGAACCGACCTCAGGAGGGAAGCTGCAGGGAAATGCCAGTGTAGACCCTGCTTCCCACTGTCACTGGACCGTCAAGTCACATTTGAACTTTAAAAAGCTGATCCCAGGTCCCGCCTCCTGTGGGTTCTGACATGGCTGGTGTGGGGTGTTCTTGGCACCAGGGTCTTTGAGAGCTCCCCAGGGAGTGGACCCCTGCCGTGGAGACTGAGAACCCCTGTGTCCACCAGGGCCCTCTGTGGGCTGGTGCAGCCTGTATAAGGTGCCTCCAGGGGAGCATCTGTATTTGGTGGTTGCCATTTTCATGGTAGATACTGACAGTGGTTCCCAAAGGCTATCATTTGGATCAAGAATGTTCCCCAAACTCCCATATATTAAAGGCTCCATCCTCAGCCTGTGACTCTCTTGGGAGGTAGTGGAATGTTTAAGAGGTGGGGTCCAGTGGGGGATCTTGGGTCATTAAGGGTGTGCCTCTGAAGGGCATGTTGGGACCCTGGTCCCTTCCTGGCTTTCTCTTTCTACTTCCCAGCTGCCGTGAGGTGAGTGGGTAGCTCTACCATGCATTGCCTGCCATACTGTGCTGCCTCACTACAGGTCTAAAGCAACAGGGTCAATCAAATATGAACTGGAAATGGAAACTGTGAGCCAAATAAACTTTTTTCTCTTTATAAATGAGCAACCTCAGGTCTTACAGTGGCATAAAGCAAACTAATACACCATATGAACTTAAAAAGTATAAAGTGTTAGAATGGGGTGTCTAAGATAGGTCACATTCTTGAGTTGGGGGAAAAGAATTTGTTTTCTGGGAAGACACAAATGGCTTTAGTACAAGTAAGCGTGCTTACTACAGTTCATCTGCTGAGAACAACATTTCCCAAGTGAAATGGGCAGGAGAAAGAAGTTGCATAGTAACGGGAAGGAGGGAAGTAGGCCCAGAAGGCAGAGTAGAGGAGATTGCAAGTGGAGACAGATGTCAGAAATGTGCCTCCTCTTAAGGCAGGGAAAGCCTCGAGAGCACTTCTGTGGACTGTCTGGAGCAGGCTTGGTGTTACAGAGCCTGAGCAGATCTTGACAACCAGAGGTGTCCGCATGGCCAGGGGCACTGGAGGGAAACCTGTGCTGGTCTCATTAAGGTCTGTGTCTGGGTGATGTCTCAGGGAGATAACCCCCTGGCCTGGCTCCCAGGGTTGGTGGGAGTGGTTTTCCCCATCCTCCCTCTGGAGGGCCTGTGAATGGTCTACCTCAAGCTTGTGAGTGTCAAAGGGCTCCTGTCTCAGGGTCCAGTCATAAGGAGGCTTCATTTTTTAAATTTCTTTTCCTGGGTGTCAATCAAATCCAGGCTTTGTACATGCTGAGCACACAGGCTACACCAAACCCTGTGTCATCTTCTCAAACCAGGAACAGCAGAACTTTAAAAAGATATTGCTGTAAATTCTTTTTTAAAAAGTCAGAATTCTTTGCTGCCCCAGTATGATCTTTCTGAGCTTTAATAGGACTTTATTTTTTTTAAACATATATTTTTTTCTTTTTCTTTTTTAGGCATAAAAGACAGTAGAATCTATTTTAACATTTATATAAGGTAAAGAATTTTCTTAAAGTTGATGTGCATGCACTGAAAAAGCTAGAAACAAATCAACTCTTATTGATACAAGATGTTTTTACCTAAAACAGAATTCTAAGAGTATACTGGGAAACTCTTTATTGCTCAATATTAAAGATGCTTGATGGAAAAATAATTGATATTAATAGTTTTTCTATTAATATTTTATTAGATATGTTAAAGAAAATGTATAATGTGTCAAAAACATATATAGTGCATCTGAGGTTTTGGTAATGTGCCCTGGTGAAGTGTCCTCCTGCCCTGGAATGTGTGAGACTCCAAAAGCAATCCATTCTTACAGCAGTGAATTCATCTCTAAGGATATCGTTCTGCATCAACTTTTAATTCAAGCATTTCTTTTCTGTTTGGATAATTTTTAACAGCTTTATAGAACTATGATTGACCATCTGCATACAGCTGGGAATCTTTTGACCCTTTGAATACGTGATGCATTTTTAAGATTAACTTGCCTGACCAGTAAGAGACACCCATTCAAAACAGGCAGGAAGATGGCTTCTGTTTACAGTGGATAGCTCAGGCAGTCAATTAGCTTATCAGACTATTTTTCTTTCTGAAGTCTATGGAAAGGGCTAAATAGCTGGTCAGTGTGTGTATGTTCTTATCTCATCAATGCAGAATCAGAATGTGAATCATCACACAGGGAGGCAGCAGTCCTGGTCCTAAGGAAAGGCAAACAAAGTCTCTAGAAGCCCTTTTGGCTGGTCGGTGTTAGACACTGTTTAAAATCACATCACCCTTAGTGACAAGCAGGAGAACGTGCACGCAAGTGTGTATGTGTTTGGGCGCATGCGCATGCTTACCTGCACATGTCTTCTTTGCATACCATTTGGAAGCCTGTGGGATGTCTATGTCTTCTTTCATCAAGACGTAATGCACTTTTTTAATCCTACAAAACCACTCATAGGGTCCCAAGGTATTTATGTGTGCACGTGTGATATTCTTGTGTGTGTGTGTGTGTGTGTGTGTGTGTGTGTGTGTGTATAATATACAAAAGAATGTTGAGCTGAGCACATTGGCACATGCCTGTAATCCCAGCACTTGGAGGCTGTGGTAGGAGGATTGCAAGTTTAAAGCCAGCCTCAGCAACTTAGCAAGCCCCTGTCTCAAGGCTGGGGGTGGGGAAGGGGGGATGTTGCTGAGTGGTTAAGCTCCCTTTGTTCTGTCGTACCCACCCTCATAAGAATATGTAATGCAACTATGTTTGAATAGAAAAAAAATGAGTATTATCAGAATGATAAGTTGCTTGTTAAGAAGAATACAGCTCTGTGTCCTGACAGGGGGATAAAGTCCAGAATATATTGGCTGAAAAGTGCCCACCATGAGTTACATGAAAGCCTTGTGACTGGTTTTCAGTTCCATGTATGTATAGAGATCTACCTTAAGTAGATTTGGAAGACATGGATAATTCACTTGTCAGATTTCGCCTCAAAAATCCCTTCAATCACCCACCAAGTGGCTTAAATATAATTTGGGGTTTCTATACTTGGGTTTGTGTGCATATACTCATATGTATATTTGGACAGATGCAACCTTTATTTATGTGTAAATATGCCACGTAAGCCATGTACATATTCTGTTTAGTGCTTTCTTATTTTCCTTCCTCAAATGAGAACCTGTATTTGAGTTCTAGAAAATGCAGTGTGCACGTGGCCAGCTCTGCTGCAGGATCCTTGGTCCCAGGGAACCCACCAGGAAAGGCACCTATGGCTCTGCTGATGGTGGCAACCTCTAGGGAGCCAGGCTGCAGGTGGAGGGGCAGGGCTCCCCTCCGTGCCTGATGCATTACCACAAGGAAAGCAGTTTAGTTCCTGTGCTGACGTTTTCTCCCTTCCAGAACCTTCTCTTGGAGCTGCCTATGTTTCTGATGCCCAGTACAACAGGAATGTTCCATTCCAAACTTCCCCTCAGGCTATCAGGTAATTTAATCATCTAGCTGTCCCACTTGTCCACCTTAAGTTCTAGAGGTTGAGACAAACCTGGAGGCATTCTTTCTACAGAAACTTTTCAGAGGGGTCTAGGTACGGCACATAATTTGGGTAAAACCCAAGAGTGTTTTGTTCTGCGGTGGTGGGAGCTGACTCAGAGACAGGCCTGTGCTAGGCAAGTGCTCCACCATGGAGCTGCAGCCCAGCCCCTGAGCCTGGTGGTTTGGGTTAAGTTCTAAGAACACAGTGTTCCTCGTGCAGGGAGCATCCGGTCAATTAATATCAGATCGGGGGTAATGGACACCACCAGGGCCAGGAGATGGATTGCCCAAGCTGGACGCACATGGCCACCTTTCTTCCTAGCCAGCGTTACCTGGAGTGCAAAAGAGGGCTTCTCTTTTCCCTTCTTTTACCTCCTAATGCTACCCACACATTCACTCCTTTCCTGAAAATCCAGCCTTTTCTATCTCCCCCTAAAGTTTCAACTAAGACCAAGCCCTTGGCTAGAGTAAGGAAAAACCCTCTCTTACATCAGCACTTGGTGTCAGGGTCTCCAAAAGCAACAAACATCTCATATGCCCAGACTGCCAAGCAAGAGTGGGGGACTGTCCCACCCTGCAGAGATCTGGCGTGTGGCAGCCACATCTGTCCTGAGTATACCGCGTTGAGACGGGCTGTGCACATTTTCACATTGGACTCAGCTACGCCCACATGGCATTAGGTCACTGTAATTGAGGGTTCACCTTGCCAGTCTCTGGTTCAGAGTGTTCTCTTATTACTGTCACAACAACTCCGTTAAGAGGGTGCTAAAGCTGGCTCGAGACTGTCCACCAAGTGTGCTTTGAGATATGATCATCATCTTGATGTTTCTGTTAGTGTTTTATAGTTTGAGCTCAAGTAATATCACCCCTGCTCCTGAGAACCTAAAGGGCATGTGACCCATCACAAGTCTTATTTATTTATTTGTGTATTTACCCGTTTATTTGGCAGTGCTGGGGATGGAACCCAGGACCTGGTGCGTGCTGGGTACTGCTCTACCACTGAGATGCCGTCCCAGCCCCGGCCCCTGTTCATCTTAGCACAGAAGTTTGAGTGTTATATAACTCCTGCTCAGTGGTTAGAACCACCTTTACTGTTTTTCCTCTCCAGACTTTACCATTTTTTAATCACTGGGCCATGCGGATGGCCATGTACTTCTTCATCTGTGTCAACCTCTCTCTTGCCCTGTTTGAGGAACCAGTGCTGTTTCTGCTACCATTCTTGGTAAGCATTAGATACAAGATGTTCAACCAGACCTTGTCACCAGTGAGTGGGGCCCCTTGCTTCTCCCTTGTTTTCCTCAAATATCAGCAAATAGGAATTTGACTTTATTTTTTTCTTGCTGGGGCTTCAGAGAATTCTGCTTGTTGGCTAATGTGCCAATCATAAGGGATTTTGAGGGAAATGGAACTTCAGAATAAGCTGCTGAATTTGTAAAATGAATCAATTTTTAAGACCCATCAATATGATGTCTCAGGGTAAGCTACAACAAATATATGTTTATTCAGTGCAACGTGTTTGTTTCCTTCAAGAAAATGTTTCCTGATACATATAGGCCAGGAGCCAAAACCTGGAGACTTTCTCAGTTGAAAGAAGCCAGGAACTTTGTGTTTCATTGGAGAGTTTCTGCCTAAATCTCAGAAGCTAAACCTCAATGACACGATCTGATAGTGGGTTTATTGCAGAATGTCCCCCATTCCTAAAATGATAGTATGGACCATATCCCGCTAGGCCAAGGGTACTTTTGGCTTCTGCCTTCTATTTGATGATATTTTCCCCTCTCTGTTCTCCCCAGCTCACTCTTGAAAGGCCTTCTGTTCTGCCAGCCATAGTGACATTTGCTGGCGGACATGGGAAGTCACAAATCTGTGGAGACCCTCTCAACCAAACCTTGTTAATGCTGCCATTTATCACAGGGGCAGGGGTGCGGGCTCTGGAGGGCTGGACATCTTGTCATTTCTCCCATACCCTCTCCCAAGAGAGCAACCATGTCTCAAGCAGCCAGTTCCCATCTTCCATTTTCAGAATTGAAAGTCAGGCAGATGCAAACCCCAATGCTAGCATGGGCCCTGGAAAAGAAGCCACCACTCCAGGTGAAAATAGACTTGACTGAATGCTTGGGGACTGAAGCAAGGCAGTTCTCACCCACCTCTTCTCCCTCCTCATTTTCAGCAGGTCACTGCCTGCAGCTAGGAGAGGAGTGGAGCACTGTCCCCCACCTGGCCCCGCTGTCTCAGCACTGCTTTAGGGGAAAACTTGCAACTAGGTGAGTTGAAAAGGGATTATTCCAACTCAGAGTTTCTTTTCTTCTGATCTAACACAGGAGATGTCCACTTTGTGTTTCTGAGAAGTCCATGGTGTCCTAAGAACTCCATGTCACTTTTGCTATTCAAAGTGTGGTCGCTTGGTCAGAAGCACCAGCATCCCTGCTCAGAGCTTGTCAGAAACGCTGCCACTCAGAGGTGCTGGAGTTTTGCACTGACAGAAGCCACGTTTGAAACAAGCCCCAAGGCCATACCTTCACACAACCAAGTTCATGTGCTTGTACTCCACACTGGGTTCCTCACCTTGGCGCCCTTGGCCCATCAGGCCATATCCTTCACAGTCTGTAGAGGTCTTCCCCGTGCAGTGTAGACATTCAGCAGCACCCATGGCCTCTACCTGAGTTTTGCACTAGCACCCCTGACTTGTGATAACATGAAAGGTCTCCAGGCATTGTCAAATGACCCAAGGGGAGGGGGAAAGTCACCTGTGTTGAGACCCATCACCTGCAGGGTCACCTGAGACCTTGTTAAAAACACACATTCTCAGACCCCACCCCAGATTGGCAAAACTAGGAACTCCAGTGGGGCCCAGGAAACTGGTTAACTCTCTGTGAGACAAAGGCACTCTGAGGTGGAAATGGACTCGGGAAATGCCCTGCAGTGAATCACTATTTGGTGACAGACAAGTCACAGGGGCCACAGCATGACCAAGAGGTTGCAGGCCGTGGGTGATAAAGAGCCCAAAGCAGTAGCCCCCTGGGAGGGTTTTGCAGCCAACACTTCCCCCTGTGCTATCTCCATGACCTTGGCCAAGTGACCTGATTTTTCAGTGCCTCAGTTGTCACCTATGGAAAATGGGGACAACCAAAGCACTGTTCCTCCTCCAACTATTGAGGGATGAGGAAGCTTTTATGATAAGGTGCTTAGAAGAGTACTTGGCTCCAAGACCTTTGGACAAGTCAACTAACTGGTCTTGTCTTCACCATCACTGGCCTGTCTTGCCCCCGATTGTTGAGTCCCCTACAAGCCAGCCAGGCATGTGCTTCATTCTCTGCCACATCCTCAGCAAGGAACCCTGGCCTGGCCTGGACCAGGCTCTCAATGAACATCGGTGGAGAAAGGCATTGCAGTGCCCATGAGGACTTAAGGATACCAGGAGAAGCCCTCTGTCTCAGGGGCTTGAACTTTGCTGTGGATCCTGTATTTTCTGCAAAGGGACCCAAGCTTCCTAGATCTGATTCTATTAGAAGGTGTCCTTGCAAATGTGGCAACTGAGCAAAAGTGAGCTTCTCCATCCATGTGGATTAGACGGGGCGTCAGGTAGATCTACAGGCATGCTGTAACCAACAGTCAATCAACACATGCTTAGAAAATCATGGAAAGACTAAAGGTGGAGGCGGGGTGCTTCACAGATGCTGTGTGTTTTCTTCCTCTACTTCTAGGATTCTCTCTACCCACCTCCTGAAGTCAGTCATACAACTATCCCCATTTCAGATATGCAAACACTGAGGTCCCAAGAGGTTACAGAACAAGGCCAAGCTCATTGTCTAGTAAGCAGTGAAAGTGTTCTTCTCATGCTGGTCTCTGATTCCAAACCCACACCTGCCTTTCTTCCCAGGGCACTTCCTGGTCTGCACACAGGGATGACATGCCTTAAGATTGGGAGGACAATCCTAATTTCAAACCTTCTACCTCACGTTATGGTGAAGACAATCCTAACCAGCAGAGCACGTGTCTTATTTGGTTTAAAAACTCCATCTCTGGAAGTAATGAGATCTCTCTGCCACAGCCCCTCCAGACAGCCATTTGGGACCACAGGAGTGTGGAGAAAGAGTGACCACAGGAGTGTGGAGAAAGAGGACATAATTCAGGAAAGCAAAATACAAAGAAGCAAGAGCTGAATATACTAGAACAGACAGGACCAGCAGAGAGAGCTCAGCTTAGAGAGGCCTGTAGCAGGGCTGGGGCGAGCCAGCGCATTCCAAGGGTATTGATGAAGTTCTGCTGTGTGCCTGGCACTATGCTGAGAAGTACATGCTGCATTGAGTACAGTCTCTGACCTTGCCCTGCTAAAGATCCCAGTCTGGGGATTTAAATCTGGATGACATTGTCCAGCACTATGCCATTTCTTCACACCCCACCTGACCTAGAGCCCCCAGGACCATGGCCCATTTGCCTACAGTGAAGGCCAGCAGCAGAATCCTGCCATGGCTGGCAGGAGTGGGTGGAGAACCCCCAGCTCTCTCACCCTGTAGGAAGGGTTCTATTAATAACATGATTTACATGAACCTCCAGCACTCCTTATCAGAACTGTGCTTACTCACTTAGTGACAACAACTGGCTGGTACACCCTGTCTTCCAGTTCCTAATCACTTCCTGTTCCCACCTGGAGTTATCTAGCATTGCCTCCCAAGAAAACTACTTTCTAACAAATCTGGATCCCAGAGTCCCCACACTTTACCTCAGGGAAGCCAGAGCATGAAAGAAGGTTCTAGAAAGATGTACAGTGATCCAAGTCTATCTGGCCATTTTATGCCTGAATTTATAGTACTCCTTGGCTGCTCTGACTGCCCTGATAGGTTTAGGAGAAAAGACAAGCCATATTTTGGGATGTAAAATGCATTCAGGCCGAGTCACTTTCACACAACCTACCAAGTAGGGGTAGAATCTCATGAAATTTTAAGTACAACAGAATGCCAAATGACTACTCATTCCAGTGAAGACATGCTGAAAACAAGACTTAGAAGATGTGCTGCAAATAAGACTTAGAAAAGTGTCCTCAGAGAAGATTCTGTCATTCTGCATTTGCTTCTGAAAGTTGAAGGACACAGTTCTAATGAGTCCAGAAAGGCAAGGTTGATACCCAGTTGAGTTGGCATATGATGTGCCAGAGCTCAGGACTTCAGGGCTGCTGTCTGGTGGTTCCCGGGCTCTTCTGGTCCTCACCTTCACTCAGTGTCTTTTTGTTGGTGATGTAGTTCAGGAATGAATTACTGGCACAGAGACTTGTTCAGTATTGCTCAACAGTAGCAAAACACTGTCACCAGTTGTAGGTAGCCAACTCCAGGTGAGAAACTTGATAGATGTTCATGCTCACGGCTTCAAACCGGCAAGCTGCCCCTCAGTGATCATGCTCTCTAAAATATACACCATGCTAAATTGTGTGGAAAAATTCTAAGTCCAGCCAAACCACACGAGCTTTCAAAAGAAGCCCAGTAACATTTAGAGGATTCACTCTCCAAAGCAAGCTTGCCAATGCCTGAGTGCCCACACACTCTATTGGCACCAACCTCACCTCCTTTTAGAATGCACACATCCACCAAGATATCACTGCCTGTGGTGGTTGAGCGGCCTTTCAAATGGATGAGGTGGATGTGAATGTAACACGTGAATGAATTAGCATTTACCAACAACTGGAAGAAAAAAATCCATTCTCTAAGATATGATGACGAAGCTACTCTGTGATCTAGACCATCCCCCGCTCTCCTTCATCCTCTCTGTTTGCCTCTGCCTGGATGGACCTCCAACTCAGCCCAGAAGGATGTGTCCTTTCTAGTCAGAAGCCCTGTCATGGCTTCCATTTCCAGGCCCTGATTCCTGGTTAACTGCAGCCAGAGCTCGCTTTCAAGGTAGTCTCTTCAGATCCCTTCCCTACCCTAACCACAGTGTGGGCTCCGGCCCCACCCTGACTCTCTACACCACCATTCCACATTATTGTCTTCTCCTCCCTCATTGTGACCCAGGACTACTCATGACCATGACCAACTGTTGAACTGGGTTCCTCAGAGGGTAGAAATGACCAGAGATTGCTAACTTGAAGATTTCACAGATAGTTAATGAGACATCCTGACTAGTCAAATGACATAAGAGGAAGTCAATAAATTCTAACCTCAAGGGCAAATCCTACAGTACACTGGCTGTCAAATTCAGCTACACACTGGAGCCACCTGGGAGCTGTGCATAGTACTGACTGCTGGACTACCCACTGGCCCTGGGCTGATGGAATGGCTCTGGGCTAAGATGGGACACTGGGGTTTGTAAATTACCAGTTGAATATAATATAAAGCAAACTTTGAGAACACTGCTTTTTCCCCACATGAAGAACTGTGTGCATACAGATGCAGAAGTACACAAACCTGCAGCATAAGGCTCCTTGAGATCCATAGATTAAAAGCACTGCAGTCACCAACACCCTGGCTAGGAACACCACCAGCCCCCTGAAAGCCTCCTATTTACACCTTCCAGATGATCACAGCCCTGCCATCCAAGCATGGAGGAGTCCTCCCTGCTGAGAGATCTCAGTGTGGAGAATGGAGAGGCCCTCTCTCCTAGAGTCCCTGCTTTGACAACAAGTGCACTGGAGAAGTTTGAATCAAGTGGGAGGCACATGGGCAGGCTCCCTAGATGAGGCCCTATTGAAGGGAATATACATTTCCAATGGAACAGATGCTTCAGAGAGAAACTGAGAGTGCAGGCTCTGAGAAGCAGTTCCACTTCATGCAGCTTAAACCAGAAACAAACCTCAATGTGCTTACAGGGAACAAGACCATTCCTTCAATTGGAAGCTGCCTGCACAAAATGCTTCTGTTCTGCACTTCCAAGCTTTTCTCAGCCAGCACGTTCAGACGATGTTTACACCCAAAGTGCAAATTGTGTATCTTGGGACATCACCAATATTGACGTGGAACATTTGACGGTTGACAAGATTAATGGCCCAGAGTTTCATTGAAATATTTTTCTCAAATTTTTTGAAAACTCACTGGAAATGATGGTACCCATGAGCAACAAACTCTGCTTTATACAAGACACAGAAACTTCTAAGTAAATCTTGTAACTGCTGGCTCTAAGAAGGATTCCAATTCCTACTTGTTCAACCAAGCCCAAATCCCAGTATACTCTCTAGAAACATTTTTACATCCTGCAATTGAAGCTGTTTGTACACCCTGCTTCTCTTCTGCACTTCACACTCTTCTCATTGAGCACATTCAGAGAACAGTTCAGGCTCAATATCCAAAGTGTGCTAGCAGGAGAGCCCTTGTACCTCGGAGCACTTGCTCAGATAGGAAGTGATAGGACTGATGGGTGGGTCAATACCTCAAAGATTCTTTGGAATCCATTTCTCAAACGGATTCTGAAAACTATCTTGAAGTTGCATGACCCTGTCTCCAATGACCTCTGCTTTATTGAGTGCATAGATGGTTCCAAGTGAAATGGTGCCATCAGCTCTGACAAGAGGTTCTGCTTCCTGCATGTTCAACCAAGGAAAACCCACCACGTGTTCACTGAGAACAAATCTACTTTGTGCACAAACTTTTTCTGTTTGCCCCCTACAAATGCATCTCAGGATGCACATTCAGAGCACATTTTCTGCAAAAAACATGAGAAAGTATCATTGCAAAAGTCCACTCTGGTCTAGCATCATCAACATTGATTAGGAAATGAATTGCACAAGTTTCATCTTATCCCCTTGGTCTCCTTCTTCTAAAAACTCATTGAAACTGCAGGTACCTGACAGTAACCAACTTGCCATTGACCAAGAGCACAGTTGCTTCCAATGGAAACTGGGCCTGCCAGCTCTCAGAAGCCATTGGATTTAAGGCTACTTCAGCCAGGTACAAAGCTCAATGGGCACAATGAGAAAAAGTCATTTCCTAATATGAAAGTTGCTTGCCAAAATTCTTCTGTTTTGCACTTCCAAATATTTTCAGGAAGCACACTCAGAGCACAGTTTCAGCCCATATGCAAAGAGTGCTAGCAAGAGAGCCCTTGGACCTAGGTTCAGCAACTGAAGGAGAACTGTGGGCCCACTGGGAAGAGCAATTCCCCAAAATTGATTGAAATCAATTGCTCAATTATTTGTCACAGAATTCACTTAAAATCCAAGTGCCTGCCTGCATTGAACTCGCATTGACCAATTAATTGTACAGACGCTTCAGAGGGAAACTGCCACCTCTGAGAAGCGGTGGTTCTTCAAGCTAGTTTAAGTAGTGACAAACCCCAATGTGCTCACTGAGAACAAAATGAGCTCCTGAATGTTGAAGCTGCTGAGAGACTGCTTTACTTTTGCACTCCCAAACTACTCTCAGCAAGCACGTTCAGAGCTGAGGTCAAGCCCAAAATACAATGTTGGCTGGCAAGAGAGTCCTTGCGCCTAGGATCACCAATTTTGAGAAGCCAATGAGGACTGCAGAAAAGATCAATTCCACAAAATTCCATGGAAATCCACTCATCAGACCTTTCTGAGAACACTTAAAAAGAAGGTTTCTGCATGCAAGGAACTCTTGGTGATAGATGGCAATGTTTGCCAAATGCAAACATGCCTACCAGCTCTGAGAAGCCATTCTCATTCACACTGCTTCAACCAGGGAAAAATCTCCATGTGCTCACTGAGAACAAGTTAGCTTGTGCTACTTGAAGCTGCTTCTGCAAACAGCTTCACTTCTGCACTTCTAAACTGTTCTCATCAAGCACATTCAGAGCACAGTTCAGGCATGAAACACAAAGTGTGACAGAAAGAGATCACCAACTTGCAGGAGGAAAGAGGACCAGCTGAGAAGGTCCGTTCTCCAAAGTCTCACTGACATCCATTTGTCACACTTGTTTACTACATACAGTTGAAGTGCAGGTGCCCACATGAGTGAACTGTTTTGGATCGATGGCACAAAAGCTTCAATGTGAAAGCATGCCTGTCACCTGTAAGAAGCAGTTTTGCTTTCTTCTAGCTCACACAGAAAAAACACCATGTGCTCACTTACAACAAAGTTAGTCCTGCAAGTTGAAACTGCTTGCAGCAAATGGCTTCCATTCCCCACTTGCAGCCATCAGTGGTTGACAGATGGCACAGAGGCTTCAATGTGAAACCATGAATGCCAATCATTACAAGTGCTTCAGACACTCTAGTTCAACCAGGGACAGCCTAAAGTGCTCAACGAGAACACACTTTGTTCCTGCAAGTGGAAGCAGCTTGCACAAACTGCTTCAGTTAGAAAATTCCAAGTTCTTCTCAGCAACCACATTCAGAGCACAGTTCTGGCCCAATAGAAAATGGGTCCTACCAAGAGGATCCCGTATCTATGATCACCTTCATAAGGTAGCTTCCCAACTTCTGTGTGGAAGTGTTTCTCCTTGGCCCTTACACTGTTGTGGAGACCACTAGGAGTTCAGCTTTGTGCAGGATCATCTGACCTGGACTTTTTGCAAGACCTGTACAGCCCTCACACTTGCTCAGATGCTACAGGACGTTTCAGACCAGTCCAGGCAACAGTAGGCATCCATTCATTGTCTGCAGTCTACAGATTCCTAGATGCATGGCATTCATTACCATCAAATGCAGAATTTTCATCAAAAACTATATATATATATATATATCATTCCAATCTGAATCAAGAAAATTGGAAATATCCCCAAATCCAAAGAGTGGATTCCCATTGTGATGCTACCAGTGGAAAATTCCACAGCTGACCTCATGGGATGGTTCACAGTCAAAACACAGCTACATGAAAAATATTACATGTCATGACCTTCCTGCTATGTGAAAAGTGGCATGTGAAGTACACATTCATGTCTTCCTCAGACATGGGTTCATTTGCAAGACACCTTGTGCACTTGAAAATACTCAAAAATGGGAGAAATCAGAACCACATCTCCAAAGTATTTCAGCAGAGACCAACTCCATTTGTCTATCTATCTCTCAGTGAGTGTGTGTGTTCTTGTGTGTGTTTGTGTGTCTTTGTTTGTGTTTGTACCATGACAGCTGATACTTCATTTCCCCCATTGGAAAACTGACTCAGATAATGCCATCTGCCAAACTCCTAAAAACCAAAGTTCTTGCTGATAGAATAAAACATTACTTTCTGTTGGTTTGGATGTGTCCTTTAGGAAACACTGTTACATTTAGTATACTCAAATCATCAGAGTAGATCAAGTAACAAAAACATATATATTTTAAAATAATAATATATTAATGGAAACAACAAATACAGGATAGAGTAACAACTGTGTTACTAAACAAGTTCAAAGACAATGGCAAACTATAGATTCAAACTTTGAAGCAAATAGTAATCAATGTAAATATTCCTGGGCTGCTTTAGCCCCCCCAGGCACACAGCAGCAGATTTTTGCAAGCATCCTCAGGAGGGCTGGAGCCTTCTTTGCAGGACGAGAGGGAGGTTGAGGCTGGATCCATTCATCATTCTTTTGGGAGAGGCTCCTTTTCCTCAGCACGAAGTTGGATTTTTTGTGAGGATTCTTGGCATAAAATACGTTGGCCTGCGCTGGAATCCTCAGCTCTGGGGAGAGAGGGGTGTACAAAAAGAAGGTGGCACTCAGGAGGTGCTCCCTAGGACACCCCAACATCTGAGAGCCTGTGCCAAAAAAGGCCAGAGCCACACACCTGAGAGCTCTCCAATTCAGCACCAATACCAACAAAGACAGTCTCCACAGTCCTCCCTGAGGAAGAACTAGGCAGAGCACTTCAACAGATCTAATGTCTGTTCCTACCAGAGGCTTTGGACTCCAGAACATCTCAGGTCCTCTTGCATCTGCCAAAGCACACGACTAGATTTACATCTGAAATCTCCCACAATAGGCTCCTGTGCCGAAGATTCAGTCCCCACATGAGCCATCTTCATAGGTGGGTTTGGAGGGAAGCATTGGGTGGTGAGTGCTCTAATGTCAACATGAAATTCTCATTCAAGATGAATACACTACTGGGAGGTGGCAGGGACTGGAAGAAAGGTTGAGTATGGTTGGAGGAAGACCTAAACAGGGTTGCGCCCTGGGCAACAGTACTTTGTTCCTGTTGGCTCCACTGAATCCTCATTCTCCAAGTAGAGGTCCTCCTCCTCCTCTCCATCTTTCTCTCTCTCCCTCTCTGCCACCCTCGTTCTCTCTCTCTCAGTCTATGCCTGTGTGGCAAGGGCTGAGGAGCTCTCCACTGCCACACACTAGAGCTTTATGGACAGCCTCAGTGCACAACCAAAGAGAAAGTTGTGAAACCCAGAGAAAAGGCCTAGGATTCCTCAAGTATGGCCACAGTGAGGACAGGCTGACCAGCACGGATACCACATTAGAGCCATGCTTCTGCATTGGTGGAGCCTGCCTCCATGTGAACCAGGCTTCTGAGAACGGAGGCCACATTCCAAATGCTGCTCTACTGAGAACAATGGTTCCAAAGACCAGCAAAGGGACTGCTTCCCTCCAACATGGTGTATGGCCCAGTGGTGCCATGACCCCGAGTGGGGGAATACAACAGCCTGCTTCTCCTTTCTCTGAACACCTGTTTCCTGTCACCCTTCTCTAACCTAGAGCCAGTTATCCATCCCTTCTGGGTTGGATGTGGGGATCTCTGCTATGAATTTCTCAGGCTACCAAGGCCCCAGACAGACTTCCTCTTCCATAGACTCTACTAACCTAACAGTAGGTTAAGATAGGAGACAAGTGATCCTAGAACTCATTGGGATGGTGGTCTTCAGTGTACATAGGCTGGAATAATGGCTGCTGTGGTGTTTGGCTCACAAAAAACAACCAACCAACCAATGAAAAAGCACTGGCATTATTATCAGATGAGCTCTGTGGCTACATGCTCAGGAAGCCCTCATCTGACTTTAGTTAGGGATCACAACCTGGCTATTGTGATCACTCCTTGGCAAGTGGACTCAGGTGTGGAAGACCATCAAATTTATGCAAAAACAAATGATTCAGGCTGTCTCCCAGGCTGTTTTTTTTCCCCAATTTCATCCTGTTATTGCTTGCTAGAATCCTGGCAATGCTCTGCCCAGGCAGTGGATTTCTGGTCACACAGAAGGCTTTCAATAGTACTGCTTCAGTCCAAAAAATGCCAGTTCCATCTTTAGCCCATGCATTCCCATGTTCCTTTGAAACCACTTATATCCCAGACCATGAAAGCATACTGCTCCTGGAAAGAGGCTTTCCTCCTCACTCCTCAATGATGTCAGCTTTTTATGCCTGTTCATGTCCAGGGGAGGGCACCTGGTGGGGAGCTGCAATATCCACTGGGGTATACTATTGGACCTCAACACCTTCCACCAGCAGAAGTGCAGTTGTCTTTGTGCATGAACCCAACACACCTATTGAAGTGTTCTTGGGGGTCAGAGACTACTCTTTGGTGCTAAGAGTTGACCTGAGTCCACATCCTGACCCTTGCTCTCTGCCATCTGATTGTCTCACTCTGACGGTGAGAGATGATTTGGCCCAGCTCATAATCCTCTGGTTTCTCCTGAGTAAGCAAGTGTAGGTCGAGGGCGCTGCGGATGACGACAGGAGCCCTATCGTGGCAGGTCACCTGGAGCAGCATGGGAGACAGGCCTTCAGGAAATGGGCCTTGAAGTGACTACTCAAGGACAGTGGTCAGGGTCATTCTGAAGGCACCTCCACTCTAAATATAAGGGCAACATCCATGACCCTGCCACCTGAGGCTGACCTCCTGCTCATCGTGTGGGCTCTTCCCATAGGCTACTAGCCCAATCCTTGTACATAGGACTTCCTAGGCTTGCCATTGCTCTTTGTGGAGCTGCACTCCTCTCGAAGTGAAAGGACTCAACTACCTGCATACAGATGCAATCTCATCTCACAAGTTGGGAGGAATGGGACAATAGCCTCCAAGATCCCAGGTATGCCCGAGGATGCAGGCGGCATTGGGAATGGCCTAGGCACAAAACCTAGAGGCTTTGGTCTAGATTTCCAGGACCAAAAACAGACCCAGGAACATGACCACACACAGGAGTGCTGAAACATAGCCACGAGAGCTCCTGGCCTCCAGAGGCTCAGTGCTGGCTGGGATGTAGGATGTCACCTCATCTGGCAAGTTTGGTCATTGGGTTACCTGGACATTTAGTGTGCTTGCTCCACATCCATATCGACTCTGCAGAGAGATTCTCTCAGCTCCTTGTCCAAGGAACATGCAGAACCTCACACTGCTGTCCTCCTCCATGTACTTCAGCATCCCATACAATGGAACCTGCAACCTAGGTCCTATCCTATTCTCATCTGTCACCCATACCTTCCCCTGTCCTTCTTGACTGCATGCTGCTACCTGACACACAGACTCCCTCAGACATGGCAGTGGACAAGCTGCTGCTCTCCCTCATCTCAGCTCCAGCCCTTCACACTGACCTCTTCCTTCTTGATTCCCCTCTATCCTCCTGATCATCCAGAAGCTCCAAATTCAAGAGGGCATGAGTGGTCCATGGTATTGGACCAGTGTCTGCTCCCCACCCAGGTGTAAGCACCAGGGGACACTCCTGATCCCAGGCTTACCAGAACATTCTTGGCCATCTTTGGACTTTGTGTTTCTAAGTGGACAAGAATTAAGCAGGTTCCTCCCACCTGCTTGTGGGAAAGCGGCCTGGAGGACTTGCAGGTTGATTCTGAGAACTGTGGGGGATGGAACATCAGCAAACCCAGAAACAGAAAGCCACCCCAGCCTGTCAGTGGGCTCTATGGGCTTCTAGCACATATGTCCAGGTGCTGAGCCTTCTTATTTCCTTAGGTGGGAGTGGAATGGCAGCACAAGTACAGCTTGAATAAGGTAGGTGTTTACCTCCTTTCCCTTGACCTGGGGGCGTTTCCTCACGATGAAATATTTTATTCCTGGATTCATGGACAGACACACGAGTGAGTGGTCAGAGACATTGATTTCTGCAGAGCGAAGTGGAGAGAATTGTTAGGTGGCACTCAAGGATTATACCACAAAACACCCACACCCCCTGAGAGTCTCTGCCAGGCCCACCACACTTTGGAATTTCGGGGCCAAGGCCCACTTTCTCTTGGCTGTGAGTTATCCTGAGCCCACTGTGGATCATGTCTCCCCACTGTTTGATTGTCCTACATACTCTCATCCTCAGATATCATACTCAGCAGCTCAAAGTTGTCCACATCCTCATGCTGCAACAAATTTTGGTCCAAGGCCCTGCAGATGAGGCTTGTCACCGTCTCCTGACAGGTCACCTGGATCAGGGTGGGACAAATGTCATCAGAGAATGGCTTTTAGAGGAGCTACCCAGAAGACTGTGGTCAAACATTCAGGAGAAATCTCAGCTACATATACAAGGGCACAATCTTGTTATCCTGCTACCCAAGTGTGTCCTCCATATACCCCCTGGGTTCTTGCAATGTACTACTAGAACAATCCTGGTATAAATATCTGCCTGTACCTGCCATCTCCCCTCCCCCTGGGGAGTCACATTCCACTCAGGTCAAAGGACCAAATTGCCTGTGCACAGACACAATCTCATCTCACTGAGATGAAAGCAATGGGCCAGGGATCTGCACACCAAGTGTGCTCGGGGATACAGGCTGCCTTTGTGGGTTGAAGAGGCAGATGCACTGAAAATTTTGGTCCTGACTTCCACTACACAAAACAGACTCAGATACAAGAGTGTGCACTTGAGTGCTTCATGATAGCTTTGAGAGGCCCTAGCCTCTGGAAGCTCGGTGCGGGTCTGGTTGTAATGATGTACTTGACTCAGCACTGGCAGTCACTGAACATGTCTCCTCTGCAGCTGGACACCTGCAGCATTAGTGTGTCTACTGCACATCCATAGAAATTCTGCCAAGAACCCCTTTAGCTCAGTATTTACATACATGCAAAGGCTAACATTCCGAAGCTTTGGCATGACTTCCCAGGTGATCCCGACCCCAAATTCCTACACCTAGTCATGCTAAGGAGGTTCTCTTCCCTGCCACCAGGAACATGTCCCCTCCTACACATGTAACAAGTCACTGCCACCTCCTCTGCTCCAACCTCACTCATTGAGAATACCAAGTTCTAGGCACTGCAGCCTGCACCCAGGACATATCTCTGACTTCATCTGTCCACAGCACTTCCTTCTGCACTTCTGGCCTGCAAAACCTACAATACACCAGCCCACTCACCACTGGAGCTGGGCATGCTGATACTCTCCATCCTCAGGTCAAGCCCTTAAGATGGACCTCTCTCTTTTTTATATCCCACCATAGCCCCAGGGTTTGCTGTCTCTCCTGCCTTCCATTGTGTGGACACCCAGGAGGCAGCCCTGCTGTCGGGCTTACCAGGATGCACTTTGTCTCCCTCAGGCTCTGTCCCTCTAGGAGGACGTGAACAAAGTGGCTATCTTCCACCTGCTGGCTGGAGTGAAGCAGTGAGGAGCTGCTACTGGTGACTTTTCTCATGCAGCACTCATTGCTTTGGGTGGCTTGGGGCAATGATCCTGCAGCCATTGCAGAGCTGCGGCTCACAGCTGCTGGGGTCCTGGAAGTCACTGTCACAGAAGGCTCCAAGAACTGTGGGGGATGACAACATCAGCAAAGCCCAGCACCTGCACCCCACCCAGCCTGGCAGTTGGTTCTATGGGCATTCTACAACATCCATCCAGAACCTGAGGTTCTTGTCCCCTTGGAGGATGTGGAGTGGCACCAGGAGTAAAGAGTGAAGAAGGTGGCTGTTTACCTCCTTTGGCTTGACCTTCAACGACTTGCTGGCAGCTCTTTCCCGAAGAAGAAAGTTATAATTTACTCCTCCATCCAGGGCGTAATATACTTTCCCATCAGCAGGGATCCTCAGCTCTGGAGAGGCAGGGGCAGAGGCGTGGTAGGTGACACTCAAGGAATACACTACCCAACATCCCCCACAACTGAGAGCCTCTGCCAGCTCAGGTCTCACACACAGACCTGAGAGCCCCTGAATCCAGCTACTGTTCCACCAAAGACTCCCCACTGATTCCTCCCTGAGGACCCTCTATGCACAGGAGGTCCACTACAGGAACATTCTTTAAGGAAATAGCCCCTTGTACCCCAGAACTTCTTAGTTCACGTTGGGCCCACCAAATAGAAACAGCTAGACTTTGTATCTGGATTGGTCCCCAAAGACTCATGTGTTCAAGGTTTTCTCCCCCCTGCAGCAATGATCACAGGTGGGTTTGGGGAAAAGCACTTGATGGTGGGTGCCTCCACCTTGCCAGTGGATTCATCCACTCATACAGGGCTACACTAATTTGAGGGGTATGGTTTGGAGGTGTGTTGAGCGTAGGTGGAGGATGTTCACAGCAGGGCTGTGCCATCCAGAGATATATATTTCTCTTGAGTTCCCCACTTCTGCATTTCCTGTTTACAAGCTGTGAAGGGTTCTATTCTACCACATACTTCTCTCTAGAAATGTCCTCTGGTCCTAAGTGGACTCAGTTTGCAATGAATAGAAAGATTGGAAGCCAGAAATGATTCTTCATTGAACTGCTTTTTTCATGTACTCGTCTAGGTCAGGAAAGGCTGCCAAAGTAGGCACCCTGTGGTTGTCTGTCTTCTTTGACACAAGACAAAGAAGCCTGTCTTTTTGGCCCCTTGTGGATAATAGCTTTGCAATGCCTCCTCAGGCCAAGGAAAGAACACATGATAGGCAGGTCCACAGCCCCTGGGGAACATGAAGAACTTGCAGATTTATGCCCCATCATTACACTTTGTTTTGTGCACAAGTCCCACCATACTCTTCCTGGGCATTGGGTCAATGCACACTGTGTTTTGGCTCCCAGTTATCGTGAGCCCACTGTGACTCACTGCTCCCTACCCTCTGATGGTTCCACTTACTCTGATGGTTCGAGACAATTTGCAGAAGTTCGTAGTTTTCTGGATCCTCCTGCTGGAGCAAGTGTGCATCTAAGGCCCTGCGGATGATGACTGGAGTGCTGTCCTGGCAGGTCACCTGAGCAGGGTTGGAGAAAGCTCATCAGAGAGGGAATTTGTGAGGAGCTACCCAGAGGACAGTGCTCAAGGACAATCAGAGACAAGAGAGCTCTCAACACAAGGGCACCATCTTGTTACCCTGCTACCTGAGGACTTCATGTGATCATGTGGGGTCTTCCTATGAGCCTCTAGCCCAATCTTGGTACAAGAGTTTGCTTCAACCTGCTATGCCCTACAGGGACAAGGGAATAAGGACCAAAAGGCTTTGTACAGACACACTCTAGTCCCATCAAGATGGGAGGAATGGTCCAGTGGACTTCCATATCCCTGCTCTGGTCTGGGATGTAGCTGCATTTTTGTGTGGACCAGGCACAAACCCTAGGTGCTTTGGTCCTGACAGCCAGGGAACAACACACACTAGGACTCTTTAATGATAGGCATGAAAGTTGCTGGGCTCGAGTGTCAGTTCTTGCTGGGGTGTCAGGAGGTTCAGACCCAGCAGGTGCAGTGGTTCAACTGGCTCCCCTGGAGGTGGACACCAGAGTCTCATGATGGATACTCCACACCCAGGAAGATCCTGCAGAGAGACCCGCTAAATCTCTATTCACATACATGTAAACTAGGACACTAATGGGCCCCTCCAAGGCCCCCAGTTGTCTGTGACCCACACCTACCCACCCTAATCATTCTACAATGGCTCCCTTCCCTTCAACCAGCAACATATCCCCTCCCACACACAAGAAAATGACTGCCAACTCCTCTGCTTCAACCTCCACGGTTCAATATACTCCTCCCCAATACCAAAATCAGTAGAGGATGGCCTGTACCCTCGATATTTCTCTGACCTCCTCTGAACCCAGCACTCGCTCCTGCACTTCTGACCTGCACACCTCAAAACACGCAGGCCCACTCACACCCAGACCTGGCATGCTGCTTCTCTACCGCCTCTCTCTTCCTCATTTTATGCTCTCCTTCCTGACCTTCCAGAAGCTCCAGTTCAAGAAGACAGGCCTAGTCCAAGGTGTTTGCTGTGGACTCGGTCTTCCCCAGTGTGGGCTCCCAGGAGACTCCCCTGCTCGAAGACTCACCAGGATGCTCCTATACTGTGTTGTCCTTTCATTTTCCAGGTAGAAGTGAATGAGGCACCTGCCTCTCACCCGCCTGTTGTACTGGGGCTGTGGGGCGTACCCAGTGGAGGCCCCTAATGTCCTGGACTCCGGCTCTGCCCCTTCCCAGGGAGAAGGTTCTGGCTCTGGGGTTGGCTTAGGAGCCGTGACAGGAACTGAGCTTGTAGCTAGAGGAGAAAAGGTGCCAACATAACTGCCTTGCCCTGACCTTCGCACAGACAATACCCCTGCTGTCAGGAAGAACTCAGGCTCTTAGCCCACACAGGACCTCTTTGCAGACTGGGGTCACTTCCTGAATGGACAAAGGCTTATCCTAATTTCCAGTCCAACACCAGTCATACAGACTCCCTGCAGTGGGACAAGAGTGGGACCTTTCCTCATATACCCTTAGGTACTCACCCCGGTCCGCATGGCTCTCAGTCGCTGCCTGGCTTGATATGCCATCTTCAGTTGAGGCCAGGAGGTGGTATGCTTGATGCTCCAGGTACAAACCAACCAGCAAGAGCCACATATATGGCAGCAGCTGCTGCAGACTCAGAGAGCCTGGAGGCTGATGGGAAGCCTCGGTGTAGAAGTTAATCCAGGTCTCCAGGAAGGAAGGTGAGGCACTGTGGGGAGGCAGGGGTGGAGTCAGAAAAACCCTGGCCTTGCCTTCGCCATGGCCTCCAGAGAAAACCTCTGACCCTACACTTCTGAACCGTCCCTGGTTCTGAACACACCAGTCCACCTCAGGCAAGACACAGTGGCTGTACAGGCAGGGACAGGACAGGTTGCCACAGGCAAAGAACCTTCAACGAAGGAGTGTTAGATCCATGGTATGACCAGCTCTCCCCTCCTCTGGGCAGGCCTGACACTCTTCTTCCTCTTGGCTACATGCTCTCCAACCTGGAATGCACCTTCCAGGAGTGTCTGTCCTCCTGCCCACTCTTCTCAGGACTCAAGAGACACCTCCTCCCCTGGCGTGGGCTGCAATTCTACCTCATTCTCTGTGAGCTCTCACTGAGTCCCCCTGAGTAGCGGTGGACCTCTCTTTTCCCATGAGTGCAGACCACATCTCTGTGGCCCTGGGGGAAGACAGGGAGGTGTGGTGTGGGGGGATCCATTGTTTCAGGGGCTTCCCCAGAGGACCATGACTACCTACAACTCCCTGCCTTACCCCTCCTACTGTTGAAGCCCCTCACCTTACACTGCAGGCAGAACACAGAATTGGGGAGAGCAGTCTTTCCTCAGCCTTCCCAAGTCAAATCACCTTGCAGGTCCCTATTCTGGAAACAGGAGCCCACCCTCTAGACCCCAAGCCCATTCTATGTTGAATTTGGTCCAGGGATCACCACAGTCACTAAAGAGGACAATGTGCAGTTATGCCTCATGGAGTCAGGGATGCAGTCACATGTAGGATATGTACTCATGGCACCTGCGGTTTTAGGCTGACCCCCATGAAAAGGGACACAATGGCAGTCATTTGCACCCCATTTTTCACTGAATTATGAAACGTGACTGGAAACGTGTCTTCACACAGTGGGTGCTTTCTCCATGTTTATCAGTGAATGAGCCCAAAGTGCTGATTCCCACATATCTCTGGGTGTGAGAGCTGCCATGTCAAAAGCCCCTGTCCAGCTATGTCCCAGCTAGGATGCTCTGTCCCACTATGTATACTAACATGTCTTTATTAACCCAAAAGTGCTTTTCCCAAGGCCCGAGTCTCGAGAAGCCTCTGGCACCGATCTACTTTCTTCACAAAGCCAACATCACACCAGAAAGACCACCTGTACTCGCTGAGTCCACCTGGGAATGAGCTCAGAAAACACCATTGAGCTGTGGTTCCCAGTGTGTGGGGACTGCTCCATGGACCTCTGTGGATCAGGTGGAATCAGGATGATTTCTCTGCCTGAGAGGGAGAGTTCACTCCCCTTGCAAGGCTGTGGCAGGCACCTCCAGGACTCGTCCCATTCTGGGCTGACATTCCACTGAGTGTGGTCCTCTATCTCATTAGGTATCACAAACCTTTGGGTCCCTGAGAGGTACATGGCAGCCCCAAGACCCAGGCATGAGGGGGCTACACACTTGGGCTTGGTGGTCTGGTGCTTACCTTGGGAACAAGAGATCCAGCACCTGCTGGGTGGGGATGGAATCCCAGGAGATTAACCCCATGTTGCTGCTGAAATGTAGGTTTCTCCCACAAATGACAGGCAGGAGCTCATTCCTAAGCTGGTCCTGCCTGTAAGGTTCAAGGCTCTGTACCCTGAAGGGCTCCTCCGTGTTCTCATCATTTTCACCCTGGGTTGGGACCAAGAATGGTGGGTTCAAAATGGAAATGGTGACAAACAGAAAAATGACTTGTGCCAATACACTAGAGTCAAAGCACAATGGGACAGTTCCCTTCAGTACAAACACACACACACACACAAACAAACACAAACACACACACACACACACACACAAACACACACACACACACACACAAACACACACACACACACAGAGTAAGAATAGGAGTCCTGGGCCATTCATCAGGGATCAGACTACAGGGCCTGCTGGGATCACCTGCCCTGTGCTACTCACTGTTACTCTTGAGCTCCTCTGCGACAATTGCAAGAGGCTCTGGCGTCTAAGTTGAAGCCTCAGCCAGTGTAACCACAAAAGGGCTAGTTGGCCCCCCTGAGATTCCTGGAAGCCTGAGGCTCGGCATTGTTTGCAAGGACAGGGGAACATCCTTCTCACTCCAGTGTCTCCATCCAAATGAGCTCCGATGGCTTGGTCAGTGAAGTGGGTGCCTGGATACCAGGGTTCCATGTTCTGTTTGATCCATTGTCAAAGCAATGATGTCATTTCCTGTGCCCATACTTGAGCCTCTTTTCACATAAGACCACTTTCAAAAGCCCTATGGGCTGCTGATTTCTCCTCCATGCCTACCCATCTCAGGTGTGCAGGTGTTCACCAACAACTACCCAAATACCCCCACCAGCATCTGCCCTGCTTGGTGCCAGTAGATTTCCAGCTTGGAGCCTTCAAAAATGCATTAACAACCAGTCCTTCTCTCTCAGCAGCTTTTGGACCCTGGTCCCATCATTGTGCAACTCATGGTGTGCCCAGTCTTTTCTGGAAAGTAGGGTAGCATCTAATCTCTAGGGTTTATTGTGTCTATTGGCCCATAACACCCTCTCTTCTCTCTGAAACCAGAGATGGGACTCACAGGTGGCTAAAGCACAAATGTAGAGATGGGACAATCACAAGAAGGGGAGAGACAAAGAATGCACCCTAACTCAATCAGGCCTGTGTCCCACACAGGGACGTGGCCAATGTCCGTCCCATCGTGGCTGCAGTTCCCTCTCTATACCATGGCAAGTTGGAGGTGACTGAGATGCAGAGGCTGCTCCCCTCTGCCATACAACTTCCCAAGGCTTCTCCTAAGATTTCAAAAGGGCCAAGTGTGTCTAGTGTTGGTGTCTCACAGAGACTCCAAAGTACCACAGCATCCTGCTGCCCAGAACCGGTTCACCCCTCACCTCAAGGGAGCCCAGCCTCTGGATTCATGGGAATTGAAGTGGGTACAGGTGATGGGATATCACCTCCAAGACTGAGTTACGCCAAGTCCATGACCCCTGTCTGCATCCCTGTCTCCAGCACCACTCCCCCCTCTCTCTTTCCTTCTCAGAGCAAACAAATCCATTTAGCAAGTGTGTCCTGTGATAAAGACATGACAGTCGCCCATCCTCTCATTACAAAAACACTGAGGCTCAGCCAACATGGATCCTACCAGGAACACAGGCATAAACTCAGACTCTGATCGTCCCAGCTGAGACTCAGTGGAGCCTGGACTCCCAGCCTCCTGAGTCAAGGAAACAGAGGTGCCTAGCCGAGCCACCTTGGATGCAACCGCACACAAACTAAACTTATCAATGCCCCTTGCTCTCAGTTGTGAGTAAGAGGGGAGGTGGTGTTTTACAACCCTGGACAACAAGTGCAGTCTCCAGGCTTTGGGGTGTGCCCTGGCCTCTCTCTATCTGCCTAGGCCCTCCAACTCACACTGGACTTTTACCCAACCTCCTCCTAGGGCCAAACTCAATCCTGCCTCTCAATTTCTGCTGCCTTCCCCAACACACTGCTCCCCACAATGAGCAGGGCTGGCTCTCGGTTATCATGCTGGTGCCAGCAGCAATGCCACCCCACTGACATAATTCTGAGTCCCAACCTAGGCACTCCAGCTGTCTTTGCCACACCTGGCCTGTTTGGGCTCTGGCTGTTGCTCTTTTCTTTCATGTGCATGTGTTTTGAGGTTTTGAGTTTCTCCCACTGCAGAACTGCAGCTGTAGCAGGGTAGAGCTCATGAGGGTGACATTCTGAGCCACATCCAATCCCATCAGGACTGTTCACTGGGGTGATGCTGGAACACAGTGATGCGTGAACACATGGGAGGTGGTTGGACCCACCTTGCCTCTGAGTGGCTTTTTTTCAGGACAGGAATGTAGGGATGGGAGCCCCTGGCGTGGGATGCTTTGCACAAGGCGTGACCATGGGCTCTTTCCTGGCAAAAATGGCTCCACTCAGCATGGAGAGCACTGTCATTCCTGGTGGCTAACAACAGCCCTGGACCCCAGAAAGGAACCCACACTCAAGTTTTACATCTGAGTGTGCGTGTCCTCAAGGAAATGAGGTCTCCTGATCCCAGGTGCAAAGGAGTAAGTCCCCTAACTCCAGTGGCCATGAAGGGACATCTGAGTTTCCCTCATCCTTCTTTCCCTCTCTGAACCCATGGTGTCCTCACACTAACCAGTTAGGACCCTGGCCTCATTCCCCAATGAGGATCATTAGGCTCCATAAAGGACAGTCTCTAAGATGCTCAGTAAACCACCACCCTCTGCACAACCCATAACCCTATTCACCCAAGATGCAAGAGGATTTCTATTCAGGAAAACCAGGAAAGGGAGAACCTTTCTCAAAAACACAAGGACATTAGTGAGTGAGGGAGTGATTAATGGATGGAGAACTATTTCCACTACCAACTTCCAGGAGCATATATGGCCCTTTGAAAAACTTGATTGGAAAAAAGGGTATGGACCTGTGCCCAGAGAAGTGAGGCTGCCTTCTAGATGGCACCTCCACACTAAGGGGGCCTCCTTCTTCTTCCACAGGTATGTAGTGGGCAATGGGCCTCCCACTATGTGCATCTGAGAACACTCTGTGGGCATCTGTAGTCTTTCAATACCCCAGAAACCATGCGGGCACCCCAGCACCAGCAGAGCATTTGTGCACATCACAACAATCACCCTGGGTGAGAACTCTCCATTCTACTCTGTACTATGCCCTGCTATCTGTACTGATCAGTCCAACCTCTCTCCTTCCTGTTTCTTGATTATACTACCATGGTTCCCACACATGGATGCCAGGGTGCTTGTTGCCCCCCCCAAACATTTGGGTTCCAGGAACAAATAACACAGTGGAATGTGGTTGGGAACTTCTGGATGACGGGAAGTCCCACCCTCCAGGTTTTCATCTTCAATGTAATGAGTGCAGAGGGAGCCAGGAGGGCTCTGTCAAGTAGAGAGAGGTGGGAGCTGATGGAGCCTCAACTAAGTGCCCAGGACTCTGGGTTCAGAGCTGGTGTTATGTGGAATTGTTGAGAGACGTGACGAAAACCCAGCTCACTGTATGCAGAGACAGCAGATGCCCTCACGTGGTCAGGCTGCTGTGCTTCTCAGTCAGCTAGGTGTACAACTCAGTGGTAGACCACGAGCTTAGCTAAAGCAAGTTCATCAGTTCTATCTCCAGTTCAAAAAAGTAAAATGAAAAAGAAAAGAATTTAGTTGATGAATTAAGACAAAAAAAAGAGTAAGAAGTCAATAAAGAATTCATTATGGAGTAAGTTACCTGTCTGGAGATGAACAGCTGCCCTTCCTAAGGCAAAAAACGTGTGGCATTGATCCAGTGACTCCTTTCCTATGAAAGGCTTTCAATTCCATGGCCCTCATAGCTTGACTTTTGCAAGTGGATTGATGTCACTATCAAAAAGCCCAGGGCCGCAGAGTTGACTGACTCCCTAGAAGAGTGGGTCCCATGTTGATTGTTTCTCAGTGCTCCACAAATATGCTGCACACCTCTTTACTTCACAGTGTCTTTTTAATAGTTCATAGTATGAAGACTTAGTTTTCTGAATTCTGAAATTTCTATACTTCTTATCTCATCTGCCAAACCCAAAATCCCTAATGTTCTCTGAAGTCAAGTTATTCTTGTAATTGTACGTCTGAAATATCATTGCACATCAAACAATGTTTATGCAACCATTACCCTTTGTCTTAGGACATTTGAACTTCTATATCAGAATACCTTGGAATAGCTAATATATAAAGAGAAAATAGTTAAGATTCAGACACAGCTGTTGGATGAGGGCTGATTTCTGTTTCCAAGATGGTGCATACGCTGCTCATCTGGCAGAACAAAGAAGAAGGACACTATTCCCTCAAGTCCTTTTTTTTTTTTTTTTGATACTGGGAATTGAATCCTGGGGCATTTTAACCACTGAGCCATATCCTCAGTACTTTTTTTTAAATGTTATTTAGAAACAGGGTCTTGCTGAGTTGCTTAGGGCCTAGCTAAGTTTCTGAGGCTAACTTTGAACTTGAGATCCTCCTGCCTTAGCTTCTTGAGCCCCCGGGGTATAGGAGTGCACCACCAAGCCCTTTTACCTGAGTGACAATCCCTTTCTAGAGGGAAGAGCCCTTGGGATAAAAACCTTCCAGAGGCCATACCTCTTTCTTCTTTTACTTTGTGGACCACATTTTAACATGAACTTTGTAGGGGACACCATCATTAAAACCATAACACCTTTGTTTTACTATCTGGGTAAAAAGTTTAGGACTAAGCCTTCCTCTTTCAAAAATTTAAACTTCTTGACTTTTACTGGAAACATATATTATCACGTGAGAAATCTAAGACAATTCTTGTTCCAAACATTTCTAACAGACTTATGCACTCTCTTTGGATTTTTTTGGATTATTGTCTTCACTTTCTATGTTCTGAAAATCGATCAAGGTTGTTGATCTCCATTCTGAAACTGTTAAATGTTAAATCTAGATTTTTATTCCCTTTGTTTCTAGAATTCTTCCTATTTTTTAAATTTCTGGTATCTCTTCTTCATTTGCTTAAATTCTCTTATAATTAAATGTTGTAGTACCTCAATTACTTTTTAATTTTACTCTCTTTTCTATTTTAAATGCCTTTTGATTTTTTTCTACTTCATGAAATATCTTTGAGTTATATATTCCAATCTTAATTTTCAATTTTTCATTTCAGTTATTATTTTGTTGGTTTTGACTTTTTTGACTTTCTTTTTTCTGTGATCTTTCAATTTTCATAGTAATCATTCTTTTTCTTTTTCATAGTAATCATTTTTCTTTCTTCTTTTTTTTTGTATCAAGGATTGAACTCAGTTGCACTCAACCACTGAGCCACATCCCCTATCCTGTTTTTGTACTGTATTTAGAGAAAAGGTCTCACTGAGTTGCTCAGTACCTGCCGTTACTGAGACTGGCTTTCTACTCCCAATCATCCTGCCTCGGCCTCTCAAGTTGCTGATTACAGATATGAGCCACTGGCAATAATCATTCACAATAAATTAAAATTTCCCCCTAAATCTCTGATTTTATGACTATACTAATTTTAGAGAAATGTATTTGAAGTTCTGTTCTGTGTCTGCATTATTACATTAGCTTTATTTTTTTCTGTTCTATCTGTCTTCTTTTAATTTTTTAGTCATCTCTTCCACATAAGGATGATTGTCTCAAATTCTCAATTATAATAAGATTAATAAAGGGTACTAAAAATAGGTCCATGTCTGAATTTCTGGAACCTGTGAATATGTTACTTTATATGGAAAAGTAGACTTTGCAGGTGTCATTTAGTTATGTATCTTGAGAGAGATTACATGAATCATTCAAATGGGCCCAGATTAATTTGAAAAATCTTTAAAAGAGAGATGGAGGTCAAGATATAAGTATTATTACACTGGTTTTGAAGACAGTAAGAAAACAGATTTTTCGCTGTGCATGGTGGCACTTGCCTGTAATTCAAGTGGCTCAGGCGGCTGAGGCAAGAGGATCACAAGTTCAAAGCCAGCCTCATCAACTTAGTGAGGCTCTAAGCAACTTAGTGAGACCCTGTCTCAAAATGAATAAAAGCGGGGTGGGGACTAGGGATGTGACTTAGTGGTTAAGTGCCCCTGAATTCAATCCCTGGTAGAAAGGAAGAAAGAGAGAGAGAGAGAGAGAGAGAGAGAGAGAGAGAGAGAGAGAGAGAGAAAGAGAGAGGAAGGAAGGAAGGAAGGAAGGAAGGAAGGAAGGAAGGAAGGAAGGAAGGAAATAGTTCTCCCCTTGAGACTTCAAGAATGTAACTACTCTGCAGGCCCATTTTAAAATACTACCTCTAGAACTGTAATATAACAGATTTGGATCTGGAGGTGTAGCTCAATGGTAGAGTGCTTGCCTTGTACACATAAGGTCCTGGGTTTGATCCCCAGCCATGGAAAAAATAAAGGTTGCTAATTTCTGTTGTGTTAATTCATTATATTTGCAGTAATTTTTACAGCAGTCATGGGAAATGAATACAATGATCTACAAGATAGGTAATAAACTTCATTTACACTGAAACCTCATATCACAGTAGGTAGGCATGGGTGTCTCGATGTCTGTTTTTTCAAAATTTACCAACTCTATAAATGGTAACTTTTGAGGTTGACTCTTAGCTTTCTCATCTAATATAGTGTGCATAATAATAACATAGCCATTTTACCATATTTTTGAAAGAATTATATAAAAAATTGGCATGTAGTTTCCTTCAAAACCATAAAGTGCTATAAAACACAAGATTTGAAAAAGAGCATTATCTCTACACATAAAATCAGGAAAGTATTTTGAAGTCTCTGTTCTACAAAGACAAGTATAAGCTTGTTTATATTAATGCAGCAAAGTGAAAAAAAACTATATTGCTAGATAGTGAAAGGAAATGTCAAGGTGTGTCAAATATCCCCCAAGTAAGTGGATGTTTGGATTATTTTAAATAAATTTTTACTTTGATATAATCTCACACTTAACGAAAATATGTTACAGCAGTACAAGATTCTTTTATCTGAATTTACTAATTGATTATAGTTTTTCCCATCGGCTTCATCTTCTCTTTTTCCCTATTCTGTATGTGTGTACAGATATATATATATATATATATATATATATATATATATATAAAATATATATATTATTACATATATTTATATATTATATAAAATGTAGAGACAAAATGCTTTTCATCCTTAAATACTTCATGGTTTATTTCTAGATAATTAGAGTAAGCAAAATCATAAGTGAAGTATTAAAACATTACTTCTTTCTAATGCAGTTTATTCTAAATGTTTTTGAAGATTAAAATCATCTGATAGGACTTTTGAAAGTCTCTCAAAGACCAGGTCACAAATACAGGAATTAAATCAGAATGTCTAGGGTGGAAACCTGGCAAATAAATAAATGAATAAATAAATAATCTACCAGTAAACACTAAGGAAATAGACTAAGAATAGGCTATATGGCAATTTAGAAACTAAATCAATTGTATTAGAAGTTTCCAATGAATCAAAGTGGCAAAAAAGCTACTTGCAATTGGTAGAACCACCATAACATAATATAGGAAATACAGGATTTTTTTTTTAATTTAAAGGGTAAAGTATTTTTTCAAAGAACCAAAAGTTAAAATCTAAAAATTCAGTTTGACAATCCTTTAAATTTATGTGCCATTTTGAACTTCTGGGGAATCCTTTCAATATGACCTCCCACATGCTGCGTGGTTGAAGGATGCCATTGATGCTCATGGAGTTTTGTTCCGGGTGTGTTGCTCTCAGAAGCAACCTCAGGGCTTGTAACTACATAAGACTGAGACGCTCCAGAAGGGGTTTCTGTGAGTCTGGTGGAGAAGGTAGAGGCAGCACTAGAGAGGGAGGCAGGCCCAAGTGCATATGGGACCACTGCTTCAGTCCAGAGGAGACAGCCAATTGGGTTCCAGTTGGCCCTGGAGCTTGAAAACTACAAGAACCAAGCCCTAAGTACCTTGAGCTTTAGCTAGGACTGTTAAAAGGGTCACTGTCCTTCACAATGATTATTTTATTTTTTATTTTTCAATGAAGTCCTATAATAGTTTACCTTCATATTATTATATTGCATTTTTCATGGCTTGGGTAGTTATTTGGACCTTATTCTTCCTTACCAACTTGAAGTGCTGAGCATGTCTTCAATATAAGATAGAGTCTTATATTGAATATATTGAAGTGTGCCTTAGAATAAAAAGTTTCCTCTGGATTTCAGATCTTTCTCATACCCAGCAGGGTTTTAAATTCCCCTTCTGCATCCTCTGTGCAGAAGCCCAGCGACACATTGGCAGAACAACTGCATCACACGATTATTATTTCCAAGTACAATGCCTGGTAATAGTTTATTCTCTTTTTGTTTTTGTTTTTGGTTGTGTTGTCCTAGCAATGGAAAAGGATTTATAATTTCTTATATAAAATAGCATATAAAATACAGTGCCTGGTGTTCTCATTTTATTATAATAGATACTGAAGAAAATACATACACTCTTAAGAGGCTTCATATAATTATCCATAAGTGAAGAAGATGGTTCATTTCCTTCTGTTAGAATATTCCTCAATAATTTGTGCATTATAACTATATCCAGTGGGGTAGTTAATCGGTGTAGGTAAGGGAAAGGCATTTTTCAAAGAGAGCATCAAGTTTCCATATAACCCATCTCCCCAATCAGAGCATGTGGCATCTATGGGTAGAGGTTATGCAGATGTAGCAGGGTGGAACTGCTGTGTGAAGACCCAGGGTGCCTCATTCATTCATGTTTCAGGGACCAAGAGTACTCAATACCTGCTATAGAAAAGAAACCCAGGGTAAATTTTATTGGTCAACTAAGAATCTTCTTCACTTTCCACACACTTCATGCCCACTCAAAGTTCTAAACAGTATTTAATGGTGCTTATGGTTTATTTCTCAAGGAACAGAAGACTTAATTTGTTCTTTATCCAAAATGCATGTCACATTTTGAGAAGAACAGCACATAAATGGAGAAATTGAGAACTTGGAAATGACCAAGGTATATTAAAACCTGCAAAAGTTTTAAGTCTTTTCAATACATATTTAATATACTAAGACAATAGACCCTAGAAACTAAAACTCTTTGTACTAGGTATAGTTTTCTCCAAAGCATGAATGTATTGAAGTATGGTAAAGATATTAAACTGTCTATTTGTATTTATTTTATTGTTTTTTTTTCAGATACATAATTTGAAGAGTTTTAAACTCAAAGCAAAATAATCACAAGGATAGTAAAAGGAAGACAACACAATTTTACCTCATTTCACCAACTCTTAACATCTGGCAACATTTACCTTATCTTCATTTATATCATTTAAAAAATTGTTAAAAAAATCTTTTGAGAATTGCAGCCATCAAAGTATTAAAGTCCTGAATACTTAATTATGGAAAGAATAAATTGAATTGATTTTCAATACAATCATGATATATGAGTCATACTCAGGAAATTGGCATCAATAAATATGAATATCCGTTATACAGTGCCAACTTTTATGATTATCACTTCTATTATCAAAAAACATAATTGTCTTTTCTTTTTATACAGCTTTGATAAAAAATCACATTGTTGCCCTTAATTGTGGTATAATACGTATACCTTTTCAAAACTGAAACATATTCCCTTTTTTACTTTTATCTTCTGTCTTTCGTGACAAGTTTAAGAGGTGAGGCTATTTGTTTTGCATAAAGACCCTCCATCTTTTTTTCTTAGAATATGCATACCGTAAAATTGAGCCTTTAAAAGTATGCCATGCAGTAACTTTTAATGTATGTGTCAAGGTTTGCAACCATCACACTATTTAAACTTTCCCTTTTTAAACTCCAGAACATTTTAATCACCTCTAAAAACAAACACCATGCATGTTCTCAGTCATTCCTAGGAACCCCCAACCCTTGATCATCACTGATATGCCTTTTGTCTCCATAGATTTGACTATTTTAGACATTTCATATATATGTGAAGTCATACAATATGTGTCCTTTTGTGTGTGACTTGTTTACTTACCAAAGTGTTTTCCTCACATTTTTATTGGTGCATTATAGTTATACATAATGATGGGGTTTGTCATTACATATTCATACATGCACACAATAAAACAATGTAATTTGACAAGTATCACTGCTCAGCACTACCCCTCCCTCTTTTTCTTCTATCCTCTTGTTCTTTTTCTCTGCTTATCTCCCTTTAATTTTGATGGGAAAAAAAGTTTAGAGTGCTGGAGGTTTTTTTTTTTGACAAAATAAATGTATGTGTTTTTTTTTAAATTATGTTGCTTGTGCTTTTAATGTTATAGCTAAAAAATTATTCACTAATTTAAGATCATAGAGGTTTACACCTCTTCTAATTTAGTTTTTTAGTTTTAGCCTTTAGATTTAGTTTTTTATTGATTTTAATTTTTTTGTATGTGATATGAGGTTGGGATCCAACATTTTTTGGCTTTTCTTTTCTTTTCTCTTACAGGTATCAGGTTGTCTCAGGACTATCTGTTGAGGAAAGGTATTCTTTCCTTTTTAAATTGCTTAGGTATTTTTGTCAAAATCAGCTGGCCATAAACGTGTTTTTTAAAATTATTATTGTTTAAATTTGCATTTCTAATGCTATCTTTGGGTCTATACAACTCTCTGGATGCCATTGCCAGACTTTCCTGTTTACTGTAGCTTTGGAGTCCAGTTTGAAATCAGGAAATGTGAGTTCTCCAGTTTTGCTTTTTCTTTTTATCAAACTGCTCTCAACATTGTGAGTCATTTTCATTTTCACAGAAATTTTAAGACTAGCTCATCACTAGAGAGAGAGAGAGAGAGAGAGAGAGAGAGAGAGAGAGAGAGAGAGAGAGAGAGAGAAGCTTGGATATTGAATGGGTTTATAAACATTTTGGGGTGAGAATAAATTATTGCCATCTTAATAAAACCGAGTTTTCCAACCCATGAACATGCAACATCTTTCTATTTATTGTTACTTTTAATAAAGTTTTTTTTTGTTTATCAATGTGTAAGCTTATACTTCTTTGTTTCCTTTCATTTAATGGTTTAATTGTTTGTAAGTATTTTAATTTTTGGTGCTACTATAAAGAAAATTAATTTATTAATTTCAGTTTCAGTGTTCATTGCTTGAATATGAAAAATAATTTATACGTACATAATGTATCACACAATTTTGTTGAAGATTTTTGAGCATCTGTAAGATTTTCCATATGCAAGATCATATCCTACATACATAGTTCTTCATGATCTCTATCGCTTTCATTTATTGTGATTAGAGTTTGGGTAATCATTTCTGGCAGGCATACTACATAGGTGATGAACGGTGTTCTCAGTGCATCTCATTAGAAAAAATGATGGCAGTTTGTCCTATTTTTGATGCCACTTAATTTGCACACTTCTTTAAGTTAGCATCCACTGGATATTTTCATTATGAATATGATCCTTCTCGTTTTAGCTTTTCTTTTTCTTCCATATTTTTATAGGTGCATTATAGTTGTACATGACGGTAGGATTCATTGTTACCGATTCATGCATATACACAGTATGATAATATAACGTGGCCAGTATCACTACCGAGGACTTCCTCCTCCTGCCCACTCTCCCATCCCTTTGTCCCTTTCCTCTACTGATGTTCCACTGATTGTCACGGGACCCACCTCTCTCTCCACCAACTTCCTCTTCCTTTTCCCTCTATAGCTTCCATATATTAGAGAAAATATATGGACCCTTGACTTTCAGACCCTTGCTTAACATAATGTTCTCAAGTTCTATCCATTTTTGTGGAAATGACATAATTTCATTCTTCTTTATGGTTGAATAAAACTCCATTGTCCATATATACTACATTCCTTTATTTCTTTTATCAATGAATAACTCGTGATGAGATTCTTTGGGGCCGTTTATCTCACCCTCTCATGTTTCTATCTTTGCAAGTTAAGTATCGTAGTCTACTCTTATCTGCACCTTCAGTTTTTCACAGATTCTGTTAGTTTAATCAAACTTGGCCTGAAAATATGAAACTTAATGCAAAAGCAAATGATACTCAAGTTTTAAAATGTAGGCTATTATAGAATTTTTATAAATATTCTATTTTATTGTTAACTAATGTTGTTAATCTCTTGGTGTTCCTGATTTATAAATAAAATAAAACATGTCATAAATATGTATGTATAGAAAAAAAAGCAAAATTGATATTGAGTGTGGTACCATCTCTGGTTTCAGAAATGCACTGCAGGCTGCAAAAACATCCCCTGAACATGGCAGGTGGGGGCTACTAACCGCAGTTTGTAATGGTGGTGCATGCATAGAATTTAAAAAGAAATAAACACACTTATTTGGGGAATATGTGTTCCTCTCAGTAAGGTGTGTAACATAACCTGTTTGGGAGCTACTACTCTACCAAACCAACTCCTCTCTTCCCTATTCCTTTCTACCTGTTGACTCTTGCTTGGGTCTTAGACCTCAGCAGCGTGGCTGTTCACCCCAATTCCCCAGGTCTCCTGGCATCTTGGCAACTTGGAAGGCTGTTGAATCCCACTCTAGATCTTGTGAAAATCAGCTTTCAATCATCTGCATTGGTTAACTTTTTCCTTTTACTTATCTCCTTTTACCTTGTTGGGCTTCTCACCTGTTCTAACCCCCTTCATAGCTACCATTTGCATGCCCTGAAGAGCTCACACAGGGATGCGTGTCAGCCAGCCCTTCTTGCTCCCATTTCTTGGATCCAGGAAAGAATGAACTCTTTGGTGTGCATCTTTCCTGAGATAGAAGTAAAAGTTCTGATCCTCAGTGGCCTTTTTAGGATTCAATGTGAACTTTGTTTAAATCAATGGTGTGGTTCTATATAACCATATTTAATATAAATACCAAAGCAATTTCTTTTTGATATATGCACATATAATATCAGTTTTCAGAAAAGAATTATATGTATACATATATACATATGCATATGCATATTTATTTGTTTATTTATGCATTTATGAGGTAATTGTCCTGAGGTTAAATGCTGCTCATATTATCCAAGCAAATATTCAGTCCATTTCTTTCAGCATAATAGTGGGTGCCCCCAGTTTGGAAAACACTTTATCACAAAACTAAAGTATAAGCCCCTGAAAAACCTGAGTGTTCTAATACTTGGGGGGAAAGGAAAGCAAATCCAGCTATTCAGTTACTTGTTCACAATTTATTGGGGCACTTTTTAGTGTCAGACACTGGCGCAGGCACAAGGATATAAGGGTGACAGACACTGCCGGGTCTTTCTGTGGCACAAATGAATAGAATACAGAGGAGCAGGTGCTGAGATGCTCATGGGCAGCATGGCAGCTGAGCAGAGGGAGCAGGTCTGTGTACCACCAAGGGAGAACAGGCATATGGAGACAGAACAACACAGGAAAGGTGCCCTGGAGATGACTCTTAAGCTTGGTCTTAGATGGTGAATAAAACATGACAACTGGAGTAGATGTGGGTTAGGAGAATAATGCAGATACAAAGTTTAAATTGAGTCTCCAGTAGTTTGAAGATGAAGTGGGAGAGGGGAGTATGAGAATGAATGTGAGAAATGACACGAAGGAATCAGATCCAAGAGTGAGAGCCAGAGGAGCCCTTGGGCTAAGCCAATGGTTTCACGTTCAACCCCAAAGGGAGTAAAGCCATTGAGGAACTGCATCTGGGTTAATGAGCACTACACAGTGGAGGGATATTCAGCTTAAAAACATCTATAGTAGCTGGGCACAATGGCATATGCCTGAAATCCTAGCAGCCTGGGAGTCTGAGGCAGGAGGATTGAGAGTTCAAAGCCAGCTTCAGCAACTTAGGGAGGCCCTAAGCAACTTAATGAGACCAGAGTTCAAAATAAAAAATAAAAAAGACTGGGAATAGAACTCAGTGGTTAAGTGCCCCTGGATTCAATCCCCAGTATTAAAAAAAAAAAAAACCAGGAACTACAGTACTATGAATTACGTTTGTATTATTGAATGCCTGTACTAGCTATCCTGGATGGGGAAGACACTGGTTTGGGTGAAATGATTTGTAAGTCAAGTCACAATTTCCCCCCATCACTCAAACTTGGTATTTTGTGCAAACTAGTTTCATGGTTCTAGCCTATATTTTCTATTTCAGGGTTTGATATAACCTTATTATGATATTATTATCAGATTGTGGGTGATACAACTATGATTTACACAACTATGAAATACACCGATTAATGATAAAGCAATCATTATCACATTATGTAACATGTATCCTACTAACAGCTACAGCTGATACAGTGAATTTCTTGAACACACATCTCTGTGGGTGTAAATCACAAGCAGAGCATCTCTGATGTGATCAAACAGGAGGGTGGTCCAATGCATTGGAATGTCCATCAGGGATGCTCCTTTGCAGAAGTCCAGGTTGTGATAATAAAAGAGCAATATTGTAATTAATTTGTTTCACTAATGCATACATTTTCCTAATGAATAATTTTTTAGAAAAATTTTAAGCCTATATACCTGAAAATTTTTATTCTCAGGAATAATGTCAAGAAATATATCAATATATCTCCTCCTAAAAAGTACACATGTGTATATATTATACATTGTGTATAAAAGTATATGTACAGGTGTATACACACATATCTATATATACACGTTACATACAATTTCATAAACACTTTTATCTCATATGCATAGTATATCATGCATATATACACTGAAATATATGCACATATATATTATAAATATATGAAGTAGTTTTGGGCTAATGAAGCAGAAGTTTGTAAGTGATGATTAGGGCTGCACTCTGCAGTTTTATGATAGGGACAGTTTTTTTGTCTTTTAATTTTTTAGGATATGAGAGTCTAATTCAAGTTCAGTGGTCTTTCACATTGTACTCTTTGAACCTTGCAATAAAATTGTTTTGGTAACAATTCTATTACAATAATGTCCTAATGTAGTCATCCTTGAGAATTTTGTACTCATTGCTTTTTGTTTTAAGCTCTACATGTCATCTCACCTAAGAATCAGCTCCATCATCATATTCCTTCCCTGTAAGCGGACAGAAGTAACAACTTGACTTAGTAGCCGTGTACACATACTATAATTTTATGCCTATGTTTGGTTCTACAATGTGATATTAGGCTAATGGCTCACTTTTTCCAATTTTTTTCAGTTTAAAATCTCTCAGCAACATTCTTTTATTTCTTAAAGAATATCTCATTTTCATGGTTCTTCAAATTGGGAAATTATTGCTTTAAAAAAATATTCCAATTTTTTCCTATCCCAGTTGTATCATTCAAAATTTTTGTCCTCCCTAAAGCTGATCTGAAGTAAGCCATTGGGCTTCTCACTGAAAGAAAATAACAACCAGCTTGTTTTTTCCTCTCAGATCATAACATTTTTCTTTGTGTTTTGTCTTGATTTTGTACACAGAATAAGCTCAAATATTCTAGAGGATATTCTTTATTTGGGGGAAAGGTGATACTGGGGATTGAACTCAACCACTGAGCCACATCTCCAGCTCTGTTTTGTATTTTGTTTAGAGACAGGGTCTCACCAAGTTGCGTAGTCCCTCGCTTTTGCTGAGGCTGGCTTTGAACTCACAGTCCTCCTGCCTCAGCCTCCCAAGCCTCTGAGATTACAGGCATGCACCACTGCTCCCCACAAGGCTACTCTTTTGAGACAGAAATATGCCCAGCTGATGAAGAGGCAGGAGCTTCCATAAGGAAATGAGGTGGTGTTCCTGCTTGTCTTTTCATCTAGAGATAAATGGTGATTATAAAACATTCATTAACACTGTCATCATTTCCAAACACCAGAACTTAGTAATGAATAATGGGTCCAAGTACAGCCAAGTATGCTTTCTGCCTCCTGCTAAGAGTTATAAAAGTGTTTCCTCAATTTAGTGATGGCAGGTTATGGGTGAATTTGCAGTTCAGTGAAGTCAACTCTGTTACTTTTGGAAGGTTTCTGATTAAAGGTGGTTCCTTTAGCATAACCTCCACCTATCACCTATAAAGTCTGGGAATACCTAGATCTCCCAGATGTGCTCAGACAGCATAATGCACCCTTCTCAAGACTTTACACTCATTCTTTATGTTTACAACAACTGCATGGTCTAGATCATGATTTTATTCAGGATATTCTCATCAATACTCAAGTTTTTCAAGGAAAAATAACTGCCTATTAACAGAACTTGGTAATGCTAGAAAAAAGTTTCAATCTCACTCAGTCTAAAGGATAAAAGAAAGGATAAAAGAAAAAAAAACTATTTGAAGGTGATAAATGCACTGTGATTGTTCTTGAAAACTCCATTAAGTAGAACTTGGAACCTAGTAGAAGTTTAGTGTTTGTCAAGTTCACTTGAAATAGAAGAGTAGAACATTTAATTTTGGATACTGACATGTCAACTTCTAGCTAACAATATATCTCAAGTTCTATTTTCCCTATTTGAGATCAGTAATATAATGTTTTAATATACTTGGGATTGAACCTGGGGGCTTTACTACTGAGCTACATCCCCAGTCCTTTTTATTTACTTTTATTGTTATTTATTTTTGACTTAGGGTCTCACCAAATTTCTTAAGGCCTCACTAATTTGCTCAGGCTGGCCTCAAAATTGCAGTGCTCCTGCCTGAGTCTCCCAGGTTGTTGGGATTACAGCTGTTGTGTGGAGCTCAGTAACAGAATCTATTCTTAAGAATGAATTTGTGGTGGGCAGTGATGGTACAAGCCTGTAATCCCAGCAGCTCAGGAGGCTGAGGCAGGAGGATCATGAGTTCAAAGCCAGCTTCAGCAAAAGAAAGGTGCTAAGCAACTGTCCAAATAAAATAGAATAAATAAATAAATAAATAAATGATTAAATAGGGCTAGGGATGTGGCTCAGTGGCTGGGAACCCCCAAGTTAAATCCCTGGTCCCCCATGCAAAGAAAGAATGAATTTGTTTTATTACCTACTAAATGTTGAAAATGAGACAAAAATTCTAGAGCACATGGGCCATGTTTTTCCGGTATTTCCATAGTAGTGATATTTCTCTTTTGTTTCATTTTTTCTTTAAGCAATGTAGGTAATATTTGGTAAGCTCATTAGATTTTAAGTCTACATTTTGTAGGGCACATTGCTTAATTCCTTTTGGAAGCTAGCAGAAATCTGAAAATAATTTATTGACTCTTATTGTTGCTCTATTTAAGTAATTTCAATTTTCTTTATTATAACAATGGGCATTAAAGGGCATGAGAATATTGAAAAGGTCCTTGTTACTGATAAGCATAGTGATTTTAGGAGAACTTATTATACTGAAGTTAAAAAAAATCATGTTAAATATTGAATTTTCTCAATGATATTTGGATATTAAAGGAATATCCTGATATTTATACTGATAGTTATAGAAACACCTCTATTATTTTAATTTCTTCTTAAATATTATTATTGAGAGTCTTAAAAAATGCTATAGAAACAGCTCTTTGATAACTAGCAGTTTCTCGGGAGTATGACAACCATGTTACAATAGAATAAGTCTTATCAAAATCAGTATTCATGGAAATGCATGGAATCATGAATGAAGAGCAAATTTGAGAACTCAGTATTTTACTGGACTCTCCAATGACTTTTTAAATGGCATTGTAAACTATGTCCAGGGTTTTGGAACCTCATGCTATAATCTCTGTGTATAGAGACAGTATTTTCCTGTGTTTATTTGTGATTCACTATGAGTTTTATATATGAAAGGAAATTTTATAGGAAAAAGATATATTTAATAAATATTAAAATGTGTATTGTTACTGGAAAGAGAAAATAACATTTTTTTTAACATATGGGACAGCACAAGTTTTTCTTGAAATAAAGAGCATGTTCAGCCTCTATCCAGTCTCACAGGAACCTGGGGCTCCAGACAGAGCTTTGGACAAAACTGCTGCGGCTTTACCTGGGTGTGGGAGTAGCACTGGAAGGCAGGGTTTGGAGGGAAGCTGCCCCCAACATCAGAGAGACTTTCCCCAAAACATGGATACAAAGCACTTCCTCAGACTCCTCCACCAGACGGAACTTCAGGGCAGAGAGCACTAGATGCCCATAGGATCCTCTGTAGTTTCAGTCTTAAGCCCCCAAATTTTCATATGTGAAAATCTTGGTCCCTGCATGGTGCTGCTGGAAGTGGTAGGGTCTTTAAGAGATGGAACCTAGTGAGATGAGGTCCTGAAGTCATTGGAGGCATGTCCCTGAAGGGAATAGCGGGGGGCCCCAACCCCTTTGACTTTCACTCTTTTGCTTCCTGGCGATGAGCTGAATGGTTTTGCTGTGCCAGACACTTCTACCACGATGTGGCTTTCTTCCAAAGCCACAGGGTCAACTGATCCTGGATTCAAATATCTAAAGCTCCAAGCCAAAATAGACCTTTCCTCTTTATAAGTTCAACATCTCAGTTGATGTTATAGTAATGGAAAGCTGACTAATACAAACCTTCTAGATGTAACAGCCCCAAATGTCATACATATTATCAAATCTCCCCTGGCAGACAAAAGCATTCTGTTACCACCATGACCAAGTCAGCTCTAGGGGATATCAACTTGAGAGGGGCTCATTCATGCAGGGTGGCAGACGGAGCCAGGATATATACTCTCAGCTAACAGAAATGAAGTTTCCCTGTTTTTTAAATCATCAACATCATCATCATCATCATCAGCTTGGGCCACAGTGTGGAAGAGAAGAAGCTCTTAAATAATCAATTACATTTCTAAATCTTTATAGAATATGTGTTGCATATGGGTCTAAGTGTTAGCTGTTAATACTTGATAAGAGTGAGGCATGCAGAAATTGGTTTGCAATACCCTTGATAGACTTCACAAAGCACTGGATGTGTAATGTGAAGTAAGAATCTCTAAATATATAGCCTGTTCCCCAAACTTACTTGACCACACTGTAGGAAAAATCACTATATTACCACATGTATCGATAGTATGTAGTAGAAAACACATATTTACAATGACACTTTACAGAACAATACCCCACCCTCTGGTATTTCAAGTTCATGGAGAGCATGAACTGTCTTTAAAAGATTATAGCCATTATTATTAATAACCTAGAAAAGACACTGAATTTGAAAAGGAGAAAACTGGTGTGGCACTGATTGCAACATCAAGTCTTCCTGATTTTCTGTCCATTTTTCTCCAATGCTACACAGACTCTGTGCAGAAGAATACTAATCAATATTTAGCTGTTTACTCCATAATTTTTTATTTGTCTTTGTTCCAATCCTGCTTTCACATGCCACATCAACATTTTAAATGCCCCAAGCTAGGGGGACAATAAAGATGTACTAAAGACATATTACTATTATTATTATCATCATCCTTTTTAAAAATACCTTTATTTCATTTATTCATATGCAGTGCTGAGGATTGAACCCAGTGCCTCACACATGCTAGGCAAGCACTCTACCACTGAGCCACCGCCCCAGCCCTATTATCATCATTATTAATGTGCTAGTGGTAAATGTGTTGAGGTGGGCACATAGGTGCAGACACACACATGGAATGATTTTAAAGAGACAAAATGACAAAGAACAACTGCTCTCTGAGTGGAAAAGCCTGGGAGTGTACACCTGTTTTTTCTTTTAAATTGCAAAAAGAACTACTCTGAGGAAAACCAAATTTTCTACTTCATGAGCTTCCTTTCATTTCTTTTGTTATGAAAAAAAATAAATGTTGGTTCTCTCTGAATTAGTTTTAATATATTTACAATATTTGTGAGCTCAGTGGGTTTCAAGAGAAAATGTAAATCCCATTTGAAATCACATTTGGATATAATTTGAAAGAGCATTTCCTACACAACTAATAAACAAATAAATCAGTTTGATCTGCTGGGCAGATTCTATTGAGAGAGAATGTGTTTTGTTTTGTTTTGTTTTGTTTTCTGAAGCAAAAATTCATTTTTGTTGTGGAAGTTCTTTTTGGGGGAGAATTTCTGTGTCCTGTGTAGAGCTCTGAGCCCCTTTCATGTAGCACATTTCCCTGGCTGAGAGCTGAAAGAGGGTAGAGTGAATCTCAGTGGATCAATTAACAGAGGGACCTATCCTTCAACAGCAGAAGATCTATTTCAGGATTTGCATATCACTGAAAAAAAATTACAAAGCTGAGATAAATACAAGCCCGATAATAACTCACTGCAGACTTGGCTCCATTCCTAGATTTCCTTGGCTGTTTGTCTTAATAAAGTGTCTTCATGGCACTTAGGGCGGGAAGGTTATTAGTAGCTGTCAATCAAAGGAGGGAGTAGGCATCGGCAGGAGGAGGAAGAGAAGAGAGGTGACATTCACCTTCTCTTCTCACTGATATTGGGTATAAAAGTCACTCCGAGCAAGTGGTTAAAAAGGGACAGGTCCCTCTTCATCCCTATGGAGAAAAAGAAAAGCTGCCTTGGTTACCAACAATTTAATAATAAAACGAAATACATCAATCATCTTTTTTTTTTCTACCTTATTGATGCCCGAACGTCCATTAATTCTAAGGAAATGAAGGACATATGAAAGAGATCTTCTTGGGGGACTCTTGATTTAATATTTTTTTTCTCCCTTTTCACAAGATGAGTGCATATCAAGGCTTACAATTAATAAAGAAAATTTCCACCATTATTAGACATCTCTATTTTTTGTGTGTTTATTTAGTGTTGCAATTTTTCATGCAGCATATCAAATAAATGCCTTGACCAAAAAAAAATCAGGTCGAAAAATTCAAGCATTTTCTTTGTTCACTTAAACCATACACAGTGATTTTGACTTTACCAAGTTGGTACTCAAACACTACCTCAGTAGCAATTAATTGATACTTTAAAGGTCTTTAAATTATTGTACCATTTTCTTAATTAAAGTATATCTACTGCTTGAGCATATCGACTCTCTCTATGCAGATTTTCATAAGTCACAGAGTCCATAGAGTGCTAATTGATATCTTGGTCTCCAGACAATTCTTTACTAAATGAAATGACAATTATAACCAATTAAAATTCACTTTACATACTACTTCACCTATTTGGTATGTACTATGCATGAAGACCGAGAGTACATTGCCTCACTGCTCGGGATTTCTGTGTGTTTCAGAAATTGATGGACAGTTCCAAGATCTTCTTTTCAGAGCATTTTTCCCCCCTAAACCAGGGGTCACTTGGGGCTTTATCAGAAACCCTATATTTTGCTGTTACTTAGATTAAATAGCTAATAAGTGCTGTTATTTGTTGCAGGTTGAAGCTTTTCTCATATTTGCCTAACATAAATCAAGAGCACTTCTCTGCAGAACTACTCTTAAGATGAAAAGAGTTGTTTTGTGTTTTTTTTAATAGAAACACTGTTGTCTAATTACATACCCTATCTACCAGCTCCTAGCTGCAAGATGTCCTCTATAAATACTGTTTATATCTATGCCTCACTGTGGCTGCCAAGTGTTCACCTGTTGTGCTCACTGTACATGACTAAACTTGTGGTATTCCTACTCTCACAATTTGTTGAGGCCTCGTTGACCTTCAACTAACATCAAGAGACAAGAAACAGGTAACAGAGGGGAGCACTGGAACCATGGCCTATTTATTGAATACAAAGAGTCACTGTTTCCTGTCATTTCTCTTTTTAAAAGTTTCAAATCAGAAATACTTTGGAAAAAAAAAGAAAGAGAGAAAGGTATTTAAAAAAAATTTAAAAAAAAAGAAAAAGAGGAGAAGGAGGAAAAAACATAAGGATAAGAATTCTGGAATCAGAATAATTGTATTCCAAAATTAAGAGTTTATTTCTAATTTGGGGGAAAAATTTGAGTGAGTGAGTGATCAGTTTCATTGGGGAATGTGTATTTTCTTGTGCCTTGATATCCTTCAATGATCATCTGAATATTGTGAATGTATATTATCTTCCCAAAGGAGGCCATAACCCTTTAATGTTTTTTTTTCCAAAAACTATTATGTGATGAGAAATGTGGAGTGCTATGGTCATTACTTTTTTTTTTTAATTTTACAATGAGGCCCAAATTATAATATTTTTCAGAATCTGTTCTCCTGCTTGCATGGCTCTTGCTTTAGGAGACTAATTTCTGAGCAACAAGTGGCATCATCAATTTATAAGTAATTCTGGACTCGTTGGGGTTGGAACCATAAACATCATACATGTTTTTTTTCCTTGACAAAAATATGACAAAAGTCACTGTTGTTGCATTGTACCTTTGAAAACATTTTATTGATTTTGAAAATTGAACTGCATCTGTTCCAATGATGTTTGCATTTTGTTTTCTTATGGCAGGTCTGATGAATTACCCAAGAAATAAAACACTTTGAAATCTGGTATTCATTTGTAAGACATTTGCCTTGAAGTGTGCATCAGGATTAGTAAACCGCCAACTTGTATTCAGCATTTTCATCAGTCTTGAATTACATTTTGAGTAGTATTTAAGATTAAATCATCATTCTTATTTGCAACATTTTAAATTCAGAACATAAGATTTCAATAATCATTAAAAAGGCTGTAAACATCAGATACCATACAAAAATAGCTCTCAATGGCTCTTTCCGATTGTTATTTTTAAGTTCAAGTACAAGATGATGCCAAGTAATTGTAAATATACTTATAATTGGACATAGCACATTATGAATTAGATTTCATATCATGAGTTTCCATTTCTATAGTAGTTTTATACCTCCCTTCCTCCTCATTTAGCTTCTTTTCATTGTGCCTTTTAAGACAACCCATTTTAGTGTTGGAATCATGGAATTTAACAAAATTTCTATTAAAACCCTGGCCAATTTGACATAAATAAAATTGTTGAGATTTACTTTATTGCAGTCATTTTGGCTAAATTTCCCTTTTAAGTGGATTGAACATTATTATTTACAGAACTCAGTTTTATGGACTGCTATATTTGATTTACGGTTAAAAAATATCCTTTCCCTAAAATGACAATTTCAGATATTTTCTCTTAAATTTTAAATGTTTACAGTTTTTACTTTTTAGTACTCTAAATATCAGTGTGCATTCTACAGGTGCCAAATAATTGTATCATGTATTTTATAATTTTGAAGATTAATTTTTCAGTAAGTTCATCATTTTTGTTTTGTTTTGGCTTTTTTTTTTTTCCGGAAAAGTTATTTTGCCCAGTAAATGAATTGCCAATGCAGACAAATGTACCCAACATTAAGCTGGCCAATAGAATTGAACAAACTGCTAAGGTCATTAATATAATTTGTTTTGGCACTGTTACATTTCCTAGTGATACTCTGAGTAGTTTGCTGGGCATATCAATTTGTTTTCAGCTATTGTAAAATTGGATATCTTGGCTTTCATCCAAAGCACCCTATCAATTTGCATACCTTTGTTATCATTTCAGGTTCTCAGAACATACTGTGGACTATCACACCATCTGCATCAAGATCCTCACATCTAAACACAAATTAAAAATGAAACTGTAAAATTTGCAAGGAAACAATACAGACCTTTTATCTCATTCTCCCTCTGTTCATTTTCAAAAGAGAAACTTGCTTGTAGCCAAGCATAGCAAAAAAGGCTTTTATTAATTGGACTGGCATCAAGCATGCATACATAAAATTGTTTATTTTTTCCCTATAGAGGGGTTGCCTGACATAAAAGGATCTTTGAAGATGACATTCAGATTTTGACATTTGCATGATATTGTATAAATGTCAGAGGTAGGAGACTTTTCTGACAAACCAGATGGGTCAAAAAAAGAGAAAAAAACAGGAGAAGGAGAAAAAGAAAAGAAAGGAAGAAAGACACTACCATAGAAAGATATTAGTTTTTCATTTAAAAGATATTAACTTCTCCTCTAAGCTAGGAATTATTAGCTAAGGAAAACAAACATATTTGTTATAAACCAGGGCTTTCTTTCTTTCTTTCTTTCTTTTTTAAAGAGAATTCTGATCTTGAGAAAATATGAAGTTTATTACTGAGATATATTCTATATTTCAATTAAGAGTACATAATGTAATTGAATCTAAGTTTTATTGTTGAGCGCCCTACTGCTGGATGGTCTTAATTTTGTGGGTTGGACTCTGGAATGCTTTTGGAGGATGGAAGGGCACTTGGAGTCCGTGCATTCATCAACATCTGGATTATGCAGCTATAGCATTTTTACTTCCCTTGGTGATTTCTGCATGCAGATGGATCCCACTTATAATTTTTGCAATAATAAGAGTGTTCTGCCAACCCCATCAGTAGATCTGTTCACTAAATGACAACAACAACAAAAAAGAAAAACAAAAAAGAAAGAATGATTAAAAAAGAGAGAGAGAAAAGAAAAGAATAAAAAAACCAAAACTACCTATATGGCTCTGAGGCGCAAAGGCAGGAGAGGAGAGCAGACAGATAAAAAGAGGATTTGCTGATGGTGTACTTCCATGTGGATTTCAAATGCTGGCCAAGGGAATCGACTCTATCTGAGTGTATAATAGAATAGCACAAATTTGATTAGACTCCTTGACCCTTAGTTATCAACCAAGAATCAGACACAGTCAGCAAGCTGTGTGCCAAGATGTACTTGGCCTTCAGCATAAACCTTCATCCTTCAGGGACCTGTGGGCTGCACCATGGTTTTCTTACCCTTCCCTCTCATGATCATCTCAGTATTTGTGATGGACTTCCTCGAGATGCCTCAGCACTTTGCTTTTATAAGTATCCCCTTGAATAAAAATGCTGATCTCCTATTCTCTGAAGAGGCCAAGATGGAGAGAACAGGACAGATCTGGAAGCCATGGTCCAGAGAGGGCCTGGTGTGCAGATGGCTGCAGGTGGCCTATGAGAATACTGGATGCACTTTGGGAAGGTCATGCACATCTGGGAAACTCACGTCAGTGGTCTGAAGTCATGATCTCAGTCATAAATCTTTCCTTCCATCATCACTGAGTTCTATCTTACCTGAAGGCCTTGCCTTCTGCCATCAAGATAGGAAACCGACCTTTCCAACTCCTTCCTTTCTTAGAGGCCTTTACCCCATCTCTGTGGTTAACCAGGTGATCTGTATTTTCTTCCACACTGTTTTCGAGAACATGGTTCCTTCTTTCAGATTATTGTAACTCTCAATGTCTTTTTTTTTTCCATTCATCGATCCTTTTAAATAAGTTATCAGGAAACGGATGAAGTGACAGAAATTATAGGGAGAGTCAAGTCCGACGGTGCTAGTATACATAGAATCAGTCCTCCCTCATTCTCCCCGCTGGAGTCTCCTTGCCACTGCGTGGGTATGAACCTGCCTACACCCCCTGGCCCAGAATCAAAGAATCACCTGCTTTGAGGGTTCTGGGGTGAAGTTTTTCTGTTGGTGTTTGGCTAGGATAGAGGACAGGGATCACCATAATTGTTTTCTGACATTAAATCACCATCTGTCTTGTGGTCCTTCAGTTAGTAACAACATGATTTTTTTTTCTGCATGCTTATAGGTGTAGGGGAGGTAGCTTCTCCACATCCTGGTTCAGGATCTTTGGAAGTGATCAGGAAACCCAGGGTACTTGCTATGCACCACCCCTCCAATCTCAAGGTTCCTAGGAAGTCCAAATTCTTCTTTCCCCATTTCTGAGTCTTCCTTTGTGGATTGGTTGTGTTGTGTCTGGTAATTTATAGTAATAAATGAGAGGACCCTAAGGGAATAGACTACTCTATCGTGGGCGTAACCTACGATCCATGTTTGACCCCAGTTATTTCCTTATGTTTAAATTGCTGTGTTAGTAGCACGGCTATTAGTGAGCATGCAATGATGGCTAATGTGAGCTGGGCATCTTTCCTTCAATTAAATCAGACACAGGCCAGGCATGGAGGTGCACACCTGTAATCCCAGAGGCTCAGGAGGCTGAGGCAGAAGGATCACAAGTTCGAAGCCAGCCTCAGCAACTTAGTGAGGCCCTAAGCAACTTAGCAAGGCCCTAAGCAACTTAGCAAGATCCTGTCTCAAAATAAATAAAATTTTAAAAAGGCTGGGGATGTGGCTCTGTGGTTAAGAAACCCTGGTTCAAATCCTTAGTTCCAATAAATAAATAATTCAGACACACTTCTGAGCCCTGAGTGTCTGATTAAGTTCTAAAGCATTATTTGCCTTTTCCACTTCTCTCTCTCTCTCTCTCTCTCTCTCTCTCTCTCTCTCTCTCTCTCTCTCTCTCTCTCTTTTTAACCTCTTCCCTTGCCCTCCAGGTTTTAATACTGCCTCTAGTAGGGTTTGCACTCTCCATCATATCAATCTATATTTTCATCAAAAATCTCTTCCTACTGTTTTCTTACATTTAAAATCAAACAATGTATATTTAGTCTTTTACTAATGCAAAATGAAGCTCATTGACACCCATATATTACTCCAAGCTGTGGAAGCAACTGATGATCTTCTTTGTTACTGGTATTGTGAAAATCTCACTTCTTAGAAAATTAGAGGAAAGAAACCACAGTTAATGAGTTTCTATTGTATTCCAGGAACTCTATTTTGGTTTTTCTTTTCCAACTTAGAAAGCCACTTCAATTACTAAGAAATTTTTACTTCTTGTATTGACTGCTGTGAAACAGATGTTGTACTTAGTGAAAATAGTTCACTATCTTGTGAAATCCCCTAAGTTTTATAATTTATGTTACTTGGGGATTTCAGATCTCTGTTCTTGAAGAAATGCCAGGGAAGATGATGGCTTTAATATATAGAATTTTAAATCAACAATTTTAAAGTGAAAAATGATGGACAAATAAATAATTTTATTTGATTTGTAAAACATTAAGATGAAATTAATAACCTTTTTAATTTCAGCAAATAGATTATGGTTTTAGTATAGTCTTAAAAGAGCTGTTGGCCATTTGTCTGTGTCTTCCCAGGTCGATCTGACTGGAATCTAACTAAATAAAAATAAAATAAACTTGTTGTTAAGTAACTTTGGGATCAAAGAAGAAATAAAAAAATAAATAAAAACTAAGGATCAATTGGAACACAATGATAATAAAAACATTTTAAATTAGAATTTGTGGAATGAAGTATTCAGAGAAAAATTCATGGTGTTGAATATAACAATAGACTGATGACCAATGGAATAAGTTTCCAACTCAAAAAGTTAGGAAACGAACAAAGCAAACCCAACAAAAGCAGCAAGAAGTAAAAGACGGAGAACGACTAATGACAGGTCATGAGACACAGAGGAGGTGATGAGTAAAATCAAATATCGGTTCTTTCAAATTTCCATCAGTCAGCCAGATAACTGGCTACCATTATCCACACAAACGAAGGAAGCATAAAAGTGCAAATAAAAAAACCCCAAAATGTCCAGGAGGAAATCAAATGTAAAACAAATGGAAATTCAAAACAATGATAAAATAAGCTGTCTTCTGTAAATTTAATTTTTAAAAAATCTATTCAAATTTATTTGAAAATCTAAAAGAAAAGATAACTTTTTAGGAAAAAATGACTTCTCAAAACAATCATAGTAAAACAAAAACCCTAATCTGACCAATGTGTATGAAAAGAATAAAATTCAAAAAACAACCAACTTCCAGCAAGCTCAAATAACTTTATATTGGTTAATGTAGTTGAAAAAATTATGATGTATCTATCACACAGGGGAGTACTATGCTATGCAGCTGTATAAAAAGAAGAATGAGATTTCTGTATACTGATATGGAGTAATTTTCAGAATATACTCTAAAGTTTTTTTAAGGCAACAAATTAAAATGATTATATCTGGGCAGGGTGGCATATGCCTATAATCCCAGCAACTCAGGAGGCAGAGGCAGGATTATAAATTTGCAGTCACTCTCAGCAATTTAGCAATATCCTATCTCTAAATAAAAAACAAAAGGAGGGCTGGGATTGTGGCTCACTGGCAGAGCGCTTGCCTCAAATATGTGAGGCACGGTGTTCAATCCTCAGCACCACATAAAAATAAATAAACAAAGTAAAGATATTGTGTGCATGTATAACTTAAATCAATATTAAAAACAAACAAAAAGGCTGGGGATGAGGTGCTTTGATAAAATCCCACTGGATTCATTCCTCAGTTGCGCGCACACACACACACACATAAAAATAAAATAACATGTCACCTTTTGTGTAGGAAGAAAAAAAAAGCAGGACTTGGTGGCCCATGCTTGTAATCCCAGTGGCTTAGGAGGCTGAGGCAGGAGGATCATGAGTTCAAAGCCAGCCTCAGCAAAAGTGAGGCACTAAGCAACTCAGTGAGACCCTGTCTCTAAACTATAAAAAAATCAGGCTGGGGATGTAGCTCAGTGGTCAAGTGCCCCTGACTTCAATCCCTAGTATCCCCCCACAAAAAAAAAGAGAAAGAGAAAATATTGATATGTACATATAGAAAGGATAAATATACCACAAAATATTCAGCTATATGTTTATAAAGTAAATAAATAATATTGCTTAGCCCTATCAAATATAAAATAACCAGCTGTCTTATTGAACTTGATGCATGGAATATGTCATACATGACACTGACCATGAGGTCTTACTCTTCCTGATTATATTATATTATATTATAACTATAATCTAATAAGTCCTCCATCTCTAATTTCTGGTCTACTTGTATTTCTGGGCTACACAAACAAGTTAAAGGTTACCATGAGGTAGCACTTAACCCAATCTCTAAAACGAGATATTTCCATAGAAAAATTGGCCACATTTCTTCAGTAAGTCAGTGGAAATAGTAATAAAGGAGATACTCTTCTAATTTAAAAATACTTAAATGTGATTTAAGAGATAGAACTACCCAAATGATCCTATTAGAAATGGACCAGAATAAATTTGAGAATAGTTCTTCAAAGCTACTGCTATAGAAGAATGTTGTTTATTTTTTTGAGATATGTACTGAAGTTCTTGGTGGGAGTTGTTGAAATGGTACAATATCTGGGATCTTCTTTAGTGTACTCCAGGGAATTCAAAGGTACAGGGGGAAAAAGAGTGATGGTAGGAAAGTAAAGCAAATGACAGACATTGTATAAACTTTTGCAATCATTAAGCTTATTTATGAATCCATGGTCATCCTTCATAATTTCTATAGATGTTTCCATGTACAAATTTTCCTAAGAAACAAAGAAAAATAGAAAGGATGGGTTTCACAAAGAATCAGCTTGAAAACTGTATTATTCTTACACAAAACAAACCAACCAGAAAACAATAATGACACCATTACTTACAAAAGTAAGTAAGTTCTGGGATAAGTTGGGACAGGTTTATCCCACAGTTTTTTTTTTGGACCTGGGCTGAAGTGATAACGACTGAGGAGCATATGCTTCCTCAACATGAAAGACAGAAAGAAGCTCTTAGAGAAGAGAGCAAAAATGCACAATGCCTCTTTGGACTCAGCTCTCTTTAGACCCAGCTCACTTCTGCCATGTAACGTTGGGCAAACCAAGATGCATGCTCCAGCCAAGCCTATAGCATTGACAGCAGGGAAAGCCACTGTTCCTACAAAGTTTGGGTCTGGAGTAGGAGGGAGGAAAGGAGTAGAGCAACAATGGACCACCGGGAATAAGGCTTAGAGTTCCATGGTGGCCATACCTTTTTATTCAAGTGAGCGAGGAATATAGGATTCTGGATTTCATAGAAGAGTTTGAAATAGAGTTGCAATTTTTTAATATTAATTTACCATTGCTTTCATTGAGTTTCCATGATATTTTAGTATTAAATATTGAGAAAGCATATGGACAAGACTAATCATAGATATTTTCCAAATCTTGATTAGAAATGTGTAAAGAGGTTTATATAAAATAGCAGAATTCAGATACAATACAAATACATTTATGAATAATTTTTCAATGGATAATTTTCCGATGGATGAATGATGTTAATCCTAGCTTAACTTTCTGATTTTCCAAAATAACAAAATGGCTAACAGCAAAATGTTAGAGACTCTCAGATTCGGAAAGACCAAAGGTATCATCTGGCCCCAGTTCCTGCTCACTCCAGGAATTCCTTTGACAACATCTGTGCAGATAGCTATCCACAAGTTGCTTATCTACTTTCAATGAAGGAAACTGCATTATTTTATAGAATGGCTTATTTAACCCTTATAGCAACTGAGAACATTGAAGATAATCTCTCTTTGCGGCTCTGATTTCCTAGTAAATTTAAGTTAGTAGAACTGATTGTACAGAGCAGCAAAGTCTCTAGCCACCTTTAGTGAACAGGATTTATTCAAACACTTTTAATTGGTAATATTCCTCATAAATATTAGATCTGGAGTTTTTTTTGTAGTCAGAGTTGCTACAACCATACAGCTACACTCTTCATAGGTTCTCAAAATTCAGCATGCATCAATGTCCTCTTGGGAGCTTGATAGATAGATTACCCCACCATCAAAGTTTAGTTAAACCTGATAATTTAGCTTTTGAATGTGTTCCCAGTTGATGCCAGTGTTGCTCCTTTGGAGAACTCTGGTGGGTACAGGCAGCTTTTGGAGCTCTCTGATTTGTTTCATTTGCTCTTTACTGATTATGCACCCTCATTTCGTTTATTTGCGTAAGGTAGTACTTCTTAACTCTGCATTGTAAGGCCTTCCAGATGATTCTGATGCAAAATACAGTTTGAGAGACACTGGTCTGGATATTCAGACTGCTGAAGCACTCTCCCTCGCTCCTCCTCTCCTGTTTCCTTCTCATGAATCACTAGTGTTGCTTTGAATTCTTGAGAAGAAGCAGTTAATTATACCAGTTCATCTTCCACCCCAGACCACAGGTGCTATGGTTTTCCCTCAAGGCTTCAGGCACTTGAAGTGTGGTCCCCAGTGTGAAAACGTTGAGGGGGTGGAGCCTTTAAGAGGTGGAGCCTGATGGAAGTTAATCAGGTCATTGGAGGTGCTGTCCTCAGAAAGCCTTTAGGTAGTTCTCATGGGACCTCCTGTTCATTCTCTCAAGAACAGGTTGCTACAAAAAGATCAAGACCAGTCCCTCTCTGGTCCCTAGACTTCCTGTCTTGCCTTGTGATTGCTCCCTCTCACATATTTTTCTGTGATGATGGCCTCTGTCATTTGGTGATATAATCAGGGGAATCTTGATAGAATCTGTTTCATGTTGTTTAGACTTTCAGATTCAAAATTGAGAGCTGACTAAATCTTTTTTCTTTATAAATTATATGGCTTCAGGTACTTTGTTAGAGCAGCGGCAAAGTAACTAATACATTAGGCCATTGGTCTTACTGGTCAGCTTTGGTTTGAACAGATGTTTTTATCAGGCATGAGAAGGTGTGACCTTTGGACCCCTAACAATAGCATCATCTGGAAACTTGGCAGAGATGCAATTTCTCAGGCTGTCACCAAGAGTTGAACCAGAAGCTCAGGGGTTGGATTCAGCAATTTTTGTTTTTAAAAATCCCGCAGGTGTGGTTGCTGTGCCATGAAGTTGACAATCACGGCTACAGAAGAAGAGTGTAGCTTAATGCCTATGTTCCTATATCTCACCCGAAACAGTATGTGCCAGGCTGCTAACAAGGGGTATCAGAATACATTTAAAAATAGAAAATCTCACCATTAATTTGCACTTCTTCAAACTTCAATTTTACAAGCTCTGAATTTCTAAAGGAGATAGGAAAAAAACATAAAAGTGATCTGTCTTCGAAACCATAGGCCACATATTACCAAATTTCTACATGGTCTTTGGTGAAACCTTCTATAAACAACCTGGCTTTGGAATATAATTGTGGAATCCACAGGGTCACATTGGCACTAAAATAATCCACCACTTCCATGGCAGTGGACATCTGGTATGTAATTTTACATAAACAAATTTGACTTTGATGAAACTTAAAACCTCTGAAACTTAAATGAAATGGTGTTAGGGCTGAATCCCCCCCAAAAATGAAAGGAATTTGGGTTTTTGTTTTTCCTTTTTATGAAACCCAGGTACACATTAAAGTTAAAGCCAGGACACACACTTGTGTAATTTGGCTCAAGTGCATATTTCCCTGTCTCATGGCATGAGACAGGCGACATCAAAATAACCACAGGCCTCAAGCAGACTTTGGTAAACCCTATCCTTCCAACAGAGGACAAGGAAGGAACTGTCCTGGGCAGTTGGTAATGTGCTCAGCCACAGCATAACCTTCAACTTGATCTCAATGAAAACACTGAAGGAAAGTGTGATTCTCTACTTTGGATTGAATTACTTAGTGACTCAATTTAGAAATCGGATTCAGGCAAACATCTCTATCTTATTCTATAGGGAATGAGAAGCTAAAATACGATTTTTTTGCATGGGCTTTCTCTTGTCCAGTGAAGAGGTCCACGGAACAGGGTACAGGAGAGTGTGGCTGCAGAGTCACTCATCAAGACCTCCAGAGATCAAGCAGGAAGCAGGTCTGATTTTACTGTGCAGTTACCATGTCTATATACTCAGGCAGCAGCTAAGCAGATGACAAGCAGCCACCAGTGAAGTTGCTGGCCAACTGTCCCTGCAGCTACCAGTCTAGGGGTGGACCATGGAGCAAGTGCAGGGACTGCAACACGTGGCCTCATGCCCAGGGTTGTGCCTGTGGGGCAAGTGGTTTGCCACTCCTGCGCCTAGCACTGGGGAGTGGTTTGCCACTCCTGCGCCTAGCCCTTAATATATGCCATGTATGCAGTACTCTATGCACTTGTCCCCAAATCTTTTCATTTTTAAAAAAATATTTATTTTTTAGTTGTTGTTGGACACAATACCCTCACTTTTATTTATTTATTTTCATGTGGTGCTGAGGATGGAAACCAGGTCCTCGCACACGCAAGGCGAGCACTCCACCGCTGAGGCACAACCCCAGCCCCTATTTTTTCATTTGTTTTTAACGAATAATTCTAATGGAGTGAAATCTCTGAACCCCTACAGTATAGAATCTCAGTGCATTTTTTAAGATGCGCAATTTTTTAAAGACCTTATCCTCAACTAAAATTGTTCTTTCTTTTGGTCGTAGAGATGGAACCCGGGGGCACTTTAACCACTGAGCCACATTTCCAGCCCGGTCTCATATTCCTTTTGGAGACACGTCCTGTAAGTTGCTGAGGCTGGCTTTGAACTCACGATCCTCCTGCCTCAGCCTCCCAAGCCACTGATTGCAGGTGTGTGTGCCACCGTGCCTGGCTCAAATCAACATTTTTCAAAAGTGGATGAAACACCGATACGAGATTTTATCTGGGAGGAATTCATGTCTTATGGAGAATGCCAGTTCAGATGAAGATGGGGAGTAAATTAGAAGGAGGGCCACTAGCCACAGCCATCATCGTGATCATTCCTCTAGTTCAACCTCTGTGAACTCAGGGTGACCCCAGGAAATTCCCTCAGGGTGACCCTTCTCCAGGCTGCCACTTCTCCATTCTCCACTTCGTGGTGGCTTCTCTCTGGACTAGCATCCTCCCCTTCCTGAATGAGTTTTTCCCTCTGAGCTTGTTCCCTGATATCCTGACTTCAAGGTTCCCTGCTCAACTATGGATCACCTTTCCTCTGTGCGCACCACGGGCATCTCAAGCCTCAGATCCCCCAAGTGAAACTCTGGGTCCTTTTCTTCCTTCCCATCAGAAACCTCATCTCTGTCCCGTGTTCCCAGAGCATCTCATAAGCAACAGATCCAGGGATTCCTTCTGGCTCCTCCCCCTCCCTTATTTTCAATCTGTCCTCTCCCAGTGGTCACTCACGCTCACCGATTCTACTAAAGTAGAATGACCTTTTGAATCTGCCGTTCACATCGTTTCTCTATTAATGCTTCAAGATATGTTCTGATACCGTCATGATTTTTTGTCGCCATCTACTTTCCTCATTTCAACCCACTTTCCACTGGTGGGATTTCTTCCTTAAAATCTATCTGTCCCCTTTGCTCCTCTTTTTAAATCTTCCAAGGGAATTTCTGTGGTTTGCAGAGTAGGACATACGGTGAGACCCTTTCAAAGATGGCAGGAACTTGCCCGTCCACCCTGGTCTCTAGGTTTTCAGCTTACACCGCAACCACGGGCCCTCTGTACTACTTTTGGAATATGCCATCCCTCCTCAGGCCTCTCTGCATACTGCAGAATGCACTGTCCCTTTCACTGGATAGCCCTCACCTTCGGCCTTTGTCACCTCCTGCTTTTTATTCTTTGACCTGAAGCTGTGCTCTTAGCTCAACTAAGAGGCTTCCTGACCCAGGGTAAGACATGTCTGTGTTTATCCTACCACTGTGAACAGCACAGTGAGGCGCCATGAGAGACGACTCCAGTGCTCACCTGCATTTTGTTTTCCTCTCCTTTCAGGGCACAAGAGCAGAATACACAGCTTTGGCCCTTTGCAGTTATTTGGAGACAAATCACCACATTTATAGAGTGAAGGCATAGGGAGCAGAAATGACAGGGGTCATTTTTAATGCATAAGCACATTTACTTACTCTCTCCCTCTGTTTCAGTGATGGATTGGGCCCGTTTTACCTATCAGATACCTATAAAATGGTGGTGTCTTTGTTAATCTGGGTTTCTTTGTGACTGTAGAGTAGAACTTTCCTGCCACCCCACAATAAGCAGGTATGATCAGTGACAAGAACCTTTTGTACTATGTTTATTTAATTGCTGCACACACACACACACACACACACAAAAAACAGCCTGAAATGAAATAGTTCAAACAAGAGCAATCCATAATTTCTCATGGACCTGTGGGCTTGCTGGGAAGGTGTGCCGATCTCACCCAGGCTCACTGTGGTTGGGGTGAGTGTTTTAGTTCTCTTCCACACAGTATGTCTCTTTCCATGTGATCTCTCTCCTCCACTTGTTTTCTTTCCTTCACATGGGCTCATCCTCCAGGGACATTCTATACAATTTTCTTATAGGATGGTGGCCATGTTCCAAGAGAGAAAAATGTCAGTCCTGCCAAGAATGAAGTTTGGACCATCACATATTATTGAATAAAGCTACTCACAAGGCCAGTCTAGAGTCAAAGCAAGTTTCTATATCTTCTTGGGAGGTTCATCATGGACATACAGAGAGAAGAGAAATAACTCTTGGCTGTCTTTAGAGATTAACTACAGTATAAGGTTAGGCCACTGAGATGTGAGGTTATTTATTACTGTAGCAGATCCTAACTTGTCCTTGCTGATACCTACAGCATGTATTTTCGTCTTAGGAATCACTTTGTGGATTCTCCGTGATAAACAGAGTCATGAAGTTCTATTTCCTTATATTTGCAATCCCCCCATGGTTGAATCACAGTCAATAATTCACTAAAAGCTATTGAGTAAATAAATGAAGGTTTTGCTTGTGCAAACAAGGGAACTATAGCTTGAGGAGAATAAATGACAGCACAGAGGTCAGAACATAATGTCTGAGTAATGCAGTATAATGACAATATTATGCATGGTGCCTATTTACCAGTACATTGCTTTTATCTAAAATAGTTTCATATACTCTCTAATCTTTTATCCTCTCAGATGTTCTATGAGATATGAAAAATTGTATATTATTAAAATAATTTTACAAATCAAATACTTGAGTCACAGAAAGGTGGAGAGAATATTTAAGATCAAACAGTTGGAGAGTTGCAGATGTTAGTCCTGTGGCTGAGAATTCAGTTTTCTATTCATACATGTCTACATTATTATCTTGGAATTTGGGGAAATATTTGAAAGTGAAAATAAAAAAAAATGAGATGAGTTTGTAGGGAGATTGAAGGTCAAGGTGAAGATTTAAAAGAGGATAAACATATTCAGAGGAAGACAGCTTTATGTTGTCAGGAAAAACGTGGGCAGGTAATAGATAAAATGGATGATTTAATTAGTTGAAATGGATAAGTGCGTTTAAGAAGAGTGTATAAAAGAAACACTTAGAAGAAGCAGTCCCAGTTATAGATCTGTCTGTGTACAAAAGGCAAGCGACAAACATCATGAATCTTCTCTGCTAAATTAAGCATTTATAAAAGAGCAGTGCGTGTCTTCAAATAAATAATCCATGCAAAGAAAATATAGGCTTTGGGTCAGAAAGCTCTCTTTTGAGCTCCAGTTAGAGTTATATTCTCCTTCTTAGAAGACGCTTCCCTTAGCTGTCTCTTTCTCACCCTCTTATTTCAGGTGACAGTCACCCTCTGGAGCGTCTGTCTTCCCACTCCAGGGGTTTCCTATCCCACCAGTCCCTGGATGCCCACGGGGAGATCTGAAGCAACGTGGGGGCCATCTTTTGCCTGCCTTCCTCACCCTCCCCTGGGCTCTTGCCCAAACTCTGGAGGCAGCCATGCCAGATGACTTAAGGTTCCTGGACGGGTGGAGCCATGGGGTAGAAGCAGCATAACTTTGGACTCCTGCTGGATTCTGCCCATCACAGCCTCCCTGTTTCTTCTCACGGCCTCCAACACATGCAGAGATCCGTCTCAAGACTGCCTGAAATCAATGACACTTTGTCCACATCAAAAAGTCTGGGGCTTCACGTCCACAGCATCAGACTGCACTCGGTCTGTGTAGGAACTTTCAGTCTTTGTACATGATGGTTATCTGCAGAGCTGTCTTAGTTTTATACGGGGGGAAGAAAGGTTACAATAAACCAGAGCAGGAGTTTTCTACCCTTGTTCTCAATGTGAGAAGTTCCCATTTTTGTCTCAGTATTGCTTTTAGATTCTTAAAAATGATCGAAGACTCCAAAGAGCTTTTGTGTATTATATCTCTTGATATTTGAAATATTGGAAATTAAAACTAACTTTATATATCATGTGTTAATTTCATTTAAAATAACCATGACTCCATAATAAATTTACACAAGAAAATTTTTAAAACAACTATGTGTTTTAGTCAGCTTTTTTTTTCTTGCTGTTGTGATTAAAAGACCTGACCAACACAATTGTAGAATAGAAAAGGTTTATTTGAAGGCTCATGGTTTCAGAGGCCTTAGTCCATAGAAGGCCAGGTCCACTTGTCAGGGCTTGAGGTGAGGCTGAACATCATGTGGGGAGAGTGTGAGAGAGGGAAGCAGATCACATCATGATATCAGGAAGCAGAGAGAGGTCTCCACTTGCCAGATACAAATATACACTCCAAAACCATGGCCCTAATTCCCACCTCCTCCATCCACACCTTACCTGCCTTCAGTTACCACTTAGTTAACCCCTATCAGGGAATTAATTCACTGATTGGGTTAAGACTCTTACAACCCAATCATTTCTCTTCTAAACCTTCTTGCATTGTCTCACCCGTGAGCTTTCGGGGGACGTCTGACATCCAGACCATAACACTGTGTGTTTCAAAACCAAAACAGTCAGTGAAGTGAGTAATATTGTCTTACATTTGCATAAATGTATTTAATGTTTGACTTCCTGAAAGATGGTTGGATTCTCATATCTGTGTCTGCATGTAATTCTGTTGTGACATATAGGATTTGGTTGAATTATATGAAAAAAAAATCCAGATTCACATTGATATTAAAGGTGGAGCCCTTAATTTTGTCCAAGAGATTCTCAGAGGTTCTTGAATTATTTGATAAAGTGTATATTTGTGTGTGTGTGTGTGTGTGTGTGAGAGAGAGAGAGAGAGAGAGAGAGAGAGAGAGAGAGAGAGAGATTCAATATTTTATAGAATATTTACATTATAACCTGTGAAACTATAACAAATATATGATAATATGGGCTGGGGATGTGGCTCAAGCGGTAGCGCGCTCGCCTGGCATGCATGCAGCCCGGGTTCCATCCTCAGCACCACATACAAACAAAGATGTTGTGTCCACCGAAAACTAAAAAATAAATATTAAAAAATTCTCTCTCTCTCTCTCTCTCTCTCTCTCTCTCTCTCTCTCTCTCTTTAAAAAAAATATATGATAATATGCCTTAAAGTTTTATGTTCTGAGATGCAGACAGCATTTTTAGTAAAACTAAATCATTACAAACAGAAGAAATCAGGAAGGAAGAAATTTAGCAGGATATTAGAGATTAGATAGAAATTGAATAGTCTAAGAGTCTAGGACTTCCGTTCTGGGACACAACACAACCAAAGTGCAAAGATACAGTTTAGTGGGTCAAAAAAAAAAAAAAGAAAAAAAAGAAAAGAAAAGAAAAGAAGAAAAAAAAAAGAAAGAAAAGAAAATTAGGAAAAATACCTGTCCGTTTTCTGATACTCAAGCTTTCCTTGAGTGTGGTTCATCTTCAGACTTCCTATTCAGATAGACAGTCTGTTCTGCATTGTAACGTATCCATATTACTAACTGCCATGTTATGCTGCAAGGGAACACAGGGAGTCCTTCCTATCTGACATGCACATTGCATCTACGTCCCTCCATCCTAGGCTCAGGGAGGGAAGAAACTGGCTGATGTATGCCACAAGGACGGTCCTCATGCTGCCAGCTCTGGTAATGCCATGAACCATATGTGACAGACAAATACTACTAGACAAATCCTAAATTTAACCGCTCTTCTAGCTCCAAAATCAAGCAACAACTCTCCGGGGCCTTTCCATTTTGGTCATTTCTACAATATGTGAGTTTCAAGTAATTTCTGGAATTTAAGAAGACACATTAAATTGATAAAAGAAGCAAATAACCCTCCCCCCCAAAAAAAGAAGGTAATTAGCCTCATTTTATCATACATTCTATGGATGGTACAATAATAATAGACCTGATGTTCCTAAGATGAGAAAGAGCTTCTCCTAGGGACTATAATGCAGTAAACTGACTTGCATATTTGCATGCTACAGAAAGGAAGAAATACATTTAGAATGTATTGAGAATGGAGCTGAGGACTTGAGAGAAGAGCATGGGAAGTAGGAGGGTCCCAGTGACAGAAAGAAGTAGGAAAAAAGAGGGAATAGAAAAGAACTTATTGATTTGTACTACATACACTTATTTGGGAAAGGCTATACAAAAGGAGTATGATAGAAATATACTTCTCAATTATGAGCAGTCTCCTGCACATTCTCTAACTAGATGAGCTCATGTGACTACTTCAGCTAGGCGTGGAAGTGATGTTGATACCTCCATGTTGAAGCATTAATATCCAGCCGAGAGCCTTCCAGCTCTCCTTTTCTGCACCAGTGTTCTTCATGTGGTCACTACAAAAGGCAAGAAAGGTGGATTTGGAAGATACTACTGGAAGAGAGCGATTTGGGCGAGTCAGTGGATGAGGAAAGACTTTACATTGGCAAGACATAAATCTTCATGTGTTAAGCTATTGAAAACATAGGACTGTATTGTCATAACATCAGAACTTAGCCTATCTTACTAATACAATGGGCAAGGTTGAGATTACACCAGGTGATCATTCATTATTAGAAAATAACAGGACTTAAGATCCGCATACTATAGTAACATAGCCATATTAATGTTTATAGAAGCTCCATTCACAGTAGCTAAACTGTGGATGCAACATAGAGGCCCTTCAATAGACGAATGAATAAAGAAACTGTGCTATCTATACACAATGGAATATTACTCAGCATTAAAAGAGAATAAAATTATGGAATTTGCAGGTAAATGGATGGATTTGGAGATATCATGCTAAGCGAAGTAAGCCAATCCCCCAAACTAAAAGGCCAAATGTCCTCTCTGATACGTGGATGCTGATCCATAACAGGGAGGGAAGAGGCATAGGGAACACGGAAGAACTTTGACTGGGCAAATGTGAGGGAGGGTGAATGGGAGCATGAAAGATGGTGGAATGAGATGGATAGCATTACCCTAGATACATGTAGAACTGCACACATGGTGTGACCGTATATGGTGCACAACCAGAGAAATGTAAAGTTGTGCTGCAATTGTATACAATGAATCAAAATGCATTCTGCTATCATGTATACCTAATTAAAATAAATAAATTAATTAAAAATTTAAAAAGAAGATAGCACTTCAGAGGACAAAACTTCTGGGAAATACAAATACATAATTCTATAGTTTTAAACTCAAAATTCTTATTAAAATAATATGGACTATTTTTAAAGGATTTAGATTCTTCTTCAAGTAATTCTGATTTAACTTTCTAAGAGGGATCCAGGCATCAGCCTTTTTACATTGCCATACCCACCCCAGGTGATTTAAATAGGCAGCCAGTGTTGAGCACCACGGGTTTAAGAAATGAACCAAGGCAGATGATGTCACAAGGAAGCTTTGAGGAAGTAAGGATGGCAGAAAAAGAAAAGAAGGAAAGATGTAATAGTACTATGAAGACCAATTTAAAGTCACTTTCAATGATAATGAACTCATCACTAATGAAGTGAAGATAGAAGTGAAGACCATGTGCTGTGCTGGACCCGGCATCCATAGGTGAGCTGGGTAAGAAGTACTGACTATGAAGGTAGTGTCACCACCAGGTGGATCCCATAAAGAAATCAATTGACAATGGAAAACAAGAATCATTCTTGTAACATACTATAGAAATGATCCCTGAAAGTATAGTCTTACAAGCATCATTCTTTACAGAAGTTTGTGATTTCAAAAGATATTGATAAACAGGATGTGGACTTTTTTTTTTTTTTACGTTTTCTTGTTTCTTCATATCTTCTAACATTTGGTTTCATTGAGGCTTAAAAACCCAAGTATGATCACTGTTTAGCCTTTGTACTCCCCATTAGCCACCACACAGATGAAAACACAGCTGGGATTGTAACCCTTCCACGTCGGTATTCTTAAAGGCACTGTAAGGACCTCGGTCATCATGGACTAGTTTCACTTGTTCATAATCTTCCTACAAATGGAGTCATAAGGACCATATTTTTTTCTCTGTTTTTTTTCCCAACATGACTTCTTTGCGATTACTCCATTTTGCTGTATGTATGAATACTTACTGCTTTTGTGATCATGTGTGAAATTTCATGATATGGCCATTCATCACAGGCTGTTCCCTCCACTCCATCAGAGGACTGCTCTGCTTGGACCTCGTTTTGTCACGCACTGTTCACAAACAACAGATACAGAAACAAATCAGCCACAGGGAGAAAGCCAGTCCATGGCGAGACTCGCTGTTCACCTTCCTCCTCTGAAGCATCTCAGTCCCTGTTCAATGCTGTTTGGAGCCTCTATGATATAACCCATATCTTGTGCCCAACTTGTTGATTTGTATACAGTAAGAAAGGAAGAAGGAGCCCCGCCCACTCTCCCATGAAGAGAAATAGGAGGCTTGCATTTCTTTCTCTTTTTTTTCTTTTAATGATAGATATTGCTACAGCACTATTTTATATTTAAGGAAAGAACAGCGATGGGGTTCAAGGTATGTTAGAAGCAAAGGAAGCAGTGATAGTAGATTACATTACTGAAGAATTTACAAAGGAAATGTGCTTTGGAGCACAGGCAACTGGATTTGGCTCTCAATACTGCAAGGAACAGTTTCCTCTCTTAAAATAGAAGACAGGAATAAGGGGAATTTAAATTTGGGGGCTGACACAGATCCACTCAAATAGCCCTTTTTCTAATTTGTAATTTAAAAAATAATTCCCATGGCAAGTTGTGTGCCGAGAGTCAGAGGAACACAGTTGGAGAGGGATGTTCCAACACACGGTGGCTGTGTGGTAGAAAGGCCATCAGAAGTGGTCAGGATGCTGCGAAACCACAGTGAGAGGACCATGGAAACTGAAAATAAGACAGTTGTGTAGATGATGTATCTAGCTTCTTTACTTTGCATGTATGCATATTCCTGGTTAGTATATTCATTTGTTAACATTGCCATCAAAGTACAGTCATCCCTCAGCATCTGCAAAAGATGGGGTCCAGGACCTCACTTGGACACCAGAATCCACAGGTGCTCAATTAAGGCTCTCATACAAAGTGCAAAGTATGCACATCCTCCTGGAGGTATCGAGTCATCTCTAGGTGATTGATAATGCCTGAGACATTATCAATTGCACCGTGTGGTTGAGGGGATAATGGCAGTGTAGGTGTTCAGCCCAGACACGACCATCTGAAGCCTGCAATTTTCATGCACAGGAGGTCGAATCTATGAATGTGGAACCATAGATGTGGAGGACCAATTGCAGGACGACCTCAGTGGCTTCAGTGACAGAAGTTTATTGTCTCACAGCCTGGAGACTGAAAATCCAAGCTCAAAGTATTGGCAGAGCTGCTTTCTTCCGAGGACTTTGCAGAAGTGACTGTGAAATTTCTATAAAGTTTGGAAAAACATAATGCATAGAAGAAATGCCCTGAAGCCAGTGTGGACATTGAGCAAAAATGTATGTGTGGGTAGTTGAGGATGATGATGGCTCACCCAGAATGCAAACCATAGGGGTGCATTTTCATACATAGGTAAAATTACTTGTTGGTCTAAGTCCCAACCTTTTCTGTAGTTACTTTCAAGTCTTAATAACATATGCCATAGGTTATGCAATTCTCATATATTTTATTACTTATCTTTAATAAAAATTGTATTCCACATGGCTTTCAATTGAAGAACTAGTTAACACAGTACTATCATAGCGAATTCCACACCTACATTTGTTTCCAAAATAAGTTTCTAAACCGGGTATTGTTGTCCATGCCCAAATCCTAGCAATTTGGGAAGCCGAGCAGGATTACTGCAAATTCAAGGCCAGTCTTGGCAATTTAGCAAGACCTTGTGTCACAATAAATAAAACCTTAAAGGAACTGGGGATGTAATTCTGTAGCAGAGCACCCTAGTCTCATTTTCTAGTACAAAAATAAATAAATAAATAAATAAATAAATAAATAAAAGCATGTAACAGTTTGAAATAAGTCAAAATCATTACTTCAGGCGCAGTTCTTTTCTTCAATTTCTGTGAGCCTAGAGATCCTTTAGTTTAACAGTAGGTTTTAAATAAACTATAGTGTAATACTGTGATACCATGAGACAAATGGAGGTCATTTAGTAGGGAAATTCTCTTGGAGACTTTATTTGTATTGACCATGTAAAACAGTGAAACAGCAAGACCCAGAAGACACAATATTTTTATTTGGTAAGTGAAAATTTTAGTTTGTATACAAATAAATGCTAGTTCTCTAGTGTTCTTAATTAATAATTATGTGTTTTAAGTTTAAAGTCAACGTCCAGAAATTATTAAATATCATTCACAATTACTGCTTGTTTTTAAGTAGGAGAGGTTATGTAAAAAAATGACTTCAGATTCCAACTATACTAGATAACACCACTGCTTTTGGTCCTAGGGAGGAAACATTTATGTGTGATATTCTTAGCAGCCACTAAGAGGTAAAGAAAACAGTGAATGTTTTACCATGATTTGGAAACAACAACAACAAAAATTAAGCTAAAAAAAAACCCACAATGAAATTGTTAATGATCATTGGTTTTCCTGATAATGTAACCTGCTGACAATATCCCTTGTGGATTACTATAAAGATGTGCTCTGGGAGCTATAGGACAGGGTGGACAAAATTCTCCCAGGAAATTGGACAGTAAGTGTCCTGGCCTTCTCTATGGCAATACTTTCCAAGGCCAGTCTTGGCATTTTCGCAAGACCTTGTGTCAAAATAGATAAAACATAAAGGGTTGATGGCATACACAGTTAGAAAACATAAAAGAAAAAGAAAAAAATGAGCAGTCAAAGTAATCTATGAAGAAATATTTCTTACACACGTGTCAGAGCTTAAGGGAAAAACTTGATATCATTAGAAAATTGTTCACTAAAATGTCTTATATAAATTCTCTGTTGTTAAAATAAGAGTGGAAGCCGAGTGCAGTGGCACATGCCTGTAAATCCCAGCAGCTCGATGAGGCTGAGGAAGAAGGATTGCAAGTTCAAAGCCAGCCTCAGCAACTTAGTGAGCCCCTATTCAACTTAGTGAGGTCCTATATCCAAATAAAGCATAAAACGGACTGGTGAAATTGCTCAGTAGTGAAGGGGCCCGGGGTTCAATCTCTGATACCAATAATGGTAGTAATAATAAGTGAAAACATAGTGCTGTCAGGATTTGCAGTCATGGAGACTTACAGAGCTTCTAACCAGTTAGAAACTCAGAAGTGTAATGCCTACTGATCTTCATATAAAAACTTCCATGTACTTAATTTGAAATAAGCACCCCCTCCCCTTTCCAAATTAGCATGACCTAGAAATGATCTAGAATTTAAGTTCTTAGAAAACAGTTTGGAGGTGAAGGTATTATGTCTTCTTTAAGGATTCAAGTGTGACATTCTTCCCATCCTTGGTTAGCAGTGGATCTCTGCTAACAATTTCTAGAATATCAGTAAAGATCTTCATATCTGCAATACTGCACTGGCAGTAGTAACGCCAGCTTGAAAATATTTCAAAATTTTTGTTACCAATAGTGTCACGTTGTCTTCCAATTTTTGCAGTTCATACCAATTTTCTCCAAGAAAGCCTCCATCCTTTTTAAGGTAACACTTAATAGGATGTCTTTTTTCCCTCTTGTTCAAAAGAAAAGATTCATTTTTCCCTGTGATGAAACATTTATGTAAAAATATTTTTCAAGGAAGTGAACCCAAACAAGAAGGACTGTATCAAGTAACAACAATAAGTCAAAGAGAGTAGTTACACATATTTTTCATCAAGGTCTGTCAGCTGTCCAGCTATAGGGAGAGAAGTTAGAAAAAGAAGACCTTATTTTAGCAGAGCAAAAATGTACCTAAAATGACAAAATAAAAATGTGATTTAAATAAACAGCTCCTTTGCATTTATATCTCAAGGAAGCTCATCATTGCACACTTGCTTTCTGAGGTTGGATAGAGATGTCTTGAAAGAGACCCTTGGAGGTCTTTGAAAGGAGGTGACAGGAGGGAACTCTCTGGAAGATCTAGGACAAGGGAAAAAGAAAAACATGTGGCACTTAAGAAATACTCATTCTCTGTTCAGATGGATCAAAGTCCAAATTCTGGTTTACCATCTTACTATCTATAAGATCATAGGAAATTTCCTTAATTTTTGACTCATTTCCCTAGCCATATAGTGGAATTAATAGAGCATTTTTCTCCCAAATTTGCCAAACTAGATTTGAAGTATTCAGAATAATGTCAAGCACCTAATTTCCATTTTGGGGGCAATTGATGAGCACAGCAAAATGAGAACGTAATCACAGAGAGACAGCAGTTACACCTTTCAAGATGGTCTAAAACCAAATTTAAACACAATATCCGGGGCCTTTTAAAAATCCATAATTATTTCAGTATTTTCTTGTTTTGAGGGGTACCGAATTTTTAAAGCAGTAAAAATAAATAAATAAATAAATAGGGTAAGCCAAATTCTAAATTTATTCCATCTGAAAAATCTAGTGTAAAAGACATCTCACGAGAAAACATCTTGTTTTGTAAGCTTTGCTCTTTTCTGTTTTTGAAGAAAAGTCTAGGAAAAACCCTTGGATATCTGAATTGCGATATGAACTCAGTCATTGAGTAGTGAAGTTAATTTTCCAGTACGTGCCACTAGCACTGAGCATGTTATCCACACAGAAGGAGAGGCATATTCGAGCTGATGCACATAGAATGTAAACATCTGAGTTATACTTTGCTTTGATACCACAGAGCTTGCCTCTATGTGAGCCCAGATGTTGCATTAGTCTATTCAGGAAAAGCCATCACCTCCACAACAAGACGATATTGTGCTCAGAGATGAGGATACTAAACTCATGGGCAACTGAGACAGCTTGTCTCCACTGAGAGGGGGTGGACATGCTGGTTCTTCCTAATCAAATATTTATCTGCGGATCCATGTTCACATAACCTCTTTCCATCCAGAAGGGAAGGGATGGAGGCCATAGAACTAGAGGGCACTGTACTTTGGTTGCTATTCTAGCCTGAGCAATTAGCTAAGTTTCAGATACATGAAATTATTCTTTAAACACTACTGAATGAATGAATGAGTCATATGTTATGGTTGAGATCTGTGTTGTCCCTCATTAGCTCGTGTGTGAAGATGCAAGAAAGTTTAGAGGTGAAATGTTTGGATTATGAGATATTTCCAAGTAAAGCTTCTGAGTAAGCAGTACTTTGAAGGAAAAGAAAGATAAATATTACTTAGTGGGTGGTCCATGGGAGAGGAGTGTGTGTGTGTGTGTGTGTGTGTGTGTGTACTGCAGCAGTACCTCTGATAAAATTCTGCCATTATGCAAATATTAATTGAACCATTCTTCAAAACCCTTGGAGAGCCAAGGACTGAATTACCCAAAGGTTTTAATATCACAGGGGAGCTGTAGTGACCAGGTAGGATGGCCCCTGGCAGTGGGCAGGAGGAAATATTGTGGGCAGCAGGGCTTTAGCAACTGACCCTTGTGGTCTCACAGTCTTGGAGGCCGAAAGTCTAAGATCAACCTGTCAAGGTGACTTCTCCTGAGGCTTCACTCTGTGATTTGCAGATGAGTGCCTTCTCATTGTGTCCTTAGTTGGCTTTGTCTCTGGATCCACATATCCCTGTGTATCTTCTAATAGGAAAACAGTCCTATTAGACCAGAGCACCCCTCCTATTATCCCGTTGAACCTCAATTACCTCTATAACAGCTCTGTCTCCACGTACATCATACTGGGCCTCCAAGTGGGGAGGGGAGACAAAATTCAGTTCGAAACAGGAGGCAAGGAATGTGCACAAGTATCTTCAATATATTCAGTGGATCTCCTAAAATTGAATGGGATTCAGGAGTGGAAGACTCAGAAACTTCTGAATCTGAGAGCTGAGAGGTAGTTTGTGGGTGGAGATGGGATAGTGGGGACATTACATTAGCAGGAGGATGGCTAGGATACAACGGAGGTAGACCTGAAGTCAAGCAGTGATTGATGAATTGCAGATTTTGAAGAAAACCCAGAGGACCCACAAGAAGAGGCAAGAATGACACCCACATGGGTAGACAGGTAGAGTCTGGGAAGTCAGTCTGAAGATGCCATATTGATCAGATGCCAATAGAAACATTTGTGATTTCTGAGCATGGAGAAACTTCATTATAAGTGATCCTAGAAGAAGCTTGGTCTCAATGAGGAAAGGAAAATGGATGGCAAGATGAGTTTGTGGGAAAAAGGACACAGGAGGAAAGATTCAGGGCATGGTCAGTGCTCTTGAGCCAGCTGAAGCTGTGGCATGGTTACCCAGGAGTTTCAAACATCCTTGTGTCTATTTATGAGACATTTTGTTTTCCAAAAATTTCTTTCCTGAAAAGGCAGGGGAGAACCTGTGCCTGCCAAGAGCTCCCAGCCAGTTGCTCTCCATCTTGCTCTCGAAACAAATCTGTGAGATTCATCAGCCATTCCAGGTCCACAAGATTATTAAACAAAGGGGAAAATGCTCAAGGTCACCACATAAGTTATGAGGAATCCATACACGCTGTCAATTCTGTTTGCTCCAAACAGTGAGGTTTGGAGAGAGTTCTAGTGCTCTGACAGGAAAGCTGGTCATTATGAAAGGTCAGGCAAATTAGTAAAATGGCATATGGCAAATTAGGTTAAGGCAGGGAAGGCGTGGGAGAATGGGAAGGTCAGAAAGACTATAAAGTATGGAGGACAGACACATGCATAGGAGAAAAAGTTGAGAGAATGATGTCATGACCTCTATTGCATCCTGCCACCCATTACATCATGCTTTGCCATATTTGTCAAGGTGCCTCAATTTCCAGTCCTGACTTCCATGCATAGGATGGAAGGTCATGTTAACTTCTGTGGTTCATTACATAGGAAGTGATTCTAAGAAGAGAAAGAGAAGGATGGGAAGTAAGCAAGCCTGATTTGTGTTTATATCAAGACAAAAAAAAACAGATGGATACTTATATTTCCTGAAAGATTGACCCTCTGGCCTCAACTGAAGGGTCTCATGACTCCACTAATAATAGGGTTTGCAACTCTGCATATGTGCTGTAGCCACAGTGGTTTATAATCAGGAGAATCTAATTGCTTGTGAAATGGAGATGTAGCTAAGTAGCAGAGTGGTTCTCTAGCATGCATGAGGCCCTGGGTCCAATCCCCAGTCCTGGAAAAAATAAAATAAAATAAATACGTGTGTGTGTATGTGTACGTACATATATGTATGTATATGTGTGTGTGTGTGTGTGTGTGTGTGTGTGTGCTTATTTAGATCTTGTGCTACTTTCTGAGATGATGTACACTGTTTCCTTTATACTCTGTCTTTTGGAGGAATTTCTTATTTCAGTGTGGTTACTCTTTATGGGATATATTGAATGCATGCTTGTCACTGTGTTTGTGAATAGACAAAAGATTAAAATGTGCTATTTTAAACCCACACTTCATTAGATAAATACACACAGCTGCACATTCTCAGGCACACACACAGTTCCTTTTTTCTTCCAATGAGTCCTGCTTAAAATATATGTGGTTTTATGGTATTCTCCAGTTACATATAGACTATCAGAAATGGTCCTCAAGAATAACAATACATATGTTTGTTTATCTCTGCTAATGTTAAAATTGGGGGAAAATAAATTTTAAAAGAAAATAAAATTTAGACACAATAGAAAACAATAGACATAGAATTTGTAATATTGGATCTACATATACATGAATGGTGGAGAAAATACTAATTTCAAATATATTGTTTAAGTTTCCCAAAGTTTGGCAAGCATTACATGTGTGTGTGTGTGTGTGTGTGTATGTATGTATGTATATATATATATATATATATATATATATATATATATATATATAGAGAGAGAGAGAGAGAGAGAGAGAGAGAACGCTGCTGTCGTTTGGATATTAAATGTCCTCCAGTCATCGTGAGTCACAGGTCGCTAGGCCTGTAGTGCTAATGAGAGATGGTGAAACCTTTAGGAGGTGGAGCGCTGTGGAAGGAAGTTTGGTCCTTGAAGGGGATACTGGGAACCCTGGCCTTTCTCTCCTTTGCCTTTTGGACTCCATAAAGTGAACAGGCACCCACCATGATGTACTGTGCCACCACGGGCCCAAAGCAACAGGGCTAAGTGATTATCAAGGGAAACCTCGGAAGTCATGAGCCAGAATGAACTTTTCCTCCTTAAATTGATTTATCTTAGCTGTTTGGCCCTAGTAAGAGAAAGCTGACACAACAGCAACTGTGCTTATTGAGGGCCTTTACCTTAGCTTTGGCCAACCCTTTACCTGTAAGGACTGGATCACATGAGAAGCTTTGGAGAAAGATATTTTTGAACTAAGATTTGAAGAAAGTGTTCATGGATCAATATTCTAGGTAGCCTTCAGCCGGGTGTGGTGCTGCACACCTGTAATCCCAGGTGGCTGAGACAGGAGGATCGTGAGCTCAAAGGTAGCCTCAGCAACAGCAACTCAGTGAGACCCTGTCTCTAAATAAAATACAAAATAGGGATAGGGATGTGGCTCAGGGGTCCAGTGCCCTTGAGTTCAATACCTGGTACTCCCCTGCCCCCCCAAAAAAGGTAGCCTTCTTAAAGAAAAAAAATTGAGGTGATCTCATTTTAATATGAAAATTGATGTTACTGAAGACTAAAAATCAAACAAAAAGAGTTGAGTTGGAGGACAGAAAAAGAGAATAACTATTGGATAACAAATAAGCTTAGTGATGATGAAGCATGGAGAAACATGGCAGCCAACAGAAAAAGGAAGTAATGCCCATTGCATAGATATCTTTGGGGATTATGTAATACCAGTTATTTGTTAAGTCAACAAAATCCATATATGAACCCTAATCAAAAACCATTCATCCTTTACAGCTGTGTGACCTGGAGGAAAGAAGATAGGTTCTAGAATTAGACAATGGCCATCTACACACTGACTTTGCTTTCAGTTCTTTAGTCTCTGTTTCCATTAATTATTTTCTGTTCCAGTTTTTTAAGTGCTGTGCAACTCCATTTCCTTATCTATAAAATAGAGCAGTGATAGTGTGACTATGAGAATAACATTAATTAACATTTAAGATAAAATTAAAACGCTGCTTTAATCTAGCTAAACATTTTGGTATTAATGCAAATTGTAGCATTCATATTATGCATTAAAATTTTATATGTTCAATCTATAATATGAAAATAAATAATTCTTATTAATTTAAGAAAAATACACTTATAATATTTTAATTAAAATTAATTCAAACTACAGCATCCCAAAGTAGATAGTCTTTTTAATTATTGAAAAATCAATAATTAATATCCTTATTTGATGTTAATCCTCTAAAAAATTAGTTATTAAAATTATCATTTATCATGTGTATTGTACTTTGGACAGGAAGGTAGTCAAACACTAGTATATCTCATTCTTTCAATGAATATTTTGAGAAACAATCTGAAGACTCCCAAATTTGGGGGCAAAATTTAGAAGATAGCCTATGACTTTTAGAGTGTTACATGATACCCTAGTGTCCTACTCTATGGAAATAATTCATAAAATAAGAAGCTTTTAACTAGTCTTTTGGAGAAAAATCTTTTAATAGGTCATTTGAGAAATGAATGATTTTAAGGAAATACATTCACAATTTAGAATTCACTTGGTCAAGTCTAACATATCCTTCAATAAATAGTCATTAGTGTCTAACACTGGATACTTATATCATTATTCACTTTGGGTGATATGTTAAATATGGGGACATTAAGAACCAACTTCAGTCGGGCACAGTGGTGAATTTCAGTAATCCCAGGAGGTCTGGACACTGAGTCAAGAGGACCGGGAGTTCAAAGCTAGCCTCAGCAATTTAGTGAGGCCCTAAGTAATTCAGTGAGACCCTGTCTCTAAATAAAATACAAAAAAAGGGCTAGGGATGTGTGGCTCAGGGATTAAATGCCCCGATTCACTCGCCAGTACCAAAAAAAAAAAAAAGATCAATTTTACTTTAGTGTAATAACTAACTTACATTTCGGTATACTAAAAATAGCTTATTCATGGAAGTTCAGAAAGAAATATATCTTATAGAAAAAGATTAGGAAGCTGCCGCAAAGGATGGCAATCTTCTTAAACTTCCACAGATGTTAATTTTGTAACAAAATATTTAACTATAGCATTTACATGTGGCATTCACTTTCAAATTTTCATACTTTCTTTTCTGAGTTATGGTAAATTTGCTTATTAAATTCTAATGGTTAAATGACGAATTGAAATACAGTATAATGCATTTTAAAAAAATTTTTTTTAGTTGTTGATGGATCTTTATTTTATTTATTTGTATGTGGTGCTGAGAATCGAACCCAGTGCCTCACACATGCCACGCAAGCACGCTACCACTGAGCCACAGCCCCAGTATAATAAATTTTTAAATACAAGAAATCTACAAATATACAGTCCAAACTCTAATGAACCAAACCATTTGAGCTTTTCTCTTTTACAACATGTTATATCCAATTAATGAGGCAAATAGAAAAGATCTACTCATTGCTGCTATTGTCTTATCAAAAAATCAAAGGTTATTTACAAATTGATCCTAATTGTTTCTCAGTTTTCTAGTTTGCTGGGCTGGTCACCAATCATAGGATCACAGAAATTTTTAAACAAAAAGACCAGAGAATTTATCTCATAACACTTATTTAATCTCCCCCTGAAACTTGGGATGACATTAACTTCTTTGTATTTGCATTAAAAATCTGAAATAGTTGCTGTGAATTGAATATGTCCTCAATTATTAGAATTACATTAAGCAAATTATAAACTGTTATCTCAGTGTTGGCAGATGAGATATTCTAGCATTATGAAATACTGCAAGTTTACCTAACTAGACCATAGGTTTAATATTTGATATTTAAATTTGAACCACTCATATTACATAAATTATTATTATTCAAACTTTATGAATCACCTACTATGTTCTAGGGCTAGGTATGTGGCTTCTATCTATACTAGAAATAGAAAATGAATGCTATACAGCCTAATTATCAAGCAGAATATAATTGGATGGTGAATATGGACACAGAGTGACAATACCACAATAACATGCAATCATAGGACATGCATAAAGGACCTCAGCATTCATAACACTCATTCATGACACTTACTGTGTTAAACTCTGCTTTAAGCCCTCCATACTTAGTGATTAGTTCCATCTTCCAGGTATCCCATAAGACAGGTACTGCTTTTACTTTCATTGTGTTTAGAGGCAAAGAAAGATTAAAAAAAAAAACTGCTCAAAAATCTTTGGTCAGAAAGATCAAAATTGGCAGAGCCAGGCAGTATTCAAACTTAACAAGTCTTGCTCAAGATCTTGTCTGGAAAAGCTGGACGATATCTCAGCTAACCAGGGTGAATTCTTAAATAGGAGTAGCAGGTGCACCAGGGAGCCTGGCAGAATATAGACTTTGGAACCTAGCTGCAGGTGAGGGCAGAGGACAGCGATTCAGTGTTTTTGAAGAGCTATGCCATGGTGGGGTGGGACTTTGATGATGACGAAGACACCAGTGGGAAGGGTGGGGCTTGGACTGCCATGCCAGTGTCTTTGCACGCAAAGGTTGGGAATTCCCAAGTTGGGCTCACTGGTTGTTGCCTGACACATGGGGCTCCATAATCAAATTACCTTCAGGAACTCTGCTATACATGTTTTAAATGGGGTTCTTTTTAGCACCATGATAATCTTCAAAATACTAACATTTCTTATAAGTCTCTAAGAGAAAGATACACCTTTAATTCTTATGCCTTGGTTTTAGACAGCTGAATCATTGTATCGCACAGTGTCTCATGTCTCTGGGGACTGTAACTGCACTGTTGTCCTTCAAAGTCCATTGTGAACAGATGCTGCAAGCTATGGAGGCAGGTTTAGTGAACTGAGCCAGGGAAGGAGATAGTCAGGTGGGCATGCCTGGTAATCTTTGGGAACCTGTGTGGAATTTGGATTTCAGGAAGACAAAAGGGAAAATGTAGCGTCAACTAATAACTGTGTCCACGCAAAGCAATATTGTTGGCACATTTGTGTCTCCTTTTTCAAAAATGTTTTATCTCCCCTTCGTAGAGTTGGAATAGCATCATTTTGTGTTGAGGGTTCATGGGGTTTTTTATGTTTTGTTTTTTGACATAGAGGATCTTGAAGACCAACATTTCTTCAAGATTTAAAAGAACAAATTTAAATGGTAGAAGGAAGACAGTGAATCGATACCTTGGAAATGTAGAAAGTGAATAACACATACATCACCAACTGCTCCGTAGAATGGTTGTGGGATCTGCCATGGCTTACGATAAACCCAATTTGCAGAGCACTTATAAAAGCTCTATTTATTTACATTTCTAAAATTTGAAATATAAGAGTTATGTTAAATTTGTAGAGCCCTTGACTCAGTTTTGAACATAGTATTTTTCAGGGCACTGGAGAAAATTAAAGACAAATAACACAAGGAACCAAGTGTTAGTATTAGAGTTAGAAAACTGTGGCTATACCTGTGGATGCTAATATTGTGAAATATTGTCAATTCAAACTTTAACTCAGTTCTTGAGAGTAAGAACAATGGTATCCAGGGTTTTTTGTTGTTGTTGTTGTTTCTGTTGTTATTGTTGTTTTTGTATATATCACTGAAGGAGGTACAACTTTTTTAGCCAGTGTATATAAGTGAGGGAAATGACAAAACTTTTTAATCTTCAGGCAAATATTTATTTCAGCATAAGTGTTTTTACTCTTATATAGAGCAGACATAAAGCATTCCAGACCTCATATATAAAATATTGAGAAATTAGTTTTCCTTCATTTTATCTTTTTTTTAAAAAAAATTCCTGGGAAGGTTTGACATTATGTTAACCATTATGCTGCTATTTATTTTTTACTGAAGCAGGTAGTTTATTTCAACAGTCTGGAAAGATTTTCTTCTACCATCAGTTTTGGCTTTAGGCGTTTTAAAATTAATAGTGAAGGGCACATTTGCAGTCTGTATTGGGTAAAAGTGAACATAAACATGCTGGTATCAAACGACGATGAGAAAACATTTATGAAGAGATGAAATTTTTTAAAAATTCTGAGATAATAATGTAATTGGATTAAAGCTGAGAAAATGTACACAGGCTCTTTGTCACAGTCCCTCACAGGTTTTATGCTATTTTTATTTTATGTTGTTTTAATTTATTCTTGGACTCACTCTGGGCAAAGCCCACTCTGCTTCATGGCTCTCAGCAACGCCATTCAGGGAAAGCCACTCCAGTTGGAGAGGGCTCCCAGTGGCTCTTATTAATTTGTGTGTGAGAGCATAAATGCTTCTGGTAGATATTATCCGGGAACAATTATTTTGACAACTTTTTAGAAATGCTAGTTGTAGTGGGAAATTGATTTGAACCACAAAAAGAATAAAGAGCACCGTCTAGCAACAGGAATTCTGACAGGTGAGACCACACGGATTTTTTTTTTAATTATGCTAGCTGAATAATTTAAAGAAGTAAATGTTATAAACACTGTATCTTCAAACCACACATTATAAATATATAAGATTTATGTTTTTAAATAAATATATATATATGTTTAATATATATTAAAAATATATATTTAGGCTGAGGCTGTAGCTCAGTGGCAGAGTTCTGGCCTAGCATGTGTGAGGCATTGGGCTTGATCCTTAGTCATTCTGTCCATCTACAACTACAAAAAAAAATTTTAAATATATATTTTATATATAATATATTAATCTATAATATATTAATACAATATATAAATATATATCATACATAAAATATGTAAATATTATATGAATATATAATATATTGAATACATTGTTTTATATATTTTATATATAAATATATATCTTATATGTATATTTTATATATAAATATATATGCATAATTATATATTAAATATATATAAAATACCATTATGTTTATATATAGCATTTATGTTTTTAAATATATGTATATTATATATATATGTTATATATATACACATATATACTATATATAGACAGAGACTAGAAAGAGCAAACCTAAGTCCCCAAACCTATGTTAGTGGGAAGTACTGCATTGATTTGTTCTGCTTGCTTCTCAAAACATGCAGGGAAAGATACATAATTGATTTCATTATAAGCAGGACCCCCTTCCTGGGCCCTGTAAAATCAAGGAAATCACCTATGGTCCCATGCTCGGAAGGGACTCCTTCATGGTCAATGAGAGATCCTTGGTGACTGTCAGCCATGCTCTGACTTGAGTGGTGGTTGTTCCTCGGGGGATGGGAAAAAACGAAGTGTGCTAGGCATGGTGACTCTCAGTTAGTGGTTGCAATTTTTCTATAGCCACAGGGTCCCCTCAGCCACAAGTGACAAAACAAGGCAGTGAATATTTTCTGGAAGGCATCCTGGGACTTGGGCTCTGTGGGTTTCCCCAGAATGATGATGTACACAGTAGATGGCTGTGCTTCTTTCTCTACATATTGAGTGAGATGTCTTCAGTTCAATAAGGAAAATGGTTTTCCTTTGTTTCCTTCTTAACCCAGCAGGAGACTTCAGGGTTCAGTACATGGGACTGCCGTGGACAAGCTTCTGACCCTGCTCCACTTCTTGGCTCTCTCTGGATTCCGCTAGTTCCTGAACACAGGTTTTCCATCTTTCTTTGACTTCCTATGTAGGTGATTTGTGCATACTTGTCCATTTTCCTACGACAACTCTCTTTGCCCTGTATCTTCCAACACTTTCTGGTCAACCTATCCGGGGGGCTAATCCTTACAATGCTCTTTTACACTGCCAACTCTCACATGCATCTTTTTGCTGTCTGTTTGGAGCCAGCACCAGTATTTCAATGGCCTCTCTTTCTTTGCTGAGTGGAGGTATAAGGAGCATAATGTCGGATGCTATCACTCTTTACTACATGTCATAGTGTGTCAAAAGTGTAGCACTTTATATGTGAGATACTTAGTTATCAAAGTTTTGTTTTTGTTTTTTTTCCATCCAAAGATAAAGAGACACAAGGTATTCCTAGAATTATGGAGTTCTGTGTCCTAAGTTTTCTGAAAGAAGGAAGTTCACCAAGCCATTTTTATTGATCGATGACTTTGTTAATGTCAACAGTTACTAATTAAATTATTCAATGCCACTTCTCTGAAGCCCAAATAACCATAGCTATACTGTTCTGCTCTCTACATTTCCATATGTTTTTTTCCTTGAGCCATACAGCCCAGATAGGCAGAGGGCAAGTCTTGACTTCCCCATATAATTCTTATATATTGAATGAAAAATAAAGACTCCTGCCTCCAGGCTTGAATACACTTCAATTCAGGGATCTGCAAGAAGACTAGGTTATCCAAAACTTAAATTCTGAACAAATTTGACAACATCATGTTTCTTGAACTATTGTAGAGGAGGAAAACAAAAATAATTGAGAAGCCCCAACCCTCACTTCCTCATCTTCCCCATCCTTCACCACGGACACAGAATGTAAAGGCAGGACAAAATCCTAATTCTGGAAGCCTTGATTTTGATTTTATTTTTTCAATCTAGGGGTATCTTTACCTGAAACTGAAAAATCATCTGTGATCCTCCATGCAGTTTAGTGAGTTGTTATTGACATCTCGAGATTCCCATGCAGAAAACACAGCAGAGGCCCGGCATAAAGGAGAATCCCGAGGATGTGCGAAGCCTCTCATAATTAGCCCCAGACCCTGTATTGGACAATATAGACAAACATTTACAGAAGTGTTCTTAAACTTGCCTGATTTACTTGCATATTTTATGCCTTATGAAAATTATGCATAATTTAATGGAAACATATTCCAAGGAGTAAAAATACTTTCCAGAAAATTCATCTTGTCTTACTTCTTATCACCAGAGGACTACAAATTAGAACATCTTGCACAATACCTGTGACTTGTTCAAACATTTTAGATCTTGAAAGCCTGGTAATTATACCTTTGGTTTGAAATCTGAATATATCCGTAGCATAGAATACCCCCTCCCTTTATAGATTGCTGGCAGGATTTGTTTTTCACTTTGGGAGACATCTGTTCTTTGTAGAATATTCCCACACATGTCTGTGTCTATTTCTCAGAGCGGTGCCACAAAGGATATGACCCTTTTGCTCCCAGTAACCTTTCATGGTGCTGAATCGGCCTTGGACATTGGTGCCAGTCAGCACGATTTGATTTGCTATGGTAAGAATAAGATTATATCTAACAGACGATGTCATTTCCAGGTTCAATAGGCACAGATTTAAAACTAGTCCTCTCTTTGACCCTCTGGATTCTCTTGAACTCTTTCACCTTTTTTTTTTTTTAGTTTTTTTTCTTTTCTTTTTTTTATTGTTGGTTGTTCAAAACATTACATAGTTCTTGATATATCATATTTTACATTTTGATTAAAGTGGGTTACAAACTCCCATTTACCCCTTATACAGCTTGCAGAATCACATCAGTTACACTTCCATTGATTTACATATTGACATACTCATGTCTGTTGTATTCTGCTGCCTTTCCTATCCTCTACTATCCCCCTCCCCTCCCCTCCCCTCTTCTCTCTCTACCCCCTCTACTGTAATTCATTCCTCCCCCTTGTATTATTTTTCACTTTCCCCTCACTTCCTCTTGTATGTAATTTTGTATAACCCTGAGGGTCTCCTTCCATTTCCATGCAATTTCCCTTCTCTCTCCCTTTCCCTCCCACCTCTCATCCTTGTTTAATGTTGGTCTTCTTCTCGTGCTCTTCTTCCCTAGTCTGTTCTTAGTTACTCTCCTTATATCAAAGAAGACATTTGGCATTTGTTTTTTAGGGCTTGGCTAGCTTCACTTAGCATAATCTGCTCTAATGACATCCATTTCCCTCCAAATTCTATGATTTTGTCATTTTTTAATGCAGAGTAATACTCCATTGTGTATAAATGCCACATTTTTTTTTATCCATTTGTCTATTGAAGGGCATCTAGGTTGGTTCCACAGTCTTGCTATTGTGAATTGTGTTGCTATGAACATCGATGTAGCAGTGTCCCTGTAGCATGCTCTTTTTAGGTCTTTAGGGAATAGACCGAGAAGGGGAATAGCTGGGTCAAATGGTGGTTCTATTCCCAGCTTTCCAAGAAATCTCCATACTGCTTTCCAAAATGGCTGCACCAATTTGCAGTCCCACCAACAATGTACAAGTGTACCCTTTCCCCACATCCTCGCCAGCACTTGTTGTTGTTTGACTTCATAATGGCTGCCAATCTTACTGGAATGAGATGGTATCTTAGGGTGGTTTTGATTTGCATTTCTCTGACTGCTAGAGATGGTGAGCATTTTTCCATGTACTTGTTGATTGATTGTATGTCCTCCTCTGAGAAGTGTCTGTTCAGGTCCTTGGCCCATTTGTTGATTGGGTTATTTGTTATCTTGTTGTCTAATTTTTTGAGTTCTTCATATTCTTTGACAGTGTTTGTGAATGACTGAATTCATGAAAATTCAAGATTATTTTAATGATAATGGCCCTGCCATGGACAAAGGAGGAAGGCAGGTCTGGGCTCCCTGGCCAGGGTGTTCCTTCCCCAGAGCAGACTTCCATCCTGGCAGACGGACTGCAGAGTGAATTCCTGTGGACGGTCAAAGGCTGAGAGCAGTTGTGCATCTCTGCTGCTGCTACTGATCTGTGAACATGACATGCCTGAGAATATCCCATTGCCATGGCAACAACAAACATGGGGCTAAATTCCATTAGCGGCAGTGACTCAGTTAGTCAAACAGATAATGTGCTGGGCCTGGCCAACTGCCCACAAAGGCTTATGTGAAAGTTGTGATGAATTAACTTCAGTTTGTTATGGCTGCATTGATATACATTCTCTCTTGCTGACTTACGTCATTATATTTATGGTATTTCTTAAATAAACACTTAAAAGTCCTGTAAGTTCACTCCCAGGAAGGCCTAGTTGGGGCTTCATTTCTGCTGTTTCAAAACACCCAAGTTTCTCACAGCTGCATCTTCTATTATTTTTTTTCCATTCTTCTAGATTCTTTTTTTTTGTAACGTTTCTCCGTTTACCAATTAGTGACAGGGAGTTGAGAAATGTATATCATGTTTCTCATCAAAGGATTTTCTATGAAATCTGTAGAATAAGTTTAAAACTGATAACTTTCTTGATGGAGATCAGTGCTGCCAAGATTATTAAGAGAGCCCTTGGTCAAAAGGAGAAAAAAGTTAATCTCTTTGATATAGTCGGTGCAATTGGAAGGCCATCAGTTCGAGGTAAGATGAAAGAATGTAGACGTTTTCAGAATGACTTTGAGTGTATTTGGTTAATAGCTTTAAATTATATATGATGTACCTACCTCCTAATATCTTAAATTTAAAAGGGGTATGATCCTTCTTCAAAGAAAAATCTGATTGATAGAGTAAATGGCTTGCCTTCTTTTATACAACTGGTTAGTGAAAGGGGGAAAAATTAAAGGGTGTTAGGTGTTGGGGTGCAGTTCAAGAACACAGTGCTTCTCAAAGCCCTGAGTTCCCTCCCTAGCCCTGAAAAAGAAAAATAATGGAAGGAAATGCAATTCAATTCACAAGAACATATCAACTTGCCTTTTCTACTAGAGACCTGGGAGTCTCCTGCCCTTGGCCCTGCTTCTGCTTCTAGAACACAGTGCTCCTCCTAGTGTCCTCTGGAACAACCATAGGAAATGTGGCCCTGTGGTGGGTTAGGGAAGATGACGGATGTGTGGGTCATTATTGACCAGATGAGAAATGGAGATATTCAGTTCCCACTTCAAAAGAAAAAAAAAGACTAATATAGCTGATGAAACACAGTGAGCATCTATTTAAAAAATCTAGACATGAAAATAATCCAAATCTACTAGCTGGCTTAACTTTCCCAGAATAGAGAATAAAAAAAATATAAAATATGAGAATTTTCATAATTATGAGCATATCTATCCCTGTTTTTCTCCAGGAAATATTTAATGAACAAAATCAAATCACACATATGCCTTTTTCCTCTTATGCCTTTAAAGATATATTTTATTTTGCCTGTATTTTTAACTAACCAAACAATAGAGATGATAATCTGATGGGACATCTCATGCTTTAAAATCTGTTCTCTCCATCCCACACCAATAGATCTCCCTTTGGGATCACATACTATTTTTTTAATTGGTGTGTTTTGACTATACACAATAGTAGGATTCATTGTACCATTTTTGTATATGCACATAACATAATTTCACTTTGTGGGGTGTGTGTGTGTGTGTGTGTGTGTGTGTGTGTGTGTGTGTCCCCAATCAAATGTGAGTTATGGAAAAAAGTCAATTTGATGACACTGAGCAACACCCTGCACTACCCAGAATGTGTTTTGAACCATAACCATGAGAGGGGAGGGTTGGGCTCTTGAGGGCCCAGTCTATAAATGGATGGAGGGTCTAGGACCTGGGGGTGCTTTTGAGCAGAACAGAGACAGGGTGAAACAGTATTTGAAGGCAATCTGAAATAGACATTAAAATCATAGTACTTTAAACTGGTTAGGAGAACCCCATCTAGGGCAGTTAGGTGGTTAAATATGCATTTAAATTAAAATAAAGCAGCTTTATATTCAAGCCCTTTGTAATATTTTAAAATAGGAGAAAACTTTTCCCCATAGACATTGTTACAGAATGTTAGATAATAAGGGGTTAAAAGTTTCTTACAGTTAGCACACACTTTTTTTTTTCTTTTAATGAGAATGAGTACGAATTGCTCTAAGGAGTTTGAAAACAGTTTGTCCTTTAAGATATTTCAAGCTTCCCCTTCCTTTGAACTTTGACTTTTTTTATATAAAAAGTTAGAAGGTAAACCTAAGCTAAAACTTCTTTCTCATGCATTTTAAATTCCAAACCATACATAATTTTAATTGTTGAGATGTCTATGCTCAAAATAATCAATACTCATTAAATGCAAAAGCCTTCATTTACAACCCAAGATCAATTGTACATTTCCCAGTTTTTCTGGAGCCCTAAGACCCTGCTGATAGGTGCTATTTTCAGGCAAGTCTCTAGGTGATGAAGGCAAATCGTCTTCAATAGAGTATCTCTAATATGTTGTGAGCCTCAGCCTTTTAATTTATTTGGTTGGAGTTTTAGAGGTGCACAGGGTGAACTCCTTGCCATCTCCAATTTGCTCCCAGTCTCCATGTGCATGCCCGCCTCCTGTCAGCATTGCAATAACTCTGACGGGTCAAGATGCAGGACACCTCTGCCCTATCTGACTGCAAGGCACTGGTGTTTTCAGCTTTCCCTCAACTCTCTTATGCACTCCTGTTACTTTTTATTATTTTCAGCCTCTCTGATATATCCCAGCAGCCCTCATATCAGTCTCAATGTCAACACATGCACCAGGTGACAGTATTATCAGCAATTTCAGCATCAGCACCCCTCCTGCTGCCCCACCATTGTGTCAGCATCTGACCCTGCACTGGTTCACAGCATTATTTTAAATTCTAATTCATTTATTTCATGCTGGGAATGTAGTGATGTTTAGAGAGAAGATGATCTGCTCAGGACAGAAAAGAGAAGCAGACAGCCTTTCATTTTGTGTGGATTAGATAAACCACAGAGGAAGCTAAAGTGTGGAACCCTTGTTCTCCAAAGGGGCTACGTGCATACTCTGTTTTTTCTCTTGGCTTCCTCTGGAACATTAGGTCACATCTTTTCTCAGGAGTTATGTTTGTATCTTGAATTCACATTAGACTTTGAAACTCTACATGAACTTGTGCTTTAGAATCACCAAAAAGTTGTTCATAAGATGCGAATGTAATAAATCCTATTGTGCCGTGCCTCTGATGGACTGGGACCCACCTCCTAGTCCTTCCTGCCCATATCTGAGACTGAAACTCTTGTGTTCTTAGTGCTTAGATTATCCACCATAGAGGTGGCCAAATTCTGAATGGGTAACCTGAAAAAGTCTTAAGAAAATTCTTCTAGTAAAATAATAAGTTTTTGGCATCTTATTACAGATGTCTGTTACTTAGCCATAGGGTCTAATGCCCTTCTGGACCAAACTGAAATATTCCGATTCCCTATTGTTGTACCTCACCTTCTATCACCTCCTCATGGCTGGTCATCTCACTTTCAGGCAATCTCGCAGTTGGGTTTTCAACAGTAAAAATTAGTAAAGAAGGAAGCAAATTCCCTTGCTACTTCATGTCTGTGAGCAGAAGGGTCTGCTACATCCACACTCTGGGTCCTGTCCTTCATTTCTTTGTTCAGCTATATTGATAGACGGTCTCTGATCAACAACATGATGTCTCTCACAGTTCCAAGGATGGGAATGTTCGAATTTAAGCATCAGCAGATAGAGTCCATGACAGCTGTATATGTGCTTGTTACTAAGTGCAGATATGAAGGATTTTCCATGTCCCAGAACTAAATGTATTGTTTACTCAGAAGACATCAATTCATCAGTGTAAAACAACAACAAAATTGGATAACGAGGAATCTAATTGCTTTTCCTATACTAGTTAGTCTTTTTAAAGAAATGAAAATCCAAAAGTCAAAGATAACAAAGTCAACATATTCAAAATCACAAATGACAATAAAATGTAGAAAAAGCTGCTCATAAAGATTAGAGCATCCTAACCAACAACTGGTATAAGTAGTCTGAGAAATGTTTTAGTCCATTTACTTGAATAATTTCAATTTACTGGACCTTACTTGATAAACATGTAAGACAATCACTTTTAAAAATTAAAAAGCATTCACTACACCCCAGACCCTGAGAATGCATCATAAATCAGAAATGCATTGAATATACCTCACCTACAGAACATTACAGGGGGCTTTTGCCCAAGAAGCACATCATCTAATGGAAGAGGCTGGTAAAAAAAAAAAATACAGGTCATTGAAATTTAGTGAAGCAGGTGCTGAGGGAGCACCAAGGATGCAGTTGCCAACATGCAGGGACAAGGGTCAGGCAGGGCGACAGCACAGGCAAATGCCTAGGAGTAGCAGTACTCTAGCAAGCCAGGTGGCCAGGTCTGGCCAGAGAAGAACATGCAAACTGGGGATGGTGAATTGAGACTGGAAACCTGCTGAGAAATCGTTCTTTTATTCTGAAAGACCTTGAGCATGGGAGAAACAGAATCCCATTTGCATTTTACAAAGGGCACTGTGGCAGAAATGTGAAAGATAAACCAAAGCCAGGAGAGACTGGAGATAGAGGAAGCAAGAGATAATGAGAGTGTGAACTTGAATGGGGGTGCTTCAGAAAACCTTCTCAAACTGGCATCTGATCTCTTTAATCAATCTCTCCCATATACACACATGCATACCCACTGCTCATTTGCAGAATATTTTATCTCTCACCAGTTATCTCCATTAACAGAATATTATTTTGAAGTATGGTGTGGCACACAGATTATATTTTATAAAACATGGCTTTGTCACTTCTACTGAATTACATGTTTTATGTCCAAAGCTGTGTTTGGAGAAATCTATAAAATTATTGCAATCTTAAAATATAATAATTTGGATTAAGATATTAAGTAATATTCTAATATTTAAATTAAGAAACAGACCAGGGCAAATGAGCAGAAGGATAATTTAAAAATCCATACCACAGATCATGACTCATGTTTGGATACTAAGTTGCCACAAGTGAGAAGTACAGGCTTATGTAATATCTATCCAAGGGACTGCTGATCTGCTTGAAGGACTAGAAATTGGTAAAAATGCTGACAGATTTTAATAGCACAGGGTTTTGGGCAACCACTCAGCATTGAGATGCATGGTAACCCCTTTGCATGCTCCAGTTTACATCAAGTATACCATCACCATATCAATACACTGCCTTTTCCACCCGTGGAATCTAACCCAAAGAAATGAGAGTTCTGAGTTCAGGGGTGTGAATTGGAAGAAGAAATTAAACCGAGGTAATTTTAAGTTACCTCCTTCAGAGATTGCCATCAGGACTCTATAAAACAGTCAACACCAGATCACTCATCATCAGAAGCCTAGTGTGGAACAGGCAGAGAAAGGTAGTGCTTGGTATTAAAGTCAGCCATAGATGTGCACCCAGGAGAAGTGTTTTAATTGCTGGGTCACATTTTCACCTTGTGAATACCAGCCATGGTTATTAACAGTACAGACAATTTCCCTACCTATGATGGTTCAGCTTGGAATCGTTTGACTATAATGGTGTAGAAGCCACAGCATTCTGTAGAAACCATCCTGGGATTTTGAATTGGGACCTTTACCAGGCTCGCACTGTGCAATGCCATAGTGACTTATAATGCTGGGCAGGGGATTAGGCTGCAGCTCTGCTTAACCCTGTGATGAGGAGGATAAACAACCTGAACTCTACATTGTACTATGTTGCTAAGCTATGATGCTCAGTAAGTTAGGTGCAGGGAATGCATTCTGATTTACAATAAATTCAACTCAGAATGGGTTTATAAGTATGTAGCACCATGTTCAGTCAAGGCATATCTGTAGTGTGTCAGACTTGCTGTTAAGTCATTTAAATGGACGGACATCTGAATGGTTCAGCCTTTCCAAGGATACTAAGCAGTTCTTTTTGGATAAAGGAAGTTATGTGATAAAGTGATTTTTCAAAGACATAACATTATTCTTAGTGAAAGAATGTATTAATAGACCTGCTTTATCAGTGGCATCCCATAAGCTATAAGATGTACTTCCCTGAATAGTTGCCTTTAATAAAATAAGAGAGGACTAGGGATGTTGCACGGTGGTAGAGTGCTTGCCCAGCATGGGTAAAACCAGGGATTTCTTCCTCAGGACCACAAAAATCAATCAATCAATCAATCACATATAAATAAATTAGGAAATGTGCATATAATTACCTGGAAAGTATTTAGAAACAACCTAGAGAATTTCTACAAAGTTGTTTGTGGTAAGATTCTGTGTCCAGGTCAATTTATTTTTTCCATTTACACCACTCCCATTTGAACATGTACCTGCTTTGATAATAAATGCTGCACCGTCAACCTGCTACATTTCCCTTGTAATTTTTATACTTGAACATGACACTGAGGTTTCTAACATAATTTAAAAATAATAAAAATTTAAAAACTAAGTGTTATATATTTTATAGCTAAAAAAATTCTATTCCTGACTGGACAAATTTTTTTTTATTTCTTTATATTCTTGGGTTCATCTCAAATAAAAACACTTTGATGGAAAACACAGTTCAAATCATCAAGTTTGTTTAAGAAAGTGAGAGAGTTCAGTTCTAAAGTTAGTGTTAAAGATCACTGTGGTGTTCATTTTGCCTGAAGATACAACCTAGTAAAGGTTTCACATGGCATAGAAATAGTAAGGCAGGAGATTTCATGTCCCTTATTAAAAATGGCATGATGGCAATTGTCACTAAGTTATGTGTTTATTACAAAGTAATGTGAAAATTGAGTTTGGGTAAACATGTCCATGTATCATTATTAAATGATGCTAAAAAATCACCAATAATTGTGAAGAGATATCTTACAGATATGTTAATAGTATTTAAATATTTTATAGTGTTGTTTATAAATGAATATGTAAGAATTTTTGAACAAATATATTTATTGTGTCTGTATAAGCATAAATTATGTTGCTACTTCAACAAAAAAAAGATAAATTCAATACGAGCTACAGTATTTTGTAATTTATTTTTAAGATAGGCAAATGAAAAATGTCAAGAGATCATATACATTAAGGCAAAAATTGTTCTCAAGTTGATTTTTGTATATAAAATTGTTACAGAACTTTAGAGCAGAAATATTTTAAAGACAAATATAATTAGGATATATTTTAATTGAAATATTTAATGAAAAAACTATCTTACTAAACTAACAACTTATTTTAAAACCACAGATCCAGGGCTGGGGATGTGGCTCAAGCGGTAGCACGCTCGCCTGGCATGCGTGCGGCCCGGGTTCGATCCTCAGCACCACATACCAACAAAGATGTTGTGTCTGCCGAGAACTAAAAAATAAATATTAAAAAAATTCTCTCTCTCTCTCTCTCTCTCTCTCTCTCTCTCTCTCTCTCTCCCCTCTCTCACTCTCTCTTTAAAAATAAAAAATAAAATAAAATCACCGATCCATAAAAACTCTTATGCTTTTCATCTTAATTGAATAATTCATTGGTTATAATTATTTTATACAAGTTTTGATTAGCATTTTAGAAGAATACTAATTCTTTAAGAATTATACTTCATTTTATAATCATTTTACCGCAGGCATATTAATATTTTGGATTATTTTGGTTATCTGTGAAGACAAGATGTTTGTCAGCACCATTATTTGAAATTATTATATCAAAAACCCCTGACTTAACCTAATCAGAAGTTATTTCCTTCTCCAATAGACATCCCGTGTTTATGGCATTTACAGTTAATGAGGCTGAAATTCACATGAGGAAAAGGAGTGTGTTGTGTATGCACAGCTCTCTCACATGCACACAAACTCACATGCTCACACACACATGCACTTACACACACACACACACACACACACACACACACACACACACATGCACTCACACACTCTATCAAGTATATTTTCTTATTTGCTTCATAAATTTTCATCATTCATGTGTGGCCATCCTTCTACATTCTCCATCCATAGATAAACCTTATCCAATGCAACCATCAGATGGCAAAAATTTTGGCTCAGTTATATTTCATAACATATTTTAACTTGAATAGACTTTTATTTTGCTGTTAAAACATCAGTGGAAAGGGATTCCCATTTTCCACTTCTTTAATGTTATGTAATATCTAAAGAAGGAATGGACTTATAATAAATGTACATTATGAACTTTAGTGATCAAATGCATTTTGAACATGAAAGGGTGACAGAGTTTTTTTTTTTAGGGTAATAACAGAAACACAATGATGAAAAACAAACAAACAGAAATACTCAAGTAATTTAAGAACTTCTGGAGAGAATGACAATCAATCATGAAATAATAAAGCAGTTCAATAAAGAACCACAACAACAAAAACAACAACAACAAAAAAACACAATGGGATATTGCCAGATCCCACTGGAGCAGCTCCTGACTCAGAATTGGAGGATTTGGAAGGGCTCCCAGGAGGTGGTGGCTTCTAAGGTAAACAGGATAGATGATAAATATCCAAGTGCACAGAGTCAGGTAAGCTCAAAGATGTCAGAAAGTGAAAAGTCTACAACAAAGTGTGTCCTTCAGGAAATGATAGAAATTTGGTGATGTTGCTTTACTTGCTCTCGCTGGGTATGGTGGTGTGTGCCTGTAACTTCAGTAAATTGGAAGGCTAAGGAAGGAGGATTGCAAGTTGAAGGCCATCCTGGGCAACTTAGTGAGACTCTGCCTTAAAATAAAAAAGAAAGAAGACTGGATGTGGCTCAGTGGTCAAGCACTCCTGGGTTCAATCCCCAGTATGACAAATACATCAGGAACTAAACAAATGAGTAAATAATGATGTGAAGATAAATATTATAAAAATAATAATAACTTGCCCTAATATCTGTAGATTTGAAAAAACAGTAGCTCATCTGGCTACATCAACCCTGCCTGCTTACCTATGAATGGAGTTCCCAGCCTCTGTGGGAGAGCAGATGAGTTGGAGTGGATGAGGATCTAAAGGGAAAGAGATGGAGGAAAGAAATAAAAACGAATATTTCCAAGTGATTTCCCCACGCACACGCTGCCCACCTGGGTAGAGCTCTAAGTGGGGGAAAAGCAAGACGTGAGAGAACAGGTTGGGAAACATGGATGACAACCGGTTGTTCCTGACCTTCCTCCCAGGGGTGCATTTGCTTCCTTGGAGTTTAGAATCTATCTTTTTGCTTTAGACACGAGGCCTGGAACACCCACTGCTTTCCACAGGCCTTTCTGCAGCTCAGCCCACACCTCACGGTTCCCCTGAGACCACACCCCTTCAGAGGGAGGATCCCAGGTCCTGGCTGTGTTGAGGTCTAGGAGGCTTCTGAGGCTTGCCACAAGCTTTTGGCTGAAACCAGGGGGAAAAGCAGCTGTGACCTGAAACTGGGACCCGAGGGTGAGACAAGAGGAGCTTCCCTGCAGAGGTGACTGAACAAAAGGGAAAGGAGGTTGAGGCACCTGCTTTAAAACTGAGCCTGTGGCAAGAGGTAGGAGACAGCCAGGTCAGCTTTGCAGGTGGTAGGGTCATCATACCACAGGTGTTCTCTGAAATGTAGGAGTAGGGCTCTCTCAAAAAAAGATTTTAGTCCAGCAGATGGGGAAATCCTGCGGTGGATCAATATGGCGGTCACATGGCTTTAGCTCAGCTTGTCAATGTCCCCCAAAGCCCGCATATTAAAGGCTCAGTCCCCATCCTGTGGAACGATGGGAAGATGGTGGAGCCTTTAAGAGGCGGGTAAGGGGGAGGAAGTTAGGTCACTGGAGCATCACCTGAAAGGAGAATCTGAACCTCAGCCCTTTCTGTTCTCATTGGTTCTCAGCTGCCATGACATGAGCAGCTCACTCCACCACAGACTCCTCACCATGATGTGCTGCTTCACCACAGGCCCTGAACAACAAGGCCAAACAGTCACAAGCTGGAATCTTGAAATGATGGGCCCCAATAAACCTTTCCTTCTTAACAGCTGAGTATCTCAGCTATTTTGTCATAGTGATGGAAAGCTGACCAATACACATACTACTAAATGCAAACAGAAAAGAGAGAGAGAGAAAAAAAAAGGCATCATCAGCTATAAGTTTGGTTCAAGACCACAAAAATCATAGGTGCACTCAAGGACAGCCCAGCCCTGTTTTGGAGTCTTCCAGGGGAAAAGTGAACCTGTGAGCAATGCCAGGACATAGTTCTCTATTTGTCAGAGTTTATGGAAAACTTTTTGACAGGATCATGTCTATATGACTTGGTACTAGCTGCACTCACCACAGGGCCATGAGCAGATTTTCCTGGGCTACCAATCTAGGGGGTTTTGAGGAGGGCTAACACTTCTATATGGAAAGGAGTAAGGAGGTTACCAGGCACAATGGTGCACATCTGTAAACCAGTGACTCAGGAGGCTGAGGCAAGAACACAAGTTCAAAGTCAGCCTCAGTAACTTAGCAAGGCCCTAAGCAAACTTAGCAAGACCCTGTTTCAAAAAATAAAAAAGGCCTGGGATGTTGCTCAGTGATTGAGTTCTCCTGGGTTTAATCCCTAGTACTGAAGAAGAAGGTGGAAGAGGAGGAAGGGGAGGTGGAGGAGGAGGAGAAGGAGGAGGAGGATCAGCAGCAGCAGCAGGAGGAGGGAAAGGAGAGGAAAAAAGAGAGAGGATGCATAATATCATGGAGACTTTCAATTAGGAATTTTCAACTCCATCAGATGTGACAATAGTGAGCTGAATGATTAACAAAAAGCCTCTTTAAATATTAGAAATGAGGTCACTTTGATTCTAGATTATAGCACATCACCTGTGACAGAGAGAAACACATTTTTTTCCCATCATTAGTGTCTGTTCCTTCTTGGAGGGGAGATTCAAAAACTGCTAGGCCTGGGCTGACAAGTCCTGAGGATTTAGTCAGAGGTCAAAGGAGACAGATATTCCAGCTGCTGGACCCATTTACTCAAGTGCTAAGTGTGAACTGTGTTTCGCCACTGAAAACTGGGAACATAGCCAGCTAAAGCCAGAATGAATTAATCCTGTGCAAAAATGCTCTATTAGTTGAGTGCTCTCACCCAGGGTGAGCATGCCAAGTGAAGTGAAATGAGAAGAGCATAGGCTTGGGATGGCTCTCGCTGCAGAGAGGCAGACAGACAGGAGTCTCCAGAAATTTGCCTTCTAATTTTTCAATTTTATCATGGAGCCAAAAGGATCTACTTGGATTTCTGCATTATGATCTTTTCCTGGGCTAGTGTCATGCAATAAAATCCTCTGTCTTAATGCTAGGAAGCATTGGGGAGCCACAGGTGCCAATCATCCGTGGGATCTTTAGGGGAAACAAGTGACACACTCCAGTGTGCTGTGTTGCTGAGCTGGAGTGTGTGGTAGGCTGGGTGTACTGAATTCACTCGCAAGTAAGGATACAATGCATTTCTAAATTAATACTATTTTTAACTTAGATGGGTTTATAGGGACACAACCCCAGTGTCATTCAAGGAACTATATCTAGAGCAAGGAATGCCAAGGTGGAGAAGACTTCAATGAGCTGGAGAAGCATCCAGGAATGCTTCATGGAGGGCTCTCTCTGCAGTGCTGAGAATTGGCTCTTCATCCTGCAAACATCCAGGAGCAGCAAAAGGGAGTCCCCTTAACGTTGAGCAGGGAGGTCAGCTGTTTGGTTGCATGATCTTCCCTTGCAGTAATCTCAGATCCAGATGTGCAGGAGTTGCAATGATTTCATTTGTCCCCTGCATCTATGGCTATAATTTTGCACAATATTAAATAAATGGTACAGATGTACTCTTTTATACATCATGTGATATTGATTGAGTTGGAAAGACAAACCACAAACAAATAGAATTCCATTCACTGTCTAGCCAGTTACAATACAGTTAAAGCTAGAAAATATTTTTAAAAGTATCTGATAATCAGAAAATTGAAATCTGCATTAAACATTCTACATTATTTTAGGAAAGTGCTCTCACCCAGGGTGAGCATGCCAAAAATCCAAAACTTAAGGAAAGGATATGCTAAAACTCAGAAAATAAGTTTATTAAATAAGACTAGTGGGCTGGGGTTATGGCTCAGTGGTAGAGAGCATGCTTAGCACATGCAAGGCCCTGGGTTCGATCCTCAGCACCACATAAAAATAAATAAAATAAAGATATTGTGTCAAACTAATACTAAAAAAGAAATATTAAAAAGACTAAAATTTGCAATTGAAGTATTTCCAAAATAAAAAAAAAACTAAGCAAATTCTAATTTGTATGTGATCCCTTGCAAAGATTTTTGCTACAATTTGGGGAATTTCACATGTTAGAGTGTAACACTTTCCGAGAATTGTGTTGAAAAATAAAATGGTAAAAAAGTTCAAAGCAGACACAGAGTAATTTGTTTTGGTAAATTCTATTCTTCCATGTATTTAATAATATATATTTTTAATGACCATATTTACATAGTATCAAAGAACCATAATCTTCACACGTGGTATAATACATTCATCAAGAAATTATTACTTATATTAATTATATACATATTTTTATTTACCTATATAGGTAATATATTTTATGTAGCTTCCATTATAAATGCTGTAAAGTATTTCTTTGAAGCATTTGTAATTATTTGTCATACATCATCTGTTTCTGAAAATACCTATCCTTGTGTATTTATATTTACTTGTACGTATGTGTACATTCATATCTGAGGCAAAATTTAATTAATTATTTATCCTGACCTAAAGATTTTATTTTTTGTATTTATTATTTTTAGATTCTATAAACACATGTAAGTGATTTTATTTAAATCACTGTCATTTGGGGTATAGAAAAAATAAATTGATTTTAGATTTCCCAAGAGAACATTACAATTGTATTACATTAGAGATTATCTTCAGAAACAATAAGAAACAATTTTAGTAAAGCTTTGGGTATTTTTCTCAGGAAATTTGCTAATGTATATAATCTGGCCAAATAATGAGCAGTGAGCATGCTATTTTGTTTGAAAGGTATTCAAATGCACTCTTGCTACGTATTTCATATGTAGTCAGAAAATTAGCCATAATTCAAGAAAGAAAATTGAATAAGAGATGCCCCTGTGTGGCATAAGTCTCTTTTCTTTCTAAAACCTTTGCATAAAGACACTACACACACACACACACACACACACACACACACACACGTAACACAAATATGCAGGATACACACATACACACATGCACAACTTAGGGAGTAGAAACCTATAAATACTATGTCGTGGAGACACAAGGTTAGAGTGAGCCGAGTTTTTTTCAAGCATGATAGTAGAAATGTGAATTTTTTTATTGAAGGTTTCCTTCCATATCAACTAGGAAAAAAGAAAACTATTTCTGAAGCACACAGCCTCATGTTTAGAGCCCCAGTTTATACTAAGCTCACATTAAATTTTATATGTCTTTTCTATCAAGAAAATATCTTCCTAAATCGAAAGAACCAAAATACATTGTGAGAGAAGAACTATTCTTTCAGGGGTAGTGGAATGACAGTAACAGATTGACCCTCCCATTTTAAATAACTAAGACACAGGCAAAATATATGGTACAAGTTTACATCCACTTGACAACAGGTACAACAGATGAGTGATCCCTGAGAGCAAGGAAATGAAGGAGGTGAGCATCCTAATCCATGCATCTGCTACTTAAGAAGAACCTTTAGGGTGGGGTGCATAGATGGAGCACCCACACAGAGCCTGAAACTCTTCAAGAGTTGAAAAAAATAAGCCATACTGCAAATAGGCCAAGGTGGTTAGATTTTGCAGAGGCAATTAAAAGAGAAGGGAACATTGCAAAGGAAGTATAGAGGATTTGCAAATGGTTGCTCCTCCTAGAGATGCATTTCCACAAAGAAATTTGGATTTGTACCCTAGTGTTCAGAAGAGCTCTTTTTTTCTTCAATAGCCATAAATTGGAAATAACCCAAATGTCCATCATAAGACTAATGGATAAACAGATAGTGGTATATCCATTCAGTGGAATAGTACTCAGCACTGACACAAAGTGAATGATTGTTATAAAAAAAAAGAAGAAGAAAGGGTAGGTACAGTGAGTTTAACGGTGTCCCCCCCCACACACAAAAAAAGTTGTACCCATATCTTAGTGCCCCAAACCTGTAAAATGTAACCTTATTTGGAAAAATGACTTTTTAGATAAAAGTAAACTAAGAAATGATCATTTTCAATTATTCAAGTGAATTTTAAATTTTATGTCAGATAATCTTTCAAAAGACAGAAAAAGAAAAGTTACACAGTTACACAGAGACAGGGACAAAGATGAGTGTTATGCACTCCAAATCCAACAAAAAACTGGGACCACCAGAATGTGAAAGAGGTGCGGAAAAAATTTTCCTCTACCCAGCCTCCAGTAACTGCAGCATGCATTGTTCCTTAATATAGCACCTCACACAGTGTGACATATGATCGAAGATTCTATTTTACTGAAAAATTAGTGTGAAGTGTGACAGTATATTAAATGTGGGTCAATTATGTTGCTAGGTAATCTCCTCCTGTTGATAGAAAGCCCAGTGAAGATGCTCTTAGCTGGGATAAAGTAAATTCCACCAATTGGAATGGAGGACCCTTACTTATTTGGAATACAAGTTTAGCTCACCGTGTCATACTAAATCATCTTCGCTACTGAAATGCAGATTGAGGGTAAAAGGAATGTTTGACAGAAAGCAGAAAACTGAAGATATGAATAGTGTCACTGTGTGTAATGTGGGACTCCTGTAAACTAACTACTCAGGAGGCTGAGGTAGGAGGATCACAAGTTCAAGGCCAGCATGAGAAATTTAATGAGATTCTGAGTCCACCTAAAACAGGGTTGGGGATGTAGCTCAGTGGCCAAGCACCCCTGGGTTCAATCTCAAGTGCTGTTAAAAAAAAACTATTTAATTAAATAAAAAATAATAACAATAAAAGATTAAATCCAGAGCTAACATCTTACTGATCTTATTGTCAGCATTTTACATTGCAATTTCTCACTTTGAGAAAAAGAGCAACCTCAGAGCTCTCTCAGGATGGCGAGATCTCGATGTCTCAAATTTACTTTTCACCCTTGCAGTTTTACCTGTCTGTCTCTGGACTCTGGGGTGGGTGAGCAGTTCTCACACAGCAAATCCACTCTAACATTTCAATCTCCCTAGACTAGAGGTACCATCCTCTGTAGTGTATGGAGGCCGCTTTAGCATTTCAACTTCATTTTGTGTAGGTCATTTTTTTGGTTCAGGTTTCAGTCAACCAAACAAGCAAATGGTTAGAGCCCCTTCTAACCCCGCAGACTTTATTAAACTTAGAATCCCTGCTTACTGGGCTCACGTCAATTAATTCACCCTGATCTAACATAATGTCCATCCATCATTATCCCCACATCCTTAATATCCATTCCCATATATATTCCCTTTTTTTCTTTCTTTGTATATTGAAAAAATAATGAAGTTACCTTGGAGTGGGGACTTTCTCGTGGGTGGCTTCTACTTTGCAATTCAACTTTAGGGGCCCTTTAAGACATGAATCTGGTTGTAATTCTAGGAGCAAAGAAGGGTGAATGGTGGGTCCCGAGGGAGTTCAGCATTGTCTTGCCTAGAAGCTGTGTCAGGAGAGGCCTTTGAACTTCCCTGGGCAAAACAGTGTGATCCTTCAGATGAGATGAAAGGCTGCTTTTTGTTGGTAAAGTATCAAAAGAATTTAGGGGTTCCATGTCCTCCTCTTCTTCAGGAACTTCATATAGGTGCTCCCTTAAATTTTTGAGATCTCATCCTTTCCCAACAAATGTCCTCATTTTCATAGCAGATACACCAAAAGGCTGAGAATTCAACTGGCCCTTTAGTTCATCAACTTGCTAGATAAGACTCTGTGTTTAGTTTTCAGCATAGTAAGCTCCGAAGCTACAGGAGACAGGATTGATTTCAGGGAAGATAGAGGAATTTTAAGTTCTTTATGCAGCACCAGAGCTAGAACCTCTGAGCTCATCCTTTTCTTTCACCACTTTTCTTGGTGCGATTATGAACAATCGGTCCATCTCATTATGCTGTTAGTTTGAGAAAAATGCTATGAGGTATCAAATATGTGGTCATTAACATCTTCACCCTTTACAAAGATGTGGTTAGAAATATCTGATGGTAATGTTGTGTATCTCTACTGCCTTTACTAACAAAAGCAGTTATGCACTCTCAATCCTCTCCTGGCTACTGGAAATAGTCATTGGTGCCTTTAAATCTGAAACGAGAGAACCAAGTCAAGAAGCTGCAGAATCAACTCATGAAGCCTCAGTGTTTGCTTTTATGGTCTTGCAATGATTGAATGACACCCAGACATATTATGGCAGGTGATCTTCTGTACCTTTTGTTGGTTATAAATATGAATCCCACTTTAGAAAACTATCTTCATAGCAATATCTAGACTAGTTTTTGACATGACAAGTGGACACCACACTCTGGTCAAGCATATGCATAAAATTAGTCATCACATGCTGTCTTGAAGACCACTGCTTCTTTCTGTTGTGGGTAATCTGGAAATTCACAAGTGAGTAGTCATGAACATCTCAGTGGGGAAAACTGTTGTTTAAGCCACATATAAACATAGACTCAGTATGAGGGCCTCATGTCAGCCCTCAGACCAAGACTCCTTCTAGAGGGGATCTCTGAATGAGCATGGGGGTGAGACAAATGACCACACTGGGCCAGTTTTGAGGGTGTTTTTGTTTGTTTGTTTTGGTTCTGGGGATTGAACCCAGGGCCTTGTACATGTGAGGCGAGCACTCTACCAACTGAGCTATATTCCCAGCCCTTCTGGGCCAGTTTTGAAATGCCCACTTCCCAAGTTGAGAAAGATTTCTGTTGTCACTCACCCAATCTTTTTTATTGATTTTTTAAAAATAAATGACAGTGGAATGCATTCAATTCTTATTACATGTATACCGCACAATATTTCATATCTCTGGTTGTATATAAAGTATCTTGACACCAATTTGTGTCTTCACACATGTACTTTGGATAATGATGTCCATCACATTCCACCATCCTTGCTAATTCCCTGCCTCCTCCCTTTTCTTTCCATCCCTCTGCCCTATCTAGAATTTGTCTATTCCTCCCATGCTCCCCCTCCCTACCCAACTGTGAGTCAGTCACCTTATATCAGAGAAAACATTTGACATTTGTTTTTTTGAGACTGGTTAGCTTCACTTAGCATTATCTTCTCCAAAGCCATCCATTTACCTGCAAATGCCATGATTTTGTTTTCTTTTATTGCTGAGTAATATTCCATTGTGTATATATGCCACATTTTTTTTATGCATTCATCCACTGAAGGACATCTAGGTTGGCTCCACAGTTTAGCTATTGTGAATTGTGCTGCTATAAACATTGATGTGGCTGTGTCCCTGTAATATGCTTTTTAAAGTCCTTTGGGTATAGACCGAGGACAGAGATAGTTGGGTCAAGTGGTGGTTCCATTCCCAGTTTTCCAAGGAATCTTCATACAGCTTTCCATATTGGCTGCACCAATTTGCAGTCCCACCAGCAATGTATGAGTGTGCCTTTTTCCCCCCACATCCTCGCCAACAGTTATTGTTGTTTGTCTTCATAATAGCTGCCATTCTGACTGGAGTGAGATGATATCTTAGATTTTTTTATTTGAATTTCTCTAATTGCTAGAGACGATGAACATTTTTCATATATTTGTTGATTGATTGAATATCCTCTTCTGAGAAGTGTCTGTTCAGGTCCTTGGCCCATTTGTTGATTGAGTTATTTGTTGGATTTTTTTTTGGTTTTGTTTTGTTTTATTTTTGATGCTTAGCTTTTGGAGTTCTTTATATACCCTAGAAATTAGTGCTCTATCTGATGTGTGAGGGGTAAAAATTTGCTCCCAGGATATAGGATCTCTGTTCACCTCACAGATTGTTTCTTTTGATGAGAAAAAACTTTTTAGTTTGATTCCATCCCATTTATTGATTCTTGGTTTTAATTCTTGTGCTATAGGAGTCTTATTAAGGAAGTTGGGGCCTAACCCCACATGATGAAGATTAGGGTCTACTTTTTCTTCAATTAGACAGAGTCTCTCGTTTTATTCCTAGGTCCTTGGTGGTCCACTTTGAGTTGAGTTTTGCTCATCATGAGAGGTAGGGGTTTAATCTCATTTTGTTGCATATGGATTTCCGGGTCTCCCAGCACCATTTGTTGAAGAGGCTATCTTTTCTCCGAAGCATGTTTTTGGCACTTTTGTCTAATATAAGATAATTGTAATTTTTTGGTTTAGTCTCTGTGTCCTCTATTCTGTACCGTTGGCCTACCAGTCTGTTTTGGTGCCAATACCATGCTGTTTTTATTACTATTGCTCTATAGTATAGTTTAACGTCTGGTATAGTGATGCCACCTGCTTCACTCTTCCTGCTAAGGATTGCTTTAGGTATTCTGGGTCTCTTATTTTCTCAAATTAATTTAGTGATTGCTTTTTCTATTTCTATTAGGAATGCCATTGGGATTTTGATTGGAATTGCATTAAATCTGTATAGTACTTTTGGTTGTATGGTCATTTTAATAATATTAATTCTGTCCATCAAAGAGCAAGATAGATCTTTCCATCTTCTAAGCTCTTCTTTGATTTCTTTCTTTAGGGTTCTGTAGTTTTTATAATATAGCTCTTTCACCTCTTACGTTAAGTTGATTCCCAAGTATTTTTTTTTTGAGGTTATTGTAAATGGGGTAGTTTTTCTCATTTCCTTCTCAGAGGATTTGTCACTGATATAAAGAAATGCCTTTGATTTATGGGTGTTGATTTTATATCCTGCTACTTTGCTGAATTCATTTACTATACTTCTAGAAATCTTAAAATTTTCTCTGATCACTAAGTCAAAACATGAGGCAAGATGCATCAAATAGTGTAATTCTATACCTCTTCTACAGGAAAGGTGGGTCGCTACCTTCTGCCAACTGGGGGACATTTCTTCTTATTGTCCTGTGGAGCCACCTTAATTATGGCTTGAATATTGGAAAAATCCAATTCTATAATGTAAAATCTATGTTAAAAGAGACATTTCATTTTCATTCTCAAGCAACTTGTCAGGGGGAAAGTCTATGTATGGGTGAGACTAAGGAGTATAGTTTCCAACTGTGAAGCCACCATTCCAGGCAATTGACTTCTGCTTGTGGAAACTCTTTGGGTGCAATCTTATTTATGTCACTTCTCTTTGATTATGAATGTTCTTGTGGAGCAGTACAGATGTCCACCACTAGGACTTGATGGATGATAAAACACTAATTCATGAAGAAAAATCTGGGCCACTGGTGTAGATGACCAGGTAGTCATTCTCAACCAGGACCCAGTAGCAAAGCTAAGGAATATTGTTTTAGAGGGAAATGATTATTTTCCATGAAAAGCAAGATTTTGTTCCAAAACATCATTAGGGCTCCAACAGCACAATGGATCTGTTGGGTTATAGAGCCAAGGGATCTAACCAGTTGATCTGAAGCCTATACCAGCTGAAGTCTAAAGTAGTCTCTTGTCCTGGTCCCCCTATGAGCTGACTCCTTTAAGGTTACTCCATAAATGGGTGCAACAAACCCAACCAGTGCAAACTAAATTGCCTTCAAAATTTAGAGGCCACTAAGCATAGTCCTCTTTTTAGAAGTAAATAGTATATGATACAGTAACTTATCTGTATGTCCCAGATTATGATATCCTCCAATACTTGAGTAGATTTTCAGGAATCTTCCACCCTATACTCTTGTGACCCTATGTCCCTTATCAGAACAGCTAGGATACTTGTACTTCATCTTCACCAGATCCTATTATCATGATCCTATCAATAAATGGATCAGTGCAATATTCTGTGGCAGGATGAGGAGATTATGATTTTAAAGCGGATTTAATTATGATAGAGGTGGAGAATTGGGTTGGGTTGGAGTGAATGCAGGAAAGACGTATACCTGTTCTTTTCTGGTAAAAAAAAAAAAGAATGTCTCTGATTTTCTATGTTTAATAGAATACATAAGAATCTATTTTAAAAAATGAGAACTCTGAGATTGGGTTGATTTTCTCCAAATAGGGCAATATATTTTGAATACTAATTGAAACTTAAGTCTCTACCTATTATTACATAAGACCATTTACTATCAGGTCTGGTCCGAAATCAATGTTAGCGGATAGTGACACAAGCAGAATAATATAGTAGAACTGAACTTTCCTACCAGCATCCCCCAGCAGAAGCACCGATTCTAACCATCACTGATGGACATGAGTAATCTGTGCTGCCCCACAGTTCAGCTAAGAAGTTCTAGCACACTGTTGTAACTAAATATGTGAGCAATGCATCCAAGAGGGTTAGAAGAACAGTTTCACTTTACTTGCTTCACAACTTTCCCAAGGAAGAACAGGTCAGTGCCAAGAGAGACTCCTTGGTTCCCAGTCTCTTCTCCAAGAGAAAACAAGAGCCTAGGGAGAGAGCTTAGAGGGTGGATCCATCCAGATATTGAGGTCATTGTCAGAGATGAGGGACTGGGTAAGACTTGGAGTCAAGAAGACATGGAACCTACTCACAGCTCTGTGCACCCTCATTAATAAGTCTGCCCCTGAACCATGTGAGAGACGTCTTGCCTGAACACTCCACAGTTGGCCTGTGGACACTCCACAGTTGGCTTCACGAGCCTCACTCCTCACTCCCAGATTGTCTCTCTGTAGGAAGTGAATGAAAATGTTTCTTGAAGACCAGCCAACTTTACAATGCAGGAGGGGAAGAGACACAAAAATCTGAACATCTCAGCATCATCCTGTTAAAAACAAATGGTAGGAGCTGATAAATTCTTTAGGATTTGAGAAATATGGAATAAGTGTACAGTCTCCAGAATGGTCTTCTCATAGAAAGCAAGAGATATAGAGCTGGTAAATAATCACAAAAAGTTTGAGAGAGCTTCAGATCTCCCTAGTCAGGCTATTTGGTGAAGGTGCTTCTCTCTTGTAAATAGTAGAAAGTGGAAGAGGTGCCTTTTCCTTCAAATGCAAAAATAATAAAGCAAAGTTTTGAAGAACACAACCTATCAAGAGTATTTTTGTAACCAACCGTAAAGAAAGGGAGATCAACACATTGTTCTACAAAACATTCAAGATGATTGTCTTGAGGAAGCTTAGCTAGCTATGAGAAGATAGACAACTCAATAAAATCAGGAAAACATAATAAGAAAAAAGTCAGAAGAGAAATCCTTTTAAAAAAAAAGCAAACAACTTCTAGAGGTGAGGAATGCAATGAATGAAGCAAAAATTTCCATGGAAAGCATCAATAGTAGACTTGATCAAGCCTAAGAAATAACATGTGAACTCAAAGTTCATCTGAAAATATTCAGAGGAGAAATCACAATGCACAAAAAGTAACAAAGCAATGTCACATAATTTGCGAGAATCCATCAAGAGAAATGGTATTCACATTAAGAGTAGCGAAAGGATAAAAGAGAGAGAAGAAAGAAGCTGAAAATTTCAGAGATCTAAGGAAAGATGTATATTCATGTACACAAATTAAAACTTCTCAAATCAGGTTCAAGTCAAAGAAAATTGATGCAAGACATATAAATTGTCAAAAAATCAAAGAAAAAAAAACTTACAAACACCAGGAGAAAAGAGGTTGTTCACATAAGGAATCACTGATAAGATTATCAGTGAGTTGTTCAACAAACACTTTTTAGGTCAACAGAAAGTGAGGTGATATGCCAAATTTTGGAAAAAAAAAAGTAATTGCCAACCACAAATACTTTGCCTGACAAAGCTGTCCTTCAGAAAAGAAAGAAAGATGAAAACTTGCTTAGACCAACAAAAATTAAAAGTGTATATTAACAGTAGACCTGATATCCGAGAAATACTCAAGGGAGTTTTTATAGCTAAAAAAGAGGACACTAAAAAATAACATTAAAATATATGAAAATAAAAAACCTTGGGCTTGGGAGGCTGAGGCAGGAGGATTGTGAGTTCAAAGCCAGTCTGAGCAACTGATGGTGGCACTAAGCAACTCAGCCAGGTTCTGTCTCTAAATAAAATATTTTTTAAAAAAAGCATTGGGGATGAGGCTCAGTGGTTCAATTCCCAGCATCAAAATGAATAAATAAATAAAATAAGAATTAAATAAGTTTGTCAAAGTTAGAATATTCTAATGCTGTAATAACGGTGGTGTGAATGTCACATTCATAGCTGGTAGAAAGATCAAAGATAATACTATCAAAAATAATGCCATGCTGGGTGCTGTGGCAAACACCTGAAATTCCAGTGACTCTGGAGGCTGAGGCAAGAGGATCGTAAATAAAGGTCAGCTTCAACAACTTAGTGAGGCCCTCAGCTGCTTAGCAAGACCCTGTGTCAAAATAAAAAAATTAAAAGCCTGGGTATGTGGCTCAGTGGTTAATTCCCCTGGGTTCAATCCCTGGTACCAAAAATTAAAAAAAAAATAGTGATGATAAGTTGTTAATGGATATGCAATATAAAAATGCAAGTTTTAACACAAAATCTTGAGTAAAAAAAATGTTAAATTTTCTATGTGGTCAAAATAAAGTTGTTATCAGCTTTAAATGGACAGTTATTACCATGAGAGCTTTTGTGTAAGACCCACAGTAACCACAGAGCAATTTCCCTTTAGTAATACACAAAAGACAATATGAGTGGAACCAAAGCCCACCACTACAGAAGATCATCAGATCACAAAGGAAGAAGCATAGAGGGGGAAAGGAACAAAGGAGCTACAAAGTAGCTGGAAACCAGTTAACTCTAAGATGCCCATTATTTCAGCTCTAAAAATATGCACAGACTGAAACCAAAGGGTTGGACATTCCATGCAAATGGAAACCAGAAGAGAGCAGAAGTTTCTGTACTTATACTATAGTTCAAATGTCAAATCTTTTCCAGAGGCCCCTGTGTTAAAGATTGGTCCACAGCGTTCCATTATTAAGAGGTGATGGAACCTTGAAGAGATAGGGCTGAGGAGGTGTGGCTCAGGTCATTAGGGACATGCCTTCAAAGGAGAAAGCAGAGCATAAGCCTCTTCCTATATCTCTTGCTATACCCAGGCATGAGTTAGTGGCTTTGCTTGACCACGTATGTCCTGACATGATGTGCTGCCTTGCCACTGGCCCAAAACGACAAGGACAATGATCATGGACTAGAACCTCTACACATTTTCTCTTCATAATTTTATTACCCCATTTATTTGTTACAGTGATGAAAAGCTGACGAATGCAACTTTTATCAGACAAAATGGCATTTCAATCAAAAACTGTAAAAAAAAAAAACAAAGAAGTATATTAAACACATTTTCTAACTACAGCATCATGAAAACGACAGGAGGAAAATTGGAAAATTCAAAGATAGGCAGAAATTTAGCAACCCATTCCTGAACAACCAAATGGGCCAAAGAAGTCCAAGGGGAATTTGTGATGTACAATGAAGAAAAATTAAAATGAATGCACAGACACCAAAGTTTATAGGAGGCAGTAAAAGCAGTTCAAAGGAGAAGTTTGCAGTAATAAACTTAAGCTGTTGATGCATCTCAAAAAGCTACAAAAAGAAGAAAATAAACTCAAACCTGGTAGAAGGAAGGAAATAACAGAAATTCAAGCAAGAAGAAACAAAATGGAGATGACAAAGACAATAGAAAATAAACAGAATTTAACTTTTTTATGAAAAGATGAACAAAATTGACAAGTTTAGCTCTGCTAAGAGAAAACTCAAATAAATAAACTCAGAAATAAAAGAGGTACTGGGGACTGAATTAGAACAAATTATATTCCATGCTTATGTTAAAATGAATCCTTTTGTTATGTATGACCTAAAGAGCCAATAAAAGAAGAAATGAAGGAAAAGTCATTAAAATTGATACCATCTAATATAAAGGATTAGAGAGATTACTGTGAACAATTACATAACAGCAAAGGGTTATCTAGAAGATATAAATTCCTAGACTCAGAATATAGCATAACTGAATCATGAAGAAATGGGAAATCAGAATAGGCTACGGGTAGAGGTTGAATCAGTAATTTAAAATCTCCCTTCAAGGAAAAGTCAAGGACCTGTTGGTTTCACTGATGCTTCCTAACAACAATTTAAGAAGATAATGCTAATTAATACAAAACCTTCTGAAATCCTTCCAGAAAATAAAGGAAGGAAGGAAATAAGTAAATAGAAAGGAATAATTCTAAATACTTCAAAAAGTGGTAATTCAGTGATATTCTGATACCAAAGCTAGACATAGATAGATATTATAAAAAAAGAAAGTCACAGGCAAATATCCCTGATGAATGTAGGTGAAAAAAATCTTCAAAAAATATTAGAAAACTGAATTCAATAGTACATTAAAAGGATTGTATAACGTGATCAAATGACTTTTAACCCTGACATGTAAGGATGGTTAAACATATAGAAATCAATAAATGTGATATATCGCTTTAGCAGAATGAAGGTCAAAAATGACATGATATGATTCTCTCAATAGATTGCAGAAAATCTGTTTAATGAAATGTAATACCTTTCCTTCATCAAAACTCTTGACAAATTAGATATAGAAGAAATTTATCTCAAAACAATAAGAGCCCTATATTACAAGCTCACAGGTAGCAGTAGTGAAAAGTTGCAAATTTTCCTCTAAAATTTAAGAGAAATACAAAAATGCCTACTCTTGCCACTTCTAGTCAACATGGTACTGACAGTCTAAAAGCAATTAGGCAAGGAAAGAAATATAAAGCATAAAAACTGGAAAGGAAGAAGTAACTTATCTCTGTTGTAAATGATATGATTTTACACATAAAAAACCCCATTAATAATTTGCATTCCTACCGACAATACATGAGTGGGACTACATCAAACTACAAAATAAGAAATTCTGACAGCAAAGCAAACAATCAACAGAATGAAAAGACAATCTATGAAACTGGAGAAAATATTTGCAAACACTCTCTGATAAGGGGTCAATATTCAAAGTTTAGAAGACACTTATAAAACTCAATAGGAGAAAACAAATAACCTGATTAAAAATTGGAGAAAAAAATCCTGAATAGACATTTTCCCCAAAGAATTAATACAAATGCTCAACAAGTATATTAAAATTTGCTCAAATCACTAATTATCAGGGGATGCAAATCAAAACTTCAATGAGATATCACCTCATTATCACCTATTATTCAAAGTCAAAAGATGAGAAATGTTGGCAAGAAGAATGTGAAGGAAAGGGGGCCCTTCCCTGGGTGGGAATGTAAATTTGCGCTGCCATTATGAAAACCAGTATGGAGGACTAAAAAATCTTCAAAATAGAGCTAACGTATAATCCAGCCGTCCCACTGCACAGACAGGTCCAAAAGAAATAAAAATCACTCTCTCAACAAGACATCTGTGCTTCTATCTTCTTAGCAGCATTGTTCACAATAGCCAAGATAGGAAAACCACCTAGGTGTCTATCAGTGGATGATTGAAATACAAAAACTCATTGTGGTGTGTATGTCTGTGTGTGCACGAACATGCAATGAAAAATGTCCAGTCTTAGAAAGAAGAGAAGCCTACTTTTGTGACAACAGAAATGAACCCGATAGCCATTACCCTAAGTCATAAGTGCAACAAGCCAGACATAGAAAGATGCCGTGGAGTCTCTCAAGTGGACCTGGCTTATCTTTCCTCCAAGGATTTCACACAGATCCAGGGTTTGAAATCGAATGAGGGACCATATTTTCTGTAACTGTCTGAACACGTGTGTCCTTCCAAAATTCTGATGCTACAACCTGACATCCCAAGTGATAATATCAAGAGGTGAGGCCTTTTTAATAATGATTATATCATGATCTTATGCACGAGATTAGTGCTTTTATAAAACAACTAGCTTCAGGGAACTGCCTTGCTTCTTCCACCAGGAAGATGTAGCAAGGGGCATCATCTACAAATCAGAGAGCAAACCTTCACAACACACAGAATCTGCTGTTAGACCTTGATCTTGGATTGCCAAGTCTCCATAACTGTGACAAAGAAATTTCTATTATTTGTAAATCTGAACAGATGAAGATGTCTTCTATCATGGTGACAAATAGAGCCTTCATTCCTGAATGCTAGAGTTGGCTCAATTTATTCCAGGGTGGGATGTTTATGAATAGACATTGGTTAAGCTCCTCCTAGTCGTGAAGATTTTCTAATCAACTAGCCATTGCCTCAGACAGTCCTTTGCAGGTGCTAGATGTTGTTGACTACTTCAGACTTACTGCAGTCTGTGGTAACTACGCCTACCTTGGTTCAGCCTTGTCACTTAACCTGGGTCTTTTAGTATTCTTATTCTCCACTGAGATAAAGGAACCCATTGAAAGGACAACATCTCCCACAGTAGCCTGAGTCTTCAGGAGACAAGCATGATGTACCTTTTTCGGGCATTTGTGTGTGTGTGTGTGTGTGTGTGTGTGTGTGTGTGTGTTTTCTGATAAATTTCTCAGTCTCCTTGGATGGTGTACTTGTGAGAACTTCAGTAGATTTTATCTACTATGGTGGCTGGAGAAGAGACAGCCCATTTCTCAAAGGAGGGCCAAGGGAGAATTTCATGGCAGAGATGAAACCTGTGCTAGTCTTAAAAATTAGGCAGCATATACATGTATGTTGAAGCAGAGAGGACATTTGTGAGGAACAGGAAATACGCCACCATGGAGAGGAAGTCCAGGGATGTTCTGTTAGTGAACTGCCCTACTTGGCTGAAGAGCAAGGACCAGAACAGTTGAGTTTGAAGAAGAAGATAACTTCAAAATTACTTGGAAACCAGACATCTGGTGTCCAAATATTTGTTTAGAGAATGATTCAAGAGACTTCTGAATCATGGGAATGTGAAATAATTTTTTTAAATAACCATAAAAGGGAATAGATGTAAAGTCATTCAAAATACTACTAGAAAGTCTTAGCTGGATATACTGTAGGTTCACAGTCAGTTTTTATTATGGCTGTTTTAGGTTCTTAATCTGTAACAGACTTGGAATCTATATCAAGCGTGTGGTTTCCAGGCCTCCTTGTCTCTACATTTCATTGTTTCCTTTTTCATTCAAGTTAGCGTCTCTTTACTGACAGTGAATTGTTCTTTCACTCAATTATCAATATTCTGTCTTCAGATCTGACTGATGGCATCTTTCAAGAGAAAAAAAAATCTATTACTTAAGTGAGTGACAGAGATCAGGTATCATTTAGACAAATGTGTGCTTTTTGCAATCATCAAGCCTATTTATAGGGGAAGATAACATACTGACAACTTCATGAAACATTTGGCTTATGCTCACTGGTGAAATTATTCTTTGTTCTCTTTCAAATTTTAAAGTTATGCGTTTCCAACTTACTTTCTAGTGTAATACATCAGTGACTAGGTGAAATTAATTTCCCTCATCTTCCAAAGCAATACTTGCCAGGTTTTTAGATAACTTTGATACAATTAAAGGTAAGTACTTTGGAAGAAATATAGTTTTGCCTTGAAGATTCCATTGTCTGGTATTCAAGGATGTTTTGTTCTGATTATTCTTTCCTAAAGAATACTTTGAGGTTAAATTAAATGTTTCTTTAAACATCTTAGGCATAATGTTTTTTTGCTTGCTTTTTTTTTTGCTTTTTTTTGCATAATGTTGTTTTTATGAAGCACACCTAATTTTCTTACTTTTACTTACAGTATAATTTTAGTGAGGTTCTCTGGGGCAGGCATAAATACCAAGGGATCTTCAGGTTTTCTCTGACTCATGCAAAGGAAAGGAAATTTTTCATTCTATCAATAGACTTTTTTTAAAAAATCCTAAAGTGAAAATATTTGTCTTAAATTTCATGTCAGTATCTAAATGCATAAGGAATTACTACAGGAAGTAAACAAATTATTAAACATTTTACAAGGTAGTTTACCAAATATAATAGTAAGGAATCAATAGAAACAGAATATTTAGAAACACATGTTAGAGAAAGTAAAATAAAGCATTGATATGCATGCACAAACTGAGAAGCCCATCAGTATGAAATAAAATGAAACTAAATCCGGAGCAGCTCCATATGCCCTGCAATAATTTAGCATTCTTATTTTCCACACAAATTTCTGGTTTTGATCTGGTTGCTGCTAATTTATGAACTATATTACAATAAAAAAAACAATTAGCTAACTATTTAATTCCCTCTTTTACTTATCCAACTCTATTCTGACTTTTCAGCCAAGATTTTAATTGATTTTTGTAGTAGCCAGTTGTTAATAGGATAATTTGTCAATACAATAATAAAACAATTGTCTCAATGACTGTAGGAACTCCGTTCATCAGATAACAAAGTTGAGTTTTGTTTCATTAATTGAACGCAGGTGTAGGATTTGTTGGATGAAAGATCCAAATCCCTGTGGAACTGTGGAAATCTGGGTCAGAGATCACTGAAAAGTTAGCGAAGCATGATAGGTCAACAGTGGCCCAGACAGGTGTCTCCCTGGGCTTTGCTTCTCTGTATCACTTCCTGTGCTGGTATTTAAACACTGGTCTGTTGAGCTTGGGCATGAAGGTCAACACATGGATTTCTGAGTCTGCGGTAAATTAGAAGCCGAGTAGGATTCCTTAACTCGCAAACACATGATCCCAAACACCCTGCCAGTATTAACTTCTCAGGGCAAAATATTTCCCTATGTGTTTTCACTGTGCCAAAGCCACTAATGAGAAATTTTACCCAGTCTTGAGATATGGCTGATAATCTCAAAAGAGATGCAAATAAGTTATTTTTCTAGAAAGGAAAAAATAAAAAAAAAAACATAAGACACAAAAGGGGCATAGAATTGTTGAAAAGGAGATGATGATAGTCAAAATATATTTGCTCTTCTTAAGAGCATATTGAAAATTTCAAACACATTTTTTCCTCTCTAGCGAATCTGTAGACATGACACTTCCAATTCTTTTTTTTTCTGTCATTTTTACTATACTGTTAAAGAGTCACTACTTTGAATTTGTGTTTTGGTCTCATTACTATTCTCAGTGATGCCACAATAGAATTATTCTTAAGTATCTACACAACAGTTAGTACAAGACACAGATTGGATACAGACCATAATATATGACACTGCAGGAGTGCGCTGTTGTAAGGACTCCTTCAGGGCACACAAACCCCTTAAATGAGCAGGCACACACAGAAACCGTAGCTTAACTGTGGCCTTTTTAATGCTTCGACACCCTACAGCACATATGTGCACACACATACATGCAAACACCAAACATTTTTTTCCTTACTAAGTAACAACTTAAAAAAAATAAGTTTAAGAATTCTTTATCCAATGCTCCCAACTGAAAAGCAAAGAGCTATGTGAACCCATCTGACACTTTGAACTTTTATATACCTATGTTTTATTGTGTTGCAGGAATTACTTATGCTACTTAAGAGATGCTCATCTGCCAAGTAATTCTTTGATAGTACTCTTTTGGGTAGATGTATATACATTTTTTCTTATTTTCTATATTTTGTAGATTCTAAAATGTATGCTTTTTCATAGTTAACATCTTTAAATATTAGATTGATTCTTAAAAATCACTATTTTATCAGAGTTTATGGTAACGTTGTGGTTTCAGGTCCCATTGGGTCATGCAGTAATGATGTATATTGTACAATCATGGCAGTTTAGATTTAAAGAAATACTGATGCAAACTAGCCTTCATTTCTATGATAATAATATTGCATTTGTTCAACACCTGCTAATGTGCTCACTCATGATCACACCCACTGAGAATAAATAATGTTAATAAAGAATAATAATCAACCATTGTTGGGGGTTGGGAGAAAGGCTCAGTGGAGACAGTGAACATAGAACACGGTGCAGCTGTGTGTGCTGATCTCTTCAGACTAGAGGGCGGACACATTCCTCTTTAGTGACCCACAAAGAAAATTACCTGGAAAGGCCCACAGTTACATCAGAAAAACACTAAGAGAAACCTTTCTGTTCACCCCAAACTCTAGCATGTCAGTCTGAAGACAAAAGGTGGTAGCTGTTATTTCCTGGATTTTAGAAGCAGGAACTTCATAGGGCACACGCTTAGTTTCTATTTTACAGATGTGCAAATCAAGTCACATCAGAGTGCTGGAACAAAGAGGTCGTTTTACTCCAAACTTACCACTCTTTCTAATTCACTTCTGTCTGCATATTACCTATTCAATCTTGCTCCCTTTATCTATGGGTGAAACTCATTGTTGTGCAGATTCTGCAGACATAACCCAATTCCTTCAGATCATTTATTCTGAAATTTGGAAAACAGAGGAAAGTTCCCCAATGTTTATTTCTCTGGCATATTCTTTCCAAAGGCTCAGTCAACTAAAAACCAACTTAAAAATCACAAGGTCAACTGTCTTCAGGGTATTTAATAAAACTTGACCAATATTTTTTCTACTAAGCAAAATTTGATTTAGATGTATGATCTATTTCCCAAATAGTGGATACTAAATTTTATTGCCTGAATTTTAAAATGTATTTCAAATCACATTAAGATTTATTCTATTTTACATGCTCCAGAACACATTAAAAATCAATCTTACTTTTACCTACTCAAGTATTTAATGTACGAATAAAAAGTTTATCAGTCACATTCAGTGTTTAAGTTTTTTTTTCAAGTATAGTCGTGAAACCCATGTGCTACCTGCAAACACACTAGACTTGAGATATATGGAAACGATCCAAATGGAGTGAATGGAGTGGTGGGTGGATGAGACCCTCCCAACAGGGAAGTCCAGTTTTGCTATCTGGATGGTTAAGATCAAATATCTTATTTTGTCTGTTAAGGGAGATAATTTTTGTTAGATCTGGATATTACAGAAGAAAAATTAGGGAAGAGAGATTGACTTAAATTACTTAAACTGGTCAACCGTGTATGTACATATTGGTTAACTACAGAACATCTGCTTTTCTAACATGAACCAAGAAATGTCCAGCTTGACCTCCAACTGGGTTGCTATTTGGGAAGGTTCTGCCCAGGTCTTCATAAGGACCTGGCATCTCTCAAGCCCTGCCCTCAGGCTACTTTCCCAACACTCGTCAGAGGATGGGTACTTTGATAGGTATATTCCCTTTTTTGTTATTTATTCTATTATGAGCTTAATCAAGTTAGACTTGATGATGGTTTTTAGTGGTTCAAATTTCAGTTCTTTGCAATCAGAAAAACAATTTCTCCCTTCTTGATGATAATAATGTTCTATAAATGAAGTTTTTTAAAAATTCAGTTTCTTTCATCAAAAATTGATTCCACAAAGTATTTCCATTTCTCCCTCTTTCCAGTGCCAAGCAACACTGCTGGCTTAGGTCCCCACAGACAAGCAGAGAGAAATGCAACCAAAAGCTTCATCTCTCAGGGGTATGAAAGATGTGAGCTCACCTAAACTAGACAATAAAGTTTGAACCATTTGCTATCTACTGGAATTTGCTATTAATTATTTTTAAAATCTAATTGTAAAATAAATGCCCATCTTTTGAAGACTTTGGGAGAAAAGAATCTTAAAACAAAACAATCTCCTGTTTTAAAAAAATGAAAATGAATTACACAAGATTTTTAAATGACCAGGTGGCCCCAGTACAATTACACAAATGGAATACATTTAAAAATTATAGATGACAATTTGAAGCGATTTTACACTTTTATATTTCAGAGTTGGCAAGTGAATAAATGTCATACTTTTTGTACTGTTTTAAAATTAAATAAATGCTCCATTTTGAAGGTAAGATTTGCAATTTCATGCCAAACAGTGATTGCCAAGAGCACTGCAGACAGTGCCAGAATGTCATTTACCTTTATTCAATTAGGAGACTGCTAGAGAAGGTGTCTTTCCAGTTCCACCCTGAGTCATTTCCTGAGAGCGCTCCGTGCTCTAGTCTGCCCCCTTCTCTTTTGGTTTGAACTGCAGGAGAAATACATTCACAAAAAATCAATACAAAAGGCTGCCTTGTGTTTCTCCACAACCAGAGATATATTTATTGACATTTCAGGTTATACAGAAAGGTTTTTGTGGCAAGACACGAGCTGGTGGCTACAGTAGAAGAAAGATAAAGTGGTGCCACACTCTTGGTGGCCTACCAAAGCTGAGCCATAAGTACAGTTCCACATTGAGAATCAAGCATATTCAGGCTCTCACAGACTTCTAGAAGATTCCTAGATGTATGTAGAGAATGGATTCAATTACATCAAAATTACTTGACCATACTGATCGAATCTCAATTTTTACATGTGTTTTATTTTGTTTGCTAGCCATAGATAATTCAAACCACATCTGAGTTTGAAACAGCCCCCTTGCTTGGCTTGCTCAAAATTATTTCTTTCTCTGACTCCTGTACTATATAATATCGCCAGCAAATGCTCTTCTTTCTTTGCATGATGGACCCAGAGTTAATGGAATCATGTCAGATTTGTCGTTTCAGGATCATGTGGTAAGGCCATTCAGACACAATTAGACACTTACCTTGAGTAGTTAAGATGATAAATTATTATTATGTGCACACACCTTGTAAGTATTCCATTTCATCAATGAATACATAGAAACAGAAGTAAATCCTGGCGGTAATAAAATATAAAGACACAGAGAAATCTGGCTGGTGGGATTCCAGCCTGTACCACTGATTTTTATGTTACTTCAGCAAGTTTCTTAGCCTATCTGGATTTGCATTTGCTTATCTGTGAAATGAGGACTAAATAGTACCAAAGCCAGAAGGTATGTAGATATTAGTAATGAGGATTAAGCATATAAGATACAAAATATAACCCTGGAAAAACCAGACTAGTCTTTATACTTTCTTTCAAATCATGTGCCACAATATCTTATTGATATTCAATAGATTATATTTGGGGAAAAATATCTTCCACATGAATGCATCTAAGAGAAGTTTTAACTAAATTTTATTTTTAGCCTAAATGTTATGATTATATTCTCATGGTTCCTCTCTTGTAGTTATGTAAATGTCTTAAAGATTCAGTAATTTATAACTATCAAACAGACGAGCATATTTTTTTGATTGGAACATGATGAAAACTGGAGCCCTCAACATTTCCAAGGGATCCTTTCTTTATTTTCATTAGTAAATTTTTGGTAACACATCCTTATAAATTACAACCATCTTTACATTATTTGTTTTCTAAACTAAATATGAATTTTTATGGCTTCATCTTCCAAACCTTCATATGTGGATAAAAATTCTTCTAGAAAATTTTGTTGTATTTTTGGCAAATATTCTTGGTTAGATTAGAAGGAAAAAAATGTTTTCCTGTTGTTTTTTGAATGTACTTATACTCAAGTAGGAGTAGATGCAATTTTCGTAAAGCTGTAGCTGATGATAATACTAAAGGAAGAAAGAAAAACAGATAGACCAACAGACTGGTGAATAATACGTGGAACAAAATAAATGTATGTGTGTGAGTTTATGTGTGAGTTTGTGTGTGTGTGTGTGTGCGTGTGTGCACATGTGCACAAAATTGTGTTCCTTCTCTTAGGGCTGCATAGGCCATAAGTTGTTTTCAAGCAAGCCTCGGACTCCTACAGCTCCAGCTGTCATGTATAATTAAACATTTGGCCTCCACAATTACTCTACAGTGTACATATGCCAGCATTTTAAGCCTGGAATATGCATTTCAAAGAAGAATAATTCCCTGGAAATCCTAAATTGACAGGAGCAAAGACAGCCTGAAGGAAAGTAGTCAGCGAAAACTGTAAGGTCGGGATCTGATGATTAAAAAAGAAACTTCAAGAAGAACTTCAACCCTTAGGTAAACCAATGGGAAAAGGAACCACAGTTGGCAAGCAGATTTCTGCATGGCGATTCTGACTAGGGAACCTCTTGGGGTAATTTAATATTATCAGTGTGGTTCACCTTGCTGTATTCAGTATTACCATTAATATCATTTAAACAGATATTTTTCTTAAAGCACATTTGGCATCACTTATTTCTTCATGAATCTTTAAAATATTAAATTTGGCGATTCATGTTGAGTCTGTAGTTGATTTATCGAAAAGCATTCCTCCCCACTCTTCTGTCTTCCCCCCTTAGCTCCTGCAGGACTGATGATTCCACTTATGAGTAGATGCTGGTATCTCAGGGAAAAATAAAAAAAAAAATGCAATGCTGAGCTGACGTTTCCTTGCAATTCCCTTTTTATAGCCATTCGTTTTAATTCCATTTCCAATTGTGGCAGAATAAACACAGGAATTTAAGTGTTTATTAAAATGGGAATTTTTAATTAAATTAATATATTGTCGATGTATTTTCAGGCCAATCTCTTATGTATAGTCACTGTTAGGAATGCTGCATTCAGAAAGTGTGTGCAAATATTTTCAGATAGCTTCAAAAATGTTAGCAAGAAGTGGAGAATAGAACTCTTCAACTTTATTTTGCAGCCTCAGGGAGGCAAGGAAAGGCTAATTTAGAGGAGTGTCAGGGCCTCCTATGCTGTGTTTTCTCTCTTCTCAGCAGCAGCCCAAAGACAACATGCACATGATTATGAATATTCAGGGAACAATTTAATCCTCTACTCCACTTTGGAATTTTCCTGAAAATCCCAATTATGTGACTTATGAGGCTATTTATGGGGCACATTTTTTTTTAAAAAAAATTTCAACTAGAATTAAATGTAACTATGCATCATTTGTCTCCATAAATTTACCAGCCCAGAAAATAACTTATTTTTAAAATACTTAAGTAACACGAATTTTCATTATTGAGGAGACCTAGAACTAATAAAAAGTAATAAAACTTCCAACCTCCCTCTCAAATGAGAAAACTTAACATCATTCAAGCCATTACTCAATGTTTGAGTGAAATGACAGATGAAACTTACAAATGTTTTTCAAAATGAAAAGAGAAGGCTTTGACAGAGTGAACTAAATCTTTACGTTAAGTGGTAATAGTCCCCAAAGTTCCCATTCAGTAAAGGCAGGATGAATCCAAGAAACATCTGTATTTTCCTATGTTGGTAAATCTTTCACGATGTATCTAAACTTACCTAGAGTATTATAATTACATAAGACAAATTTAATATGAATGCTGCATTTTAGACAGAGGCAGACAGACACATTTCTATTAATTGTAAATGAGAAATTTTGATCTTTGTAGGGCAAAGATATATATATATATATATATATATATATATATATATATATATATATATATATATATACAAATGACTATAGCAAGGGCAATTTGAAGATAAACTCACATTATTAAGTCATTAATCCAATTAGATTTATCTGATAAAACAAATCTTAAGATGTAGGACCAGATTACCCGAGGTTACAAGGAGTTAGCCTGTCTCTGGAAGCTGTTTGAATGAACAGCCTACCTTGTTAGATGAGATAAAATGTCTCCTGGCAGTTTTGAATATTTACCTTGAAGAAGCATGATGTACTGCAATTTGTGATTTGCTGAATACCTATGCAAACTCCACCCAGTCTATACTGCAGCAGATGTTTAAAAAATATTTAGAAACAAACAGTATAGATATTTTTAAAATGTTGTATTCACTTCATGGAGCTCGGTGTAAAAGTTTTCTCTTTTTATTTAAAATTGGTTCTTAGATTGTAAGGAATAATTACAGAAATAAAGATTTGAAGAACAAGGAGAAAAGAAAGGAGAAGAATCAGAAAAGAAGAAATTGGATGAATAGAAGAGTTTAATGTTGCCTTGGGGTCATTGACTGAGATCTGATCATATTTGAATTCTCTACATTGAAACTAGAAACAAAGAAAATAACTGTCAAAATATTTTTATATTAGCTGAATCAGTGAAATCACCATTTGTGAGAACATAAATTGGAAGGGCATCTGCATATGCATTTAGACTATTTATAGAACACAGATATCAACTGTAAGAAACCAAATAACCTGGTAAAACGTTTGAACAGATATTTAATCAAAGAAGAGATGTATATGTAGATAGCACATAGGCAAATTAAAAAAAAAACCCTCAAAACTATTAGTCATTAGGGAATTACGATTTAAATTTAGAGAAGATACTATTACATACCCAATGGAATGGACTTTTTAAAAAATTGGAAATGCCAAATACTGATAAGAATGTAAGAATTAGAGTTCTTCCATGGCTAGTGGTAAAGCAAAATGGTTTGGCCACTTTGGTACCAATGCATGAAGTTAATTTTTTTCTAAAGCTACATTTGATTGCAGTCTAGCAGTCTCACTCCAAAGTAAGTATATACCAAATAAAAATTCTCCGCAGACTAAAACAAAAAAGGTATACAAATGCTTTTAAGGCTTCTTTCATAATTACTAAAAACTGAAAGTAATCACAACAGTCTTCAATTGATAAATGTATTAAACAAACTCTTATTAAAGTTTAACTCTTATTAAAGTTAAACTCAATTGGAATATTATTCAGCCTTAAAGAGGAGGAAATTATATATATATATACATATGCAGTATGCATGCATTGCAAAGCTAATACACAAAGCAAATCTCAAAATAGATCTGTAAGGAGGATACCTTTTACCCTGTGAACATAACCATTGCTGCCCTGCCTCTGTGATTTATATTAAAACTGACATTTTTCTTTTCTCATTTACCTTCTCCCTCTCCCTCACCTAAATTTTGCAGAAGCAAGATTCCCTTTCTTCCCATCCTAGGGTGAGTTATCTGTCCTTGAGCAAATGCATACTACAGGAGTCAAGTGATTCCGACTTCAGGGATGCAGCCAGAAGACCTAAGAAATGCTATCTCCCAAGTCTACTGGTGAATTTCACCCTCTGACAAGACACACCTGGAATGCCACTGTTGTGTCATCTCCTTAAAAGTCCTCTGTTCCTCCTGACTGGCAGAATCACAGTGTCTGGTATGTTCAGTGTGTTTCTCCTTTGCTAACAAAACTTCTTTTTCTTTTTTCTCAAAGCCATGTCCTCATTATTGGGTTGGCATTGGGGACCAAAGGCCAAGCTTTCAGCAACATATTCTGCATTCAACTTATTTTACATTGTGAAGAAAGCTGAACTACTGAGTTAGAAAAAGTCCAATGGACCAGGTTGGGGCGGCATAGACCCATAATCTCAGTGACCAGTGAGGCTGAGGAAGGAGGATTGTAATTTTGAGGCCAGCCTCAGCAACTTAGCAAGGCCCTAAGCAATTTAGCCATACTCTGTCTCAAAATTTAAAAATAAAAAGATCAGAGGACGTGGCTCAATGGCGAAGCTTCCCTGGGTTCAATCGTCAATACAGAAAAAGAAAAAAAAATGCAGTGGTTGCCAGAGCCTTGAGGCAGAAAAGTGGTTTGCCTACAAAGAAACTAACAAGAACTTGTGTAGCTGGGCACTGTGGCACATGCCTATCACAGCAGAGGCTCCAGAGGCTGAGGCAGAAGGATTGAAAGTTCAAACCCAGCTGCAGAAACTTAGCAAGGTCCTAAGCAACTTAGTGACATCCTGTCTCAAAGTTAATTTTTTTTAACATTTTCATTAATCCAGAGACAGCTCTGAAACCTTAAGGGTCCTTGGAAAGAGAGAAACAGTTAGTGAGTGGAAGATATAATTCCCCAATTGTCTTTTTATTTAATTTTTTTTAAAGTACTGGGGATATGGCTCAGTCATTAAGCCCTTCTCTGTTCAATCTAAATAACTTACAATGGGACTGAATGATTCTTTTTCTGTGTGAGATGCTGGTGACAAAACTTTATACTTGTTTTTTTTTTTTAACTCAGCCAGACATGAGTTATGAGCATTGATTGATCCCAAGAATCTCTGGCCGGCCTGGACAACATAACAATATTTCCTATCTTCAAATAAAGAAAAAAATCACAGAGCAGGAACCTAAAAGTGGCTGACTTTTTCTTCATGTGAAACATACCAGGTGTAATTCTTCATGTAATAAATGAAAAGTGAACTCGTAGAATTTGGAATTAATGAAGACTAATACCATTCTCAAATGAAACTGACTGGATTGTCAGGTTGTAGAGACAAATGTGAGGGAATTATGTAAAATTAAGTGAAATAAGCAATAATGTACAGAGATTATGATGGCTTGATACTAGAAAAGGAAACTGGTACATCTGATAACTACCACTGCAGAAAAATGTTTTTTATTCATATATATTAGAAGAGACATTTATTCCAAAACAATATGACTATTAATCCAAAGAGAGCTTTCTTTCTCTATTTAACACACACACACACACACACACACACACACACACACAAATAAATAAATAAATAATCAACAGGGCAAAGTCAATAATTCTGGTGAATCTCTTATTTGCAAGGCTAAACTATGATCAATTAAGTGGAAAAAGAAATCACCTAAACAAGCTAGCATTATTTTAGCCTAGGTTTTTCAACAACAGTGCTAACTTCCTCAGACAGTAAATAAAATTCTACGGAAATTGGAGCAAAAGGACATTTCAAGAGTTTTATAACCAGGTGAAGTTTCCTTCAAGGTCAAAGGAACCAAACTGACACCAAGAATCCATTTTGGAAGAAAACAAAAGAGTGTCATTTGAGGATGAAATTTAACAAACCAAGAGTTGAAATAAAATTAGTGATTAAATATCAAAGACTTAATGGCAAGAGCTAAATAGTAACATAGAGCTTTTAAAAAATATAAAACCAAGATGAAAATTTACATATGCCTAATATATACTACTGCTGTCAAACACGTTGACAATCTACAAATAAATCTATAAATATAAAAGTATCACAAAATATGAAGTAACATTACATAAGGATATGCAATTGCATTTATTATTTTATCTTCACAGAAATGTTAAATATTTGTAAAATTAAAATACATAATTATTAAAAGAAAAAAGTGATACTAACCCCAAAGTCTTTCTTTCTTTCATTTTTTTTTAAATTAGGTGAATAAACATCTACTGGATAATTAACAACTATTACAATTTTATCTTTTTTCTTTTCTCTTTTACTATTACAATTGTATTCTTTTTCATTTCTTAAATATTTAAGTAAAACAAAATTCAAGAGTGTGCAGAAACATATGCATTGAGAGTGTTTTTTCTCATAATGGGAAATGAGTAATTTTTAATTTACTGTTTGCATTATTCCGTATTACTTAATTTTTTTGGTAATGAGCACAATCTTAAATAAACAATAATGCTATGGTAAAAGTGATAAGAAGCATTCTTCTTTGTATAATACGCAGTTAAAATAAAAGGTGATAAGAAAGCATTTTTTTGGTTTCTGTATTTAGGCATGTGTCTGATATTATTACAATGATTATGCAAGATAATGAAATGAGGCAGTACTATGTGCAAATAGTTTTCTTTCATACACCAAAGCTTGGGGGTATTAGTGGTCCCTGGAGTACATTGCATGGATTGGTGATGAGATAGCTAAATGCTTAAATAGCTCACACAGAAAAAGTATCTTCATCAATTACTATGTCTGTCATGAATAAAAGAGATGGCACACATGAATTTATCTTAAAAGGGGAATATGTGTACTTTATTTTAGGTATGTATCTATAAAATCATTACGATCCTGAAAAGTGAGATTATTTTGTAAGGTGCACCATGCCAGTTGGAGTCCCAAACGGTACTACTCCAAAATACAACACCTTGGAATTTGAGAAAACAGCACTTCCAGGAAGGCCATCCTCACCATCTCACACCCTTTCCCTGAGCTGGCTATAAAAGAATTCTGTGATGAGATATAGGATTACAAAAAAAAAGAATGACCAGGGATGGTAGGTGTCTTCCCCCAAGTTCATTATTAGATCATATCCCCTTTGTGCAATCAATCTCCACAAATTTTCAACTTTCACTCTCCATTGAACTTAGGCATGAAAATACACAACAGAGTCTGTTTCATGGTATCTTCATTTCTGAAGACTCTCATGACATGTAAAAGTCACACTTGGATTTGTGTGCTTTTCTCTTGCTGATTTCATCTGTGTTTTGTTACAGATGCTTCAACCATGCATCTAAAGATGGACAAGTAAAGAAATCATTTTTTCTCTTACACCAGTGTCAACATAATACAAAACATCTTTAGTTCAATGAACAAACATTAGATATGATACTACATTATCTTAAAGAAGACGAAACTGTCATAAATTGACTATTAGTCAATGTGCTCTCCATGAGGCCTCAGGAGGTAGTGGGGCATATGTTACCAGAAACTGAAGAAGGGTGGATCTTTGTTGTATCTTAGTGGAAAGTTTATTGGAATTGGGTCCTAGTTATAGATACAGGGGTGGAGAGAGAGACAAGAATCAGGGACACTACGTATAATCCCCAAGGCACACTCCCAGCGTCCTGCTTCCTCCAGCCATGCCCCATCTGCCTACACTTACCACCCAGTTAGTCCATTCAAATTACTCATCCATCAAATGCATTAATCCACTGATTAGGTTATAGCTCTTCTGATCTAATCATTTCACCCCTGAACATTTCCTGCCTTAACACAGGCTTTGGGGGTGGGCATCTCATATCCAATCCATAGTACTTATATACCCTTCTATTTCTATGGGGAAAGGAGAGAATGAGGAATGTAGACAATATTGAGGTGGTATAAATGACTACCAGGGGGAATGAAGAGTCCCGTAGACAGAAGTTAGTTTGTACATGATTCTCTTTGGAATTTGCACGAGCCCAAGGGATAGACTTCATTTCATATCAAAGTCCATCCAGGGGTGGGTCCATTCCTCAGTCTTATTTTTTCAAATAGATGAGATTTCAGGAATGGATAGAAAGCAATGGTGTCCCTGCAGCCATCTGGTCCTTAATGCAGATAAGAAAACTCCTAAGAGTCTTGGCCTATGCCTGGGGAGGGAGAAGCAATACAAGTTTTTCTTTTGGGTCAAATGCTCAGCCTGCCAAAAACATCCTATGTCTTCAGATACTATTCCCCAAACTTCAACGCTGGGAGAACCCAACTTGTAAAAGATGATCTTGGACAATTAGTTGAGGAGATTTCTAGAAAAACACTGAAGGCTTTTGTTGTTGTTTTTATTTTGTTTTTGTGCTGCTGATAGCAAAATGTTAAGAAATTAATTGAGCAAACAAACTTTTACAGTGGAAGGAAACAAGAAAATGCATGGGAGAATTCTTGTCTCATTTGGATGGCAAAAGACAACGGAATTGAGAGATTCACTCACATTGTAACAGAGTAAAATCCAGCACTTGACTAGATAACTTTTTACTGAAATATTAGAAACCTGAAAAGATCAGATTTTTGAGACACACAAAAGACTCTTTGAAGAGCTTTGGGGTGTGACTCTCAGAGCCGCCTAATCAGGTAGGAGGGCCTCTGGGAAAACCAAGTGTATCACCCCTGAGCCTTCTCTGCAGAAGACAAAGAAAGAAAAGGCACTCTATCAAAGGCATTCTGTCTCATGGAGGAAACCAACATGAAATTCACACAGCAACTCCTATAGTTGTTTAGAGTGGTATCCAACTGAAATATTGTTAGCGTGGACATCAAGGGACAAGGAGAAGAGAAGAGGAAAGAAGAAAGTTGGAATGTCCAAATTCTACTGGAAGAAGTGGACAAGTGAAAGCACTTGGCTGCAAATATCAGTTTGGTTGTGTGAGATGGTTCAGGCTTCTGTGAGTGGATCCAACCTAATCACATGAGTTCCCTAAAAGCAGCGGCGTTACTATGCACGATGCGGAAGCTTAGACAGCTCCTAGGAATCAAGACAAGTCTCCATCTAACAGGAAGCAAGTAATGGGGGACCTCAGCCCTACAGGAAAAAAAAAAAAAAAACAAATGCAGCCAATTCCCAGAATGACTGTGATAGGAGATCTCCCTTCAGAGTGCCCATTCGGGAAAGCAATCGGCCACCACCTTGATTTCAACCTTGTGGAAATGTAAGCAGAAGATTCAATCAAGTCCGCCTGCATTTCCAAATTACAAAAACAGCACTCTAAAAATTGTGTTGTTTTCAGCTACTAAGTTTAGGCAATAATGTTATTCCAGCAACAAAATACTGATACAGCCTCATAGGAATTTTGACACTAACATTGCTAAGAGTAACATAAAAGAGAAGAATATCACCTGAACTAAGCAGAAAGGCATGACAATACAAGATGCAAAAAGTGGCCCAGAACAGTTTTCATCAGTTCAGTGAGCACAGAAGCATAGTAAAACTATTAAGCCATTTGATTTTTGTTGTCAGAAACAATTTTGCCTTTTAACTACCAAACTGATTACCAATTGCAAATTAGAAGGGTAAAACTTTTCCATTTTTAGTATTATAAAAGCCACAGGTGACAGCAGCCTCTGAGAAGACCCCAATGTTCCCCTTTCTCTGGTGTAATACTGTCCCATACTACACGAGGGTATGTGCGCCCAGTGAAACATAGAAGGTGTAGTGGCGTGTCACCTCCACTGTTAGATCATAAAAAGCAATGACACTTTTTTCTTGGACTTTCTCCTTCTCCTGATATTTCTGAGAGAAGCCACCTGCAAGATCATGAGCAGCCCTGTGAAGATGTTCATCCAAAGAGGAGCAGTCAGCAGCCGTGAGTCCCATGAGGGCTGTCCTGGAAGTGGGTTGCCAACCCAGCCATGCCTTTGGATAATTGCAGCTGTAGCTGACATCTTCAGAGACCCTGAGTCAGCACCACCCAGCTCATCCACCCTTGAATTCCTGACCTACAGAAACTGAATGAGATGAGTGCTTTTGGGTTTTAATCACTAACGTGGGGTAATTTGCTACATGGCAATAGATAACAAATGTACCTTATGAGGTCAAAAAGATTATTCTTTTCTCAAGCAATTATCCATCTAAAATAAGCAATAAAATCAACAGGTCAGTTCATATCCAAATCAAATTTTCATTAAAACCTGTTATAGCACACTCAAAAAACTCAACACATAATTACCATTAGACTTCACCAGAGCAAAGATCATAGCCCAGGGAGCCCGGTTGCGCTGCGCGGCGCTGAGGCTTGGCCTGGCCGGGATAGGGCGCGGGGCCGCGCGTCGGGACGTCCTCGCGCCAGGCCCGATGGCGCCTGCGCGCTGCACGGCCGGGTGCGGGTGGGGCTGGGTAGTGTGGCCTCATTGTCCCCTAGAGTCTCCCGGACAGGACTCAGGTCGCCGGCACCATGAAGATCTGGACCTCGGAGCACGTCTTCGACCACCCATGGGAAACTGTTACAACAGCTGCAATGCAGAAATACCCAAACCCTATGAACCCGAGTGTGGTTGGAGTTGATGTGCTGGACAGGCATATAGATCCCTCTGGAAAGCTGCACAGCCACAGACTTCTTAGCACAGAGTGGGAACTGCTTTCCATCGTGAAGTCTATTATTGGTTCAGCAAGAACCAAAACATATGTGCAGGAACATTCTGTAGTTGATCCTGTAGAGAAAACAATGGAACTTAAATCGACTAATATTTCCTTTACAAATATGGTTTCAGTGGATGAGAGACTTATCTACAAACCACATCCTCAAGACCCAGAAAAGACTATTTTAACTCAGGAAGCCATCATCTCTGTGCAGGGAGTCAGCCTTAGCAGTTACCTGGAAGGACTGATGGCGACCACAATATCGTCTAATGCTAGTAAAGGCCGAGAAGCAATGGAATGGGTAATACATAAATTAAATGCTGAGATTGAAGAGTTGACGGCTTCAGCAAGAGGAAGCATAAGGACACCAATGGCGGCGGCAGCATTTGTAGAAAAATGATAAAGTCAGTATAGAATATCAAATCCCCAGGTCTCTTCAAGCAGACAGTGTATTTATTCGTTATTTAAAAAGTACAACTGTATTTTAGGTAGAATTTTTTTTTCTAATAATCTGGAGTAAGGCTATGTGACTTTTGATCAAAACAAAAAGATACAGGACTTTTAAAATTCAAGGGATCATCTGAGGTTATTGTGGCTTGAAATGACTAATTTCTAGGGTTCTGGTATTTATGTGAAATTTAACAATTTTTTTTTAAAGTACTCCGGAGAAATGGGTATTGACATTGAGTCTCCTTAAAATAGAATTTTAACACTTTTCAGGCATTGGAACTGTACCTGACTTTGGACCAACCCCAGAGCCAAGCAAGCAGAGCCTCTCCTCATACACACACACACTCACCTTGCTAATAATAATTTGTGTAGTTTTAAAAGACATTAAATTGTATAAAATAACTTGCTCTGCTAAAAACCACAGTGTTTTGATTTGGTATTTAAATGATGTTTTTGGAGTAAAAATCATCACTAAGTCTAATATGACTCCAACATAAATAATATTTTATTGTATTATAGAGTACTGTGTTGATTTGCCAAAGTTTTGTAACTTAGTAAAGGTATTACCTTCCTTGGACTTGTACTTTATTATTTAGCATGCTGTACCGTGGGCTGGTTATGTTAACTAAAAAAATAAAGTCATTACCTGAGTTTCGCACTCTTAAACAGAACACTTAAACAGAACAGCTGTTCACATCTTTTAGCATTTCACATTTGCCTAACTTATAAATTGCCATGTGTCAAAATCATGGTTTTGTAATTGCTAAGGCATGATATGTCAGGTTATTTGAATATAATTACTTTTTGAGGTAACTGTGACCACAAAACATCTTTTTTACATGAAGAGCTGTACATCATTTGAAATTACTCAAATGATGTCTTGATGTGAGGCATAAATCCCAGGTACTTAATGTTTTTAATAATATGGTGCCACTGTGGGGGTGTGGGGGCATTTGGGGAGAAAAAAGAATAATGAAAGGTGGGAACAGAGTGGCCCAAACTAACCACTGAGCCAATTGCACTGCAGGTTTTATTAATGGGATGTCCTTATTTTTGATGCCACATGGGTGGCTGAAAAGTGAAAAACAATCCAATAAATGTATTTTGTTTAACATTTTGTAGCAAGCAGTTTTAATCACTAAATGATATCTTTGATACTTGCAGTTGTTGCCTACAAAATTTTTGTTAAAAGGTGATGAGCTCTTGCCTTTATTTTACAGTGCTTAATGAGGTCACCTTCTATAAAGAGACCAGTTAATATGTGTACATAAAAACGACAGAAAGATACCAAACTTTTTTAAATTATGTTTTTCTATTGAAAATACTGTTTAGCTAAAGAATTCTTAGGATATTTGTAAAAGCAAGTTAAATCCGATAAGGTTTCTGATTATGTTTTTTTGTAACCAGAGATGGTTTTTACAATTGAAATAACATTTCAGCTAAAGAAAACATTGCTAAATATTAATGTTTCACAAAAAGTGACTTGTATAATTTCTGTTATACTTTTTCTGAAAAAAAAGGTGTAATATCCTAATGGAAAACAAATTTTTAAAATCTTTTATCCTTCGTTTGATTTTTTATTCTGATCTAATGATAAAATCCTATTTTCATTTTCCAATACAGTTAGTTTCATCTTTTTAAATAGCTGATAATGTTAATTTTGTTAAAATATAATCACAGCCAGCAAATTCATTGAAGAGGACTGAATTAAATAAAGTATTGATGACTGCAACTCTTGAACTCTTGAGCATCTCATAAAAAATGAAAGAAATTAAAAACTTTTTATTAATAAAAAAAAAAGATCATAGCCCATGTTCACCATTATCTATTGCCTAAGGTTTCCTAAGGTCATGCCTACCCTGATCTCATGTGCACACACAAACACTTACATGCACTCACAGAATATTTAAATAATATTTTACAAAGAATGGTCTGATGAATGCATAAATTGAACAAAATATATAATTGCAAACCGTTACCTACTTTTCATAAGCCATGATGGATATACCTTGTCCTCGTTCTTTGGCAAGAGCGTGAGTAATTCTTGTTTAGTATTGTGTGCTTGTTGACCTTCCAGCAAGATTTGACAGCAATTCACAGTTCCACTGATCATGTATTGCTATTGATCAAGGTCACCTCAAGAAATCCAGATGCCTCCTGGAAAATAGAAATTAAAGATCATAATGGTGGATGCAACTGGAAAGGTTTGACCAAAAAAAAATGAGTGAAAATAGCATTGAAGCTCTGATATTTTGGTAGTGGGTGATCGATGTGGCTAACAATTGCTGCTTCTTCATCAAAATAATCACTTCAAATTGCACGTTGGGGATGCACTTTGCAGGTGTGCCTAGTGAAATAGCAGTGAGGCAAAAGTCATAGCACATTGAGTCATTGCTATCACTCAAGGAAGATGAGTGTCCTGAGTCTCTTCTAAATGCTGCTATAGCAGGAACATGTGCATCAGGAGTTATTTTGGGTTTGCCTCTAAGCTCTTTAAACCAAAGATCACTGAGACAGCCTGCCTGTGGCGTCGCTGACATCTCTGCCACTTATTTTTTTGAATACACCAGCAGCAAAAGAAATGAATATGGCTCAGACTCATTAAAACTGATTGTCAAGACACCCGCTAGGTAAGCACTCTAGATGCAAGTGACCGGAATTCAGAATTCTGTTTCCTGAAACAGCGGAGAGAGCTGAAGAGTTCTATGGCCTGCAGACAATACTGTTAGGAAGGAAGAGTGGCGTCTGATGGGTTATCTGACTGAAATGGTTTCATTCACAAAGCAGAAAAGTCACTGGGAGAAGAGAGGACAGAAAACATTTGCAAAGATATCCTTTGACTGAAACATATTCTAACTGCTATTTCTGCCATTCGACACCTCAAAGGCTCTGCATTCAGGGGGGTGGGGATCATGAAAATAAATTGTGGCAATTGGGATTTATCCTTTAATTATTGTTTATTTCTCTTTTGCTCTATTATGATCCTCTGTCTATATGTCTATGTATCTAAATATTTTGTTAAGTGTCAGGAAGTTTAAGTTGAGTAAAATTGCACAGCAGTGCTCTTGGCAAATTGATCACACACACACACACACACACACACACACACACGCGAATAAACTCCTTTTAAAGTTGGGTTATTTGAATCAGACAAGCCATCTTAAATTTCATTTATTCAGTAGAAACTTTAATAAACCCTATGGAATGAATAGGTTATAAAAATTACAGAGATGCATTTCTTCTTTTAAACTTGACTCTTACTATTGAAAATAGTGGGTTACCACTATTTACAATAGTAAGATATATTTGTATTTACAAGTGAGTATGTGTGTTTATTCACAGCACAGAACTCATATTAGGAAGTGAGAAAAGTCTGAAAAATCAATTGAAATTTAAAAAGAAATGAAGTTAAATTTGGGAGTTTGGAGATTAGGTTTTATTATCTGTAGAGATAAAGCTGGGAGTTAGCATAGCTTTAATTAAAACTTTGAACCACCAAAATACTGGAATTCCGATCAGTCTTCCTTCTTAAACAGGGTTGGCAGATAAAAGAGAAGATACAGTTAAATTTGGATTTCTGAATAACAAGTGATGTTTGTAGTTTAAGTATATCCCGAATTTTCCATGGGATCTATGTACACTTCTAAACAATCTGTTTATCTGAATTCTAAATTTAAGTGAGCATTCTGCCTATTTATTCACAAAATGTGGCAAATGTACCTGTCTACTTTCCCTTCCTCCAGAGCATAACTTGCTGTATTTCACTGGTTAGTTGTATGTTTATTGATAAGTTGTTACATCTACATAACTTTCCTTTTAAAATACTTTTATTTATTCAGTGTTATTTCCTAGTCATAAAACAAATTCTTTTCACTTGTTAGTGTTTTCATTTCAAAAATTTGAACATTTTAAAAACATACCATGAGAAAATAAGATGGAACAAATGAATGAAAGTGTGAGTTTCATGTTAAGTGTAAACATTATCAATGTTTTCATTTCTTGTGGTGTTGCTTGATGACAATAGTCAGTTGAGAAAAGAAAGCAGTATTTACAGCATGTCTAATTACAACTCAATAAAGACATGCAATGCCTGAATAGATTCTCTAGCCAACATTCTTGCCCTTGCCTAGTCCAAAGAATTCTAGGCCCCCACAGGTTCCCTTTGCAAAATGACATAATAGCCAGGTAACGTTAAGCAGAGTTGACATACCAATTGCTCTTTGACTGACCTTGGGGGATCTCAACTAAGTTAACATTCAAGAAGATATTTTCTCTAAATCTTATAATGTTATTACACTGTACTAAATGTGAATAACATGACCAAAACTTAGAAAATATTTTATATAAAAAATCAAGCAAGTTGCAGAACTGAAATTCATAGCATGTAAGTCAAAAGCATTGTAAATAAATTATATAGGGGCCTCAGTTATACCCTCTTCATGAACACAGCTTCAAGAGCCTTTCATTGTTATATATTGAGGGAGAATGTTTAAGTTAATGACAAACACGGCTGTACTTACATACCTATAGATAGATTTTTAATTTAAAAGCATTAATAACAATGAAAACTTGGAGACTACCTAGCTGTCCGTACATTGGAGAATATTTAAATTAGTATTCCAGACCTGAAAAATTAAGAATTTATCCAAAAAAGTAAGTACTTATTTAGGAATGGGCCATAATAAAATGCAGAACACAACACTGGATTTGATTACTAGAAATAAAATTATATTTGCGTAAAATAAGTTTTGAAAGAAATAATGGGCAAAAAACTTATACTTGCTAAAGTTGCAGAAATGCAGTAAAATATTTTTTTTCTTATAGTTAAAGCACTCACAATATTTTATCATACTAGTTTTTATAGTTATAATTAATTTTTTTGAATTATATTTTCATGGCCTCAGCAGTATTTCTAGAAGTTACATTTATATACCTTAAAAACAAAGCAGTAGCCTCCATAATATATTTCATAATTTTTTCATCCTTTGATGTACTGTGATCATTTAGTGTAAATGCCCTTTGAAATTTAAGCTTTCTATTCCCATTCTATGTACCATTCAATCACGAATACACTTCATTACAGACTAATACATAAATAAGAAATCTGTAAACACTATAATTTTATCTTGTATATCTTAACTTGAACAAAAACAGCTCTTGTATTGGGGTTATCAGACAATCTGAGACTCACTATACTTAGAGGGTAAAAAAGTATTGACTAATAATTATTTTCTAAAGAACGCTGCCAATCTCTAAAAAAAAAAAAAAAATAGAACTAATAGCACAAGAGCCCCAAATAAATGCAGCAAAGCAGTGATTTGGAAACCACATTTACAATTTGAAATATTTGTTATTATAATCTCTCTGAGACAAAATAAAACTCAAACTGATAATTACGTATATTACACAAAAAGATGTATTAGTCAATGTTGCAGTTCTATAACAAAATACTTGAATCAATTAACTTTTAAAGAGAAGGTGTTTATTTAGGTCACAGTTCTGGAGGTTCCAGTCCAAGATTGGGTGGTCCCATTGTTTTTTGCCTCTGGTGAGAGAGCTGATGGGGATAGCAGGACGCAAGCATCAGATCAAACTGCTCACCTCGTGAGCCCAGAAACAGAGACAGACTAAAAGATTGATGACTCACAGTTCCATTCAAAGGCATGCCTTCAAAGATACAAGGATATTCCACTCTTAAAGAGCCTCTACACCTCCCAACACTTCCATCCTAGAGATAAGTCTTTAGCTCATGGAACTTTGGAACACCACCCACATTCAGACTTATAGCAAATGCTGTTACTCTGAGTTTTAGAGTATTAAAGAACTAGAGGTAGTGGTTAATTATAAATATTTAGAATAAGGAGTCATATAATAGGTACAAGTACAAACTCAGATCTACTGCAAACCTCATCACAGCTTTTATCATGAGGATATCCAGTTGTTGGTGGGATGCTCTGTGTTCACAGAACCGTGCATGCCATGGAGGGAATGCAGGCTTTCTCTAGAGACTGGGTCTGTAACCCTAAATTCATGTCTTATAAACTCATGGGATATATTTTGGTGTTTAAGGAAACATAGTGTTTATATTTTTTGACTATTGGAGGTCTCTGATGATTCTTTGTAGCTCTTTGATTTCAGAAGAGCACATCACTCATATTTTCTGAACTTTACATCAGAGTTGTCTTTAAAAGTTGAAGTTAATTTCTGTTCTATTCTCCTCAAAAGATGGCTTCAAAAATGCCAGCTGGGATCAGTAGTGGAGTTAGTTACGCAGTGACTCAAAATCATACCAAGCATGATGAGATGGTTCTGTGTCTTTATTACAGCAGTGGTTACATGGATGTGCTCATGCCACAAAATGACAGTGCTACACTGCCTTATTGTAGCAAGATGAATTTCGTGGATTTTTATATTGAACTGCAGGTATTTAAATTGTAAACATGTAAAGATTGCAGCAGAGTTCTGGGTTCTAGCTTTGCAATTTCCTGTAATCATGATACATAAATTATTATTTTGGGGGGGAGAACTGGGATTGAACTCAGGATTGCACTCAACCACTGAGCCACATCCCCAGCCCTATTTTGTATTTTATTTAGAGACAGGGTCTCACTGAGCTGCTCAGCACCTCGCTTTTGCTGAGGCTGGCTTTTTTTTTTTCAGGATCCTCCTATCTCAGCCTAAATTATTCATTTTTATTAGTAACATGACTTTGGCTTTGGCTGACTCTGAAATTGGTCAGTGTTTCATAAACTAACTTGTGCTTATTGATCTGCGTCAAGTATTTTTTTTAAATGCGTAGTGTACCGCAGAAAGCTGGGGATGTCTAAAATAAAACAAAGAAGTAGTCAATTTCTGTTGAAAACAAACAGTAAAATGCTACTAAAAAGACAAAGTAAAAAAATAGACACAAGAAACTGGGTTAGACAAATATAAATTTTGAAATTAAAAAAAGCAAAAATAATTTGGGAAATGGAAAGATGCAAATGTATTGTGATTTTTTTCAGAATTGCAACTGTTCTAAACTTACATAGGCCTTTGGCCAAACTTTGAAAAAGTTGCAGCATTATTCTAAGAGAAATGTTACTACCTATCTAACAGGAAGGAAGGAAGGAAGGAAGGAAGGAAGGAAGGAAGGAAGGAAGGAAGGAAGGAAGGAAGGAAAGAAGGAGCTAAAAGCCAATGGGCAGACCAGCAGGACAGGTAACTGGTAGACCAAAGCCAGATTTTGAAGAATTTCAATTAAGTGATTTATTGAATTTAGAATATTTTAGAAAGCCAAACAAATATTTGTGTGTTAGTCAACTTTTTTTTTTCTGTTACAAAATACTTGAGGAAAGATTTATTTCATTTCAAGGTTTTAAAGGTTTTAATCGGTGGTTGACTGGACTACAGTGAGGCAATGTGGCCAAAAAGGTGGGATGGAGCAGAAGTGCTCCCATTACAGCAGCCAGGACACAGAGAGAGTAAAACCAAAGCTGCAGAACAGACCCCAGAAATTAGAAATGCCAGGAGTGTGCAGTGCCTGCCCTGGAAGTCTGCAGGCAGTGACCAAGCAGACGACAGCTGAGAAGGCCACAGGCGAAGGGGGACCCAAGGCTCTTGGAGCCCAGCTGGCCCCACCACATGGACCCCATGCTGGACATGAATTCATAGAACTCGATGTTCGCCCTCCAGCTCTTTGGTCTTGCTCTGATACGTCCTTTCTATTCTCCTTTTCTTCCCTTTTAGAATAGGATTGTTAACCTGTACCATTGTGTATAGGATATGTAGTTTTGTTTATTTTTATGTGGAGACACTCACCTAAGAGTTTAGTTTGAGCCTCAGAGACTGTGAACTCGGACTTTTGAATAATGTTGGAACCATTATGATTGTGAAGACTCTTAAGAGATTGACTAACTGCATTTAGGGGGGAGTGCAGGGATTGAACTCAGGGGCACTTGGTCACTGAGCCACATCCCCAGCCATCTTTTGTATTTTATTTAGAGACAGGGTCTCACTGTGTTGCTTGAAGCCTCACTGTTGCTGAGGGAGGTTGGCTATGAATTCACGATTCTCCTGCCTCAGCCTCCTGCATTGCTGGGATTACAGGCGTGTGCCGCCACACGCAGCAGACTAAATGCATTTTAGATTGGAAGATGAACATGAGCCTTTGGGGGCTGGGGTGCAATGTTATCATTTGAATCTGGAATGACAGAGGCATATCCGTTGAAGACTCGGTCCCCTAAACAGCAATGTTTTAGAGGTGTGGCTTTGGGGAAGTGATTGGATTATGGAGGCTCTGAATTCATGGATGGATTAATCCCTAAAGAAGTTATAGTTGAATGCATTTTGGGGAGGTGGTAGAAACTATAAGAGGTAGTACCTCATTGAAGGGAATGGGTCATTGGTTATGTGATCCTTAAAGACAAAATATCCAGCCCCTTCCATGTTTTCTGCTTCCCAGCTGTTATGAGGTTAGTAGTTTTGCTCCACCATATCCTTCTTCCATTATGTTCTGGGTCACCTTCACGCCCAAAGTAATGGAGCCAGCCAAACAAGGACCAAAACATCTAAAAGTATGAATCAACAAATCTTTCCTTGATTTTCTCAGGCCTTTTGTCACAGTGATAGAAAGCTGACACAGGATCTCCCAAGACCACAATGTTCAACCTCGAATCTTCTCAGAATTCCATCGAATACTTTTCTCAAAAAGAAATTTTCTTTGTTTCTGAAAGGTCAGAAATATTTACATAAACTATGTTAGAAAAACGTTATTTCTCCTCCTTCCTATATAGTCAAGAGGAAAATGCAGTTCTGAGTATAAGGTTAGCACAGTTCATTGAAAAGGTTCAAGGTTTAGATTGGTACAATATAAATTTAAGAGCTTTTGTCATATAAATTGTATCTGAAGGCATCGGAAAGCATGTTATTGTGAGGGGAATGAGAACTTGCCCATGATCAAGTCCTGAAAAAAATTAATGTTCAGTTTGAATGAAGAAAAACAAGAGAAAGAGGCCAGGTATATTGGAAGAAAATAGGGAAATGTGAGACAGGGTAAATTTTTTGTGGGAGGGAGTTGAATGCAGAACAATATGGTAAATATTACTTGGATACCAAAGGGGAAAATGGGAATATGCCCACAGAATGGGGCACCAGGGGTCTGCAGAGACACTGGAAGAGCATGCAGAGGAACTCAGTAGGAAAGACCCGTGCGACTTCCGCATCACCTCCAGCATGTTGTTTGCAAGTCATGGGTCCCATATTTATAATTAGAATCGAGGAGACTGGGAAACAGTCACTTCTCTTGGACTCACAGGAGAACAGAGGTTATGACCCCCCTGAAGTCTATGGGGACAGGTGGCTCCTGAGAGAGACAGTCCCACCCACACATCCTTCTTTGTGGAGAAGAAGCTGTGGTGGAGCATAGACAGGGAGCAGATGTCGAGCTGGGGACACTTCTGCGCAGTTCTCCCTCAGGACTCCCATCCGATTTTCATAGTAAGGATCTGAGAAAGATTCCTGGATAGTCCTCCTACGGGGAGGGAAAGAGCCGCCACCTGAGAGTCTCAGGCTCTTCTCATTAATAAATACCCACTGCCCCGTCCTCAGAGAGAAAACAAAAAAAAAAAACAAAAATACCTTCAACAAGAGACTCAGGGCTTCAAGGAAATAGAAAGGAGGTGACAGCCATGGGAGGAGGTGGGTTAAAAAAAAAAGAATGGACAGGGTTGTGAAGATGTCACTCCTGACAAACCAGCAAGACTCCAGAATAATTACAGAGAGCCAACAGAGCTCTAAACTTCCAAACCTTTCTCTACAAAACAGAATGTAGAGGAGTCCCAAATCTACCAGAGGAGAAAGAAAACAAAGCAAGAGAGGAATTCAAAACTCGAGTACCTAGAGCTTCAACAAACATGAAACAGAGCCCCACTTTTAAATGGACGACTATGAAAGCTGATTTAATTTAGTATCTACTATCTAAAAGTTCATTTAATTCAGTATCTTCTATTTAATATGATATGTTCATTTTAATAAAAACAATCATGAGGCATATCAAATGATCTAAAATGAAAAAGCAAATGTCAGAATCAGACTCATTCAACACAAATGTTGGAACACAAAGAATTTCAATATTTATGGTTAATATGTTAGTGAATCTAGTGGAAAATATGCAAAACGAAGGGGGAGAGTATTGTAGAGAGTAGAAACTATCAAAAAGAAGCAAAAGAAAGTTGAGAAAAGCAAGACATCATTGAGTTCATTAGTAAACTCAGCACAGTTGAAGAAAGAATCGGGGATTAAAACTGGGAAGAGAAAAATCTCAGGAGAAAAATGGATGGAATATTTAAAAAAAAAAAGGTTGAAATTCTGATGGTTGAAAACTCTTTAAAATTGATGACAGCCCCAAGCAAGTTCAGAGAACAAGAACATTAAAAATGAAACAACACAAAAGGCAAAATAAAAGCCCCACTCAGGCATATCATATTTTAACTACAGATACCACAGCAAAAAATAAAATCCTGAAGGGAAACAAAATGAAAAAAATAATTTAGGGAACAAGAATGAGACCTACCAAAGACTGTTCCTCAGAATTTATGAAAACAAGAAGAATTGAAATATATAAATTGTGGGAAGGGAAAAAAATCCCACCAACCTAGAATGATATACATGACATGAAGTAGTGATAAAGATATTCTCAGAAAAACAAAACTGACTGGTCCTGTAGGAAATGTTAAAACAGTTCTTCGGACAGGAAAGATCATGACACGTGAAAAACATATCTGTATCACAAGAGGGAAAGCATTTACATACCAGAGTAAGGTACAAAACATTTTATGATCTCATTCATAATTGGTATAAAAGATAATTCTTATGCAGTAGTAGTAATGTGTTGGATAACTACAAATACACAGGGGAAATGAACAAGAGCAACCCATAGTGCAGAAACGAAGCATTAGAGGCATGAAACATAAAGTCTTATAGTGTTCGTTGTAGGTGAACTTGACATTTAATATTTAGCATATTGAAATATTTATTTTAAATGCTAGGGAAACCACTGAAAAATATTTTAAGAGAATAAGGAAAAAAGTCAAAAGAACAGTTTAATAAAAAAATAAGAAAGAGCAGAAAAGACGATACAAGAAAATAGAACAAATACAATAAACAGAAAACATTTACAAAGATGATTGATAGATGGTAATACAATTTTGTTGATGATTGCCATAAACTGGAAATACTTTCAACACACCAGTTAAAAGACAGAGAATACCAGGTTGACGTAAAACAAGACTCAATCATATGCACTCTATAAAATTTCTACTTTAAATAAAAAGACTCAGGATAAAATTAAAAGTGGAAGAAAGGAATACCACATTAACATTAATCCAAAGAAAGTTGGGATAGATACATTCCAGTAAGTGGACTTCACAGGGAGCTTTATCAATGATCCAGAACAGCATTACATTAGGGTTAAAAGAGTCAGTGCTATAAGAAGTCATAATAATCGTAACAGATGTATTACTACATGAGAAAAAAAATGAAAGACCTGAAGTGAGAAACAGTCAAATTCACTATCATATTTGTGGTTCTCAATACTGCTTTCTCTGTGATTGATAGAATAAGCAGGCAGAAAATAATTAAAGAGAGACGACCTGACCAGCTATCAATTGACATGATCTAATAGAACTTCTTAGAACATTCTATCCAACTATGATAGAATATGCATAGAATACTTACTAAAGCAAACTATGTTCTGGGCCATAAAAACAGCATAACAAATTTAAAGGAATAGAAATCATACAAAGTATATTCTGAGGCTATAATAAAATTAAACTAGAAATTTTAAAAATAGATTAAAATATATTTGAAAATCATATTATACTTTTCTAAGTAATTCTTATGAAATAAAAAAGTCTTAAGAAATTCTTATGAAATAAAAAAGATAAATTATAGAATATTTATAAGTAAATAGAAATAAAAATACAAGTTTGGCTTGGCAATACACTGAAAATAGTATTTAGAGAAAAATTTATAGTCTTAAAAGAAGTTTTAGTGGGGGGCACTAAAGAAGAATGGCATTACCTTAGGTTAAGTAGAGGGAAGTGAAGGGAAGGGAGAGGAGGTGATGTTGGGATAGGAAAGATAGTAGAACAAAATAGACATTGTTACTTTGTGTAAATACATGACTGCATGACCAATATGATTCTACTACATGTACACTCAGAAAAATGAGAAATTATATTTCATCTATGTGTGATATATCAAAGTATGTAAATGCATTCTACAGTCACTTATAGCTAATTAAATTAAATTTAAAAATTAAAAAAAAAGTTTGAGAAAGAAAAAATATATGAAAATAATGTTTTCCTCTTAGGAAATTAGATTGAGAACAAATTAAGCCTATAGAAAACAAAATTTTAGACAGATAAACAAATTAAGCAATTTTAACTAAATAAAAAAATCAAACCATGTTAAAAAAGAAAATATTTCAGCAGAAACCAAAAAAAAAAAAAAATGAAATCGGGAAAACAATAGTAAAAAATCCACAACAAAAAAGCTAGTTCTAAAATACTTAATAAACCTGATCAACTTTTGCCTAACTAAGGAAAACAATGTAGAAGGCATTGATTATTAATGTGAGAATTGAAAGAGATGATAAAGACTATCGATTCCCAAGTCCAGTGGTCAAAGGAGTATTACAAACAAGTTTGTGTCACAATTGTGGTGCCTTGATTAGCAGATGTCAGTTTCCTAGAAGAGACTAACTATCAAACCTAACTTAAAGGGAAATAGAAAACCTCCATAGTCTTATATCTTTCATTTTATTATATTAGTAGTTAAAACACTAAAACCAAAATAAATACAACACAGATGCCTGGAGCTTCTCTCGTATGAATGCTTCAAGACATTTAAGAAAGGAATACTATGACCAAATCCTCTCCATCTTTTTGAAAAAAAGTTGAAGAGGGGAGCACACTACCCAACACATTTTATAATCTGCATTATCCTACTATCAAAACCAGATAAACACATTACAAGAATAGAAAATGATAAGCCAATATTTTTCAGTTTTTAATGGAAACCACTACAAAATCATTAGTGAAATGTTAGCATATCTAATCCACCAATGTATAAAAAGAATTATGTACCAAAACCAAGTAGGAATAATCCCAGGTATTCAAGGTTGGTTCAACATTTGAGAATCAGTTAACATTATCTACCTCACTAGCAAGATAAATAAGAAAAATCATATGATCATCTTGATGGATGCGGTATCAACATTTCATGAAATCCAGCAGTAATTCATGATAAAAATTCTCAGGAAATACCAATGGAGGGGATCTTTTTCAATTCATTTAATGAAATATACCAAAAAAAAAAACCTTAAAACAAGAATAAAACTTGTATTAACAAACTGGATAAACCAACCCTAAAATCAAGAACAAGACAGAGATGGTTTCTCGCACCACTTCATTCAGCATCTTACTGGAGATTTTAGCTAGTCCAAAGAACAACAAAGGGAAATAAGAAATCTACAATGTAGAAGGAATAAATAAAATGCCTTTGTTTGTCTAGGTATAACATTCCAAAGATTTAACAAAGATTTAAGTGCTTTAGATACCAGGAGAGCAATACCCAAGATAGGAGGTAAAAATACAAAAGTCAAGTAGTTTCCTTTATAAAAGCAAGAAAATTTGAATTTGGAATATGAAAATGAAATACCATGCCCAATCCATTAAAATCAAGAAAAGCTAAGAGATAGTTAGATGATTACCTAAGAAACATTACAAAATAAGTACAAGATTACTGTGTAAAACTTACAAAACTTTGGTGAAAGAAATAAAACACTAATTATAAAAATAAGTTTATTAACGATAAAGTGTACTATAATAATCAATATGAGTTAACAGTTTTAAAAACACTATGCACTGGCATTGAACCACCAAGAGGCAGATGATGGGAGCCAAATTTCTCAATGACAGAGAGTCACCCTGCCAATAAACAACTGGAGAAAGATAGAATAAACCATGTGGTGCTGGATTAAATTTAAATAAATCAGCATAAACTCAGTGTTTGTTTAATATAGACACAAACAAATAGATGTTATAGAAATGGTTATGGATATGTATACATGGATTAGAATATGTATTTACATGGATTAGAATGCATGGATATATTTCATAGTGCTACCTGCTAAGAGCAATGATAGCCAAATAACAATGAACAAGATTGGCTCTTGGATCTTGGTGTCCAGTGCTATTCTCTAATAAAAGGAACCCAGGCTCCTTAGAGCAATGCCTGATTCTAAGACATCAGAAGGAAATATACAAGACTGGAGAGTCCTATAGGGCCAGAAAGTAAGGAAGTACTCCAACAGGACAACGGGAAGTCCACAGGACATGGGAGCCTACTGAAACACTTTATTGGCAAGCCTCAAATAATTTGAGCAAGAAAATAAGTGGCATGTTGTTGAAACATAATTTATGGAATAATACTCATGAGTGTATACTCATTATAAGTCAGTGGGGGAGAGACAAATATCTAATTTGGAAGTGTAAACCAATGTTCCATTATGTGTGGTCACTTAAGAAGGCAGATACTGATTGATTTAGTCCACTTTTTCACTGCTATGATTAAAGGCATGACAAAAACAATTTGAGAAGAGGAAATGTTTTTTGAGGGACTCATGGTTTCAGAAGTCTCAGTCCATAGACAGCTGGCTTCATTTTTTGGCGCTCCAGGTGAGTTGGAACATCATGGAGGAAAGGTATAGTGGAGGAAATCAGGTGAGGACATGTCTACCAAGAAGAAGAGAGATACTCCACTAGCCAGATATATGCCCCAAAGGCACACCCCAATGCCCACCTCCTCCAGCAGCACACCACCTGCCTTCTGTTACCACTCAGTTAATCCCTATCAGGGGATTAATTCACCGATCACGTCAAAGCTCTCATAATCCCATCATTTCACCTCTTAATGCTTCTTGTATTGTCTCACATATGAGCTTTTGGGAAACATCTAATCTCTAAACCATAACAAAGTGTCTAAGAATTGCATAACAAAGAAGTCATAACATCTTTATGGAATTTTTTTAAGTTTTTTTAAAAGAGGTTGTAGAAAAACAAATTGAAAAGAAAGAAGAGACAAAGGAATATATAGCACAGCAATCCTCAATTTAAACTTATACACAAAATATTTAAAGGTCTTGTTAAAATGCAGATTCCAATGAAATGAGCCTGGTGCAGAGCCCGAGACTGCATTTCTAACAAGCTCCCAAGTGATGTGGACGCGGCTGGGTCCAAATCCACACTTTAAATAGCAAGAATAGAGGAAATGGTTAGAAACCTCAAAGTCAGTGGCTTCAAATGGTGCCCAAATAGCTGAGTTGAAATCTTTTCCATAATTCCTCTTCCTGTTTGGTTTGGGGTTATGGTTTCTCACAGGAGATATGATCTGGAAAGCAGCGTCAAGAACTAGCCATATTCGTGCTGAGAGGGTCACCTAAAGCCACACCTCATGCAGATGGCTGCCATACCTCATGTGGATGGCTGCAGATGCCCTGATTTTCCTGGTGGATGAGAGGTGACAGGTCTGCATCTTCTCACCACCTATCGGGTCTCTTCATTTGGTATCTCCAATCATGAACCAGGTCCGGGGGTGGTTATGTGCTGACAGATGCCTGTATCATGACCCACATGGTAAAAGCTGCTGGTGAGAAGGCAATGAGTGACCAAGGTGGGTTCCAGCTTGTCCACCTGGTTGCAAATTTCCCTTCCTTTGTGTTCCTCTCTTTTTCCTGACTGGAGGCTCAGTGTCAGAGGCAGGGTAAACATACTTGCACAGAATGCTCCCCACTCCCAGAGTCATGTAGGCTCTAAGCCCTATCTTAGTTATTTAGGGGATTGAATTTTCAGGTCGATTTCTCACTGACATACATTGGGGATGGTAGGAAGAAACATGATATGCTAATTTTGGGGAGGTTCTAATTATCGGGATGAGAACATGACTACTTATAAAAGACTCTTAATTAGAAAGCATAATATGAATACATAATAATGGCTATACTAACATTAGTATTTAGGACTCTTCGTTGTAGATAAAACTAATAGGTTGATACCATTTGAAAGAAGAGTTTGCTGACTTCCAACCACAAATCTTAACAAATAACATATTCTAGTATTTTAGGGAACCAAGAGAAATCAACAAAAATGGTCACGACTTCCACCATCGAGGAAACAAAGATGAGTGATTATGTAAAGGTAATTCATTAAAGGGGCAGCCAAGCAGCTAACAAGAATTTAAACCATACTCAGACTCACTATGAAGTAAGTTAAGATCCACAGTAACACTGAGATCGTCCCTAAAACCAGCTATGGGCAAAACCTTGTTAGTGGGTTTCTATTTGCTTGTTTTTCAGGACTGTAGAAAACGGTAGTTCATGGCACACAAGTGGAAGTACAAGTTGTTTTATTCCTTCGAGAGAGAAACCTGACTAGTACTTGAGGACATTAAGTGGCATGTACTGTGCTGCAGCAATCCTACTCTGAGGAGAAGGAGGAAGGGAAATGTGTTTGGTGTTGTAGAGAAAAAATAGTCTGATCAATTCAAATACCTGTTGTCTGAGGCTCAAGTGAAATAAAAAGAGAGAAAGAAGAAAGAGAGAGAGCTGTAGAAGATTTTAAAGACTTTTTCCAAGAAATCTGAAGGAAGAACCACAGAGTTTTTGTTTTGTTTTATTTAGTTTTTTTTGTTTTCATTATTTCTCAATGTTTTCCATGCATCTCACCCATCCCAAATCTACTCTGAAAAACATTTTGTGAATGAGCTTAATTGAGTCTTTCCACAGCAGTCAATTTAACTTCTTAAAAACAGCCACCCACTTTATTTTATGCTCACATTTAATAAAACAAATAATCATTCTGAAGCAGATGAATACTAAATGAAGGAATAGTTAAATAAATGCCAATAACAAGTACAACAAACATGGAAAGATTGGAAATGAGCACAACAATTTCTTGGTATGAACCTTAGTCCATTTTGTTGCTTTAATTAAATGCTAGAGACTGGGCCATTTATAAAGAATAGAGGTTTATTAGACTCATGGTTCTGGAGGCTGGGAAGTTCCAGAGAACGGTGCTGGCATCTGTTCACCATCTGGTGAGGGCCTACTTGCTGTAATACAACATGGTGGAGGGCACCACATGGAGTCACAGAGCCAAACTGGCTTCTATAACAGAGCCACTCTTTAGGCAACCCACTAATCCATTAACCCATAGGGCAGAGCCTAATCACCTAATCGCTTCTTAGAGGTGCCACCTGGTCTCCACTCAGTCACACACAATGGGATTAAATTTCAACATGAATTTCAGTGGGGACATTCAAACCAACGCAGTACTTACCCCCTCAGCTGCAACCAGCATCAGAGCAGGGGAATACATTAAGGGAACCCGCTCAGCAGTAGGCAGCAAGCCAGGCAGCTCTCCGTTTTCACAGGGGCAGGGTGGGCTGTCTGATGGTATTCTGAGAAGCAGGTGATACTGTATTAGAAATAAATAAAAGCAAGGCATCCTGGAGATTACTGCTGCAGATGAGGCTGAATTCAAAATTAAAAAAAAAAAAAAGAGAAAACTGACGAGCCTGGGCCGGCGCGGGGCCTTGTGGGAGGGCTTAAGGAAGTAAAATGGCGGACCTGGCGAACGAAGAAAAGCCTGCCATTGCTCCGCCCGTCTTTGTGTTTCAGAAGGATAAAGGACAAAAGAGGTCAGCTGGAGGCTCCAGTCCTGAAGCAGGAGAAGATTCTGACCGAGAAGATGGAAACTACTGCCTTCCTGTCAAGCGAGAAAGAACGTCCTCTTTAACCCAGTTCCCACCTTCACAGTCAGTGTCAAAACACAATGTTTTTATGCCATCAACCTTCTGCGAGTCCTCTGCAGGCAATTCTGACTCAGACCCAGAGGAAAAGAGCAGCGGGTTCCGGCTGAAGCCACCGACACTGATCCATGGCCAGGCGGCCAGTGCAGGTTTGCCAAGCCAGAAGCCCAAGGAACAGCAGCGCAGTGTTCTCCGCCCAGCTGTATTGCAAGCCCCACAGCCAAAAGCACTGTCGCAATCCATCCCTAGCAGTGGCACCAATGGAGTCAGCATCCCAGCAGACTGCATGGGGGCAGCAACATCATTATCACCAGAAAACCCTGCACGGAGAAGTCCCTCTGAATCTGCTGACGAGGCACATGCACTTGAGGAGAAAGAGCCCCAGAAAAATGAGTCTAGCAATACTTCTGAGGAGGAAAACTGTGAGAAGAAAGATCAAGTTGCACAGCAATCCTTTGTATTTGGGCAGAACTTGAGGGACAGAGTTAAGCTGGTGAATGAGAATACCGATGTAGCTGGCTTGGAGAGTGCCGGACAGCCCAGCTCAGACACGCCAGCTGCCACCAACTACTTTCTCCAGTATATCAGTTCCAGTTTAGAGAACACAGCCAACAGTGCCGACGCCTCCAGCAACAAGTTCGTCTTTGGCCAGAACATGAGCGAGCGTGTTTTGAGTTTCCCCAAGTTAAACGAGGTCAGCTCAGATGCCAGCAGGGAAAACGCAGTCTGGATCTGAGTCGTCTTCCCAGGAGGCCACCCCTGAGAAAGAGTCCCTGGTCGAGTCAGCGGCTGCCTACACCAAGGCCACAGCGCGGAAGTGTTTGTTGGAGAAAGTGGAAGTGATCACTGGGGAGGAGGCAGAAAGCAACGTGCTACAGACCCAGTGCAAGCTGTTTGTCTTTGACAAGACCTCACAGTCCTGGGTGGAGCGAGGCCGGGGGCTGCTCAGGCTCAACGACATGGCATCGACCGACGATGGGACACTGCAGTCCCGACTTGTGATGCGGACCCAGGGCAGCCTGAGGCTGATCCTCAACACCAAGCTGTGGGCCCAGATGCAGATGGACAAGGCCAGCGAGAAGAGCATCCGCATCACCGCCATGGATACTGAGGACCAGGGTGTGAAGGTCTTCCTGATCTCAGCCAGCTCCAAGGACACAGGCCAGCTGTACGCTGCCCTGCACCACCGCATCCTGGCCCTTCGCAGCCGTGTGGAGCAGGAACAAGAGGCCAAGATGCCCGCCCCTGAGCCTGGGGCCGCCCCATCCCATGAGGAGGACGACAGCGATGATGATGTGCTGGCTCCCTCGGGGGCTGCCGGGGCCGGCGCAGGTGAGGAAGGTGATGGGCAGACGCCTGGGAGCACATAGCAGCCAGCGCACAGGAGGCTGCTGCTTGGTCGTCTGTCTGCTGCCCGCCCCCTCCCCGCAGGCAGCGGCACCATGGGCGGAGCCACACCCACCGGGTTGACCACAGTCTGGATCTGCATCCGTTGGAAAGCAGACTCACTCGGGAGCTGCCTGGATGTGGTTTGGGACATGAGACCTCATTATATTGATGAGCAAAAAAAAAGAACGTTCCTCCCTGCCCCTCCTCTGAATGGCACATTAAGACTTGTCACAGCTTCTCACTGGGACTGGGAGACCTGGTTTCTTCACCCTGCGTGTTGCAGCCTCTGGGTGCAGCAAGGGCCTCTGGCCCCCCTGCCACCGCACCCTCCCTCCTGCATGGGTGGCACCTGCCTGGACCCAGCACAGGGCCTGGGTGCTCTGTGTGGCTCTTTGTCTCCCATATTCTGATTTGATGGGTTTATATTTTACAATTTTTTTTTTTAATTTCCAAAGGCTCTGTTTTCAGTTCTGGGATTGAGTTGCTCTCTTGCACTGAGCAGGCACAGCTCCTTGAGGGCTTGTTCTTGTGGTCCTGGCCTCTGAGCCGGGGTCAGTAGGCCCCCACTCTGCCCACCTGGGTTCCTGTAAGCTGAGTCACGGGGCGGTGGGGTGTCTGCTTCCATCTGGCCTAGGTCTGGAGATGCCTATCTAAAAAAAGGCCACGGAGCCTGGGAGGGGCCCCAGGGACCCCTAGTAGCCTCTTCCCCGTCCACATCATGTGATCCATCTGTCCTCGGGCACCTGGCGCCAGCCTGCTTCCTGCTGTGGGCCATTCCTTGCACAGCCCTGGACATCATACCCTCACAACGGGGTGGGACCTCTGGGAGAGGCAGCGGGGCCCTAGCTAGCCATGGGGACCAGGTACCAGACAGTACGCTGTCCCCATGCACACAGCATACAGGAGTAGGTGCCTGGGTACCACCCGTAGGGCAGCCCATAGAGGAGGTGAATCTTGTGCACAAGGCTCCTCAGGACTTTAGGGGAAATCCCCCAGCCCTGCCCCCCCCAGCGCCCCGGGGGTGAAGAGGAGGCCTCGATTTGCAGCTGTGCCACCCACACCTCCAGGGGCAGCCAGAAGCCCCAGGGCCAGGGTGGCTCCATGGGTCTGCACTGCCCAGCCCCCTGCAAGCCTGAGCCAGGGGAGACACCAGAGGCCTGCCCAGGAGATCCGGTCACACTTCTCTGCTTTACGCCTTAGCCAACTAGTGACAAGGAAAACCAGACAATGCCCATGTGTTTTGGAACATTTATGTAAGATTGTCATATGAAATGTATTTGGGAACTACATTAAAACTTTTAACTAAAAAAAAAAAAATTAAAAAAAAGTGAGCTGATTTAAAGACAAAATAATCACATAGATAAAAGTCGACATGGTAAATGTAATGGCTAACTTTCAGGGTCCAGCGGGAACTACCCATCATGGACTTAACATCATTTCTGAACTCGTCTGTGGGAATGTGTATCTGTTGGCAGTGCTGGAATTGAACCCAGGGCCTCATGCATGCCGGGCAAGTGCTCCACCACTGAGCTGCATCCAGAGCCCTGTGAGAGCATTGCTGAATGAAGCTAGCATCTGAGTCACAGTCTCAGTCTCGGTAAAGCCAGTGCCCTGCTGCTCCCAGCATGGGGAGGCATCATTCAGTCTCGATAAAACAAAAGGAGAAAACATGCATTCTCCCTTTTTCTTTGGCCTGACCACATAGTTTGAGACCTTCATCTTCAGTCCTCAGACTAAGATCATACCAGGTTGGCTCTCCTGTTTCCAGGTCTCCAGAATAGAATTCCATCACTGGCTGGAGCCTCCAGCTTGCAGAGAGCAGATTGTGGGGCTTCTCGGCGTCCATAATATCGTGAGCCAACTCCTTATATTCAGTCGATGGAGAAGATAGATTACATGGCCCCTGCAGAAGAGGGGAGAGGTAAAACTCCGAGTCCCTGAATGCCTGTTTTCTGTTCCCCCAAATTCTAGCCAGGTTCAGGGAACGATGAGAGGAATCCTGGGCCAGAAAGTTCAGATACATTTTATCTTGAAGGGCCCTGGCTTTCTCCTAAGCACACAGGGAACTAGGACAGGTTACTAGGACAGGTTAGTCTTATTTGTAGAAAGCTACTTTATTGTGTCTACACCAGGAGAGATGTTCCTTGGGATTCAGGCAAACAAAGCAAACTAATACTCGATGATGTCACTGCTTCTTGCTTCTGCAGACTAACATATAAAACTTCTCTCTAAATGGGGAGGGGCAGGGAACTCAGGGCACTGTGGAAGCACATGGGTCACCTGTCTAGCTGGCCGCCACTGGACTAAACGCCATGAGGGAGAGGAAGCCCTGCCTGACAATATACCTTGAGGGACAGAAGTGCTACTTGTCATCTTGTTGCCACTGAACTCTTCTTGGAGCAGTCACTGATCTCTTGAAGCTTTTCCCAATAAACCATGTGTCTCCTATGCTGTCTCTGGGTACTTTCTTTGGCCATTCTGCAACCTACACTACTGGGTTATGTACAATATATATATATAGATAGATAGATAGATAGATAGATAGATAGATAGATAGATAGATACGGATATAGATATATATAGATAGATAGATATAAAGAAGAGATATTAGATCTATTGCTTTTCTTTGTTCTTTCTGAAGAACCATAACTGATACACTAAATTACTATAAAAAATCTCATCAAAATGTTAAGTATTTATTTATTCTCTATGAGTTTGAACCCTTGGATTTGATCTTATAGATCAAAAACAGTCAAAAAGCAGCAATTTCATGTAGTTCAACCAGGCACCGTAGTGTTTTCATCTTGGTATCAATCATCTGGTACAAATAGAATATTAATGATTTAGAAGTACAAGCAGGATTTGAAGACACAAAGTCCTAGAGAAATGGAAAGGGACATATTTAGTTAGGTGAGTTGTGGCACATTGCATAAGGTATCAAATTTTTAAAAATATTTTTAGTTTTCTTTAGTCCATAAATAAACTTTCCGTGTTCATGAAATATCGTGTTTATATGCAAGGTACATTGTGTTTCAAAAATTATGTGTCACAACTTCTCCTACATAAATTTGATGGAGTCATTTTAACTGTCTTCTGACGGGAGAATTTCAGAGAAGGCCGAGATCATCAGCAATTATTCCAAATAATCTGTTTGCTTTGCTGATATTTTTGTTTTGTTTTGTTTCGTTTAGTTAGTGTGAAATTTGTTTTACTTTTCTGTTAGCATCATGAGCTATATAATTCTACCTAATTTCCATCTTCCATTTTTGGATAATTTTTTTTAGAGCTTTATAGTTATTCATACTTGGTGGGTTCATCCATCCATGGAAATCGGTTGAAGTTCACGTTCCCCCTTTCCCTCCCCCTGCCCCCTTCTCTTTCCTCTACCATACCAGACCACCTTTCAATGGTCTATTAATTTGTATTTGTTGGGTAATGTTTTAAACTGGGGATGAACTTTCTTGATTTAATATGGGAGTATTTTGTATTTCAGTTATGACTTCTTCCCTGGGAACTCATGCAAATGTTCATACAGCCTTCTCCAGGTCTTTATTTATTTATTTGCAGTTACTGGTAAAGGCTTTACCACTGAGCCACATCCCCATCCTTCAACCTTCCGTTTTTTTTTTAACTTGCCTTTATCCATTTTTCTGTAGGAATCTCTCCGATCTTCCCTCTGTGTTCCAAATGCGTCCTCTCTTCATCCCAGGGCTGTTAGAGACTTTCATCTAGCCTTTGGAGGTTCCTAGTGGTCCTTTCCCCATGTCTCCCTTTCATCTCATCTAGTTTGTTAACTCACAGATTTCAGGTTTCTGCTTCTGTTGACAGAGGCCCTGGCTTTTCTTGTATCCTGTTGAAGATACTAATAGCATTCACTTCTATAGCATTATTAACATAATTGTTTTCTTCTGGTTTCCATATTAAACTATTTCCTTTGGTCTTTCCATTATCGGAGTCTTCAGCACGATGCTTTGCTTATTTTCTTACCTAACAACATTTTATTTATTTATTTATTTATTTATTCATTCATTCATTCATTCATTCATTCATTCATTCATTCCAATCAGTTACACATGACAGCAGAATGCTCTTAGACTCATGTACACAAATGGAGCAGAAGTTTCCACTTCTCTGGTTGTGCCTTAAGTAGAGTCCCACCATTCTTGCAATCGTACATGTACCTAGGGTAATGATGTCCGTCTCATTTCCACCGTCTTCCACCAACTATTTTACAACCTCTTTGTAGGCCCCCAGTGAGCTCTTTTGTCTACCAGCCTTGAATGAATTAACTTCTATCCATGCACAGTCCCCAGATCTGGTTAGTGGATTGTTCCTGTCTCAATTCTCATATTCTTCTGGATTCTCCTTCTCTGATCGCTCTAGGGACAGCAGGGGGATTTTAGAAACACTGGCTGAGATCAGAACATCAAAAAGCCTTCTGTTTTGCATAGGGTCCTTCTCATCTCCTAACCCACAGCCTTGCTCACACTGGGATTAGAATAAGGAAATTATTTCATAACTCCCAGAACATTATACATTGCTTTCAAAAACCTTCCTCCACTCTTTTTCACCTTTCCTTCCCCCCCCTTTTTTTTGTATAAAAAATATGCATCCCTAGATTTAAACTCTCCGTGTTAGTGCCCCATGGTGACCCAACCACTCCATTGCTATCACTGAAGTATGGTTTTCATTTCTTTTTTTTTAATTTTTTTTTAATTTGGCACTGGGGGTTGAACCCAGGGGTACTTTAGCCCTGAGCTACAGTCCCAACTTTTAAAAAAAAATTTTTTTTTAATTTGGGACAGGGTTTCACTAAGTTACTTAGAGCCTTTCTAATTTGAACTTGCAATCCTCCTGCCTCAACCTCCCAAGTAGCAAGGATTAGAGGTGTGTGCCACCATGCCTGGCTTATTCTCTTTTACCACTAGAAAGTTACTGAGGGGATTAGAAATGACCACAGGCCTCTTGACAAGAAAATCAACACACACTGTGGGAAGACATCTGACTATGGTATTGATAAAGACTCAGACTTTCTGAGGAAGAGCCCCGCGAGAGCCCTGTAGGCCTCCTTTCCCACTCCCAGATGGGCAGGCCGGCTCTGGTGCAGGATGCTTAGCCTGAGTGGCTGAGCAAGTAATGTTTTTGGAAGGAGTTATCCCACATGCTTTGCCGTGATTGGAATATCACCCAGATACTGGCAACAGAATTGTACACTGTCTTTTTACATCTAGTTGTGGGTTTGGAGATGCTGTATGAGCCAAAGTCATTGTAAAGATTTTCACTTCTTTTGATTTAACTCATGCAAATTTTATTATAAACTGCAAACTCCCTACTTTTATCCTTTTTAACTTTATAACGTTTAAAACTCTAATATTCCCCACATCATCTCTGCCTTCATTTTAGTCTTTCCTCTTAAATACCCTTTCCTTTCTGCTAATTCTGGAACTGATCTTTCTTTTAATCCCATGCCTTGTCACATCACATCCGAGGTCTTCCTAATTCAGTTGTAATTTGGTTTTGCCTGTTTCCACCTAATAAAACATTCAGAGTTTTCCCCTCTTCTGCTGGCCTTTTCCTTTCCAGTTTCACATCGTGGCAAATTAATTACACAATCCATACTGAATATTGAATAGTGCTGCCTGTGCCTCCGCAGCAGGTAGTGGCAGCTTGGGATGTTATGCTTCCTACCCCATCCACTCAGTCACATCTTCAGCCCTTCCAATTAATTATTTAGAAGACTCCATATCTTTTCTCGCTGGGAGAACCAAGTTGGAGCAAAAATGGTGTCAGTGCTTTGGAATACTCATGTGACATAAATCACTATTTATTTGGGGCCACTGGTCATTTATGAACCTGTTCATCTATTCTATCTGTGCTGACTTTGAAAGAGCCATCATGATTTTTTTCCCAGTTTTCATGATAAGATCACATCATGAAAATCCTTTTTCACTTACACTTATATTTTGAACTTTAGTCTACATATAAAGAGGCACAGAAAAGTCTAAAATATGAGTAAGAAAGATTAAAAAAATAAAAAGACAATGTCTTGTGAATTTTTAAGATAGCCACTAGCCACCCCTCTCATGCTAGAAGTTTGGTTATGTTCCTCTCTTAGAGGTACTCCTGCTGTTCTTTACTTCTTGACAAATTACGAGTTGTCATCCTATTGTAAATAACAGTTGAGGGAATATTTAATGAAAAATCTCATGGGCCGAGCAAAGCATCACATTATTAATTTGTCAGAAATGCTATTACTTAGACAACCAATCTAAAATTTGTAGCTTTTATTTCACAGTATTAGAGCGACTCACACCGAGAAGCACTGAGCAATATCAGAAAAGGTACTGGGAAAACTCCACCAAAGTAAATTTTTTTGTATGACCAATAATATTTCAATTTATTTTTTTTGATAATAAGAAAGCAGTAAAGATTGAAAAAGCAAAAAATACTTTTGAAAGGAATTTTCAGTTAGAAATCCAAATCTCTCATTCATGTTTCTGATTTTAGTTCATTCAGTCATATAAAACTGTGGTACTTAACCTGCAAAAAAAAAAAAATAGCAAAGAGATTTCAGTATGGTTCTGGTTATCCCACTTCCATAAAATCAAATATGTCTATACAACCAGAGATATGAAAAATTGTGCTCTAGATGTGTAATATGATTTATAATGTCTTCTGCTGTCATATATAACAAATTAGAATAAAAAATCAAATATGTTTATTTTCTATAAAGTGTATTTTTAGGCAAAAAAAGAAAAAAAAATGCTTAAACTTAACAGAAAGATATGACTAGATAGGAATTAAATTTGCCAAAAAAGAATGATCTAGGATTTTTAATATATCAAGTGGTGCTTGCATTTCAAAACATCTTGTTTACTATAAACATAAACATTTTCAATTAAAATTAAATAAATACATTTAAAATTTAAAAAATTAACAAGTATATTTCTTAATTTCAATAAAAATTACTTTCTTTCTTTATGTTCATCAAACATTTATGGGTGCTTCTGCTAGATGTTCTTTTGCATCAAGGCATACATCCAGGAAGCCACGAACCTGACCCTTTCCAATAAATGAACTGACTCTTTTCCATGAGAGCTCAGTAAGAAAGGCAAAGGGAAGAGTAAAATAGAACTTCTCAGCTCTTCTCAGGATACCAAAACACCCGTGGCATACAGAGTCAGGAAGACATAAAGCCATGAGAATTATCAGTCTTGCCTTATATTGTATTCAATATTTATAACACACCATCAGAGTGTAAAGATTCCTATGGATATTTAATCTTTGCTTTTTATGGACTGGGATAAATATATATTCTCTTATAAAAAGGCAGTTGGAAACAACATCTACATCTTGATTGTGACAGCATGACATGCATTGGGAGAAGTTTTCTGTACTTTGTTTACGACTTGCTTGTGACTCATAAACTATTTCAAACAAACATAAAATCTACTCAAAAGTATAATCATGTACCTCTCCATGATGTTTTGGGCAAGGACGGACCACACATGTGATGGTGGTTCTACAAGATCTTATCTCCTGGAGATATCATAGCCATCTTGCTAGTGTCTGTACACTCTCTGACATTTATAAGATGACATGGACTAATGGTGCATTTCTAGATGTCATGGCCTTCCTTAAGCAGAGCATGATTGTGCTAGTAACTTTCCTCATAAGCCTTTCAATATGTGACCATTTGTAATTTTAATAGTGACGATTAACTATCTCAAGGTAGGTAAACTAGAGTCAAAGTAGATCCTCTCAAAAAAGTTTGGAAAAGGGCAGTCTAGTTTTACATGGATTAAACAAACAGAATTACATTGAACATTAGTAATTCAGAAAGCAGGATAACCTGTCTTTTACTTTTTTTTAATTTTATATTTTTAGACTATAAAAACTTCCTCTTTAATCAAGGTTTTTAACATTGAACAGATTTCTCAAATAAAATGGAAAATTTTCAATACATTGAAACATAAATCCATAAGTCACCATACATACAACACCCAGCAGGAAAAAACTAAAACGGCAAGTTCACACAATCCCTGTAACAGCCGTGGTCTGATTCTTAGATGCTCCCTCCATCTGCCAAGTGTGTTCTGCTGGATACAGAGCACACTGTGGCTTCTGGGGACCAACCCAGCTAAGGCTGTGGTCCACAGAGCACTCATCTGGCAGGGCAGCAGTGGCTCTATTCCACAAGCAAAGTAGTTACCAGCACATTCAAACAGTGGATTGAATATCCTTTAAATATCAAAGTGGAAAACAAGAAGGCAACATAATCACATTATCAGAAAGATGTCAGAAAGTAAGGACAGCTGGGTAAAGCTCAAGGCTGCAAAGTGGCTCGCCAGCTTCATTTCTTTGGCTTCTTGGGTAGTGGCCGAGGGAACAGCAAGATGTGAGGTTCTGGTTCATGGATCATATAATGAACCCATCCCTGACTCTGCAGAACTCCAAGATTCCTCCATTCAGATTCAGACATCAAATGGGTTTTAGGGACCAGTTTGGCTATGTCCTTGGGCAACATGACATGCAGGTACTCGAATTCCTGGTCGCCGTATTTGTCCGAATAGTAAATTTGTTTGTGCGACTTGATCGCTCTGCCTGTGGGCCTCCAACACGGCGCCGCCAACCTCTAAACAACTCCCAGCAGCACGCGCCACCTGTCTTTTACTTTAATGTTTAATTAAAAACTACCATTTCAAAACTAATGATCTTTACATGAAATTCTACAAAGTTAAAAGGGAGAACTGTCAAACAATACATAAAACACATATTGTAAGATACCTTTTTTTATATTGTATCTAATACTTTATAATATCCTTTTCACGTGAGAGAAGAGAAAAAGAAATTAAAAATTATATGGCTGGAGCAAAAAAAAAAACAGTAATAATAATGGCACCTTCTCTTATCATTTTTTTCCTTTTTATTGTTCAATGTGGACTTTTACTCTACATCCTCTCTGAAGAAAAGCTAAGTTAAAGTGAAGTAAGCTTTGACTGTTTTCTATTCTTTCTGAGGTTGTTCTGCATTTTGTAACTTTGTAGCAATTATAAACACCAGTACCACTTTGACAAAATACCCCCAAATAAGGATTTTACTTGAAGAAGGACAGTTTTATGCCGGATGAGGGATCACTGTTTTTTTTTTTTTAATATGGAAATTGAACCCTGAGAAGCTTTGACACTGAGTTACACCCCCAGTTTTTATTTTTTATTTTGAGACAGGGCCTCACTAAGTTGCTGAGGGCCTAAGTTACTGAGGCTGGCCTCAAACTTGCAACCCTCCAGCCTCAGTCTCCTGTGTCATGGGGATCACAGGTGTGCATGACCACACCCAGCAAACGGCCCCTTTTAATTGAGATGCTTACTATCGTGTCCTATAGTGAAAGAAACTCACCCCCCCACACACACACACACACAAAATAAGTCAAAACACTGTGGCTGTATTTGCTTCTATATTTAATAAATTGGTTTACTCTTTTTCCTTTTAGAAACTTTACATCTAAGTTTATCATAGGTCAAATGAAATGTTCACTCTGGACTTTTACTAAAAATATTTTTTACATAAAAAGTTTAAACACGTATAAACAAAGGTCTATAATGTAATGTCAATAAGTTATTCAAAAAATATTTTGATAAAAAAACTTTTACTCCAAATCAATAATTCATCAAAATGGATCAGATGGAGCAATTGTGTATGTATATCCTCCAAGAAGAGTAGAAACATAAACTTCTTAACCCTTTAATATAAAGAGGCTAAGTAGGAAAAATAAGGGGCTGGGGATGTGGCTCAAGCGGTAGCACGCTCGCCTGGCATGTGTGCGGCCCGGGTTCGATCCTCAGCACCACATACAAACAAAGATGTTGTGTCCACCAAAAACTAAAAAATAAATATTAAAAAATTCTCTCTCTCTCTCTCTCTCTCTCTCTCTCTCTCTCTCTCTCTCTCTCTCTTTCTTAAAAAAAAGGAAAAATAAAATAAAGATAATGGAAGACCTTCTCTTTAAGCTCTGACCACTGAAGACCTTGATGGTCATCACTTCTATTCTTACAGCAAAAAAGGCTGAGACAATTGAAGAGCGACTATCTTTCTAGGATCCTTCAGAGAACTCTGAGCAAACTGCCACCCCAAATTTGTACACACAGCCAAATGCAGAGAGCTCCAACTCAGACTTGGCTTTCTTAAATGGAGGCCACTGGAGCCATAAACGGGGGGTGGGGGGGTGGGGGGGGTGGGGTGCACATGAATCAAGGCTTTGACAAATGGCGGAAGGCTTCACTCCTGAGAGTGCAGAAGCCCACGGTGGTAGTCCCAGGGCCTCCTCGGATTCCCCAGCTCACTCTCCCAAAGGGGAGACAAACTTGATCAGAGACTCGTCCTATTAGGGAGCAAAAGAAATTTCTCCCACTCACCTCCCTCTGGTCTTCCTGCCTCATGATACAGGGAGAAAAACAGCCAAGAAATAGATTTGAAGGTCATGGTTCTGGGACACAAGCCCTTCAAAGACTGAGATAGACCCCTAAGACTTGGAACACTGTCCCCTGCATCCTGCCACCATAAATAAATGCAGACGATCCAGACTTTTGATGATTCAAAGTTTTTTTTTATCTTTAAGATAGTACAGGAATGATCCACAACCAGGGAAAAGCCATACTTTGGGTTTTGAAATTAAATCTTTTCCCAGGCTAGCCATATGCTGTGTGATCCTCTCTGGTGATGTGAGGCTGTGAACCTCAGCTCCCAGTCAGCCATGCAAGCATGAGAGATGGCCTGGCTATGGGAAGCCTCATTACTCAGTGCGACATTCAGCAGGTTAAGTGTTGGAGAGGCCTTTTCAACTTACATTTTCAATTAACCATGGGTTCATTGCAAGTTGAGGAACATCTATAGAACACTACTATAATGACAGTGGGCCTAAGACATTCTAAGACCCAAACAGTCTGAAAAAGATTATCGCTATATTAATTGCAGACATATATATATTCACAGAACCAGGAATATAATCAGTGAGAATGAGGGCTATTACACAGTAATGCATGAATCAATTCTCTAAGAGAGCATAACAATCTTAACACTGTATGCACCTTACAATAGTGCATCCAAAAAGGTGAGGACCAAACTGATAGAATTAATAGGAGAAATAGACAAATCAATTATTAATACTTCTGCACATCTTTTCCAGTAATTGATAGATCAGGCAGGCAGATAATCAGTAAGACCAGAGTTGACCTAAACAGTATCATCAATCATTTTAACCTAGATGATTGACATTTGTAGAGTTCTCCATTCAAGGACAGAAGAATTCACCTTCTTCTCAGTCTCATGTGAAAGGGTCACCAGGATAGATCCCATTCTGAACCCTAAACAATTTAAAGTAATAGAAGTCCTACAAATTGTGTTCTTGAATCATACTGGAATTAAATTATAAATCAATTAGAAAGATGATAGAAATATATTCAAATATTTGGAAATTATACAACATACAAGAAATTTCTATATTGGCAAAATAATTAGCTTCAAAACAAACCAATACTTTCAGTAAAATTGTAGTGGAAATATTCACATCAAAATTTGTGGAATGCAACCAAAAGTAGTATCTATAGGAAAATTTCAATGATTCAATAAATATTTTAGAAATTCAAGAAGGTTTAACATAAATATCTTAAATTCCTACCTTAAGAAACTAGAGGGAAAAAAAGAGCAAATTAAATTATATTAGTAAAAAAAACTATAATAAAGTGACATTAAATTCAGGAAAAATTAGAGAAGATAAAATCAAAAGCTAATATCATTCAAACATTAATAATATAAAAAATAGTGTTGATAAACCTCTGTACAGGTGAGAAAGAGAGTTGGAAAAATGGCCTACATGAGAAATAAAGGTGATTGAAAAAATGGCTGATATCAGAAATAAAGTGATGTTTGTTGTTGATCTCATTGACTAAAAAGATAATAAAGGAATATTATGAAGAATTACATGCCCATAAATTTTATAATTCACAGACAATTGTCCAGCTTTTTGAAAGATATAATCTACCAAAACTCACACCAAGAGAACCAGTCATATGAATAGCCTGACATCTATTGCAGTAATCCAATCAATAATCAATAACTTCGAAAAAATATGGAAGAGGCCAATATCTTAAGGTAAATTCTTTCAAATATTTAAGAAAGTAATGCCATTATTACTCTAAAATATATTTCAGTAAATAGAAACATAGGAAGCATTAACTCTTTGAAGCCAGCATGAACTTAATACCAAAACCAGAAAAAGACATTCAAGAAAGGAAAACTACAGACCAACATATCTCAAGAGCAGAGATGTAAAAATCCTTAACAAAATTAAGAACAAATCTAATCTAATAATATATTTTAAATTATTTCACATCATATCCCCAGGGAATATATTTCAAATATGCAAGGCTGGTTCAACCTTTAAAACTCAACTGTCTAATAAAAATAAATTACATGAGCATTTCAATAGAAACAGAAAAATCCTTTGACTAAATCCACCACCACTCCATGATAGTTCTCAGCAAACAGGAATATAAATGAACTTCCACAAATTGGCATTTTAAAACCTACAGCTAGCATCATAACTAATGATAAGAGACTAGATGCTTTGCCATTAAGATCAGGAACAAAGCAATCTTTTCAATGTTTTAAAATTAATTAATTTATTTATTCTAATTAGGTATATATGACAGTAGAATACATTTTGATTCATTGTACACAATTCCTGCACCACTTTTCATTTCTCTGGTTGTTCACAATGTCGCGTTGCACCATATGTGCAGTCATACATGTACCTAAGGTAATGATGTCCATCTCTTTCCACCATCTTTCCTAAAGATATCTTCCCTTCTCATTCCTATTCAGGATTGTGCCTGAATTCCTAGCTAGTGCGGTAGACAAAAAGCAAAAAAGAAAAAGAAATAACAAATATTCAGAATGAGAAATAAGAAATTAAATTCCTTTTGATTGCAGATGACATTATTGTGCATATAATCCTAAGAAATTAACATAAAACAATTGGAGAAAATAGACAAATCTGCAAAAAAAATTGTAACACTGAAAGTATAACATAAATATCTATGAGTCCATACTGGCATATATGAATATGTGAATGAATAGCTCTCCTATGAAGAATTCCAAATAATTTCTTAAGATACATGGATATTACACCCTCAAGTTGGTAGAATGCAACAACCTACTTCTTAAGTAAGTTGTACATAGTGACTTCCTTCAAAGAGTAGAATTCAGAAAGAGGAAAAAGAGCAACTTAACATTGGCAAAAACAGACGAACACTACCTCAGCCAGGTGCAAGGTCAACCTCAACATTGACACCTTAATTTAAAAATAAAATAGCATGCTAATATGAAACTCTAATAATAGGGGAAACTAGGTGGGCTGGGGATGTGGCTCAAGCAGTAGTGTGCTCGTCTGGCATGCGCGCAGCACTGGGTTTGATCCTCAGCACCACATAAAAATAAAATAAAGATGTTGTGTCCACAGAAAAACTAAAAAATAAGTGTTAAAAAATTCTCTCTCTCTCTCTCTCTCTCTCTCTCTCTCAAAAAAAAAATAATAATAAGGGAAGCTAGGTGTGGAGTATATGGGAATCTTTCCATACCAATACATTGTACTAATATTCCCAATATAAACATCTAAAATCTTCTAAAATTACACACATATTTCTGGAAAGAAATGATGAATAGTACTGTTTAGAAAAATATGTTCTTCCTCCAGTCTGATTTGGAATATACTCTCATTTGGCATTAGTAAATAATAGCTGCCCTACAATAGTAAGTGGCTGAGTGACATTTTCAAATTCATATACCTTGCAATTCTCTGAAGACCTTGAAGACTTCATGATCTGTGTTCATAGTCAATAACTAAGTGTCCCTTAACTAATTCAATGACCCAAAGCATATTTATTGGAAACTTAGTATGTGAAAGGCACTTTGGTGACACTATAAAAATTGAAAGATATTTACATAGATTTTTTTTCTCAATGTATCTTTTTAAACCAACATTTAAAAAAAATAGTACCCCTCAATGCCTTTGTTTTCCCCAAAAGTGTGGATGAGATTTTTGTCTACCCAAATGCTATTTACTATCAGGGAAATCCTGGCCCTTCATTGTAATAAAAATCCCAGCCTTAGTCATATGATGCATAATCACCTCCCTCCCGCACCTTCTCCCTCCCTTCCTTCCTTCCTGTTTCTCATCCTTCCTTTCTTCCTTTTTTTCTCTTTCTTCCCGCCCCCACATCCCCACCCCCCACCCCACCCCGCAAGGAAGCCAAGGTCAAAGGATAAAAGAAAAGAAAGAAGAGAAAACTGGATTTCAATGCTAATGGAATTTTCACTCACCCACTCATGCCCCAGTTAGAGTTCTTCCATGTGAAAGTAATTATAATGTAATTAGGGGAAAGTCCAGTAGGGACTTTTGTCCTGAAGACAATATATTACTTTTGATGTTTATCCTGATATGTTACATTCCTATTCTATCATAAGCCTTAAAAGCAAAGCAAAACAAAACAAAACTTTAGCAAAAGCAGTTTTTATCTTTTAATGTATTTTTTTAAAAAAATATTCAGCTTACAACAAAACACTGGTGACATTTTTCAGTTAAAATGTGGCACTATGACAAAGTAAAGTCTACATCTGCTGATATTTTAGAATGAAAGAAAATCTGCAACTTTTTTGAGTCTCTGCATAGTTTTACAGGTCTGATGTTTTAAGTAATCTAATTGTGTGTGTTGTGTTTACACATTTTTCATCTCCGTTAAGGAGAAACTATGGAAAGCTCTGGAAATATTGTCAAATTTATTTATGGCTCCTATGAAGGACCTGTGCCAGTCCTGACATGTCACCATTCCTGTCGCTGTAAAAGCTCCATTGAGATCCTTCTCTTGTTAACCACTGTTCTGTGAATAAGTTTAGAAATAACCCAGTTTAACACAAGTCAGAGGTCTAATCCAGGACAAAAAAAACCTTCTGAAGCCAAAATAAAAGTTTTTGGTTTGAGCCATAATGACTGACAGGAAATTCAAGTCAACACATCTTAAGTAAGGAAGAAGAGCTGTGTTGAGCATTTTGGACTATTTCCTCAGGTAATGAAGACAGAAGATGAACTCTTGTCCTTGTCCCTCAGCTTTCAGCCCTTCTTGATGTTTATTTTCCTTACAATCTCAAAATAGTGTCAACATTGCAGAGGACTAAGTGACTGGCAGGGAAAAGGTGTAGACCTATTCTGTTCATTTAACACAACTTGAAACTTCTGTGAAGATGCTTCGTACACAGAAGGAGGGGACTGTTGGGTGAAAATCCATTCTAGGAAGTGTACTTTCTATTACATGTGACATTCCCACTGGGTAAATAATCAAAAGACCCATCACCTTGGGTGGATCACTGTGATTTCCACCACCTCAGGCCTTGGTGTTCAAGATGATACCTCCACTTAATTTTCATCATACATAAAATGATCAATTTCAAGCCACAATGTTTATATCCCAAAATAAGTTTGGCACCAGCAACCTGGGATAGAGGATTTTTGTGGCAGTAAGTGAACCAAATCGTTGCATGCGGTTGAGTGCCTGATGCAAAAACACTCAAGAGATGTGAGTTTTAATGATCATCATGAGGTACAGGACATGCCCATGGAGGACAAGAGGAATTAATGTATTATGTGATTCTACTTAATGACCAAATGTGTGACAGTTTGTGTTTTTAAAATCTTCAGAAAAAGTTCTAAAAGGGTCAGAAACTTAATTCCAAGTGCAAGCTAATAATCACATCGCCCTGTTGCTTATATTCAAACCCAACTTGGTACTTGCAGCATAAGAGGAAAAAGAAGTCTATGTTTTAAAGTGTTCTTTAAAGTTGTAAGAATGAAACTTGTCATAAATTAATTCCAGAATTTAAGGTTAGAATAAATTTCATAGGATCATAACTTTGCATCTTTTTATTATTAATAAGATCATGGGACTCTTTCAACCCACCCTGCATTCAGCTTGATCATTTTCTCATCTGTGGCACATGTCTCTCCATATTTTGATGGAGTGGCTTTTCAGAAATCATTTGTAATTTCCCACAAATTAATGCATTTTATGAAAATAAATGACACAGCGATTCTTTGAAAATTCCAAGGCCACAAATGGTTTCCCTTTAATCTTTTGTTTCCAATCACTGGGTGATCAAAGATGTTTTATTTAAAACGGGTCATTTAATACATTGAACAACGAGGTGCAAGTTAGATTGTCTGTGGCAGTGACTTATGTTTATATTTAAAAGAATTAAATAAATGCACCAATGAATATAATGTAAAGCTTTTGTACTTTAGTCTTTCTTAGCAACTCCTACCACCTCATGGAATTTTCCTTGCTTCTTTTTTTTATAAATACAAAAGGAAGGGAAATGAATATCTAAGGAAAGATCTTTGGGCTTTCTAAGGTCTACATCCTATTTCTGAAGAAAATGCTGCTGCTCTTCTCTTTCCCAGCTCTTCTCCCTTAACTTTCCTCTGCTCCTTTACATTTTCCTCTTCTCCATGGGTCTAACTATTCCCAATTCCAAACCTTGGAATATCAGGAAGAGAGTGAGAGTCTGATCATGACCACTCAATGGGTGTCAGTGAGTCAGTCAATTGAGGGAGGGGTTTTTGAACTGCTTCATAGTGACAGAGACCAAACTTCCCAATAGCTGATATTCATTGTCCAGGAAAAAAATACAAATATAATTTACAAATAACATAGAGGTGAACTTCTGTATCTGCAGCCTACCAACCTCAGATTGAAAACACACCAAAAAAAATTGGATCTGTATTAAAGATGTATAGATCTCTAGTTCTTGTTCTTATTTCCAAAATAACATACAACAACTATCCATCTAGCATTTGAATTGTATTAGGTATGATAATTAACCTAGAGTTTCCTTAAATGTATGGGAGAATTGTGTAAGTTTTGTGCAAATATTACACCTTTTTATACACCAGTTTGAGCATCCTTGGATTTTGGTATCCATGTCCTGGAGTCAATCTTCCTCAGACATCAAATGATCAGTGTACACACACACACACACACACACACACACACACACACACACACACACACATACACACACATTTTACTTTCATCTTGCATAGGCTTTCTTTTTAAACATATCACTAAGCAATGGTTTACTGTTGCTTTTATCTTTGAATATTTTTTTCAAAATCTATTTGAAATGTAAAATGATAATAATAAAAATAACAATATGTATAGTCTATTGATGTCAGTCTGAGAAAAATAACCAAAATTTTAGAAACATGCCACAAAGTTCAGAGAGTTCCTGAGAAATAATCGTCCAAGAATAAATATCTCTGACTCAAAAAAAAAAAACTGTAGGTGGCAAAAGAAGACCATTTTTTTTCTTAAATTAAACATTCCTTATTTTGAGAGTCATGCAACAGATGTTTGCATTCTTGTTTTTAGTCTGCTTCCAACACCAGAACATCATCAAAGTCTAGAGCGACTTCGCAAGACTACTCTTTGGTTTTTTTTTATAGGATAGTTCCATTCCAAAATGTCCTCAGGCATCAGGAAAACAGAATAGATTGGAATGTTCTGGCACTGCCTTATTCTTCAATTCTGGTCATACTCATATTCAATTTCTTTTCTTTGGGTTTAATTTAGCCTGGTGTGCGTTCAAATGCTTCTCTGTGCTTTCTCACAGACACATAAGTAGCCACAGATATGCTAAACTAATACTGATCATTTATCTATAAAATATACTGACAGGATTCCCAGTATAAGAACACAGAGTCTACATCCAAAAAGAAAAATCCACAGTTTCAAAGGTGCCCAAACATCAACCCCTCTAATAAAATAACCCATTTCTGGAGAAAAAGAAAAATTCTAAAAATAATCCTCTATTTTGAATTAAGATGACAATTATTATGTTCCCAATGAGCTGCTGAGCACTTCATTAAATATTCAGTATTACTTGGATACATTGTTCGAAAGTACTTCTTCTAAAATTGTGTACTCTCTCAGTAAATCCATTGTTAACTTGCTATAAATAAATTAATGAGATTTTATTGTATATCCACCTGTGGTCTCTATGATGATATTGGAGTTAACACATACCAGGAATGAAATGGTTAAGTGCCACCGGAAACTAAAATAATAACTAACACCAGGTGGGAAATACAGCATGATCAAATTGCTTGAGTCATATAATCTTTTTAAAGTCATTCTCAACTTGAAAGGGCTTAGTCTATGGTGGGTGTTCAGTAAATATTTATTGGATAAAGCAATGTCATTTTTATCAAAAAGTCAGGGAGTTTCTTATTATCATGAGGCCACTTAGGGAGAGATGGTCTCAGAGGAAAGCTACATAGAAGAGAGAGAGAAAATTCTTCAGTTAATAACTATGGTTAATGTTGGGAAAAAAATATATAGAGAGGGGGGGTGGTGGTTCCTTCAGCTTTTGGAAATTTCAAATAAAGAATAGAAGAGTTTTCAGCATATGCTATATGGAGATCCCACCTTAAGACAGAAGGTTGAACAATTGTAGAGGAATGAACCTAAGTTTTCTAAAATTATCTAATAAACAACAGTGCCTTGATCTGTGCTGGGCACATGATTTTAAGACATTATTATACATCATATATATATATTTGATAGTAATTATCATAACACAAAGATATTTGTCAAATTGTGCAAAAACACAACGCAAGCTTGCAGCGGATTCTAAAAAGACAACAACTGAGATATTTCACATATTTGCATTTTAGCTAAGACCCACCAGTGATTTATAGAACAATCAGGATTTTTGCCAGCTATTTTCGTATGAACTTGAAGAAAGCAATGTCTATAATTTGCATTTTAGCATCTATATAATTATCCTTAAGGTGATCCTTTAGTAAACTGTTCTTTTTCCATAATGTGAGCTCTTTCCATTTCAAATATTTTTTGTCATTGTAATTTAATTTCCAGTTAAAGAACATCTTTTGTATTCTTTTTGATAGCCATCTAAATAAGGTTTACACCAACTGATAATTTCAGGGACATATTGGTACTTAGAGCATTTAGTTCACATGCAGAGGCAGTGGAATATAATGCTTACAATTATGGACTCCAGAACAAGTCCAAAGCCTGGCTCTGCAATTTTAAAGCTGAATACTTTTGAGAACTTAGTCTATTACCCTCATGTTCTGGCTTCAGAAAAATGGACAAAATAAATTATCAGATATCACAGATGGATGTTAAGTGAGTGACTACACTAACTTAAAACCTCTTCCAAACTTCCATTAAGTAACACCCTTAATGGAAGTTTGGGAGAGGGTTTGGCACATGACTGTTAGATGAATGTTAACTCTTGTAGTTTTAATTTTTATTATAGAATAAACTTAAAGAATTGTGTGTCAGTATGGTATAGCCCTGCTGGTGGTGTGCATGAGTCTGATATCAGTCAGAAAATAGTTGCAGCAGGAGGAGAAAGGTTTCCATTTTTAAAGAGGCCTGATGAAATCAAACTACACCTAATGCATGTCAAGGGATAAGTAAAAAATATACCTAGTCATAAGTTTTTAAAAAATGCCACTTTTAACTCTATTTCAAATAAATTCCCCTGTTTTGAGCTACACTTGTGATATATCAGTATATATTCAATACTTCAGGTTGGAAGTAATGGCACCGTAACACCTTGGTCACTGGTAATCCTCAACAGGAAGAATATTTGAAGCCCTCTATGACCAACACACATTTCACCTGACTGCACATGGTCATGGAGATAAAGTCTCACTGCCACCTTTAGGAATCTTGTAGATTCACATAAACTTTCTATCAGACAAAACTTAAAACTCTCATTCAACTAACTCACTTGAAAGACAGGAAAACAGAGATTTGGAGAGAACAATAAAAATGGCTGGTGCAAAGTCACCCAGGGGATTAACACAGAAATAAGAACATAAAGAAGGCAGAGGATTCAGAGGTACTTCGCTGAATCCTCACATAGCCATTTAATTATTCTCTCATCTAGTTTTTACCGTTAAAAATAGTTCAACAGCAAACTCAATATAGATTATTAAACATTGTATTGGCTTTTTTCATGTAGTCAGAAAAGTGAAGTTTTATTTCAATGACTGTTCTTATTCACATTAATAATGGAATGGATTTTAGATTTGAGCATATACCTTGATTTTAGTGATACAATTTTTGTTAAGCTCATGTTATTAACATTTGCAAATATGATTCATTCAGTCAACTAATAAAAATAATAGATGTTTACTTTTTAATCCAGTTAAACCAATACATAAATGCCAGCAGAAAGTTTCTATCACACTGAATTAGGTTGGTGCATTAATCTTTGTTAGTTTGGCTTTATATACTGTACCGGACATGATCATTTGGAAAAATAAAAACAAATGCTTACATTTGAACTGTGACTTCTGTTTTATAAAAACACACACAATTAAGGATGTAATTGTGCAATTTTTCAGCTGCACTTACCTAGCCATCTGTCTAGATTTCACATTAAACTCATTTTTCTCTGTATTTGGAGTTATTTTTTAATCCAGATTGCTTCTTATTAATTGTACAAAGTAAACCTTGGTTTCATGTTCGGGCAGTTTATGTGTTTAGCTTATGTGTTTAGAGCATATATGCTCTATTTTACAGGACAATAGTATGTCACTCTCATTTACCATTATAAATTCTTATGTTTCCTCACACAGGAGAACAAAGTGAGAAAAAAAATACAATTCAGCATTTGACATCCATTAAGGATCATTAGCCTGGATCACATAAATGCATGTCCTAGAGATCATGTTACTGGCCATAGAGCCTCCAGGTTTGAAGTCCACATCTTCAACACTGAAGTCTAAAAAGTGCATCCAAATGGTGTTTAAGGTTAGACTGTACTTATTCCTCCTTTTTACATTTGGATGCTCACACCAAAACACTAGTTAGTTTTTCTTCTTTTTGGACTCTCTGAAGAAGAAGAACTTGCTGCTGAGATTTTCTCACACAATTCCCATGATTCTGAGAAATATCTTCCTTTTGAGTATAAGTAGATAGAAAAAGAAAAAAAAACCCACCGTGTTAAAGATATCAGTGTTCTGGATTCCTAGCTGACCTCTTCTTCATTTCTCTCTTGTCCCAGACAATGTTCAAAGTGACTTAGTAGAGAGAGATTTTTACTTTAACATGTTCCTCCTGTGAGAAAAACCAATCAGACTCAGAATCAAGGTCAGGATTCTTTTTGGCTTCTCCATAAGTATGTGGTCATGATTGTGAAAACTGAACTACTTTGCCATTGTGGTACTTTCCTATAAATTAACATATTCTATAAAGATATGTACAGTGACAATCCTTCTTCTGAGCTCTTTAAGGTATAGCTGTTGTTAAATATTATTAAAAAAATATGTGACAAGTTAAATTTAACAATGCTTATTTGGAAAAGGAAAGCATTCTACACAAGAAAATAGAGTAAAGGTTAACAGAATAATGTAGTAGTAAAACTATTAGGAAATGAGTATACTTTTAGAGGAACAAAGTGACACAGTGAAAAAAATCAAGAATTCTCCCATTTAGTATGTTTGTTTAGTTTAGTAGTTGACTTAGCCAAGCCTACAATTAGAATTAGAATCTTTCTAATCTCCAATCTTTCCATTTGTACCCTGTGTTTCAGATTTGCATCAAGAATTAAATTGTGTGGTGCTGGGGGTGGGATTGTGTGTTCATATGTTATGTTTCAGGATCAGGGACATAAATTAGAAAAGTATTTTACAATAGAATAAATACATAGTTATTTTCATAATCGATTTATACCACCTTGAATAAATCATTGTTTCAAATTAGGCATAACTCCAATGCTATATCTTATTATAAATAAGAATAGATGATAGATTCTACCTTTGTTTATAGAATAGCTTTCCAAAGTGTCACTCTCTTTAACTTCTTTGGTAATGAATAAATAAAATCCTAATAATATTGATCTTTAAGAAAAAAAAGAAGAAAAAGAAAAAAGAAAAGGGTCCTAACACCTGAGGGCATTCTAGACCCAAGTTGTTTCTGAATGTCCCACTTCCCCACATGTGCAGGTCATAGTTATCCCCAAAGAAAAGGAAGTGACGGAGAAGTGACCTGATAGGCTGACTTGGCATTTGCTTTCTATGGGCGAGATGTGATCAGTCAGTAGCTGGTGCTCACTGAAGTTCTCCTGCTGACCTCAGCCACCAGGTACAGATCCTGCTCATAGGACAGTTTACAGTTTGTTTGCATAATAACAGCTATAGTTTGCTACATACAGAGGCAATTTGGGGCCAAAGTTTATAAAACAAGGAGAGAAACAGACTTATGTCGAACTTGTAAATTTAACCACATACATATTTAGATATTTAGAAATCCTGTTGCCCGAATTTTCAAAACCACTTCCTCAAATCTCCTTTTCACTTGATTAGAATATGTATGGCTATAGAATAGTCTAGCAAGGGATATTGCATTCTTGAATTTATAGTATGATGTTCTAGTAATTCTGAAATATTAATTATCTATAGAGAGGATTCTGGTTTGCAGTTTGATGTAATTAAAACTTGAAATTCAATCTCTTAGCATCATAATAAGAAAAAGTAGATCGATCAAAAATCAGCATAAAGAGGAGCTCACAGGGAAACCTACCCTCTGAAGACTGGCATGAAAGTTTACAGCTCACACCTGTAATCCCAGTGACTCTGGAGGCTGAGGCAGAAAGATCATGAGTTCAAAGCCAGCCTCAAAAAAATTGAGGAGCTAAGCAACTCAGTGAGAACCTGTCTCTAAGTAAAACACAAAATAGGGATAAGGATGTGGCTCAGTGGTCAAGTGGCCCTGAGTTCAATCCCTGGTACCAAACAAAAAAAAAAAAAGGAGGCTCACAAAAATACAGGGACTCACAGTTTTCCAAGGACAAAAATAATGTTGGGAACATGAGTTGGAGAAAACAACTGAACTGTAACCTTCTCATTAATGAAAGAGTCTAAACTAGCTTAAGAAATCACAATCCCTGAGAGCAGTTTTATGAAGAGCCCTTCTGTCCAGGAACCAAACTATTTCTAGGAGTAAAGGTAAGAGAAAAATTTCCTCCTGCTTCAGGCAGCATGAGGAGAAAAGTAACCATATTATAATAATATGTCCAGAGCCTTCTGTTTCCCTTAACAAAGGCTTGCCCTAGGAGAAACTATTTTCCCTGAGCCTCATGGACATGGGTTTTATCAGTATTTAAATAATCTGTGGAAATGGAAATAAAATAGCAGCACCCTTCAGCCTTCCTGTGTCAGCCAATCCATGGTATCATAAAATACCATAGATGAAGAAGCTTAAAACAGCAGAAATTTAGTTTCTCACACTTCAGGATGACAGAAATCCACCATCAGGGTACCATCTGTTGGGGCTCTGGAGAGGGTCCTCTTCCTGACCCGCAGACATCCACTCTCACACTTTGTTCTTACATAGCAAGTTATGTAGCATGTCCATTGATAAGGGCACTAACACTATCATGAAGGCCCCACCCACATGGTCTAATCTGTGTCTAATTCCTCCCAAAGTTTCTATCTTTAGACATCATCACCTTGTGGAAAAGGGTTTCAGCATACAATTTTCAGAGACTTTGTTGGGTTGATAGCAGAATGGAGAAACCTGGGATTACTGATAGAAGTCACAGCCTGGGAACAGAGCCTTATTAAAGACTGAGACCCAATCCTATTCTAAAATATGACGCCTCCTGATACTCCTACCACCACAGCAGTAGGGCTCCTGTTTAATAACACAGATGAAAGAACAGCATATCTCAGATGTTATTTAGCAGAGAGACTTCAGGGGAAGGCAAAGACACAAGGTAAGATGTTAGAGGAAGTCCTGTGCTCTGACATCTACAGCTAGAGCAAATAGTAAACACAGCTAGCATCTAGCCAGATTAACACATAACTTCCCACTAAAGACCTGTTTACCTCAGTTTATTTTTACTTGATACATCAGCTTTCAAATAAAATTTTTAAAAAAATACCTAGAAGGCATGGTAAAATGGAAAAAATAATGCAGACTGATGAGGCAAAGCAAACCAGATCTAGACTCAGATATAAATGTTGGAATTCTCAGACAAGCAAGTGTGATGACCATGACAAGGCCCTTTACAGGAAAGAGTAGACACATGAGAGAACAAATGGGTAATGTTTACAAAGAGATGGAGACTCTTTTAAAAATCCAAAGAAATGCTAGAAGTCAAAAACATATGGGAAGTCTTTGATGGACTTATTGGTACATTGAACACACCTGGAAAGAACCAGTGAGCTTCATTGGTATATCCATGCAAACATTCCAACAGTAAAGCAAAGAAATATTAATTTAATAAAACAATGGGAAGATGCAGAACATCCTAAAACTCTGGGAAAATCATAAATGTAGGTATAGCATAAATACAGGAACAGAAGAATGAGGGAAAGGAATAGAGGAGGAATTCTCAAAAGAAATTTTAAAACATTTTGGACTAATTTGGGGCTGGGATTATAGCTCAGTGGTTATATAGAGCGCTTGCCTAGCAAGTGTGAGGCACTGGGTTTGATTCTCAGCACTGCATATAAATAAATAAAATAAAGGTTCATTGACAACTAAAAATAACATATATATATAAAAACATTTTGGACTAGTTGAAACTGAAAATGCAATCTACCATAAAGTGTGGGATTCGATAAAAACATTGCTGAAAGGAAACTTACAGCACAAAATTCAAATGTTGAAAAAAAAAAGAAAACTCTAAAATCAATAAACTGAGGATTTACCTTAGAAAACTAGAAAAAATAAGTGTAAATTTAATATAAAAAGGAGAAAAGAAACAATAAAATTAGACCTGAAATTAATTAAACTGAAAATAGAAAATCAACAGAGAAATAAACTAAACCAAAAGCTGTTTCTTCCTCAACTTGGTAAAATGTATAAGTAAAACCTACAACTAGCATCATCTATAAAAATGGATGCTTTCCTGTAAGATTGGGAACACTGTAAAGCTTTCCTGTCTCACTATTCGTATTCCACATTTTAGTAGCAGTCCTAGTCAATGCAGTAAGATAAGAAAATGAAATAACAGGTATATGAATTAGGAAAAATAAATAAAATCCTATTTTTTCACAGATAATGTAATTGTCTACGTAAAACATATAGCAATGTGTTCAAAAACAAGTCTAACATACAAAAATTGATTTCTTTTCCATATACCAGCAGTGAACAATTTGAATTTAAAATTTAAGATACACTATTTATAATAACATAAAAAGTTGAAATATATAGCTGTAAATATAGCAAAGCATTATATCTGTGTAATGAAACCACAAAACTCTAATGAAAGAAATCAAGGATATAAATAAGTGGAAAGAAATCTCATATTCCTGGAAAGCAGTCAATGTGACTTAATTATTATTTTGTACCAAATTTAATTACAGATTCAATACAATTTAAATCAAAAGCCGAAAAAGTTATTTAATATTTATCAAAAAATTGATTCTAAAGTTTATATGAAAAGACAAAAGACTTAAGAATAGTCAATAAAATTATGAAAAAGAATAAAGTCAAAGGGCTAACACTTTCTGTCTTCAAGACTTATTATAAATAATCAGAATAAGTAATCATAACAGTTTGGTGTCAGTGGAAGAATAGGCAGAACCAATGAAAAGGGACAGATAACCCAGAAATAAGTCCAAAGGCACAAAAGGGAAATAATATTTTCAGAGGAACATGGCTTGCCTTTCCAACAAATGTTGCAGGAACAACAGAACTTCCACATGCCAAAAATCAAATCTGGACATATATCTCAGATTTTTCATAATAATTAATTAAAAATGGGTGATAGACCTAAATATTAAAAAGCATAATTATACATTCAGAGAAGATAGCATAGGGGGAAATCTAGAAAAAATGGGATATGTTGATAATTTTTCAGATCAGACATAAAAAGCACATGTATGAAAGCAAATAATAATATGAACTTCATTCTTCATGAAAAATATCTTGGTGGGTACATGGAATTTAACCTAGAAGCACTTACCTACTGAGTCACATTCTCTGTCCTTTTTTAAATTTTTATTTTCTTGCTAAGTTGCTTAGGGACTCACAAAGTTGTTAAGGTTGGCCTTAAACTTGCAATCCTCTTCTCTCAGCCTCCAGACCCTCTGGGATTCCAGACAAGCATGAGATATCATACCTGTCCATTAACATTTTTGATATCTGCTTGGTAGTACAATTCAAAAGGGAAAAAATAAGCCAGAGATAGGATAAAAAATGTGAAAGATGTATAAAAAAATACAAAAATCTCTCAAAACTAAACAATAAGGAAATAAGCAACTCAATGTCAAAGTGGAAAAAAATCTGAATAGACACCTCATTAAAGATGAACAGATGGCAAATGAGAATATGAAAAGCTACTCAACATCATATGTTGTTTCAGAATTGCAAGTGGAAACAATGAGCTATCATTATACACCCAGTATAATGCTGAAGATTCATACAGGTGCAATACCAGATGCTGACAAGGATGTAGAGTGATAGGAACTCTCATTTATTGCTGATGGGAATTCAAAATGGTACCCATCATTTAATAATGCTGAACATAGCCTTACCATGCCACCCAGACATCACACTCCTTGATATTTACCAAAATGAGTTGAAATGTCTAAATAAATTTTACTTCCACATAGAAATTTATGTGTAAATGGTTATAGGAACATTATTTAGAAATGACAAAAATAGGAAGTAACCAAATTGTCTTTCAATCAGTGGATGGGTAAATAAGCTGTGGTACATCCATACAATGGAATATCACCTGGCAATGAAAATAAATGAAATATCAAGCCACAGAAAGACATGAAGAAACCTTAAATGCATGCTACTAAACTAAAGTCTGTTTGTATAATTCTAACTGTATCACTTTTTGGAAAAGACAGAACAGAGTGAAAGCAAAATGATCAGTGTTTGCAGGTGGTTTAGGGGAGAAGAAATGAGTGAATAGTAGGAGAACATTGGACATTTAGGGAAGTGAAACTCTTATATGACAAATTGGCATATGCACATGATGAGATCATTGTTTGTGAAAACCCACAGTACTAGGCAACACAGGAAGTGAACCAAAATATAAGTCATGAACTTCAGTCAATAATAATGTATCAATATTAGCTGTACTATCTAATGTACTACATCAAGGCAAGATGTGAATAATAGAGAAACTATCTACAGATGGGAGAGGAGGAATTTTCTGTATGTACTTGATTTTTCTTTAAGCTTAAAACCACTCTTTAAAGTCTTTTAATTTAAAAAATTAAATGCATACATTTAATAAAATACCATAACATATAATTCTGAAAATCTTTATTCACAGAACTTGGGATCTGTTTTGATACCAAGGTTGTATAGATTTATGATGAGCAGCATGTTTATTAACATGTTAATTCAAGAACGACAGACAGTCATCAACTCTGTATAATCACAGCTGGGTTGTCATATGCAAACATAGAATATCACCAACAACTCTTGCTGTTATTGTCTAGCTATTCATTTTTGAGGCTTAACAATGGCTTCATCTTCTATATTGTTCATATATATGTCATCAGATCCTCACACTCCACATAAATTCAAACTAGAACATCTGTGAGAAGCCTTAAATACCTCTCATGCCCCCATGGGAGTGAATATGACTCAGATATAAACAGACACTTTTTTTTTAATATCTAGAATCCCTATCAATTCCGTAGCAACTATAAATAACCATTAATTTACAACCCTAAAACTAGTTTCTTCGATTATGCTTCATATAATTATATATATTTTAAATGCAAATATTTGTTTATAAATATTATTCAAAGAACTAATAAACTCTTTTAAATACCAAAATATCTCACTTTCTCTAATTATGATAATTTTATTGCTGGATAAATAGCATGTCACACTGTCTGCTCCTCCTTTATCCATTGTGGTGCGCTCAAATAGTAAATCTAAAAAATTAAAGTCTGTGGCAGATTTTCCCCCTGCTTCTGTTTTTGAACATTGAATACTAAGAAAATGCATGCTGTCTTCTGCAGTTACTGTATCTAATATCATTAAAACCACAAGTTCCTTGACATATCAAGAGATATTTATGATGTTTGAGGTAACATGTCCAATTTTATCTAATTTAATCTTCTGTTAGGTGTCATCAAACCTGGTTAACATAAAACAAGTCCTAGGTCCAGAAACCAATAACTTCATCCTTTAAAAGAATGAAATGTTTTTAAATTAAAAAAAAAAAAGCTGGTAAGTGCCAACGTTGAGTAGAATATGTTCCTAAGTGGTGCCTTTGAATGGGGATCACAGATGTTGTGAATTCTGGAGCAGTGTGGAGAATGCTGGTACCAGTCCCCTGGGAGTCCCCAGCTCAAGTGACAGATAAAGAAAGATTAGCATAGAAGGCCTCCTCCATGCTGATTCCTCTGATGAGTACACTGACATGCCAAGGTATTTGGAACTAATACTAAATATCCCTAATGTTCATGGGAATTGTGAACCATCCAACTCAGACAACGTCACCTGAGCTGTTCCTTGATTGCTACACCCTACCCCGTGGTGGGGACAAACTTCCACACACAACCTCAGAGCTTGTTACTTCTTCCTTCAACAGTATAGAGAGTTGACAAAATCTGTTTCTGAATTTTAACTCAAATTTCCCTTGTTTCCTGAAGCCTTCCCTCATTGCCCTAACCCAAGAACCCCAGAGACAATTTCTAACACTCCCTTCTATTTAATCTCCTTCACCTACAGCACACTTTCAACTGTTGATTTCATCAACCCGTTGGCTGGTTGAGTGAATTTGAATATCGTCAATTTATTATTGTTTGAAAGTCCCTGTTTTATATCAAAAACAAAAAACATTGATATCACTAAAAAAGCCATACTAATATAAATTTTAGAATTTATTTCACTCACAATTTTCTTTTAAATGACTCAAAAATTATCAAATAATACTGATGTTTCCCATAGTTTTGTGATCAGAGGCAGTTTTCTCATGAAAGTTGCAGTGCTTTAATGTGACATCAATGCAGTTGTAATTAGAGAAGGGTATTCTGTTTACATGTTAAAACATGATCTTGCCATAATAGGCAATTTTGCTAGAAAATTAAAAATGGATATTCTCTTTTCTGTTATCATATTCTCGATGGAAACGGTGCACGTTCAAGGCCATTGTATTCTTTTCTCCTTAGACCTGTTTGTACTGCAACGCACATGCCCTGACCCCATGGCATTGTCTGCTGAAGTTGGGACCTCAGACACAGTAAGAAATCAACTTTTGACAGAGTTTTACAATATCAATATCATACACATACTAGCATGTGAATACAAACACTTTCCAAAACAATACTTAGTGTGTGCCTATACTATAATACATCAATTTTAAAGCATAAGTTTTGAACTAGGAGTATAGATCAGTGGAAGAGCATGTATCTAGTGTAACAATGGCCCTGGGTTCAATTCTCAGAACCATAATAATAATAATAAAAATAGCAACTACAACAATAATAACAACAAAATAAAATAAAGACAACAGAGAAAATATAGTGCCTGACTTGGTAGATCTCAGTAAACAGCAATTGAATAAAATTGTTGAATATAGAACTCTGGGCCCATTATTTGCAGGCACACATATTTAGGTAGGAGTTTGAATGTGCATGAATTATGGAGCTCCTCATACATGCATATGGCCTGAAGCCTGATGGACAGCATCTAAGAGAGCAGATGTCACAGCATATTAACTAAGCAGATGCTCATTAAGTCTCTTGGGTCAAGGCATTGGGGATATGGCTAAGAATAAGAGAGACAAAACCTCCACCCCCTCCCCCCTGGAACTAACACTCTAGAGGAACAGCTTCTGTTTGCAAAAGTAAGAAGCATAAAATGTGAGATGGTGATGAACATTAGACAAACAATGTAAAATGGGAACAGGATGAGGACAGTGGCTTCGGTGGAGTGGCAGGCAAGAAGGGGCACAGTGAGGTGAGCACCAGGGAAAGGTGGATCTCAGACAAGACAGCATATACAAAGGCCCTGAGGCAAAAGGACACCTGGTACATTGAGGAACAAGTAGGAAATCAGTCTGAGGAGAGCAATACAAAGAAGGAGGAGAGCGACAGGAGATAAGGAAGACCATAGCATTAACTGGGGGAAAATCCTACACAGCTTGAAGGGGGTTGTTATAGCCTCAGAGAGAAATTGGAAACTCTCTGGAGGATTATGAGCAAAGCAATCATGTGATCTGAGGTTTGAAGAGACCCTTGCACAGAGCAAAGAAATGATTATGTGGCAGTTTCAAGTTTCCATGTGACCTGACCTAACTTGGTATATGAAGTGTGGTGAGCAGAATAATGCCCTCCAAAGATGTATAATACATCCTCATACCCCAAAGTGGTGGACATGCTTGGGTAAGGAGAAATTAAGGTTGAGGTGGGATCACTTTGTTCATCAGCTGACCTCGAGGGAGTTATGCACATACTGAGATAGACCTCATGTTTGGTTAGCAAGGTGGGCCCAATGTCATGCCAAGGTTCCTTGTAAATGGAGAATGAGGCAGCATCTCCACTGGATTGAGGTTTGCCAGCTCTCAAGTGGGTGAAGGGGCTATAAGTTGAGGAACTGAGAGAAGCTGGGAAAGGTGATGAGACAGATTTTCCCTCAGAGCCTTCCGTAAGAGCACAGCTCTGCTCACACTTCATTTTAGTCCAGTGAGATACACGTCCAACTCCGACCTTCAGGTGTGTAAAAGAATAAGTTTGTAGCTGTAAGCCACCAAGTTTGAGACAGTTTATTAGAACAGTTATAGGAAATAAATGCATGAGATATTTCAACAAACTGGGCTCAAGAAAACGTCAGGAAGAGGTGGAGAAAGTGCTATCGGTGTCCTAAATGGGCCTTCTACCTCTCCTTAGGTGCCACCAAGTCATGGCGCCCCCCACATCTCTTCCACAGTATTTTGGTATTCCTCTTTAATAATTTGCTGCAACTGACAGTTTTATTTACTTTAAGAATTCTCTCTCTCAATACCGATTCGTGAAATCCTCTCAGCACATATAATTGTGTGTATGTGTGCACACAGGTGTTGCATGTACCTTCCTATATAAACTCAAGGAGGATAAAGCCTGGAAAACACACGCTCCAACTGAGAAGGAGTGGAAGTTGAATGTGCAGCTTCCATTTCTTATTTTAGAGACTTTCATTCCTAATTTAGATGCTTTCTTTTTTACTTAGAAAGTGGTACATTCTTAGAAAGTGGTAGATTCACAATTTGCGCACACACCTATTTAAAGACATAAAAGTTATTTCTCAGCGTTACAACAGTGTGTGCACTCTTTTATCTCTGAGAACTAAATACGGATTCTGATTTTATTTTTATTCATGTTCAATATATACCAAAGATATTTTGCAGCCCCTACTACAGCTTGAAATGCTGGAATTTTTTTCTGCATGACCTATGCCTGGCCAGATGTCAGTGACAAGGTGGATTGTTTTGATTATGGAAGGTCAGATTTTTTTTTTCTCTTGCTGTATCACAAATAAAAATGAAGATAAATCAGCAGCATATAGACTCTCAAACTGTGTTTACTTTGTAAGTCAAAACTGACAAAAATTGGCAGTTTCACATGATTCAATCTACTAGGCTGTTGCAGAATGGAAACCTTGGAAGTCTGTACTATGCTATTTTATGAAGCCATGTGCATGGGTGTACGCACACTGACATAGTTCTATTGCTTGGTTAGCAAGTGTGGAGCATTGGGTTTGATCCCCACCATCAAAACTTACACACACACAGACACACACACACACACACACACACACACAGACACACACATGCATGCACAATGAAAACTTTGACATAGAACTATTATATGAAGAGAGACACTGTCACGTGTGGTCTCTGGTAATAGATCAATGGAGAGGTCTGTAAAGATGAGTGTAATTTAGGCAGCCAGCAGCAGCATAAGCAAAATGGAAAGAAAAACAAAAGCCACTGAAATGGGGCTTATCTCTTTACTCAGCAGTTGATAAGGCCTGACAAGTTAATTAAGTCACTTTATTAAGGTTGGAATACCATGTGATATTTCAGCGATAATGCACTTAACTGATGTCGACAATATTAAAAAAATGCTACTGAAATAATAGCAATTAAAAGTTTATACCCTAAAAGTCATTTAAACCTAGTGACCTAAATTAATAAAGTGTTTTCTATAAGGTGATATTTAAAACACTGAACTGCCCTAGAAGGGTGGCAGAAGATCAGGAATTGTTTCACACATTCAAAATATGAATGAGAATAAATATTTTATAATATAATATGAAGTTATCAATATTTAAAAGCCTTCCTTCTTTCCAAATTCTTAATGCAATTTATGTTTCGGAGATGGCGATATCTGGTTGATACATTTCTTTTCAGGTATGTTATCAGATTAAGGGTGTATGTTTATTATCTCAAACCCATTTTAACTAATTTCATTCTCAGGGTCAAAAACTTTCTGAAAATAACTGCTCTGGGATGTTCATTATTAATAATGTTCCTCTCTCGTTAATGGTTTATGGTGAGCTTCTCAGAATATTATGAGACTGTAAAAATTCTATCCCAATAAATGTGTCTATAGCAATAAATTGAATATAAGTTATAGTCTATGAGTTTCACATTGATTTATGCCCGTCGTAACAAGTAGCCGCTCATGGTCTGTTCAAGCTAGCAGATGCAGCATATGGTTGACTATTTGTGGGTGCATAAGATTCAGAAATGATCCCGATTTGGAGGAAACAAATGTAAAATTAGATCTGAAAATCACTTATAGAAACATTTATTATTCCATTTCTAAACTCAGTCTGAGCAAGAAACCTCTCAATGAATGTATTTCTCCGGGAATACTTGGACTTGCATAGGAAACGAGAGCCAGTTTCACCGGCTCTGGAAGTGATTAGAGGTTAAAGTTCAGAGCATGCAACTGAGGTTTGGAGTAGACATACACTTGGTGCATTTATCCACCTAATAAAACCCTGATCTTATTTTCTCATTGCAATTCTGCTATACTTACTACTGAAATAGGCTTTTATATTAAAAAATGAGAAAAATCACCTTAAATTTTAATTATGAAAACTGCAGTATCCCATTCTTACACAATCTAAATCTCCTGCATGTAATAACTCACTTCCAAATATCAGCATGAAACCCAAAAAGCTCAGTTAATGATCATCCTACCTCCACATGTGCCAATATTGAAGACAAAGCAAGATGATGGATTATTAAACACCCAGGTTTTGAGTGGCATACACCCAGCCTTAGTGAGTTGCTTTGACACCATGTGTAGTCCCAGCTCTCAAATAGGAATGTGCATTAAAAATAACAGAAGCATTTTGAGCTCTAGCATTTGACCTCTTGGCATTTCCAAGTAATGACTTGAAATTTCTAGTCCTGTGAAAAAGTGGAAATACTTGTCCTTTTAGCGATTTTGGGCATGAGTTTGCATTATGTGAACATCTTAGTAGGGATAGGTATTGTGGGATCAATGATATAAAATATTTTAAATAGCTTCACATGGAGTATCTTTTTTCAGTACAGGTGTGTGATGCTAAAGCAGATAGCTTGAAAAGCACTTCACCCACAGGTGAGAAATGAGGAATTTTAAGGCCTATTGAACACAACATAATTTCACAGTGGATCAGCACAAATTTATACAGTGCAGGTGTTTCTATAATTAGAGTCCACTGGAAAAATGCACAGCATTCTACACTCAACAATGGGTAGATACAGTTCAATCTGTGCACTTTGCTGATCTTATAATAATATGCAACTTATTGAAATGTAAAATCATACATGTAAACTCCAAACTTAATTATCTTGAAAAATGTATCTTACCTTCTCTTCTTGCATTACAAACTTTCAGATTCCTACCATATTTAAAGATGTACACTGTCTTTAAAATCATATATACATGTTTTATTGCAATTTAATGACAAATAATTTCAGATGTAAAAAAAATGAAACATTATTTAAATAACACACTAAGCTTTTAAACACTAAGTTGTGAGATAATTATAAACTTTATTATCAAATTTGTTTTTTTGTTTTGTAAACTAGAATAAAAGAGTAATCTTTCTTCCTGGGTAGGGCCAGTCTATGCCTTTCTAAAATTCCCTCAGTAACTTTCTGAGTAAGTAAAGTTATTGAATTATTATATTTCTTCAAAACTGTACCTGCATATCAAAAGAAGATGGAATAGTCCTTTTGCTTTAGTAAGTAATTATTTGGGTTTTAAACAATGACAATGTTGATACTTCTTTGATAAAAGCAAATTATTTTTCTTTTTTAAAGATTTTTTTAGTTGTCAATGTACCTTTATTTTATTTATTTTATGCAGTGCTGAGAATCAAACCCAGTGCCTCACAATGCTAGGCAAGCATTCTACCACTGAGCCACAACCCCAGCCCCAAGAAAGGCAAATTCTTTAGAAATAAAAGATGAAATATCTCATTGTTAAATTTTTTAAAATCAAGATATGTGATAAAGGCTCCATATCTCACAAAATTATTGTATATCATATAATACAGCTCCAAATTTAGAAAACAAAATGTTTTGCGTGAAATAGCTCACCTGAATTCTTCCAATAGATTTCTTCAATATATACGACATTCACAGTTAAAACAAACAAAAAAAGGGTTTAACGTTCTGTGTTTAGTATTTACTTCACAATAAATAATGGGCTAGTTTGATGTTTTTGTTTGTATGTCCCACCTGTCTCTTTCATCAGCCCCAGGTCCTTAAAAGATTTGCCCTTGGACCTTTATTAACCCATAGACTCTCCACATCTTTGCTCATCTTTATGCTGTGGAAGAAACCGTTAAACCTTCTCCCATTTGTCAGTAGGGTGTGATTCATGATGCAAACTAGAAATTTGCGACAACATATACATTAAGCCTCATAAATTCTACAAAGAATTGTTCTAATTTTATAAAATATATTATGTATATTTTTTAGAATAGAAACATGGAAAATTGGATCCTTTCTAATAATAAAACACAGAACTCTTTACTTGGGTAGGAACTTGGGGGTTCAAGTGCCATAGGTCTGCCCCATCATGCCTTCCTTACCTCCGTAAGTGCTAGGCTGCCTCTTCAAAGGTCATGATGTGATTTGGAAATTGTTTTTCCACCAAGAGTTTATGTTCTAGGTGTTGGGGAGTGATGCAGAATCGTAAGGCTGAGTGGGAGAGCCTTCAGTCAGTTGAAGGTGTATCCTCAGAAGGGATGGTGGCACTCAGCCCTCTGCTGGCTTTCTGTGATGCTATGTGATCTTGTGCTCTCACAACACTCCTGCCATGATGCTGTCGGCCATTAGGTCCTCACCAGTGGCTACACCAATGTGGCTGCCTAATCATGGGCTTTCAATCCTCCAAAATGGGACAAACCCCTTTTATTAATAAGTATCCTGCCTTGGACATTTTGTTACAGTAATTAAAAAGGGAATAATGCAGGTGAGAATATAGGGACAGATACAGCCTCTACTCCAAGTCTTCTTCTGCCACCTTTGGCTAATAGATCTGAAGGATAACTGCAAACAAGGGATGCAATCTTTCCAAGAAAACCTAACGTATCCCTTCTCTCTTCCCCAACTATACTTATTCATGAGATTAAATAATTTTTATGAGTTATTTTCTCTTTACACTTGTTCTCTTTATGCTTGCTTTTTCTTCCTCTCTTTCTCTCCCCTCAAGTTAGTACAGCAAGAAAATATCCACATTATCACTGAATTTAGTGTCTAAAAGCATTTTCTGTAAATATATACATTCTCTAAATATATGTATTATATATATATATATATATATATTATATAATGAAATAATGAAACATATGTCCATGACAAAAACATGATTCTAAACAATAAAGAGTGGCATTCAAAGCAGTGAACAGTGCCATTTTTCTGCCCTTTAACCACAAAAGACATTGATAAAGCCACTATTAAACTGAATTTAATTAAAGTGCCAAAGCCTATTCTGGAACTGGTGTAACTTTTCAATCCATGAATGGATTTCCAATATCATCAAAGAGGGGTTGAGGACTTCACACACATGGGCCGTCTTGCAGAAGCTTCAGAAAGGAAGGGGTTAACCAATAAAAAGCTGAAGGTCCCTGGACCCCTGCACCCCGACTTCAAACTTACACAAACAGTTGAGGTGCTCAGAAAGGAATGTGTGGACACCATCTCTCTGTCAGCTACTTGAAGGAACAAAGGCAACATGGGTTTCCATAGTGATACTTCTAAGTAATTTATTGAATAACTTAACATTGTCTTTTTTCCCAGTTTCCTTGCAAGGACTTTGAAACATCTTTTCTTGTTAACTTTCAAATTAACTTTTGCCAAACTAGAAACATCTCTATCAAAGTGGAAACCGGGCATTGGTGCATGCAGATTTGGTTTATAAATGATGTTAGAAATATATGAACAATTGGAATTGAAAAATCCCCATTTTATAATTTTCTCATATCTCTTCTGAAATAAGAAGTGATCCCGTGATGGTTCTATGCTTAGCAAGGATATTTTATGAAAGGTTAATTAAAATTTATTCTGCAGTTAGAAAATTTTAAGAAAGCATAACAGATTTGGTTAGTATTGGGAAAAAATTATGAAAATTTTTTAACATTCAGAGAAACCAAACTTGGAATCTCAAATAAACAGATTTCTATATTATCAAAATAACCTTAGTCATTCTGATAACTAGAAGTCATCTTATATTTAGATACAAAAGACTGTTTAGAAGAGTTGTCTCTTAACTTATGATTAACACATGCAACAAAAAGTTGAAAGTTGTATGAAGCAGCCTTCTTCCTTCCCTCTAACAAATGCTTTTAAAGTGTATTTTTTCCTATTTTGCATTATGAAATTTTAATTTTTCTGTGCGATCCAACTGAATCTTAGATTATGCAGGATCTTCATAAAATAAATTTATTTAACATTTCCTTTTGTTATTCTTATGCAATCATGAAACTACTGCAGATGCAAAAGGCCAAAAAACTTGCAGAGAAGACTATGCCTACAGGTTGCATTCTCATATGCAATATACTTATATCTATATGGCTGTACATATACCTATCGAAATCTGAGATCAGTTACTTCCATGGCTAATAGGAAAATCATATTTCTGAAGATATTTGTTTGGTAATACAAGTGACCTGCCCATGCCAAATCTCAGGGTGGACCTAGATTCATGGATATTTTTTGTGTGCACCTGTGTTTAAAACTGATGTTGATGTAGGAAATTGGCATCCACTTGCAGAGAAAATGAAATTCTCCTCGGTCCAATTCCAAGCATGTAAGAAATGTAGCATGTTTCCATTTACCTTACTTGAAATATTGCCCATTTTTATTACTTACATAAGTCAGAACTGTGGTTTGAAATGAACCCTCAGACTGTCTCAGTTTAAAATCAAGGTGTGTCTTGGAAAGAACTAGTCTTTGGCAAGAAGATTTCTGCCCTGATAGACCCTCACAGCCAGGTGTCATCATAAGGTATTATTGTTGTTGCTGCTATCATTTCCTAAGGGACCTCACTGTGAACAAATAATTTAAACCATACTAAACCCACCTGGAAAAAAGATAAAATAGCATGTTAGCCTCAGTTGACTAATCAATCAAATTAGCTGAAATAGAGAAACCCACGCATATGAGCAGACACACCTTTTAAATTTTGTATATCAGATAACTCTTGAGCATCCACTAAGGCTAAGCAATTGTCTGTGCTCTGGGAAATCTGCATGTGAAGAGGGTCAATCTATTCCAAGTTTAAATGGAAGGTATTCAAGTGAATCAAAGTTCATCAATACAGGAAGCATAAAAATAGAGTTTAGTGTGCTTTTTTAACAAACTGTGAAGGCCTTAGTTTCTTTTCATTCTAAATCCTAAAGAAATTATGAATCCTTCTCTTATGTGATCAGATTTGACTATTAGACTTTTTTCTTTTGAATACTAAGACTTCCCTAACAGTAAGATTGCACTCCTCTGATGTGACCAACTCACGCTGGCCACAAGGATGTTTTGGTAAGTTTTTTAGTTTGCTCTCCATTCTGAAGCATGAAGGTTACTTTAATGTGTATATGGAACAGTTTTTGCATAATTTTGTGATTGATATTGCTAACAATTATGAAGGTAATAAAATTTAATTATTTCTATTTTGAAGGGGAAACTTTTTACTGTAATCTACCTTTAAAGTATATCTTTTTCTCTATAATATATCAATGGTAATCTAAGAACAATTGGGTCTTCAACCTTGCACACTAATTGATTTACACATACATTCTTGCTTTTTTAAAAACAGGCATCTCATACTCTGAATACATGATAGACAATCTAGTAACAATTTAGCTCTTAAAACAGACTTCTCATAAAGAATGAGGTTAGATATTTCATTTACAAATGAACTTTGGATACCATTTATTTCCTCAGTAAGATGATAAAATCCTCTTAAATCTAAATCCTTTTGTATTGGGGAACATATCCTACAGATTTAAATAGCATGTGTCACTGCTATTTTTGTTCTATTGGTAATATTTAGACAGATTTGGTTCATTTAAATCTAAACAGGAAGAATATTAAGATAATTTAGTGGACAAAATACTTGTACAGCACAATCTCTTTTCCAAATAGTAGTTTATATGCACCTGTGTGTACCTGTGTGTATGGAGGGAGAAGGGACTGGAGAGTTTATGAGAGGGGGTGGGGGGGAAGATGTTGAGATAGCAAGAGACGGGGTGAATATTTTGCAGAAAATTAAGCAAGACAAAAAGAAATATGTAGTTACATTTCTTAGCAAGGGAAGTAACTTATTTTTAGAATGCAAGGTTCACAGAAGCTGAGTCTGGGGGCATTATTATTTATGTTCTCTGAGCCCTGGCTTTTTCTCTAAGTATACAGGCTAAAAGATGGGTCTTTGATAATATTTAAAATTGATTCTATTTCATTGTTGCACACAAGATCCTGCAAATTCCTTAATTCACTGTACAATCTAATTACAGCTTGATTTCTCAGTGGGGAAATATATTACCCTATCTTCTCAAGTTACTTTTTGATTATTATCTTCTGTGGCTACCTGCAGCACTGGATTAAAGCCAAGCCATTTCTTTCTTTCTTTTCAGTCCTCTCTGCATTGGACCCTGAGTACTGCAGCCGATTTGATCATATAGCATTTTATATTGATTATGGAGACTGGCAAAGAGAATGTAACACTTGGGCCTGGATGCTGTAGATAACATTTCCCAGCATGTATTCCCAATAATGTGGGTTGAGTTGTTGTTAGTTATTAAAGTTTCAAGGAAGGTTTCATATTTAAAACTCATTGGGTGTAGAACCATATGATAATTAGAGAAAAGAAAAAAACAGCAAGATTCTGCATCTGATCTTTTCCTGAAATATTTTTCACAGATAATTATCATCATCAAAAAAATATATATTTAAGCTCTATAGGTTCTGTGTTGAGTGCTGTTTAGAATTTGTGTGTGTGTGTGACAAATCCTCTGTGTTTTCCTAAGAATACTGGTAAATGTTGATGTGGGTGATGGCAAAGAAAATACTACGGGGGTCACTGTCTCAGAGAGGAGACTGAGTCATTCTATGCTTAGATGTTGCTTGTGTTTCTGCTGTCCCCCAACACACACACTTTTTTTTTTAATTATCTCAGGGCAATTCCTTTCCACTACTGTCTCTGTTTTCTGGTCTGTCTCTCCTCTTTTTGCACCTCCCCTCTATAAACCCAGTCACGCACTTCCAGGGCCTCTGTACCCATCAAGTCTTTGCAGAAATGGGCTTTCCTAGCACAAGGTGCTAGTTGTTCCTGCTGGCTGCTCCCACTTCCTGCATCCTTTGCATCTGTCTTTGGATCCTCTCATGCTCTGCTCACTTGGGAAGGCCAAGGTTTCGGCCAAGGGCAAGACTCACATAATCACAGCAGTGAAGCCATGATCTAAGCCCCCAGTAAGAAGCCCTGAGATGGGTGTGGAGGACCTCTGTGGCCCCTGCCACCTGCAGACTGCCACCTGCTCCCTCTCTGGTGACTCCTCAATCCTGTGCCAGAATCAGCTGGGGTCATGGGCCACAGCGACTTTCTGGTTTCCAAGGTTTCCAATTACTCAAGGGTATCTTTATCATAAAGCTACTGTTTTCCTTTTTATTAAATTTGCTACCTTTATTTTTGGAGTTAATGGCTGGTGATCAATGTGGCTGTGCTTTTGAGGAGGGCATTTTTTTTTCCTCTCAGTTAAAGATAGAAAACTAAATGTAGGTCAATTTTATAGACTCTGGGTCACATAGATTTTAGATACGAATTTTAAAAATTAATCCTAATTGTGTAAAGCTGCTTTGCACAGATTTGAGCAATGAAATTTAGTTCTGAATACAGACTTTAACTTCACGAGATTCATCACATTTTTCCAGAATGAGAATTCTTGTTCTGACAGACTGAAACCTTTCATAGATGCTTTGAGGAAATTTTTAATTCATATTTTAATAAAAAAAAGGCTTTGGTTAAAAAAAATTAAGAATTTCTGTATTAATCTCTTTGAAATGCATATAGAGACCAGAGTTCAAGTTTATTCTTACCATTCTTTTGGCCAAAACTTTAAGAAGTAGAGTATGTACTTTTTAAGTTCTGAAATTTTATTGAATTTTTGACCAGAAATGTGAAAAACAGTCAATAGCTACACAATTAAAAGAAGCTACCAGGGGGAAAAAAATAGAAAAAAAAAACCCTAAAGAGGTCCAAAGTTGATTCAATATCCCAATCCATGTAAGATCACAGGGGACTTGAATATCAAATGAGTCAACTAGCTATTCTAACAAAAAGGGGGATGTTTGGGAAATGTTCGTCTTCTGTTTATTAAAGTTCCCAACCATGTTGTATATCGCATGGGAAGCCCTGCTAAGTGTGACTTGGGTCTGAAGAACTGTTAAGGCAATAACTCTTTAGCTTTCTCTCTGAACGATATCTAAGGCTGCTTCTTATCTTATTCCACATACAAGTGGAAGCTTTTTGCTTTCTTCCAACAAAAGTATTTTCAATATTACAAACGTAGGTATGGAAAAACATCCTCTTCCTTCATAAGGACCTTCACGGACAACATTTCATTGTATGCATTAAATCTGTGTTAAAACACAGTCACCCAATGTTAACTCAAAACTGCAGTGAGGCGACTTCAAGATTCGCCAGCCTATTTTCTTTTAATCAAAGACACCCGGATTTTTGAATTTCTGACTCCGAATGATTCCAAGTATTTTTTTTTGTCTTTCACTTATTTTGATAAAGGACCTTCCTTTTCTATAGCTAGTACCATCAAAATGCATTGGTCTCCTCCACGCCCCGAACCAAAGAAATAAACAATATTCATGTAGGGGGAATATAGCTTAAGCCATTCACAGAGTATACAAACATTTATGGTACAAAACCTGCAACATGAGTTTTTTGTTAAATTTTAACAGTGTTTTCTCAAATCTTCAAAGCTCGCCTTGATGGTTTGCTAAAGTAATTGAGCCACTCTTGGGTTGTTTTATATAGGACATCTTATCTTTCTTTCATTACCCAGGCTGTGGCTTCTTTTCTATTCCCATGAAATCCATGTGCACACTTTAGAAGCCCTCCTGAACAAGCTCGCTTCTAAGTTTCACAGAGCCCTTAGCACAATTTGAATACGAAAGAGATACTGAATAAAAAGCTTTAATCTCTTGTCTGTTATACTGCTTTCTTGCAGCTCTTCATCTCCTCCTCTTCCAAGGGCTTTTCTGTGTGAGTAAACTGCACACTTTTCTTTTTTAAGTGAAGTGTAATGTTCAAGAAGATGCATTCGGGAGCCTGAGACCCGGGAAGCAAGCTCCTGTAAATCTCCTCTGTCAAAACGGAGCTACATTGGTGCTGCCTCGCCTTCTGTTGAAGGCTTTTGCAGGTAAAAGATTAGTAAAAGAGCTCTCCCTGAACAAAAATCATTCAATCAGCAGAATGTACAGAGAGTATCAAATGTGCCCCCCACCTCAAATACTGTGGGGCTCTCTCCTCTGATACCTCTTCCCCTCCGTGAGCTGGAACTGGTTGAAAGGGTTTTTCTGTTCTCTGGTCTCTTGTCAATTTGAATGCCAGGAAATGAGCCCCCTTTGTAAGATGAATTAATAGCAGGAGAGGATCGGCCGAGCCCAATCCCCACGCCACGGAGCTGTAATTGCTACTTTGTGGAAAGGAAAGAAAAAAAAAAGTTTGTGTTGCCGTTTAAGAAGAGGGTATAAGGAGAGTTCTTTGAACTGGAGGTCTCAGTGCACTGGATTAAGGCCAGAAGCAAGGAGGCCTTTGAATTTTGCTAAGAGGTTTTGGAAGGGAAAAAAGTTGGGTGGCAAATGGGGGTTGGCAACATCAAAAGCGCTCTCACCGCTCCTCACCTGCTTGGCTTGGAAGGGTCTGCAGGCTGCAGGACAGCAGTGCAGGTCCAGCAGCCAGCTGGGATGGCGATGGGTGGCTGCTTCCTTGGGCTGCTGACATACAGCCATACACCCCTGCACCGCTGCTGCCAGGAGCCGGCCTCCCGGTTTAGAGGTGCTGGTTCTCAGAATCTGCTCTCAGCAGCACAGGCAGGGTGAACACACACGGGGCAGAAATGCCTCCGGTGGATTTCTCTCCTTGTCGCCACTCTTCCTTCATGCATCTTCAAAGATGTTTTTAAAAGTTTTCTCTGCTTGTCACTTAACAATCCTGTATGGATAAGAGGGAAAAAGGGGTGAGATTCTTACAGAAAATACATCCGTCCCCTGCCTGGAAATAAGAAATTAGCAGATGCCATTCCTTCTCAACAGGGGCAATAGCGCCCCCAAGGGGGTGAAACTGATTCTTGGGGGTAGAGGACGGATGTGAAAAATCCTAGATCTTAGGACCATTTATGGCTCTCTAAAGTACAGCGAGGGTACACTGTCATAGAAAAGAAAATTAGAAAAAAAAAATAACACCTTACTGACAAAAGTTCCTTAGGGGTTGTTGTAACAAAAATACAGTAAATAAACTCAGGATCACTGGTGAATGCAGATTTTTAAAGCATAGCAAAAATTTCTTGCTATTTCATATGAATTGGCCAGAAGTTAACTGGAGCATATGCATTTCATTCTTGACTCCGTGTGGAATGTATCTGAGCTCAATATTCTTTATATACCTCCACATCTTATATTAGCTGTTTATTGTTATTATTTTATTAACCTTGTCAGATTGGTAGAATAAGACTCACAAACTTTCACTGAGAAACTTGAATAGGTATCAGTTCAATCCTCACTATCAAAATGTGTCTATAAGCTCAGATTTTATAACTGAGTTTTTGGAAAATGATCAAATTGATTTGCATTTTTATTTGTGTATTTTTTTTTTTACTATCTTGTGAAATACTATAGGATCTAGACTTGGAACTTTTAAAATGACCCAGAAGGGCTATATGTTTTACTAGTATAATTTTCACCATCCCTTCAAGCTTTGTTGCATACTTTTTCTGAGGCTAATATGGATAGGTATTAATTTCAAATAATAAGCAATAGTTAATGAGAGGAGTCATCAGAAAATTAAAATTACTTTGATATCTATTGGCTAATAGGATTGTTTTAGAACTGTTAGGAATTAAAATTCAAGGGTTTTGTTTTCATTCCAAAGTTTACTTCCAAGATAAATATATAAAGTTTTAATGTAACCAAATGTGTGCATATTTTACAGACATAGTTTAATAATGAGAAAAATCTTGAGTTCCTGTGTTTTGAAACTATAACAATGCTACTTTTTTTTTCCCCATGTACTGACAAGGAATGTTTAAAAATCAGGAGCCAATACCAGTCTGGGCCCAAGAAACGAGAAATTTCTCTAGGCCTCCTCTGCAGCTGAACATCACCATTTAGAGTTTCCCTTCCTCAATGACCTGAGTAAAGAAGTGCCAGAGGCTGGGATGAGAGAGAAAGAGAGAGAGAGAGAGAGAGAGAGAGAGAGAGAGAGAGACACCAAGATGTGTAGTAGATGTGTCCTCTCTTTCCTCTTTTCTAATGCATTTGGAGTTCAGAAAGATATTCCATACAGTGTCAGTCCCAGCAAAGAGGGCTGGTGACATTTCGGGACTTCCTTTTCATTGACACCCGATACCAATTCACACCGCACAAGCAGGTTGGCCTAGCCTAGCCTTCAGCCCACAGTGAGCAATCAATAAACACTGTTGACTGACCTCATGGGTGCACCCAACCCTCAGCCTGTGGACTCTGCAGCCTCATTACAGAATCACCTTGGGGGACCTGCCATTTTGAAAGTTTTACAAATATTTTTAATACACTGACTGAGTGAATGAAGTAACAGGTCATTATGAGTCCATTGCCAGAATTCCGAGTCCCCAATCCTTCCAAACTTGCACGAACACATTCTTGTTTCCAGTGAATGCTCATGCCTAATGGTTCACATAACTTAAGAGAGATCTCTCCACTTTCTGTAGAATCAAAATTATGTACACACAGAAATATGTGCAATATAAATGACTTGAAACATGTTTGGTACAATAGAGACTGTACCCTGGTCCACTAACTGTCAAAAAGTCACATATAATAACACTCATTAAGCAAAACAGGCATATATTCAATTACCTTCCTGCTGCCAATATAGGAAGTAAAATCGTTTCCTCTTTTATTATATCAAATATCTTGGTTTATGCCATGCATGTTAAAGTTTCCCACTCCTTGAGGCTTGGAACTGCAACATTTTTAGCTATCTGGAGGATTATAATTGCGTGCACACATCAATTATGGATTGGATTCAGCATTTTCAGATAACTTCCCAAATCACAAAGACCGCACAGTGGTCTCCAGGCATTTCCAGGCCAGTTTGATTACAGGTGTAGTACAGGCAGCCTTGTTAGTTCTTTGTGATGAGGGCTTCCTTTCCCTGCTGGGTTTCGGGGAGAGGCACTGACCATTGCTTTTCACTAACAATTTCTTCCTATTCCCCAGAGATGCCTTAATGAGCCCCTCGGACATGGCCAAAGGCAATCTTGTTCTCCGGCCCAGTGAGGTGAAAAGCCAAAGCTTAACTTCCCAGGCAAGCAATAATTAATAAGGTACCTTTGATTTATCTCAATTCATTAACAAAGTTACAAGTTTGGCGGCCTTAAGAACAGTTTTGCTCTGTTGTTTCATTTACAAGTATTGAATGAAACACCCCGTGCCAAAGTATGTTAAAAAAAAAATTAACTTACAACGAAAATAAATGAGTGTAGAATACTAATTGGGAGAAAGTAACTGACAGATACTGCAAAAGATTGATTTCAGGGAAAATGGAGAAATTTGTTTTCTGTTTATTTTAAGGACAGGAAATGAATACTGATTAGAAATGTATAGGCAGTTGCGTCGTGTAGCATTTGGTAATGTTTTCACTGGATGTTTGATTTGTCTCAGTTTTTCCCAGATTTCAGTTTGGATGCTAGTTATCAGAGTTCGTTTTTTTTTGTTTTTTTTTTTTTTTTTTGGTCTAATAGTTTAGTTGGACTTCCTTGGCTACGTGGCTCTTAAATTGTGAGCATTTGGCCACGCCTTCCTTTGGAAAAATAATTCAAGCAAAAATGTTGTGTTGCCACAGTAGATTGCTACTCTAAGTGGGAAACATATTTCTGAGATGAGGGGATTAGTTTTCTGTTGGCTTTTATTTATTTCCTGAGAAAATGTGGTGAATTTTTTAAAAAAATATTACCCATTTGGATTTGCAGGAATCTTCAAGTGCTGTATTTTTATGTGTTTTCTGGATATGTTCTATCCATTTATTCATTCATCTGCCTATCCATCCATAGATATTTCACCTCAAATAAAAGCAAAATTTTAAAAAATGCTATTTTAAAAAGAGGATATTTCACAGAATGAATGAGTGTTATCAGTCAACTCTGGGTGCATCTTAAGCTGTCCACAGTATCGCCATCCCATCAAAGAGCAGGAGGGGGCTTCTTATTTGCATGTGTTGTATCCTGCCTTGCTAGGACCCTGCCTCCAACAGTGAGTAAGGTTACTGTGGAAAGGGCTGGCACAGAGGCTACATCTGAGTCAAGCTGCTTCCCTAATCAGCTTTGCTGGGACAGCCACATGATAGCCTCTGTGAAGAAATTTAGAGCATAGTATGTAACCTCTCCAGGAACGGCCGACAGAGTACATGGGCTGGTGTCAAGCTATTCTAATCCTTCACAGAAATTTGGGAAATGCAGTAGTGAGGTTGTAGTGACATCTAAAGTCGGACGCTTCGACATGTGCTGTGCTCCTCAACAGCTTGCTGCTTTTCACAAATGCTTTTAATGATGGCTTCTAACAAATATCTCCTAAAACCTACACAAGGCAATTTTACTATGGATCTTCTCTTTTCTCAGTCTGTCTCATCTGGAGCAGGAATTTCCTTGCCACCTCTGTGAATGTCTCTCTTGGGAACAGTATTCTCTCGCTTCTATCACTACTCTAAGATTGTTTTCTCCTCTGAAACTTATACTTTTAAAAATGTTTTGGCCACATGTATAGAGGCCAGGCCAGGCTAAAGTACTTAAACCATACATTGAAAGAGAGTTCCAACGTCCCTGTGCCAAGATTCTGCCTTGGGGGCAATTACACAGCTAGCTCCCTCTGTAACTCTCCCCTTCTGTGTTGCTGGGGCTAACAGAAGGGTCCAGAGGCTGTATGAGTTCGCTCCAAAGGGTAAGCCTTGGCCAAGCCACCTGCTGCTGTCATGAATAGGATAGGGCCACTCTGCCAATTGGCATATGGAAATACGAATTTGAATGTTGGGTGCCTACATTGGAACCGTGTTTCTTTTCTTCATCTGGAAATAAAATGGCCTTTTCCTAAGACTTTCCCCATAGGATCTAAGATCTGTCCCTAACTGCGGGGACTTTTTTACCTTGTCCTGGACCATCCTGCAAAAGAAGGCTGGATTTCTACCACCACCTCCGCAGCAGCCGCAGACATTGCAGTCACAGACATTGCAGTCACAGACATTGCAATCACCTCCTCTTGATTCAGATGATCCCCTCAGGCTCTCTTCTGGAGATTGGCAAGTTTAAAATGCCTCATGCTTTGATTTGCTTTCAACCAGGTGCATCCATCCCATTGGTAAATTTGGAAGAAGGCAAGAAAATTGGACCAAGTGTACAAGGCCACAGGGTATTTGCATGCAGGTGTTTCCCAGTCATAATGGAACCTGAATGTGTTTTCTTTGCTCTCCATTGAAGGGATGGGAGTTTTTCTTTTCCTTTCTCTTTCTTTTGCTTTTATTTTTAAATGGCTTTGATAAAAGACCTATAAAGTTGAATTGAATAGTTGGAAGATAATAACTGCAGTGGTAAAGGTCTCTACATAGGTCTACCATCCTGCCCCTGGCAGTAATCCTGGCTTTGGGGATCTGAAATTTCCTAAAGATGTATTAGTATTGTATACACATGTGCTCTTGTATGCTCATAATCCTTTTTCACCAGCTTCTTAGCTGCATGCTTTGTATTTAAATTTTCCTTCTGACCAAGTAAATCCCTTTGGATGAAGTGACAGGATCTTTTCAACACCCATAGCTGGTGACAGTTGGTGGAGCAACTTTGAAAGACTGCAAAGTGTTCCTTACTAGCTCTCTTCAAGACCAGTGCCAGCCACCAGCCGAGAGGTTGCTCACTGCTCCCTTTGGGCATCAGTCAGTTGAAGAGGCTCCCAGCAAATGCTAAAGAAGTATAAAATATTAATATAAAAGACAATATCTGAGATTCTGGCTTAACTGTGCCTTTAATTAGGTACTTATTTATTATATGGGAACATGGAACCTTTTCATTAATTCTGGTGCAACCCGTTATTACTACTGTATGAAGTGTATTCTGGCATCTGAAGTGAAAGGAAAACGACTCTGAAAGCAAGAATTGCCGATAACCTTTGAAAAAAAATGGCTCAGTGGGCCATATGCCTGCTGTTTCTCCTTCTTCAGTGAAGTTTCCTTGTGAATTTTTAACTTGTAATATATTCTGTTGTCTTAAATGAAAATGGAAAGATGCCTTTTTTGGGGGGAGGGGCTTCCTCTGGCAAGTTGCCAACCTTAGATTAAGTAATGAGGTAATGAGAAAGATTCAAACTAAGTAAGAAACTAGACTTTGAATTAATGTCAGCATTAGCTGTAAGCTGGACCCCATGTGGAATTATTTAGCTGAAATAGTTGCCTAACCAGATGCCATTTTTATATTTTTGTGGAAAAGCAAAATAAAATAATACTTTCAGGAGAACAAAAGATATTAATCATTTCACAGCAACATTTTGTTGCTATTAGATTTTCTTTGTAAAGTTAGATTCCTAACATGCCTAATCACCCTACTAGAAATCAAACATTTGCTCACATAAAACAAATCCGAAAGGTAAGCTCATATGCCATTTTTAACAATGCCTGGCTATAGATCTCCTTTCACATTCATAGTCATTCTCTCTCTCTCTCTCTCAATAATTTTTTACTTATTTTCTTCTTAATTTTCTGAAGCATGAAGAAGGAGTTGACAGAATGGTTTCTCATTTGTATCTCTTCCTTGAAATGAGGATTTAAGAAAGGAAGTATTCGTTGCTATATATTGAATTCACATAGGGATTTGAAAGAATGTAGGCTTAATCAAATAGATGGCCAGAACTTTGAAAGTCATGCTTGAGACAAATAATTTCACAATGCAAAATTAACATCAGAGCTCACTGGTAACAGAAAAAAAGAAAAAAAATATATATATATATATATAAATGAAAACTTTTCCACACCCATAAAAAATGGTGTGGGGGGGCGGTGTTTGTATGTTTCACATTGTCAGTGCTTTTTAAATTGACAGAAGTTTAATATTAAATGAATATGACATTCTGGGACTATTTTATGAAACTTGAGTACTATATTTCATGTTATGATTCAGTATTACAAAAGCTGTCCCACTTGCAAATCTCAGTTAGAGAGAAGAAAATAAATAAAAAAAAAGGAAAGAGTCATCATATTTTACCTTAGGTTTTGGAGTCAGGAAAAAATGTATTAGCAGTTAAACAGTTTCTGTGGCTTAATGAAAAAGAATGGAGTTTGAAATACTGTATTTTCACTTTTGTTATTCTGCATTTAATATCCAAAATTTCCTTATATTTGCAACCCTAAGTGGGTTGAGGATTCAGTACGAGGTGGGGCAAAGAAATTGGAGGTGTTTATAATTATAAACATGTAATGGGGGAAGTCCCCCAAACAGACACGTTGCAAAACAGCAAATGATGTATTTTTCTGGAAGATGAAAAAAAAATTGCTAAACTCAATAATCTTGTTAAGACAGAAGAATACTAACTAAGGTCTTGAAAGAATAGAATTTATCCTATGATCAATTAAAAGTAAGCAATATGCTTATAATAAAATTAGACTCTGAGTTTGTTGTTGTTTTTTAAACCAAATATACACATGGGCTTTCAAATATTCAAGTACTTTACCATTATCTTTTTGCACCTGATGAATTATTAATACAGGGCTCACCAGCTACTCCTGAGTTCCTATTAGTACGTCATGATTCTGTGTGTCATAAAGAAGGGTTGAAGGGGTTTCTCTTTAGATTGTAATGCACCCTTATATGGGCACATATCACAGTCTGTCTCTTGATCTAAGTCATTGTGCATTGGGTAAATGATTTACAATGAGCTTTGTGGTTTTTATGTGAGAAATTGCTCGTGTGTGTGTGTGTGTGTGTGTGTGTATTTTTGTTCTTTGAGGCATGCATGTGTACACATTTTAATGGGCAGTTTCATATGCTGCATTTTTTTACACATCTTTACATCAAATATTCAAATACAGACATAGCACACACATATATGTACTGCATACCTGGATGTGTGGTGTCTGTTTACATTTTCTGTCATATAGTCATTAAGCACAAAACGTAGACTTAAAGGATTTCAAAACTGACAGCCTCGGCATGATTGATGATGCTGTGGTAGACTGATTCTTACCAGGTGTGCTGTGATGGGAATTCAAATGCTGTTCAGAGCTCTTATTTGTGTTAGTGAAGTTTCGCTTTTCTCTAAGTTGTTGTTGTTGTTGTTGTTGTTGTTGTGTGTGTGTGTGTGTGTGTGTGTGTGTAAACCAGGAAAAGCTTCTGGACTTATAATCCTAAAACCTGATTTAAGATGTTTCTGAATATTTTAAGGAAAAAAACAAATCATGATTGCCATCCAAACGTGCATCGGATGCATGTCATCCATTTTTATTTCACTTACTCTTCAATATACACTTAAGTGTGTACTTGTGTTATCCAGATAGATATTTCCAAGGTTTTAAAATCATTAGTGCTATTTTTGCTAGTCTGATAGATAAATAAATGCCCCACTTCTTCCTTTTACTGGACAGAAGTAATTCCTGTCTGAGTTCATGAAAATACTAAGCCAAATTTTTAAATAAAATCTTATTTATTTAAATATTTCAGGTCAGCTACAGATTTTGAGGGGGATCATTTTGGGGGCTTCTATGCACACACAGCACCTGGTCTCCAAACCCAATCTAGGATCTCAGATTGGTCCCTGCTGGGCAATAGCCATCAGTGCAAAAGAGTGGGAAATCTCAGATTTGTCTGCATTTTGTTCCTCCAAGCTTGTCACCATGGCTGACACTGTGTACCCAAGGCAATCCTGAACCAAGGCTGTCAATACCAGGAGGAAGCTCACTCATGTTCCATAATTTAAGTCAGTCTCTTCTGATCAAAAAGAACTCTTCTTTCCTTTTGACCACCTAAGATAGAAATAACAGTACTGAAAGCGTGAATTCATGCTCTGCAGAATTCCACCAAATGGGATTCCCTGCCTCAGGATGTTGTCAAATGTAATCTGTCGTTAAACAGAGGGAAGGTGGAAGGAAATTTAAGTAATCGCTACAGTTGTGGGATGGGATTTTAACTTCACCCATGTGCTTATCCATCTTTCCAAAAAACACTGAATTCATTCATTCTTTGGCTAGAAATGGCCTGAAATGTTTGACTCATGATGTTCAATAAACTATGATGTGCAATAAACTGTGTTTCTAAGCATATTTCTGAAGAAAATCCTAGCACAAAACAATTCACTCCAGGTCCTTAATCTTTGCCCCTTCCATTATCTTCAAGGTAAGCATATAAATAAGCTGGTAGTTCATTCAAACTAAATGAAATGGAAGCTCACTGTGGAGATGCAGCATTTTTACTTGACAGTTGGCATAACTATTTGTTGGACACTGCTCTATCCTTATGGTCAGGTATTGAGTGATTCTCAGCAACTGTCACTGGCTACTTGGCATTACCTCTTAGATAAATGGCATGTATTCTACTACATACCACCTATTTGGAGGACTGTATGGCCAATGGGAATTGCCTGGCCACACCCAGACTTACCATTACTTGTTTCCTTTATTATATGTCTTGACTAAGACTTGATTATTCCTTAGTTCGACCCTACAATGTGATATATAATGACCACACACCTCAGCCCCATAATTCTACCCTTTCTTGCCGATTGTGTTTTCTTTGTCTTCCACACAATATTTTCACTTCAACCTTTGGCTCCAATATGTTCCTAAGATGATGTGGCGAACTACTATGGTCTTTTTTTTTTTCCTATGATTTTGGGATTAAGCAATTAGGTCATGGGTGGTAACCCGATTTGCCTGCCCTTAGTAGAGACCTGGGAAGTGGGTAACATGCCTATTAGCCAGGCACTAGGTGTCTGGAATAAGAATGAGGCAAGGGGCACTAGATGTATGCAAAGTTCAGAGCACTGGAGTGCAAAACAGCAAGGAGCTGAGAGGTGGCAGAAGATGCACATGGAGCAGTTCCTGGCCACTGCAGAGGATTCCCAGATAGGGGTCAGTGGATTCAATTGTTGGCTCCAGGGAAACATTGAGGACCAAAGAAAAATCATCCATGTGAACGGCGGGTAAAGCTCTTAACAGAAACATAAACAACCCAGTATACACAGATGGTCCTCAACTAAGAATGGCTCGATTTACTATTTTTTGACATTATAATGATGGTGGCTAAGCATCCAGTAAAAGTATATCTCAAGATTTTGATTTTGGATCCTTTCCTGGGCCAGTGATATGTAATTTTATGCTATCTTAAGATGCTGGGCAGTGAGAATCAGATGCCTCTCCAGTCAGGAGCTGGACTAGGAACAACTGATATTTTGAGCCCTGTTGATTGCTCTCTTATCATGTTCAGTGAGGTAGTTGTATCAAATGTATTTTTGACCAACAACATAATGCATTGTTGACTTATAATATTTTCAACTTATGGTGGGTTCATCATACAGTTGAGGAGAAACTGAACATTACATGGGTAGATATTAAATTCCACAGTAAAGAAAAACACCGTATATTCTTAACAAAAAAGTATAATTACAGGAAGTCTATCATGTGATCATTTTGAAGTGAAGAAAGGCCTTTAGTAATTACGAGTAGACAATAGATGTACAATGGAACCACACACACACACACACACACACACACACACACACAAATAGTAATAACCTACATGTCTTGATCTTGCACTATAGATGTTGGAGGTTGGGTGTCAATTGATTAATTTTTATCTGGAACCTTCAAGAAATCCACCTAGAAGGGTGCCGAGGGACGCTGTTCACAGGGGTCTTGTTGGAGGAATTAAGTCTATGAAACCACCTGTGGGAGATGCAAAAGAAGCTGCTGTCCATTGGGAGTTGCTGGCCTCCATGCACTGCAGGGACACCCGCCTTGAGAGTTCGCCAAGCCAGGCATTGCAGGAGCCCCTGGAGAGTATGCTGGAACCTGGGATTTGACCCTTCCTCCCTCCCGCAGCGTCTCGCTAGCGCCCCCTACTGACATAACATCATAGTGCTAACTGGCGAAAGAACAAACATTGAAAGGGCTTTGATCCATTTTTATATATATATATATATATATATTTTCTTTATCAGGTGTGGAAGAGGGAACTTGAAGTTGCCAGGCGTTGAATAGTTCAAGCATATCATCTACAGGCTTACTCCTCAGCGAATCTCTTTTCACTGTTTTCAGTTTTAGATTTCTCTTGTGGGTACTTATTAATAGGATAATAGAGTCCTATATCAATTATAGACAGGGTCCATTCTGAGAAACGTGTCATTATAGGATTACATCCTTTTTCATTTATTTATTTGTAATGCTGAGGATTGAAGCCAAGGCCTTTCACTTAGTAAGTAACCACTCCACTCTTGAACATACAGCAACACCATGTCATCCTCTTGTGAATGTCAGAGTGGAGTTTGTGTACAAACCAAGATGGCTCTGATGTCACTGGATGATATGATCATATGGGACCATGGTAGTACTTTCAGTCCATATGGACTTAAGGGTCATTGTGCAGCATATGAATGTACTTGTGAGTCTTGTTATCTCAGCTTTAAACCCTCAAGTTTCAAATTTTCAATTCTGAAAATATGTCAATGAAGCTGACAGAGGAACATTGAAATCTGTTTCAAATCATAACCTGAAAGCTTTATATCTTAATATGTATTCTCCAAACATTCTAATCATTCCTCAACTGCTTTTAGAACTCTAAAAGCATAGTACATATTTGAAAGTGACCATTGTATATTTGTTGCTTTGTTTTTATGTGTGTTTACATATATATATATATATATATATATATATATATATATATGTGTGTGTGTGTGTGTGTGTGTGTGTGTGTGTGTGTGTTTGTGTGTGTGTGTGTTTTATGTATCCTATATATAGGATGACAGATACAATGAGTTAAGTATCATCTGCTAATACCTTAGTATTAAAAAAGGTGATTTATTCTACCATCCCCTTCTATCCCAATTCTTCCTAATTATGGTTGCAGTGACTTATAAACTTCTTTATTTTTCACATCATGTCTGTGCAGCATTTTGGTTGTTCATACCACCTAAGCTGAAAAATCCCAGCATCTCTGATCTTTCTTTCCCTTCTTCTCTCCCCACCAGCATACCCAACTTTTCTCAGGTATGATGTTATTTTTCCATTTCTACTATTATATTCTGTTTATTTACTATAATTGACCATCTGTACTGTATGTAGTAGTTGCTCCTAAGAACCCAAATCCAGTGAACTGAATTTTTGATGTAATCATTTTATGTTATTTATTGGAAGCATTTGAAAACATGACTGCATACATAAAAGCAGATAAGAAAACATTACATAAGAATCGTGCATTTCTTGTGGCCTTATTATCCATAGAATACATGGACTTTTAGAAATATCAACGTTACAGTGAGTGATGGGATGGGGATATCTCAAATCTAATCCTAATGAAGTGATTTCAATACAATGCCATAAGTAAACTATTATTATCATTGTTTTCTTCTTAATAGATTTTGGATTAATCTTAGAGGTGCTTATTAGCTGTCTACAGAAAGGAAATGTATGTGCATTGGTATTAAGTCAAGCAATGTGGAGATTCTCCATGCTTTCCTCTAATTCTGCACCATTGTCTCTGTTTATAGAAATATACTCACATTTTTAGTTTTGGTTTATATTTTTAAAAAAGATTGTGGTTTTCACATATTATTTTAAAAATCTTTTCATTTGAAATTATTTTTATTTGATAGATGAATTACAAAGATAGCACAGGAGGTTCATGTATGGTATTTACCCAGATCCCTGAAAGTGTGACTATAACACACTTACAAAAATGAAGAACCAACATTGGTACAATAATAATAAGTAAACTATAGACTTTATTTAGTTTTCCGAAGTTTTCTCACTGATGTTCTTTTTCCAATCCTGATTGCTTTCTGGGGTTATCCTTTATGGTGTAGAGGCCTATGGATCTTAAAAAATGGCAGGGGTTATGTATGTGCCATCCTGGTGCCATTTAGTACATTTCTGACACTTGTAGAACACCATCATGGTCAACTCCTCTCCCATCCCTACACCCTGGCAACTAATACTATGTTAATAACCTCTATAGTCTGCTTTTATACAGTCTGGCTAATCATCTCTCAGAATGCCCTATAAATGGAACCATATAATACATAGTCATAAAGTCTGGTTTCCTTCCTTTAATAAAAAGTATTGGATATTTATCCTTGTCATTGCATCAATCAGTTGTTTGTTCCTCTGTATTGTTGAGTATGATTCTGTCTTAAAGATGGGCGACAACAGGGTTATGCACAAGTCTGTTGAAAACTTCTGACTTATTTCCCATTTTTTTGTTTATCAGGAGCAAAGCTACTTTTAACATCCAGGTAAAGGTTTTGGTGTGGATATAAGTTTTTAATTCATTTGGATAAGTAACTAGGACCAATAGTGTTGAATTTGATAGTATGTCTAAGTTTATGTGAAGCCACCATGCTATTTTCCCAAGTGGCTTGGATGGCACTTGCATTCCTCCCAGCCTTGAGTGACAGATTTGGTGCTTTGTATGGGATGCCTCAGCTTGCTATTACTTCTGTAGAAATTAGCTTATTTTATTTTTCTAATGGGTGTGCAATGGTATTGAATTGCTGATTTAACTCCTCTTTCATTAATGATTAATGATGCTGAATATCTTTTCATAAGCTTGTAGGCTGTCCACATACCTTTTTTAGTGAAATGTCTGTTCAGAATCTTGAATTTAAAAAATTGCTTTGTTGGTTTTAAACTTTAGGTATTCTTATTATCTTAGGAAAATAGTCCATTATTAAATTTGTGATTTATACATATTTCCTCAGTTTGTGAATTATCTATTTATTATCTTAACAGTATTTTTTTCACAGTAAAAGTTTTTAATTTGGATCAATTGGAATTTTTCACTTCTTTCTCTTTTTTGGTTTTATGATTTTTGTGTCAGATCCAGTATGCATATTTTCCCCTATGTTATCTTTTAGAAATCTGGTATCTTCATGTTTATGTTTAAGTCTATGTCCATTTTGAACTAATTTACATATACCATAGGAGGTATTTGTTGAGGTTAACATTTATACAAATGTACATCCAGTGGTTCCATTGCCATCTGTTGAAAATATATTTTTCCATTGAGGAGTATTAGTATCTTTATAAAAATCCAGTTGATTGTATTGGTTTGGGTCCACTTAGGAACCCTCTATTCTAATACACCAATATATGTATCTGTCAATATTTTCTTGAATACCATGCTGTAATGGTTGCAATATTTTTATGGTAAGTTTTCATATTAGTTGGAATGAACGTCTCAACTGTATTTTTTTTCAGAAATCCTTTTGATATTGTGAACCTTCTAATTCTCTTTATGTTAAAATCAAGTTGGAAAATCTACAAGAAATCTTGTTCAATTTTTTACTATAATTCCATGGAAATTATACATTTCATATCTGTGAAGTGACAATATTATTAAGCCTCCCTTTCTATGAACATAGTACATATCTCCATTGATTTAGATCTTTCTTTCATCAACATATTATAGTTCTTATCATAAAGCTCTTGCATTTATTTTGTTAGATTTACCCAAGTGTTATAGTTTGGATCACAAATGTCACCCAAAGGCCCACATGCTGAAGGCTTGGTCACCAACCTGTGGCATTTGTATTGGTGGAAGCTTTAAGAGGTGAGTCTTCATCAAGAGATTAGGTCATTGGGGATATGCCTTTGATGGGCACATGAGGACTCTGTTCCTTTCTCCATATCTTTTAGTTACCTGGCCTCCGTGAGATAAGCAAATTTGTTCTACCACCATCTCACCATGATTTTCTGCTGGACCACAAGTCCAAAAGCAATGGAGCCAACTGGCTCTAGACTGAAACCTAAGAAATCATAGGACAAAATATATCTTTTTCATTATAAATGTTTTTCTGAGGTATTTTGTCACAATGGGATTTTGACAATGACTAAATAGTTCATTATTTTTAGTTCATTTACAAATGATATTTGTATTGTATTTCAAATGCCAATTGTTTATTGCTGCCAAATAGGGATATGATAAAATACTAAACATGGATCATATGCCCTGAAAACTTGCTAACCTTATTAGTCCTAGGAATATCTTATAGAATTTGAAGCACTTTTAACATAGACAAATGCAATATTTATTTAATTTTTAAAATTTTTTTAAAGAGAAAGAATTTTTTAATATTTATTTTTTAGTTTTACGTGGACACAACATCTTTATTTTATTTTTATGTGATGCTGAGGATCAAATCCAGTGCCTCGTGCATGCCAGGCGAGCGAGCTACTGCTTGAGCCACATCCCCAGCCCCAGTATTTATGATTTTATAGGAAGTTATTTATTTCTTCTTTTCAAATCTGTATGTTATTTTTGTTTCATCCTCCCTCCCTCCCTTCCTCCCTTTCTTTCTTTCTTCTATTTTTTTTTTCTGCTCCTACTGACCAGACTGACCAGGTTAAGGAATGATGCTTAAAGGAGACTGAGAGTATGCATCCCTCCTTAGCAGAAAACATCAGATCTGTTTTGGACCATGACTTTACCTGTAGGCAACTGAAGACATCCTTTATGGTGTCTAAAAAGAAGCTTCGTTTTTGTTCTCCACCTAGTGATATGATCATATTTTCTTTTACTTAGTCCCTTAGATTGTCCTGACAGATTTTCATGTTAAAGCCTTCTTGGAGTTTTGGGAAGAATCCAGCTTGATTGTGCTGAAATTAACTTTTTTTTAATTTGCATGTTAATATGCTTATAGTTTTAGGAGACTTTGTAGCCTACAACCATTTTGTTCTCTTGTGCTGTCATTGCCCAGTTTTTTAACTAAGTTGGGAAGTATTTTCTCTTATCCTGTTTTCTGAACCAGAGTTTAGAGAATTGTATTCTTTCTTCTTTAAGTGTTTAGTTAATATAGCAGCAAAATCACCTGGTTCTAATGTTTTGGCAGGTTTTTGACTGCAAGCTCAGTTTTCTCAAAAGTGTAGGACTATTCAGATTCTCTATTTTTTCTTGATTGAGTTTTAATAGTTTGTGTCTTTTAAGGAATTTGTTAGCTTTATCTAATTTGTAAAATTATGAGCTTACAATTGTTCACAATAGTCAATATTTTACCCTTTTGTTATCGATAATAGCTCACCATCTTTGCAAAACATATCTATGAATTGGGGCATACTCTTAATGTTCCTGCAGGCAGTTTACAGCTCTGTGTTTGTTTTTACATCCTAGTTTTACAGGTCCCCAAAGCTAAATTATATTTTCTTTTAAGCTTTTTGTCACCCCAAATTATTTTCCCAGTCATTTTCAGTCCCTATACCTTACCTGCATTCCTTGACTTCTGATCCCTTCAACTTCAAAGTTAGCCATATGATATCTTTAAATCTCTCTTTCTCTCTCTCCTCTTCCTCATGTGATCCAAAATTTGTATATATTAAAAATTTTACATGTGCATTTCTTGATATCACCCTAATATTACATTTAAGTTTTCCAGAAACCAGCAGATGAGTGTTTGTTGCTTACAATAAATAATATCTTTAAAGTTCCCTGGTGTCAAGATTCTTTACTCTGAGGAAATTCTATAAAAGCTAGATGTGGTTCTGCACATCATGGGTTTGCATTGTGGGTAAGTATGGGTAGAAATAAATAAAATCAGTCTCCATTTCTCTTATTTTATACTTATAATGTGCTTCTGATACCAGATGTTTGTGTGGGGGTTCCTCCAAGCAAGCAAAGCTACTGGAAACAAAAACAACCAAACATAGCTAGGTATCCTCTGATTTAATGCAATTTCGACACAACCTACCTAGAGTTGGCATTTGATTCCACAGGTTGATGGAGTCACCCCTTAGTCTGACCCTCCCTTGAATCTGGTTGGTTGCAAGCCCCAGGTTGTTTTTTGCCTGTGCTTCTGACCAGCTATACAAGGGGCATCCTGAAATTCCTTCTCGGGTTCAGTTATCTTACTCAAGTGGCTCAGGGAACATTTTATTTGCTGGTTTGTTATATAGGATGTTACAGACAGTTCAGGTGAACAGATGCATGAGGCAGAATGTGGGAGACTGTCATAGGCTCCACCCTCCAGGAGGCTCCTAGTCATTCAGGCTGTTTCCTTTCCCAGATGTGGAGGGATGGGACTGAACATCCCAGCCTAGTAATCCTGCAACTCATGCTGCCCCCACCCATCAGTCAACTCATTAGTTGACAAAATATACCATCCCTTGAGAGATTCCCAGGTTTAGCAGCTTACCCAAATGAAACGGGAATAAGACAGATACCTATTATTGCACAATACTGGGGTGAATAACCTCCCCAAAAATGAATGTGGATATTTGCATATGAGATAAAGATTACTAGTTCCCTTCCTCTTCAGAATCTTTTGGGAACCTTAATGAAATAAAATTTATGTTCTTACTCTAACCCTTTAGAATGACATTAAATCCATCAGGAGGAAGAGAAGATCAGGGTATCCTGCTCTAGAATTTACATTATCCCCATGTTCTGGGTCTCTCCTATGACCACCATCATTATAACAAAAAAATATTTAGGAAATTAGCTTGATCTGTGAGATCAAAAGTTAACTTCTAAGACTTGACTTTTAACCCACATCCCAAATTTCAGTAAAACTTTCTTAACAACCTCTGTACAGAAACAAAAAGGTCTCCTTTACCATCCACAGAATATTTTAGTCCATTTGGAATTGTCACAATGTTCTTGGATGCACTTTTGTTTTTCTCAATCTTTTTTTTTCTTTTTGAGTCTTAAGCTGTGTAAAATCTATAACATTTGTAAATTCATTTCCCTCCGGTTGTGTGAGATATACCAAAAATCTTTCAAAGATAATCTTTCTACATTACTGTTTCTTATTTTGATTTTTCTTTGTTTTTATCTTTGTATAGTTTCAATCTCTGTGCTGATGTTACTATCTGATCTTATGGGTCATCTGCCTTTTTTTTTACTAGAATCTATAACATTATTAATAGTTATTTTAAATTTCCTCTGTGATATTTCTAATATCACCCTCATTCTTCTGTCTGATTCTGATGACTCTTTTGTCTGTTTGGACTGTGGGTTCCTTTTGGAACAGGAACCCATCCTTTCATATGAAATGTATGTTTTGTTGAAAGCTCAAAATGTTGTATCAGGAGAGTGTACAGTGAAGAATCTGCACCCTTAGAAAGAGAATGAGTTTCCGCAGGGTGCAGCAGCACACGCTTGTAACCAAGGCTAAGGCAGAAGGATCAAAAGTTCAAGGCCAGACTCAGCAATTTAGTGAGGCCCTTAGCAACTCAATGAAACCCTGGCTCTAAATAAAATATGAAAAAGAGCTAGGGATATGGCTCAGTGGTTAAGGAACCCTGAGTTCAATCCCTGGAATGCCCCCCCCCAAGGAAAAAAAAAGCATGACTTTCCTTCTGCTAAGATTTCAGTTTAAAGAATGTGTTATTTTAGTTGGAATTGGGGGTGGTTTTAAGTTCTGTGCTGCTATAGCTGCCTGTGTTCAGCAGCCTTGATGTTCTTCTCATGACTCCTTGTGTTTAGGCTATGGGCGACTTTGCCACAAACTTGTCCTCCACGTCTGTTCTCCACGTGCCCCCTGTGCTTCCCATTGTGTATTCCCTAGACTGACTCATCTGTCACAGCTCTCCTTGTGACACTGGTCTTGGAGATCAGGAACAGGACCTTGTTCTCGATTAAATACCAGAGGAATGTCAAGGCAAGGATAGAAAGCAAGTTTCAATTAAGAAAGGGACTGAGACAGATTTCTGCAAAGGGAAGGGGCCCCAGAGCTGAGAGTCCATCAGAAGGGGTGTGCCTTGCTCTTTTATAGACCCCAGAACTCCTCTTTTAATTACTGCCTTTTTCTTCTTCTTCACGTAGGAGAATAAGAGCAGGGACACGGAGGTTCATTGTTAGCAACCCAGAAGGCCCAGGAGCAGGATGGCAGAGGTTCACAGTCCCTTGTCCTCTCTGATAACCAGTGATGACCACTCATCCTCCTCTCTCAACCCCCATCCTTCATTACCTACACTGACTGCCTGACCTTTGCCCCTGCCTCAGTGCATTTTGGGGCTCAGGTAATAGCAGTGAGGAAAACTCATTATAAGCCCTGCAAGAAGATCATTATAAGCCCTGCAAGAAGACCGTGTGCAGCCCTGTGATATGCCATCTGATGTTCGAGAGGGGTTTCACTGAATCCAAGAAGCTTTGCCTGAGGATAAAACCACCCTTTCACCAGTATTTGTGGTAGGAATGTGGCAGTGGCCCACGGAGGTGCCCTCAGGCAGTGTGGTCCCTGTCACCTGCAGTATCACCCCAGCTTTGAAAAGCACTTCTTTTTCTTTGCTTTAAGGTTCTGAACCTTTCACTCTCACTTTGTCCACCAAGGATAACTGACGAGCATTATTCTCATGTCTCAACTTTTAAAAGTGCTTCCTGTCTGACAGATGTCCTTGTTCTAAGCTAACATTTCTATGCAGAAATGTTACCCCTTGGAAGTCTGCAGCAATCAAAAATAATTTAAATTTCTTTCTCGGGTTTTTGTGGCAGTGTTGAGCTTACCAATGATGTCCTAACTTGTACACAAATTCCAGTAGTCCTGTTTAACTTTCCACAGGGCCACTCGAGTTTCAGTGAAACAACAGGTAATTAATTTTCAAAATAGAAGAAAATGAATCAGAATGAGCAACATGTGATTTGAAAATCATTTTAAAACAGCAGACCTGGTAGATAGGACTTAAAGTTCTAACGTTGCATAACTGTTAATTCTTGGGCAGTAGATAAACCACTGGAACAGAAGTGCATTAAAAATAAAAGAGAGCAAACAGAGGCCTTTATAAAAAGCATTTTAATAGACTCTGGGAAGCTTAGTATTTTAAAATTGTTTTTGTACTCATTTAATCAAACTAATTTTTCTTGAACACTATGAGGCTTTGGATTCTTCCAGAAGCTGAATCTGAGTCATTTAAATACAAGCAGCTTATTTAACAGGTTATTTCTAGAAACAAAGGTAGAAACTGACGAGATGTTCCACAGGTGTGGAGGTGGGGAACCCACGTGCCAGCCCAGGCTGCTCCTGAGCACCTCTACCTGGATTCGAAAAACGTGACTCTGCATCATCACATCAATGTATCCCGGTCCCCCACCCCAAAAGTTCTCTCAGAGACACTGAGGTTCCACTGGCTCTGGACTTGCCCTTTTCTCTGGGATTCTGGGGGCCCATTAATTAGGAGGTCACAACAATTCTCAGCACACAGGCTGAGCCCACTGAGATCCCAGGAGTATCCAGGCATTGCTTCTATTTATAGTCCATCATGACCCACGACACTGTGGACTCACTTAAAGAAACCACCAGGCCCAGGGCCTTCGTGCCACTGGCCTGCAGAGACCTGGAGGAGCAGGCAACCTATAGGCTGCGTGGAACCAAAGACCCTAGATCCTGGGATCTGAGCTGGACACACAGCTCATGTGCACACACTCACCACTGTCACTGAGAGTGCAATTGAAACACCTGCAGAGTTAGCAGTGGACCTGGTATGCCCACGAGTGGGGGTGATCTGCATCCCTTGAAAATGATCCTGTCCAGAGAAAGGCAAATTTTGTAGAACTTCACTTATCTCAGATTCTCAATTGTCAGGTTCATAAAAAGTAAATACAATGTTCTTTTCCTGGGCCTGAAGGGCACTAGAATTCAGCATTGATGGCAAGAGTATGTCCACGTGAGTTCTGGAGATGCATGGTGGTGACGCCTATACACCAACATGAACATGCTTAATGCCACTCAACTGTGTCCTCCAAAATGGTTTAATTACAAAACGGATGTTTGGTGTCAATTACCACAATGTAAACACTTGGGAGACTGCTGATTGACTTATCTTAGCATAGTTTGTGTTGTGATGGCAGAATACAAGACACTGGGTAATTCATAGCACAGATTTTATTTCTCAAACTTGGGAGGCTGGAAGACCAAGACCGGGGGCCAACTTGTAAGAACATTCTTGTTGTGTCCTCCTGGGGAAGCAGGTGAAAGAGGGACAAGGGCTGATTTCAGAAGCCCTTTCCCAGGGAAGGAGAATCCTTGTCCTAAGCACGTCTTCAAGTTCCCACCCACTAACACATCATAATGGAGAGAAAGAATAGAATGACAGCCCATGCTCCCCAGAACATCCCAACTTTTGGCATGAGTCCATTTCTGCAACATTTCACAAGTCATGATTTTGGATAAGACAAGAGTTAAGCTGAACACATGGGGAGAGGGCTCCCTTCTCGTCTGCTGCTTGCAGTGTTGCAGGTGGCCTTACAAGGCATCACTGAGGTTCTGCACAACAGCTCGGACTGCCCCCCATCACATCCCCATGAGGCTGACTCACACACAAGTCCTGAACACTCCCAAGCCCAGAAGCCAGAAACTTTACAAGAAATCCAAGAGAGATTTGTTCAAAGTCCGCCCAAACCATCAGTTCCACACAGGCTCAAGTCTCTTACAAAAGTGCCTGAGTATTTGCATCTAAATGCTCCATATCTTCTTCCTGTAGCACTTCCATTATCTCTAGATGACTTCTGACACCTAATACAATGAAAGGGCAGTGTGATTCTCTGTAACACTGTAAGATCCAGGAAACAATGAGGAGAGAAGTATCTGTCCAGAGAAATACAACTACTTTCCTAATAGTTTGGATTTCCAGCTGGTGGGGATCATGGATGCAGAAGAATGGGTGCAGGGCCAACTGCACTTTCTTACTTTGCATTGAGGGGGGGAAACACTGCAGCCAGGATGAGGGCTTCTAGGAGCTGATATCCTTCAATTCAACATCTGGACACATCTGACCTTCAGGCTGGAAGACTTTCTAGCAGGGGATCCAAGGACTTGCCTATTATGGAAGGAATCCAAAAGAAGAACTTACTTTAAAGGACATCAAAGAGGTTCAGGAGGGAGGGAGCCAACCCAATTGTCTAGACCACTTTTAGAGGTCAGGGGGTGGGTTCCAATGCAAAACACCGCAGTCCCATAGAGAATTCTGCAGTGTGTTGGTGATTAAGGAGAATGTGTGAATCCAGGGGTCACTAGGTCCTCTCAGCCATAAGGAGGGAACCTGCCATAAAGGAACTAGGACAAGGGTGCGAGGAATGCTCACTGGGGGGAGATCTGAAGGAAGGAAAGTGTACTCATTAGAAAAGTGTCCCCTGAAAATTCTTAGCCAGCCAAAAGTCGTGCGAACTTGTGTGGAAAGAGTCTTTGCACAGTGATGAAGCTAAGAGCTCACATGATGGAACACAGCATCAACTGGGACCAAATCCAATTTCTGATATTCTTGTAGGAAGAGGAGAGTCTGGACCCAGAGACCAGGGAGACTTGGGGATACAGCCCAAGTGAGGATGGAGTCGGGAGGGGATGCCTATATGGGAACCACAGATCGTGGGCAGCAGTAGGAGAGTGGGAAGGGCTGGGACAGTTGGGGGGACAGTCTCCTTGAAACCTGGGAGGGGTTATGGCACTGGGACAGCCCAACACCTACTGTGATGAGCCTCTGGAACTCAACAGAAGACACTTCCTCTGTTGTCGGCCACCCAGTTGACAGAGTTTGGTTGCAGCAGCCTAGGACCCAGCTGAAGGTCTGAGCATGTTGGCCATGCAGGTTGGATCTGGACTGCAGACACCCTCATCAGAGACTGTAGGGTCTCAGCCCTGAGGCAAGACAAGCACCAAGTCAGGCCAGGTGGGGAAACGGCTAGGCACACACTCTGGTGCCTGTGTTACTGGGAGCACTTCTGATCCCAATTCCCTGATCTGCTGCCAACACAGGCTACAGAGGAGGGTACAGGGACACAGACCACGGATCTGCCCCACTCAGTGGGCCCAGGCCAACACCACACCCAGCAGCCTCGTGCCATGCCCAGTGAGTCTCAAAGTGGCCCCCTCTTCCCATCCTGAGAGCTCTTCCCTTCCTCATGTGCCACTAGCTCCCTACTGTCTCTGGCAATATCTACTCTGTGAGATGACAACATTCGTGGGTACTGCTCTCTCATCCTAGGACAGTGTAGTCCCACACACCCTGGTGAAATGGGCCACCTGGAGGCTGGACCTGGAGGTTGTTGAGGCTGAATGGCAGGTATGGTCCTCTGGCCACTTTATTATTTAAGTTAAAAAAACAAAAACAAAAACAAAAAACGGGTTTTGGTGCTCAAAAATGTTTGATTTGCATATTCTCATCCCCTAACCCCAATATTTTCATTATTTCCTCAAATATGAAATCTTACTAGTAGAAAGTTAATTTCGTATTATACAAAGTTGATTGAAATAACATTGGTATAAATAATCAATCACCATACTTTCAATTTTTGTTCTGCTTTCCTGTTAGAAACCACTTGGATACAAGAGAACAGAGGACAGACTCATGGAAATGCTTGAAATGACAAGAAGCTCCCACTCAAGCTCAGCATTCAGTCCTGGACAGGGTAAGACCAGGCCACTTTGACATCTGTTCCAAAGAGTCTACCACGCAGAATCCTCTGACTGATCCCTGACTGAGCCATAGGAACTGGCTAGAAAAGCCTTCACATCCTCAATACATTCTTCACTTCAGAATACTTGACAACCATTGATATCCATCTCTCGTTACTTTGTTCCCCAGCCAACCATTCTTCAACAAATTCAAAGGAGCAACTCATGCAAGCACACAGAAAGGGATGTTCACTACACACATCCATGTGTGAAAAAGACAACTGGTATTTCTTGTTTGGGCTATTTCAAATGAAATCCCTTCTGCATGACCTCCACAAACCAAAGGAAAATATTTGTGAAATTCCCACATAGAAGACAAGATACACTTGCCAAGGAGGCAGTGCCAAGAATTTTGACACTCCAAATGTAGTGTGTGTGTTTAGAAGGCAGTCACAGTTACCATGAGAGAGTCCCATGAAATCTATCAGGAAGATCCATGGTCTAGCCCAACCATGCAAGTGATGTGACCATGAAAGAGTCACTTAGTCTTAGCAACCATCATGACTAACCACTAGGTCAATGAATAAAGTCCTCAGGTGTCAAGCTACAAAATGTGGGATGAGCAAGGATGAGGATGGGTGGGAGAAGTCTCCAACTCTAACACAATTAGGGAAGGCTGTGCCTCCCCTCAACTGGCTGGGAGGCTGGGATCCTGCCACAGAGAGGGATTCCAAACCTCACATCTCCTGACCCAGGCCAGAAGACCAGGTAGAGTCCAAGGATCCTGGGGTGGCCCAATGGCTATAAAGGTCAAAAGGAACTAGGGATCTGCCTGAACCCTCAATCCCCTACTCTGAGCAGGGCTGCATGAAGAGGCCAGAGGCCATCCACAGCAATCTGCCTTTACAGGAAAATGGAGGGACTCCAGGCTGCCTCTGGCTCACTGAATCAGGGTGGTGTTTTCATAAAGCAAGCCCACTTCCTCACATTTGACCAGCAGCTCATGCGCTGACAGCACAATGGCTGGCTTGACTCAGGCCCTGAGAAATGAAATAGAAAATTCATAGCAAATCCATCTTTAGCTCTTCCACATCATCAGGGGCTCTGATTCAATTCCATCAACAAAGGGGTCTCAAATGGTGTCTAAACATGCTGGGGACTCACCTCTGTGTGGAACTCTTCAGGAAAAAAGGGATCAAATCTCATGAAGCAATTCTTCTCTCTTCTAGCCCATGGGCAATGCAAGGAACCTGCATGATACCTGAGGCTCACTTCTCTCTTCTCATGTCTTCTGGAAAGGATTCATGAATGCTTCCTTCAAGGTGAAGCAGAAGCCTGCACTCCCAGCTGCACAGAGTGTTTGAGGGCACTGTCTCCCTTAAAACCCAAGAAGAAAAAACAGGTTATTAAAGAGGCATATGGAGTAGAGTACATGATCAATGATCCCTCCTCCCTGGAGCCTTCCACATGACTATCTTCCACATTTACAGAGCAATGCTTGGCCATTCTCAAAGACCAGGAGACCATGATGCTCATCACCAGGAAGTCAATAAGGAACATGAAGAGAGCAGCATGGATTGCAGAAGGTGGCACACCAAGGATCTTCAGCATAGCTGCTAGAACACAAGAGCTTAACTTCAGTATTGACTTTCTGCCACCTACCAAGTATGATGTTAGTGTCAACCAGAACATGCAGACATCCAAGTAGCAGCTGACACCCTGCATCCATTCACAGAAGTGGGCAACATCTGCATTGGAACAAGAAAGTATCTTATCCTTAGTCATAAAAATCATCAGAAACAAAATGGATGCAAATCTTCTCATTTCACTATTATGTAGCTGTTTGAATTCCCGATTAAATAATACCTCCTCCAAAATAAAAAGTATCTATGACTTTTAAACTCTATGGTCTTTACTTAATATTTATGTATGCTATATCCCTGCCTAATGCTCTTTGAGAAAGGAGCACATAGAATTGGATCTTTGAAAATTTCACATTTCCTGATAAATATTACTGCCTATGTCAGGCATGGCGAAGTGAAAGGTGAGACTTTGGCTACTCAAACACGATGTTGTGGGATTGGTGACCCTGACTCATAGACAGCATGTGGGTTCTATGAAAGCTAGGGAGGAACGAGGTAACGAAGATGATTGAACAGATGATCTCAGGGGATACTGGCGGATAAGCAAAAACTGAAGAACATGTTCCAGATAACCATTGGTATTTGGGCTCCTGAGCCTAGACCTGTTTTTAAAAAAGGTGCAGACAAGCAGTGTTCATATACAGATTGTCTACCATTTAAAAGTGGATACTTTCAATGGCATCTAGTTACACATCTGATAAAATGGTTTGCCAACTTATGGATTTCATTCTAACAACAAAAAAAAAACAACCACAGTCAATGAGACATATAAAGATAAAACCTTGTCTTCACCAGGACGCCTAGAAATAGGTTTTATTTGGCTCAGGCAAATACCTTTCAATAGAATTTCTGATTTCTGAATGAACCCATTCAATTTTATACTGCACAGATCACAAGGTTTTCTTTACAGAATATTCTGTTCTTTTTAAAGCCTCACATAGAAAATATCTCAAAGGAAATATGAGGGGAATGACCCAAAGTGATGCAGATTTATTACAAAATGCCTAAGATCCTGAGGATATATTTTGGCTCAGCCCATTATATTGTTTCATTATTTTATTATTTTGTAAGTAATAAAATGTAACTTCATGTTGGATAATATATTCAAGCCATGAAAATATCATCCAACATCATTCTTCCCATTAGCCCAATTTCTCTGCATGCTCACTTACTCTTTAGGAATTTTACTAATTATTTGAAGGTTCTAGAGGACCTGTTAGACTCCTAATGGACAAACCATCCAACATACTCCAGAGAATGTACGAGTGCCATAAGAAGAAAATAAGGTCAGCCTACAGCAATGGGCAGCTGCCTGCCCTAAGCTGGGAGGAGCCCTGGCCATGGCACCAGGGCTGCTGGGCAGCAGAAGCCTCCACAGCCCTGCAGGGAGCCTGGAGCACAGCTCTGCAGAACCATGCTCAGCCCAGGACAGATGCACATGAGTTCCCATCACAGGCTAGAGTGTGACAGTCCCAGGTGCATGCCTGTCATGTCAGCTACCAGGGAGGCTGAGGAAGAGGAACCTTTGAGGTCAGCCTTGGCAATTAGACCTTGTGGCCAAGGGGGGAAAATTACAAGGGTCTCTGAGGGTGTAGCTCAGGAAGGTCACTTGCCTAACAGGCTCAAGGACCTGGGTTCAATCCCCAGAACCACACATACACCAAAAAGTGACCTTGGAACATGATTTAAAATGATGGGTCAGGTACACAGAAGGAAACAGGAGAGGGTTTTTAAACCAGGACTTAAAACAAAATCCACAGGTGCGACAGGAAAACAAAAGGACACAGAGTCAGTGAGACCTGAAATACCTGGGCGGGTCTGTCTTTTAAACCGCCTCCTGCTCCCCAGGTCACCTGGGGTCCTCAGTTGCCCTCCCCTCTCCAGGGGGCCTGCGGGTCAGGCCACCTCTTCTCCTCTGAGGTCCATGGCACAGGCACACTGCTGAGGCCACCGCATCCTGAACAGGACCCTGCAAATCAAAACCCACCCAGCTGTGACCAGCAGCTCCGCCAAGGAAAAGCCCTCAGGTGAGAACCAGGACAGAGGGGTTGGGTGGTGGGCGCTGTGGGGACCGCCCTGGCTGCTCCAGGGGACAGGTAACCCGGGACACCTCCTGTCTCCTGGGAGCAGAGACATGGCTGAGCCAAGGTGGAGCTGGTAGGCAGGGCAGGTGGGGCTGGACGTGGATGCTCCTTGGAAAGAGAGGGGAGGGCTGCAGGTGCCACACTCGCTCCCTTTTCTCTGTAGGTAGCAGGATGGGTGGCGAGGATGCCCAGTTGGGTCAGTCCTGCCTTTGCCCCTCCAGGTGCTCAGGCAGGGCAGCCACATCCTAAACTTCACATCCAGCCCCTGACCTTGACCTACGTACACCGCAGCCCATGTTCCACGACTTTGGAAAGGCCTAGGGCCTCTGGCTTCACTGCCATGGCCTGCTGTCGGTGAGCCAGCCTGAGCCTGTCCCTGGGTCACACCAGCAGGGTGCCCAAATCCACCCTTAGCATCACCAGGGGCGCACACGGCAGGATCCCGCCATGTGCAGAGGCAATGCCAGGACAGCCCAAGTCTGAGTAAGTGGCAGGGGCGGCAGCAGCAGGGCGCCTGAGAGGCATGCTCTGATACTAAATGTCTGGGTGCCCGTGTGCGCTACACTCAAGCGAGAGCCTCAGTCCCTGAGATTGGGGACAAGGACCCAGGGCCCTTCTTAGTAAGCCAACACACAGAAGAGTGCTCCTAGTTTCATCCACCCCCTGCACCACAGTCAAACCTGACCTTGAGATGGTGAAGGGACCTAAAAGCTAGTATCTGGAGCCACAGAAACTGCCGGAAGCGCTGTGCTGACAGGGCTGTGTGGGTGCCCTGGGGTCCGAGAGGAGCAGCTGTCAGCAGCAGCAAGAGGGAGAACTAGGCCCCATGGGATCCCGCTGGCCCCTGACAAAGACCCCTACTGTGCTGCTTCTCCTCACACTGGGGAAAAAAACACAATTTTCTGAGGAAAGATTTGCCAAAAAAGGGCCACGAATATCCAGGAAAAGAAAAAAAAAGGCGAGGCAGGTAAGAAGAGAGATTAATCCCCAGGAGCACGTTATTAACACTTACTGAAAGACTCAACACCCGTGTGTGATGACAAGCACCTGTCAGCTCTGGAGAAGGAACAGGGGATATTTAAAGCAAGCCCCTGACCCAGGGGCAGAAGCCACCACTCAGTCTGCTTCCCCTGCTGCTCCCCAACCTGCATCAGGCTCACCGTCTCGTTTCCCCTGTGTGACCTGGAGGAAGGCCCTCTCATCCCTCCAATCGGTTAACATCTGTTTTAAATTCCTCAATCCTCTTCATTTGAACAAATTTCAGGAAATGGCACCATGTATCTACCTGATGTGCACTGACATTTATTTGGATATAAAATAATTATGATATAGATAATTATGGCCAGCACCATTGTGTTTCCCTATAGCCAGGGACTATAAATATGGACTAAGTGTTTCATATACTTGATGTCAATTAAACCTCATTACAGCTGGAGGGAATTGATATTGCTATTATCCCCATTTTAAAGAGGCAGCCACTGAAACCCTGAGAGAAGGTTACATGACTACAGGGGATCCAGTGAGAACTGGAAGCTCTGGGATCTCCCCAGGAAAAGGCAAATGAAACCATGGTGAGAAACTGCTGTTCCCTTTTTAAACTGGTCTAAACAGAAAAATCATACGATATGCTGCGAAGAACACGAAATCACTGAAACCTGTGCACAGTGAGGGTGAGAGGGTCAATGGCACAGGCGGAAGCAGCCAGACCAACAACAGATGTAACAGCAAACCCTCTGCTAGGCAGTCCTACATGAGATGTAGGTAGCCTCCCGTCCACACACGCAGAAACGTGTATGCAAATATTTAGAGCAGGTTTATTTATAGTTACCCAAACCTAGAAAAACCCAAATGACCACCAACTAGAGGATGATAAACACATGGTGGCATGTCCATCAAATGCAGCAGTTACCATACAGAATGAACAGGAACAAATCACTAACAAAGGCAACAGCGTGGACGAGCCTCGGATGTATGATGGTCCAAGACGCCAGACTCAGAGGCTGCAGGCCACAGGCCGCATGAATCCACCTACGGCATCTGGGAAAGGCAAAAGTGCTGGGGAAGAAAACTGAGGAGTGCTTCCCCGAGTCCGGAGCTGGGAGCTGACCACAGAGGGACACAAAAGAACCTTTGAGAGCAAAGGGAATATTCTTTGGATTGTGGTGATTGTCACATGATCGGTACATTTGTCAAAACTCCAGGAACTGCAATCATAAGTTTTACTGCATGCAAGTCAAACCTAAATAAACCTAACATAAAAAAAAAAAAAAAGTTCATACTGTAGTAACTTGGCCACATCAGTGTTTATAGCAGCTCAATTCACAGTAGCCAAGCTACGGAACCAACCTAGGTGCCCTTCAACAGATGAATGGATGAAGAAAATGTGGTATCTATACACACAAGAGAGCATTACTTAGCCTAAAGAAGAAAGAAACTATAGCATTTGCCAATAAATGGATGAAACTGGAGATTATCATGCTAAGTGAAATATGCTAGTCAGTCCCCAAAAACCAAAGGCCAAATGTTCTCTCTGATATGCAGATACTAATGCACAATAAGGGGAGGGGAGGGAAGAAGAAAAGTTCATTGGATTAGACAAAGAGTATGAGTGGGAGGGAGAGGGGCTGGAAATAGAAAAGACAGCAGAATGAGTGGGACGTCACTTTCCTGTGTTCATATATGAACCCACGACCAGTGGAACTCCATACTATGTACAACCACAAGAATGGGAAGTCGCACACCATGTAAGTAGGATATGTCAAAATACATTCTCCTGTCCTATAAAACCAAAAAGAACAAGTAAAAAAAGATTTCCCTGAAGATAGGCCCAGGCATTGGTAAGTTTCATTTGTTCAAAAGTAGTTGAAGGATTTATTACCAAGTCTGTCACTTGAGCTTTATTATTTTTCTATTTCTCTTCTGCTCTTTGGCAAAAATAATTAATGGGGGAAAAAGTAACTGACAAGAGAAAGCCAAGCAGGGGAGACCCAAGGCAGATGCGACCTGGGGCCGAGTGCCCCACGGGCAGTGCCCAGGAAGCCGGACGCACCTGAGCATGCTCCGTGACCTTTGGGTGAGAGACCTCAGTTTCACCAGGAGTTGAGGCTGCCTCCGCATGGTCATCATCTGCTGGAAAACACTGCCTTGCACTGTCAAAACAGAAACAGACCCATAGCTGTCAGAGCTGGGAACGGGCGTTTGGTAAGACTATTAAGTGACAGGTCAGCACAACTGTGGTTACAGCAGGCAGGAGGCGCCCACATCCCTCCAGCTGTCAGAAGAGACCTGGCGGTGACAGCAACCTGGGGCCTCCCTACACCACCCCCGGCCACTAGGGCAGATAGCCGCAGCAGCACGCAGGGAAAGGGGGAAGGGCACATGCGGCCCGAGGAAGAAGCACCTGCACCCCAAACCCCAACTCCTTCCTGTTCCAAGGAGGAGAGAGCCTGGCACTGGTGCAGCAGCCAGGGTTGGTGTCCTGGACCACACAAGGACGGGAGGGCTGAGGCGTGCAAGGGGGCTCCAGCTGCCAGCCCACAGCTCCCCGAGGGAGGGCCCATCTGTGCTGCCCTCCACTCCCTTCCCTGGTGTCCCCTGGCCAACAGACATATTGACGGGTGCTCCATCCTCCTGGAGGGTGGCTGGAGGGTGAGGTGGCATGCATGTCACGATTTCAATGCCTACACACCCTGACCCTGAAATGGGCCATCTCTGAGGCAGCCGGCTTCACTCACTCTGTACCTGCCACAGCATCAGCTCAGCGTTCAGCGACAGAACTAACGCAGGGCCCCATTTCTCACGATTTTCAACATTATAGTCTTACATGTGCTACCAAAATAACAATCACTGAGATAAAAATGACTAAGATCACATCACCAAATGGCACATCTTAAAACATGAGAATCCAAGTAGAAACTGTCATGCTTACTGGAATATGGCTGCCTTCTCTGAAGCCTCTGCCATTTGTTTCATCTTTAAGGAAAAGGAGGTACCACGGTTTGGATCTGAGGTGTTCCCCAAAGGCCCACAAATTAAAGGCTTGGTCACTGGCCTGTGGCACTGAGGGAGAAGGTGTGGGACCTTTAAGAGATGAGGCCTTATGGGAGGAGGCTAGGACACTGGTCAATTGAAGATACTGGACCCTAACCCTTCCTGTGAGTCCTGGCAACCATGAGATGAACAGGCCTCCTCTGCCATGTGCTCCCACCATGATGTCACAGGCTCAAAGAAACGGCCAAGCAATCATGGACGGAAACCCGTGAAGCAAAATAAAAATAAACCTTTCTTCTGAAGTTGATTAACTCAGGTACGTTGTCACAGTGACGGAAAGCTGACAGAAGGCAGCGCACCACTGCAGTACCTCTTCTGGACACTGAAGGGTCCACTTCAACACCTTTTTCATAAGGAGTGCCACCATTCAAGAAGAGCTCGTAAGTTCTGTGAAGGAATAACATACTATGATGGCTGTGCATGGCGGGCATTCCGGAGACACCCCAACCAGAAGTGAAACATTTTTAGCACAAATGTATTCATTCTAATTATGTCTCATTGATGGATGAGAATGACAGTGTTCACCCTTCCATGGGGTGTCATCTCAGCAAAGAGATTCTGTCCCAAGCATCAATACAGGAAATGTACTTATATGAAAATGAGAAAGATTTTTGTTATTAAGATGGGCCTGGGGCTGTAGCTCAGTGGTAGAGCACTTGCCTTGCACACGTGAGGCACTGGGTTCGGTCCTCAGCACCACATAAAAATAAACAAATAAAAATAAAGATGTTTTGACTTGAATGACTTGTTAATAGCAAGTAATTATTGTTTTTAAATGTGTTGAATCAATATTTGAAATTAAGCCATTATGAATTTATATGATTTTTAAAATAAAACAGTAACACAGATCGTTGTAAAATGGGGGATGGGGTCGTGGCTTGGAGGTAGAACACTTGCCTAGCATGCGTGAGGCACTGGGTTCGATCCTCAGCACCACATAAAATAAAAAATAAAAATATTGTGTCTACCTATAACTAAAAAATAAATATTTAAGAAAAATGTTGGAATGGCATAGACAGGACACGTAAAATGAGAAAAATTCCTCTGTCCTTCCCCCTAGTTCAGTAAGTCTCCTGCCCTGTCTGTCACCCACCCTGTGACTCCCTGTGCCTCACAATACACATCAGAATGCTTCCCTATCGACCAGCTCCACCTTCTAGGAAATAACTGGGACCTCACTTTGCCAAGGTGGAATTTTGGATGTTTCCTTATTTTTTTCTTCTAAGTATAAGTGAAAACCCTGAACATATTTTTTAAAGAATCATAAGAAACTTGAGCTTCTGTATTCACTCCTGATAATGGGGCGCCCCTCCTGCTCCAGCTAGGATGAGGCTAGAAACTAGGGTTCAGTGGTAAGGAGGCTGTGCAGGGCATGTTATCCAAGTTAATCCTCACCAGGAGCTTGTGGGGTAGGAATTATTCCCCCAGATTAAAGGTGGGGGGAATTTGGATACTGTGGCGCATACCTCCTGTTATACAGGCAGTGTGAGACCCAGCACCCTGAGTTTCCGTAATGACAAATTTAGAATCGTGATCACCATACTCCCTACTGCTTGTCCATCTGTAGCCCTCTGTGAATGTCCTGTTTATATCCTAGACTTAGATCTTTATTTTCCCCATTTAAAAATTCATATGAGCTGTAAAAACCACATGTAAACCACATGTAAAAACCTTTGTACCCATTGTTTTAGATGATCCAAGGGGCGCTCCAAGGCCCTGGGCAGGAAAACCAGGCTCAGAAATGTCAGGGACCTGGGGCCTCAGTCTCCTGAGTCTAAAATGAGCAGGGGCTCTGGGTTCTAAGACACCTCCCCAGCTCTACAGTTGCCAAGGCCAAGGAACTGGACATGAGACACAACTGACCCCCACCACAGCTGTCTAAGTCTCCCAACAAGCCCGACTCCAGGCAGAGAAAATAAGGTTCTAAAAAGAACCACAGTGGATCCCTGGGAGGGCAGCAGGGAGGGCAGGTGGGCACCCGGACTCCGAGGAGGCACTCGGACTAGTGGCAATAGCAGTGGCTGCCTCTTCTTGCCACTGCCACTGCACACCCCTTTTGAACAGGCTCTCGGGACAGGTACAATGCTTTGGGCTACAGAGACAGCTCATATATCTCAGTTTAAGTCTCAGACATCCAGAGAAGAGATACAAAAAATGACCAAAAATGGGGTACAACTGATGATAGCGGAGTTTTCCTTCTTTTTCTTGATACTAAGGATTGAATCCAGGAGCACTGAACCACAGAGCCACATCCCCGCCCTTTTCTGCATTTTATTTAGAGACAGGGTGTCCCTGAGTTGCTTGGAGACTCACTAAGTTGCTCAGGCTGCCTCTGAACTCATGATCCTCCTGCCCCAGCCTCCTAAGGCACTGAGATCACAGGTGTGTGCCGTGGCACCCAGAGGAGTTTTCAAACATCAAATCTGTTTTTAGTATTCGGAGTCCTGGCTTTTCTCTTACTCTCTGAAAAGTGACTTCCGTGTTACTGGAGCTGTTTTTCTCTTACAGATGTGAGTGAAATGACATAAAGTAACATAAAAGGGAAATGGGGTAGGAGTCAAAAGTCCTTTGTGAAATGGGCAGAAAAAGAGAAATGGCAACATGAAACTGGTTGACCCTGCCAGGTGCCTGCCCCAAACCCTCCTCTGGCTTCCTCTATCCTGTGACCTGCCCTCTGTTGGCACCTCTGTTCTCAGCCTCCACTGCAGGTGGTGGAGGGACACTTGGGCTGGCCAACAGAACATAAAAGAGCATGCTCAGGATGCCCCCTGCCCCCAGCCTCTACAGCAAGGCATTAAGAAACCCCCTCCCCTTCCTGCTCTTAAATACTGCACCCTAAGGACTTTGCAATTCTGAGGACAGACATCATCAACAAGCTGAGGCTGGCAGAATAGACAGAATGTCACCAACCGCTGGTCTTGGGACATCAGGAGCCACTGACCCACCCGGGAGAATCTAGCAGCATAGTTTTGTCAGATGACACTTAGTAAAGCTGCTTATTTTGACAGATGTCCTGTTGAATGAAAGAACTCAGAAATCTCACTTGAGAGCCAGAGTGCAAAATGATTTTTTTATAATACACAATCCAAGAAAATAATTATAATTATCTCCTTCACATCTATAAAATTATCAAATCCTCAAACAGCCCAGATACTTAAGATTCCTGGTTCAGGATAAAAACTAAGCACACACCCATCTTCGCTGCCTCCTGAAACCGAACAAAAAATGACTAAAGTGTTTTCGAACGTAATAACCCCAAACAGAAAAGAATGGGAAAGGATCATGGGCCAGCAAGAGAGGGCAACAAATTTCTGCTGCATGGAAAAAACAGAAGCATGTTCTTTTATCAAGTGACACTCTAATCAAGTGTCACACAGGCACAAGGGACACCCGGCAGAACACTCCAGGATCATGAAGGTCTGTCTAGGATGCACATGGGTGCACATTTAGGGAAATCAATCTTAAAGCCATCAGGGGTCTTTGTATTACTCGGGGAAAGAGCAAAGATTCTCATTAAGTTTACATTTAGTTAAGGCTCTTTTGTAATAAAGGTAGTAACTTTTAAAGTTTATTTACAGAAGTCCTCAGCCTGTTAGCTCTCTTCTCTTATCTCACCTTTGTTTTCCTTCTGAACCAGAATATTCTTCTTAAAATATAAAAATAATAATAATAAATGATTTGGGGAGAATCATAATTACTAAAGAACTTTCCAGCACACCTATTCCTGCACTGAAGGCTCCTCAGACTAAAGGCTGGTTCCTGACCCCATGATGAGCCCTGTCCACCTGCAAAGAACTTGATTTGCATTCAGCATATGGTGCTAACAGGAAAGACACCAAGATATGCCACAGTGGAAGAACCCGAGAAAGGGCTCTAGAATAATCAACCCAGGCTCACATTCTCAAATAAAAATGAATAGCAAAGGGCCACCAGACTAAATAAAGAAAACCAGTAACATAAGGATAAAATGTAAAATTTATAAATAAATAAATAGGAATCCGAGCACCAAGGAAGCAAAGACAATTCAAAGAACAGAAGAAAACTTAAAAACAAACCTAAGCATGGAAGGAGAAAATCTGAAAGCAGGAATATGATACTTAAAAAAAAAAAAAAAAGATTGAAAACAAGAAAAAACACTAGTAAATGAACAAGATGATCAGTAAATTAAACATTCATAGAAGTTATAAAAATTTGTGATAGTGTTTTATTTGGAATGTCTGATGGACTTAATTGTGGCTGCTACACAAAATACTGTCAGTATTTGTTACCCAATCCTCAATTACAATTCCATTTAGAAGGGAAAAAAAAAAAGTCAAGAGAAACTCCCAGGCATAAGAAAAAGACAAGCAACAAAAGTATTCATGAGAGGTTTAGAAACCTAGACAATCTATCCAAGATATTCAATACCCGACTCAAAGATGTTTCAGAAAAAATAGATAAATGGAAGTAAAGAAGTAATCTTTAGTAAAATAAAATTTCCCAGAGCTCATGAGAAATATATGAGTTTTCAAAGTGAAACTATCCACTTGGGGCTAAACAGATAAAAACAATGCCAAAATATACTCTGCTAAAATTTCAAAACACCAAGGCTGAAAAGTCAACAGGCTAATTATTAAGGAATGATAATTGGACTTACCAGCATCACTGCATGCAAAGAAAACTCAACAATGCCTTCAAAAGTTTTAGTAGCTATTATTTTAAATTCTATAACCAGCTAACTATTCATCAAACATAAGGGCAAAATGACATTTTCAGACTTGCAAACATCAGTGTGAATTTTTAAGGGACTGTGAAGGGATCATTTTATTCACACGCTAACTATGGCTTAAAAATACTTATTATTGCCAGGCGGAGTGTCACACATCTACAATCCCAGCAACTCTAGAGGCTGAGGAGGAGGATTGAAAGTCTGAGGCCAGCCAGGGCAACTTAACAAGACCTTGTCAGAGAAGAAAAAAATAAAAAGACCAGGGATGTAACCATGTGGCAAAGGGGCCTGGGTTCAATCTCTTCTCCCCATAAACACTTAATATTTTTTATTTAGAAAGAGAGAGAGAGAGAGAGAGAGAGAGAGAGAGAGAGAGAGAATATGAATTTTTAATATTTATTTTTTAGTTTTTGGTGGACACAACATCTTTATTTTATTTTTATGTGGTGTTGAGGATCCAACCCAGTGCACCAGGCATGCCAGGCGAGCATGCTACCGCTTGAGCCACATCCCCAGGCCCAAAGCTTAATATTTTTTAAAAGAAAATTCAAAACTTAGCTTTCCCCAGGGCTTCAAATATAGTCTGTATATATTATTTTGTTTTTAAATCTAGCAAAGCAAGCACGATTACCTTTATTATTTTCTTCACTATTATTAATTAACTTAATTTGAAATAATTCCTTAAACAAACAATCCTGCCAATAATGGTAAATTAAATTCCATTTGACATTTTAAAAATTATTTATATTTTACTTTGCCTTAAGGCACTTTGAATTGCTGGCTTAAGTAAAACTTTTCCAAATACTTCTAATAAATAATTTAAGTTAATAGAATGAATCTCATGCTCTTTTCTTTTCTTCCCCATGGTCTTATTACTTAAGTATTTACTATTTATCTCCTGGTGCCCCTTCTCATGTTCTTCTGAATGCTATAAACTCTTCAAATACCCCCAAATTTGCAGATTTACTTAATGATGTTCTGAACTTAATGCAAAAGTGTTAACAGTCTAGTTCAGTTTAGTTCGTTATCTCTATTTAATGTTAAAATTTCCCAGGGATTAAAACCAGAAACTACTTACTCATATAGAGAACACAGTATCTTTTCAAGAAAATTAAAGGTCATTATCCCAAGCAAAGACAAATTGCTTCTAGCAAGATTTCTGATCATTTCTGGGCTACATGAGCCAAGGGCCTAGGGTAATTCTGCGTGAGCCACCACAGTGCATTCTGAGCAGATTTTAGTTGCTGCACAATAGCAACAAGCCCACAACCACTAGGTGTAGCTAGTTCCTTCTAGACCTTCATGACATCACCCTGCAATCCTTCCATTTGGTTGTAATGGACTAAACCTGCACCTCTGAGGTTCTCAAGTGCTCTCCCTTGCTTCAGGAATTCTGCATTTCTTAGCCACCTTAAAACATTTACATAGGCTCCCAACTTTAGTGTCTTAAAGCCAAGTAATGCTAGATGCATTAACTAACTGCTGTGAGCCTTGATTTTCTTATTTATGTTAATAAGTACCTATGGTATTATTGAAAAAATTTAAGAAAAAGTTTGAGGAGTACAGACTATAATGCCTGGCACACACAGGGTATAAAATAAATGAAGGGTACTTCTTTTTAATATTTACTATTCTTTATTTGATCTTATCATTTCAAATTAAGACCAGGTAGATTTAGATAATGATAGGAAATATTTAAAAGTACATTTTAGAAAATCTTAATCACTGTTACCTCAATATTATCTACCATTATTATTTTGTCTTTCGGGTGAAACAGAGATAAATAAAAAGAAAAAGCAAGAAAGGAAGGGAAAGAGGGCAAGAAAGTCTCAAACAACTTCTGTGCCTTAAATCCAACTCATTGAGATATAAGCTTAGTCTCGAGAAAACCCAATAATTGAGCATACTTTACCTTTGGTAAATATCTCGACTTTTATTAGGTTCTAGAGCTTCTTTCAATCGGCTCTCAGAAAGCAGACTATCAACCTACGGCAAACGAAGACAGTTTAAAACATCATATTAAGTTATGATTCTTACATTTCAGTTATGTCTATTGTCTTAGGAAATAAAAATTTACTTTTCTCTCCTTATGAAATAAACACTTTTAGGCATACAATAAAGTCGAAAGAATTTTATAGCAAATACCTATATGCCACTACCTCGATTCTACTGTTCACATTTTACCCTACTTATTTGGTCTATCTATCCATCAACCCACTTTATTTTTATGCATTTTGAAGTCAACTGCAGTCACCAATACATTGCCCCCTAAATAATGTGCTATAGGTACCACTAAGAGAGCTGAATATTTGATGTAAAACATACAAAGACATGCACAAACCTAAAAGGTATATCTGCTGCATTTTGACAAACGTGTGTTTATAACTGAAACCTCATAGAAGAACTCCAATGTCCTTTCTAGTAAATTCCATCCCATTCCTCCTGAGACAAACTTGTCTTGATTTTTGTCCACCCTAAATTTTGCCTGCTCTTGAACTTTTACATAAATGAACTTGTACAGTATGAACTCTTGTCTACATGAACCATGTAATGTTATGCTTCCACACTATTGTATCATAAGTTTATTCCTTATTACCAAATAGTATTCATTGCATCAAATGTTACATGACTTTGTCCTGACTTCTTGTGTTACTAAAGACTACTTGCATCTTTGTCAATGTACCCCTCCAAAAAGGCACATCTTTCTTTGGTTTCTTTTCTGCAGATTATGTGCAAAAGATAAAGTAGATAAAAAAGTAAATTCCACTAGCTTCTTCTCTGTCCTTATTATTTGGCATCTACCTGAGTTATTTACAAAATTCATACACTCAGTGACCAAAATAGAAAGCTGATTCCTTGTCCCATGGATACCATGCTGGAAATTTATTCCACTTTCTTTTTTTCTTTTTTTTTGAGAGAGAGAGAGAGAGGAAAAAAAATTTAACTTTTTTTTACTTTTCGGGTGAACACAACATCTTTATTTTATTTTTATGTGGTGCTGAGGATCGAACCCAGCGCCCCCAGCGCATGCCAGGTGAGCACATTAGCGCTTGAGCCACATCCCCAGCCCCGACCGTCCACTTTCTTTTCAGGTCTCTTTTGTGGATACAAGAAAGAATGAGCTAATATTATTAAAACATCCTTTCCAGATATTCAAGGTATCAAGTGGTTCCTGAATCAATTTGTCCCCAAGTTGAATAATTTTGTAATCATCTTTTATTTTTGCTTTACTAACTGCTTTTATAGTTTACTTTTGAAAAATTTCCTGGTTCTCTTAATGTCCTACTAAATTTAAAATTAAGTGCAGAACCACAGTAACTTACCAGTAAGTAAGTCAATACTCCATCAAGTTTTATTTTTCATTTCTACCAGGAGACAATTTTGCTTTTGCTGTACCACTGTGATTCCAATACAAAGTCATTTAAATATTTATGTGCCAAATTCTTTGGTACATTTTAAATTTTATTTTTTAAAATTCTTTTTAGGTACCAGAGATTGAACTCAGGGGCACATGACCCCAGCCCTATTTTGTATTTTATTTAGAGACAGTCTCACTGAGTTGTATAGCACCTCATTTTTGCTGAGGCTGGCTTTGAAGTCACCATCCTCCTGCCTCAGCCTCCAGAGCTGCTGGGATTACAGGCCTGCATCACCGTGCCTGGCTTATTTTTAACTGATATAAAATAATTTTATTTAGAGTAAAAATCTTGGCAATAGATCCTTTTTACAAAATAAAATTAGCAAACTGATAAAGAATCTAAAAAAAAATGAACCTATTAATTGCTATTTACTTTTTTTTTCTCGCAAAGTAATAGACCTGGGATGAAATGGCACACACCTATAATCCCAGCTACTATGGAGGCTAAGGCAGGAGGATCACAAGTTCAAGGCCAGCCTCAATAATTTAGCCAGACTCTGTGTCACAATAAAAAATAAAAAGGGCTAGGGATGTGGCTCAGGGCTAGGGATGTGGCTCAGTGGTGGAGCACTTACATGCCTAGCATGCACAAGGCCCCAGACTTATCCCCAGTACCACAAAAACAAATAAATAATAAAAGAGCTGGGATGTGGCTCAGTGATAGGGCACACCTGGGTTCAATCTCAGTACTGGAAAAAAAAAAGGCATAGGCATTCGGTGTACTTAAAAATGAGAAAAAACACTACTCCCAGCATTCCACCACTGAGATACCATTTCAGCATGTTTTCTTTTATATCTTTTTCATGTACTATATATAGAAAAACGTCATTAAGATACCTTTCATTCCGTTTTGTTTTTGTTAACTTGCCATTTGATCACAAATATTTTCCCTAACACATTAAGATTTTTAACAAAAGTTTAGTAATAGTATTATTATATCCCATCAAAAGTTATTCATTCCCCTATTACTTCTCATTAAAGTGTATCATTTTTTCGATTAAGCAACAATGAGACCAGTACTTTTACTATCTATCAATCTCTGTCCCAACGTTTCATTATTACATAGGGCAGGTTTCAGGAACTCCACTAACCAGCCTGGGTGCATGCACATGGGCTACACCTCCATCACAGTGCTTTCCAGAAAGCTGAACCTGACACCCTGGAGCAGCGAGTCTAGGTGCCAGGCCGGCCACGCCTCCCCCAAGACTGAGAGTGGCCATTTTCACAGTCTTTGGGAGAGTTCATCTCCTTTGCCACTGGTTTATCTTTGAAGTTAACTTTCATGCTGACAACATTTGTGTGTCCTCTAGTTAACGTCCCTGCTCGCCCTCCAGGTCCTGCAGTCCTGACACAGTAGGACTCTTCCTGAGGCTTGGGCCCCAAGAGTGGTGGCTCCAGGGACAGGGACCCCGGAGAGGGCGGGGCGGGGGCGGGTAGGGCAGCTCCAGCACAGCCCTGGGCTGCAGACCCTGCGGCTGGGGGCCGTCAGGGCGGGGGATGCGGACTGTCGTGGACGGTCGGGGGTTCCGTGGGTGGCCCGGCCGGGCGCAGCGCGGGCTGGAGCGGGGTTTAGCGCGGGCTGGAGCGGGGTTTGGCGCGGGGAGGTCGCGGTGCGGAGCGTTTGGGTCGGACGCCGGCTCCCAGGGAGTGGGGTCGCTGGGAGGAAAGCGCCGCGGCGCCCCGCGCCCCCTCGCCCACCCCGGGGTGCGCCCGGCCCCACCGTACCTGCTGCTTCAGGCCAGGTCCAGCTTCTTCTGCGTCGTCGCCAGCTTGTCTTGCAGCCTCTGCTTCCTCCAGTCCAGGTTGCGCCTCCTTAGCCGGTTCGCCTCCCAGCCGAGGAGCACTCCGGAGGCGAAAGCCACCAGCACCGACACCTGCAGCGTCCTCTCCGACACGTCCGCCATCGCCGCCGCCCTGCGTGCACCTCGGCCTACGGCGCTGCGCGAGGGTCAAGCAATGCCGCGTTCACAGCGGGCACCGGGCAAAAAGCAGGCGGAGCAGCGGCTTGGGCGGGGCGTCCTGCTGGGTGTGTCAGCAACAGGTCGGCCTTCTCCAGAGACCTTCCCAGCGCTTGGAGAACCCGTCTGCACCCCTCTGAGCCCTCCACAGTGTCCCATCTATCATTAATCAGATGTTTCCCTGCACTATTAGCTGACATTGGTGTCTTGCCAAGGGTAAGCTCAGCACCTCTTTATTTTTGATCAGCAATAGAATTTGAACCACGTGTGCAACTTAAAATCCTCTGGTAACTCGTTTCTTTCAAAAATAAGTACAAGCAGATAAAATTGTTTTTAATAATATATCTTATCATTTCAACATCAGTTTGGAAATTATTTAAGAGATTTCTGGGTTTGGTATTGTCTTTGAAACTTGGTGTATATCTTTACAATTAACATCACTCATACTGTTTAAACACTGAGTTTTCAGTGGAGATATTTGATCTGTATCTAGTTTTATAAAATTTACAGTTGAAAAAGAAGTCTCATTTACTTACACAAAATTTTTTTTTCTGAAACTGAGTTTACTATGGGTTTTTAAATTAAATTGATCATTAGATTTCTTTAAATTGAAAATGAAGTTCTTAGGGCTGGGGCTGGGGCCCAGTGGAAGCGCTCTTGCCCAACATGTGTGAGGCACAGGGTTTGATTCTAAGCACTGCATAAAAAATAAATAAAATAAAGGTCTGTCAACAACCAAAAAAAAAATTTAAAAAGAAAATGAAGTTCTTTTGTCACACTAGCCATGCTATGCCAGAGCTAACAGGAGACAGAATTGTTGAGATGAGGGGCACATACACTTCTAATGATACAGGTCACTGTGATCCCACGTGTGTCCCACTTCCTGGTGTTCAGGCACTTAAGTGTGCAGATCCAGAGACTTGCTTCTAACTAATAGAATAAAGCAAAGGTGATACGGTGTCACCTGTGATTGCTTTATGTTACATTGAAGACTTTCCTTACAGCTTGATGAAGAGGGTGGAAGTGTTGAAGGAGTTGACATCAAAGAACTGTGAGTGAGCCCTGGGAATGGAGGGGTGCTCCAAGCTAACAGCTAGATCCCTTATCCTACAACCACAAATAAACCAACTGTCTGCAACCTGAATGAGCTTGGAAGCACATTTTCCTCACTGGGGCCTCCACATGAAAACACAGCCTGGCACCTTAGTTGCAGGCTTGTGAAACTTTCAACAGAGGACCTAGCTAAAGACTCCTGGCCCATGGAAAGTGTGAGAGAATAAGGGTGTATTGTTTTAAGTTACAAAGTTTGCAGCAATGTGTTACACAGTGTGGTAAAAACACTTTCCCACTCTGGTTTTCAGTACCAACTACCTCTTATTCAGACATCAGATGTGGGAGAAGCCCCACACACCAACCAGTTCTGCAGTGAACACCAGCAGTTGAATGTCCTCCAATTCTATCTGGAAATAATGTCAGATACTACAAGTTGAGAGCTCAGAATCACAAGACTCTGACCACACCCCGCCCCCTTCAAATTGCCAGTTTCAAGTGGTAGGTTGTCACTTATACTTCCGACAGGTATAAATCAGGAGTTCCCACAACCCTGCCCGCGGGTTTGATTTGTTTGCTCACAAAACTCAAGGAAACACTTTACTCATGTTTCCCATTAGTGTCATCTCATCTCTTAGCTTAACCTGTTGTGTTTTCAGGACAGAGCCGACCTCCGCTACTGCCCTGGGTCCAAGCAGTCCTGGCCTCTTACCTGAGGGGCTGCAACAGCCCCCACCAGCTTTCAGAGCTTCTCTTCCTGTCCACCATGTTCTATTCCCCACACAGCAACCAGAGCAGGTGGGCCTGCAGGGAAGAAGTTGGATCATGTCACTGCTCTACTCAAACCCTGGAGTGTAGAAGCCTCTGTGGTGGCCCCGAGGGCTCTGTGTGACCAGCTTCCCTAGCCTTAGCTCTCAAGAGCCTGCTCACTGTGACCTGAACTGGTGGAGAATGTTCACAGGGTGGGACCCTGCCGTTCTTCTTCTTCTGGATACTCCCTGGCTCCTTTCCCCATCTCCTATAAGATTTTTTTTTTTAATCAACTTTCACCTCTTTATGAAGCTATCAGACTAGGTAAAAACTCAAACTCAAAACTAACTAACTAACTAAATAAGTCACTCACAAACTCAGCCATTCCCACTCTTGGTGTTCCTGATCCCCATGGTCCTTTTCTGTCTCCCTCTAGTCCTGGCTCCCTGCCACATACAGCATGATTTACTTATTACATTTACAGTGCAGTGCCTCCGGCCCTCCCCCCACCTAGAATATAAGCCACTTGAGAGCAAGGATTTTCGTCTCCACTGTGCACCATGAATCCTAAGTGCTTAGAACAGGGACTGGCAGATAACTGACACACAGTGAATATTTGGTGTTGATGACAGTAGGGAGTGGTCAGCTGTATCTTCTGGGTGAATGGCTAAATTAAATCAGTCTCTCTTCTCAGGTCCTCTCTTTTCCCCCTGTTCTCCTCTTCCTTCCCTCTTCCTCTTCCTCTTCTTCCTCTCTGCAGTGCTGGGCATGGAACCCAGGACCTCCCACTGACTAGGCACGCATTCTGCCACTGAGCTGTGTACCTCCAGCTCAGAACTGAATTTTGAAAGATAAGTAGGTTAATCGGAAGAAAACATGAAATTTCTCCTTAATTAAGTTTTCTCACTTATAAAACAAAAAGTTTGGTATGATGTGTTAATTTTAAGTCATTTTGGAGTCTTTTTCTGAGACTGTGTACCTGGGCCACTAGTGTTGCTGCAAATTTGAACTTCATTTGGAATTCTGGTCTCCTCCCTAAGATGCCTTGGGCTAAAAATAGGCAGATCCTGGACATGAGAGCCTTAGACCTGCAGAGCCAGCCAGACTATGCAAGGCCCTTATTTTAACATGAGGAAACTGGGGTCATATTCAGAGAGCTGCTGGGAAGAGACAAAGATCTATAATCTTAAAATCCCTCTTAAGAAGCCAACATGTCCCCAGCTTGAATCTTTGTATTTTTTTCACCTTGGAAAATTGTTTCAGTAGGACATTTTAGTGGATTTGATAATGGCAAACTGGTTTTGAGGTGAATATTAAATTTGGATTAATAATAGGCTGAGTAGTCAAATGTCATGAGTTAATTGATTACAGAGTGTCTTCTGAAGGATACATTAATTGCTGCTTTTGAGTTTGCTGTTTGAAGCACTTACCAAGGGAAAAGACATTATCATGTACCATACTGAACCTTTGCTGCTTATGTAAATTCATTTAAAGTATATAAATGACATTACCTTCCTCTGCAACTCCCAGGCCCTGAGCAGTAAAGTGGTCACTTTATACTTGAATGTGCCCACAAAAGATGAATCTGTGATCTGATTAAAACAGAGCATTTGCCTTCTATTAATCCAGTCCCTGTCGCTAATAACACAGTACCAGAGTGGAGGAGTATAAAGAGGAGAGGTTTGTTTCGTAGGTCTACATCAGGGGCAAGGGCAGCAGCTGAGGTTGGTCTTCTTGCTGGCAGAGTCCCGAGCCAGGGCAGAGCTTCACATATCGAGAACCACAAGTGTAAGGATGGGTATCCTCCGAAATCTCCACTCCCCTCCCTTTATAAAGTCACCTGTATCCAATCATGGGGACTTCACTGGGGTGAATTTATTTAATCCTAATCACCTCCCAAATATTTCATTTCTAAACACCATAGGTTTTTTTTTCATTTTTGAATATATTTTTAATTTATTGGTTCTTTTTAGTCATACATGACAGCAGAATTCATTTTGATATAATTATATAAGCATTTATTGAGTACATTTTATTCACAGAAAAACAAACTTTAAGCTACAAATCCCAGATTATACAGCGGGAAGAAATTTTCTTCGTTTTCCACACTGATGGAAAGGTTCATACTAAATGAAAAAAAGTCCTATAATTATATTCACAACATTTCATGTGATTGTTCATAATACTAATACAATTATATAAGAATCAATATGTTTGAGGTTAAGCATAATAATAATGAAAAATGCAAAATCTAAGAAAAATTACATCAAAGCCTTTGTTATATCAAATAAAAAAATGCAAATTTGTTACTAAGCATAGACAAATGGCAAAATATATTTATATAGTAAAATATATATGTCTTCAAGTTAGGCAATACTACAGTAATGTTGGAGTGGTTGGACTGTAGTTTGAAGTCTGAAGTTTGCAGCTCTGCACATGGATTTTTGGCATTCACCATAGTGTTTGATTGACCTGGTAAAGGCTCTCTTTCCCATTCCCGTCAGAGGAGAAGTCAAAAGCAATTTGCATTCCTATTGCAGGGACAGCCTTATATTTTCACTGTCTTGCTTCAGGGTTCTGTCCATTTGTTCAGAGGAACCTTGACAATCTTGAAATCCTGCAAAATAGCATGCTGGTCCATTCATGGCAATGGGCTGGTAACAGGAAATAGTAGGAACTGTGGGTGCCTTTGTAGGACAGGTACAAGTCGGAAGGTCATAGAGACAGCTAAGTTCAGGTTCAAGCTGCAGGGTGAGTGTCCAGGTGTCCAGTGGTCTGGGCAGGTCAGGATATCCCTTGGAAAGTGAATGGGAAGTAGCTGTGCTTGGCAATACATCTAGCCGGTCTCTTTGGGTCTGGGGGTTGGGCTGCTCCAGCCAGGCAGCTCATGAGACTGACTGGCGAGCTGCTCTGCCCCTGGTTGTTATCATGGAGCCAGCTCTGGCACTGGGAGTATCTGTGGCAGTGACAAGGATGAGATGTGGAGCTTCTGCTGAGCCCCACGTAGAGCACTGCAAGGGAGACCTCCCGTCTTCCTCTGTGGCAAATGCTCTTACTACAGCACTTCCTGTGTTGCTGGTCAACCCAAGTAGAAGCTACACTCCTGCCTGTGGGATCTCAAGGACTCTGGAGCCTGAGTGGACTGTTGTGAAAGGAATATTACTGATGGCTGATAACTGGGTATATACAGCAGTTCCTCATTTTTAAGAGAGAATAATAAGTGGGAGACTGGGCCTGGGCCTGTTCAAGGGCCCAGGGAGACTGTGTGAGCACCCAGCTCAAAAGTCCCTTGGCCTCTCCTCCAGCTCCCTGCCTCACTCTCAGCCTGCACTTGCATGCTCAGGAGGACGGGGAGAATTTTCTGGAAACATCCCATTCCTGGTTCATGAGTGGACCTGTTTTGGATCACCACCAGGGGATACCTGACACAGAGAAGGTGCTCAACAAGCCAGCTAGCAAGATGGCCCTTCCTGTGGGTGCCAGACGTCCATTCCCTTGCCTCCCTGGCCCTTGCTCAAAATAGGTTCATGTGCAAGGTGGTCGTTTAGCCAGGGATAGAAGGTAATAATAGCCCAAAGGTTTATTTGGGCTCATGGTTCTGGGGGATCCATCCCTAGACCTTGTGACTCTCCCACTATTTTGGGGCTTTGGAGTGCACAATGGAACAAACTGCTGACATCATGAGCTAGGAAGCAAAGAAAAAGAGAGGATGGGCATGTGGTCCCAGAATGTACCTTGGGGTGCTCCCTCAGTGACCTAGGCCCTACTTCCTAAAGGCCCGTAGGACCTCCCCATAGCATCACCCTGCAGACCCAGCTTCCAACTCATGGACCTGTTGGATACACTCTTCCAAACTAAAGCAGTGTTGGAACTTAAGGGAGACTCTCTCTACCAGGTACCAAAGCACTGCAAGTGGAATATCCCTGCCTATTCTGGGCTCCTCGTGCTGCCAAACCACATGCACAGGGAGGGGTGCTATGTTGCCTATGCTAGTAGTCCCAGTGGCCAAGGGAAGATTCTGCTGTACAGTGGGGCAGGGAGAGCCAGGTCTGGAGTCTTGGAGGTGCATTGGATATCTCTTATTATATTTCCATGTCCCACTGTACAAGTTTATGGAAAAAACTATAGCAACCCAAGTAAGACGGGACTGCCAGTGGAGTTCCCGTAGGAGAGGAAGGTGGGATCACTCTGCCAGCTAAAGATCCCTGTTTAGCAAAGGTTGAGGGGATCATGGAGCAGGTGAAGGGATGTCATTACCCCGTAGGTCCTGGGACCAGCTACAGAAGCAGGGTTTCTTCAGTCATGCTGCTGTTACTTCATTGTTGCTTGCAGTCCCACTACTATATATAGAGGATGTCGCTGGTGGCTCCCTTTCTGTTTCAGGTGGGAGTGTGACTGTAACAAACTACCATAGGTAGGGTAGCTTATAAACAATAGAAATTTATAAGGACACCAATTGCATTCCTGAAAGCCCCACCCTCATGTCGCTGAGGCTTCACCTCTTAAGACCATCATATGGGGGGTTAGGGATCCACACATGAATCTGGGGGACACAAGCATTCAGACCATACCAATGACCAAGCTGACATTAGCTTCCAGAGATATGGTAGCTCTTTCCCACCCATATTAAAGAGTGAATATTGAGGGGCAAAGATGTAGACTGGGTGGGATTAGACTCTCCACCTCTTTCGTCCTTCCATCGGCCCCAGGAGGCTGACCTCTGTGGATTCTGTTCCACTGGCAATCTTGCCTTCTGGCTGGCATCTGGGTTCTCCCATTGAAGAGACCCACCCAGAAATGGGGAGGAAAGCAAGGGTAGGGTCTTATTCCCTGCCTGCCCTTCTAGGATGTCATCTCCAGCTGGTCTTGTCCCTCTCCTCTCAGGGATGGCTTCATAGGTGTAGGACTGGCACAGCTACACAGGGTCCCACATTCAGAATGGCCCTGGCTCTGCAGTGGCCATCTTGAAATTCTTAATAATTTGCTCTGAGTTTGCATTTTAAAGGGAAGTTCCATCGGGATAGCAGAGCATGTGCCAGGACCTGGAGCCTTGCCTCAGGAGAGGCCCATCTCCCAAGGTGGGCTCTCAGCCACCTGCTTTCCCACTGAGTGCCCTGGCCTCACATGGCCTTCCCTTCTTCCCTGGTGCAGCAACTGCTGCCATGCTACCCCCCAGGTAAGGTGTGGGTGCATGGGGGGTTAGGGTAGGGTGCCCACACCTGGGGCATGGCTGTGGCCATCCTCCACCATCCCACAAGTCGGCAGCACCCTGGCCATTTCCATAGGCACCTCTTGAAGGGTTGAGCTTTTTCCCCAGCTCCTGCGGGTGCCTGGTGCATCCTGGGGTGAAGGTTTTAATTCCTGGGGGGTTGCTTTTCCTGCCATGTTGGCTGGGGTGGCAGCTCTTGGGAATGGAGGATGCCTGGCTTCACTTGCTCGCCTCCTGCTGGGGCATGACACATCCACCCAGTCCTGTGGCTGGAGGCAGCAGAACCCTGCAGTGGGGAGGAAGGCTCTGCTAAGATCCAGGGCAGATGCCTGCGAGGGTCTGTAACCTCTCTGGAGGGAGTGCGACTCTAAATAGTCAATGAAAAGAAACATGACAGAGAGAGAGAGAAGGAGAATGGAAAACAGGAGAGAGGAAGAGGGGAGGAGGAGGACCCCCTGAAGACACTGTAATACCTCTCAGTGACCGTGCCTTCTGGACAGAGGGCTTTGCCCTCTTACTCTGCTCTGGCCCCTCTGAAGGTAGACATGTCTCCATCCTCCCTGCTCCTCCTGGCAGAAGCAGCTTCATCTCCCTCTCCCTTTGGCCTGGGGAGGGGGCTGAGGAGGGTGCCAGATCAGCCTGGCAAGCCCTAAAGATTATTCTAGAGCCCCTGTCCTTTTATAAGTCATCCTTTAATTAAAACCGCCTCAGATCATCCTAGTTTAATTGTTTACTTTTCCCCTACCAGCCCAGATGACACATCCTTCCACCTCCATCCCCAAACACCTGGTCTTTCTCCTGTATTTCACTTCGAGTTCAGCAGTCCAGCTTAGAGCCTGGTGTCTGTCAGTTGACACACCTTTTCTGAGCACCCAAGGCACACCCAGGAGACTGACAGACAAGTAAGTGGCTGGGAAAGAGTAAGGCACCAGGTATAGATGGATCTGGGTATTGTGTGGGACCTGTGGACCAGGAGCACTAACCCGATGGCTACAGGACCATTCGCTGTCCAGAGACAGCACTGGGGCAGGGGTTGTTCCACACCATGGAGGAAGATTCTCGGGTGGGCAGAGAAGCTTGCACAAACTTCTTATGGCTGCATCAAAGGTCTTTATCACTGGAAAACCACCATGGCTCTTTCAAAAACGGCCTACCTGGAGCAAGTCCGTTCACCTAGCTACAATCCTGGGTCTATGAAATACAATTACTCCTCATTCCTCCAGATTCTGTGAATTTGACAACCTGCTAAAACGTATGTGCAACTCCAAAACCAAAGCCTGCAGTACTCAATTCTCATAGCTCTTTTGCAGGAATTTGCAGACATCTGCAGAGCTGCCAAGCCTTGGGTCCTTTCACATGCACACCCCCAGCTGAGGTCATTCAAAGTGGTACTCTGACTTTTTGCTTCAGTTCTCATTTGCTACAAACAAGTGTCCTTTTCTATTGAGTCCACGATTTTTTTTTTTTTTGCATATTTGCATTTTTTTTTCTTGGAGATTTTGCTGTTTCAAGTGGCCCCAAGCAAGCACTGAAGTGCTGTGTCGTGTTCCTAAGAGCAAGATGTGGGACTTACCTGTGGGGAAAATATGCTAGGTAAGCTTCACTGGGCCAGGAGATACAGTGCTGTCAGCTGTGAGTTAAGTGAGGGAAACAGAAGTGCACATTGAACAGGGCTGCAGCCTGACCAGTGGGTGAAAATGTGATCATAGCCCATAGGAACCTATCCCGAGGGGCAGCAGTCAACGTGGCTAATTCAGTGGTCAGGGACTCTAGAACAAGAATACGAAGCATCAACAGTACTTCGACTTTTTGAGAATCAAAACTCTTCTTCAAATCTACATTCTGGAGAGAATAATGGTTTCAAGTGCAGTTAGATCACAGTGGGGCGATCGTAGTTTACAACAGCGTATCACAAATTTACAAGGAACTAGAAGAGAGGAGATTAGAGCTTCCTGACACTAAGAAGTGGTGAATGTTTAAGAGGAGGGCGATGCTAATCACGTTGTACGTGGTGTGTGTATGATCACCACTCCACACACTTGCATGTAATAAAAATCCATGCCTAGAGGAATTTTTCACACCTTTTTTGTTTTATTACTGGGGATTGAACTCAGGGGCACTACACCCTTGAGCCACATCCCCAGACCTATTTTTTATTTTATTTAGAGACAGGGTCTCACGGAGTTGCTTAGCGCCCTAGTGTAGCTGAGGCTGGCTTTGAACTTGCCATCCTCCTGCCTCAGCCTCCAGAGCTGAAGAGGTTACAGGTCTGTGCCACTGCACCTGGCTTCCCTCTTCCTTTTCTTCTATTTTCTTCCTTCCCACTTTTCCTTCCTTCTCTCACTCTATCTCCTTCCCTCCCTCCCTCACTTTCTTTTTTTCTTTCTCTCTTCTTCACAGTGATTGTTTAGGTGTAGAGACCTTGTTAAGTTCACTTTCGGCCTGGGTACATCATAGGTGCTATGGGGAGGCAGAGGCACGTGATTTTTTCTTCCCAATGATGTCAGGAGTCGCGGTGGCCCTGGCCCTCAGCCCTGAGCTCAGCAGGAACTGCACCTGGTCATGCTCTACTGCTTCATTTCTTCTTCACTTCTCACCTGGAATACAGCAGTAAGGAGAAACCTCCTGCCATCCACCCGGGGGTATCCCGAATATAGTTTGATTAAATGAGATTAAAGTTGGGTAGATGTTGGGTCTTCTCCTCATTTACCAGTTCTCCAAATAATGAACTGGTTTCCAGGCCCCCTCTGGCCGAAATCTTTATGTCATTAGGAGCTCACAGAGTTCAGCTTACTTCATGTTTTAGCCTGTGGCTATGATTGCCCTTGTTGGTGCTCCAAGGATGTCATCTCTGGCCAGTGAAGCTGGTCCCTGAATCCTTCCATACATGATCAGTCCTCTCGGGTCAGTCCCCTTGCTCTCTGGCATGACAAGATGTCCCAGGCTCATTTGTGTATAGTGGGTCCCTGACTTAATGATGCTGTGAATTAACAATTTTTTTTTCTCTGCTTAACCACTGAGCAATACACTCAGCCCTTTTAAAAAAAATGTTTAATTTTGAGAAAGGGTCTCATTAAGTTGCTTAGGGCCTCATTAAGTTGCTGAGTCTGGCTGGCCTTGACTTTGCAATCCTCCTGCCTCGGCCTCCGTAGCTGCTGGAATTACAGGCATGTCACCACTCCAGGCTAACAATCTTTTGACTGTGAGATGATGTGATTGTATACCCACACAGCCACTCTGCTTTTCATTTTCTGTACAGTATTCAATAAATTATGTGACATACCTGACACTTCATTATAAAACAGACTTCGCATTAGATTACTTTTCCCAGCGGTAGACTAATGTAAGTTCTCTGAACATGCTTAAGGTAGGCAAGGCTAGGCTATGATATTCCATAGGTGAGGTTATTAAATGCACTTTTGACTTAAAAATGTGAATGTGTGTGTGTGTGTGTGCGCGCGTGTGTGTGGAACAAACCCAAGGCCTCATGTATGCGGGGTGAGTGCTGTATCACTGAGTCATACCCCAGTCCCACATTTTCCACTTATGATGGATTTATTAGGCTGTGACCCCATTGCAAGTCAAGGAGTAGAGTATTTCCTTCTCTGGAATAAGCCATTTCTCCTTTTAGTAATACGGACTATTTAAAAACTGCATCTGCATATGTGAGATGTCTCATTCTCTTATTCCCCAAGATGACCTTATTTTTTTCCCCTGAGATGACCTTTAAAAAGGTTTCTAGAATCACCTTCCTTCGTGTCTTTATTATGAGTGACTGTTTACATATTCAAGCCCCTCCAGATAAACGAAAATATGACATGTACAGGTCTTTTCCAACTTTCTCTATTCTTTTTTTTAAATTTTTTTTTCTTTTTTTATTATTAGTTGTTCAAAACTTTACAAAGCTCTTGACATATCATATTTCATTCATTTGATTTAAGTAGATTATGAACTCCCATTTTTACCCCGTATACATATTGCAGGTTCGCATGGGTTCCACATCCACGTTTTTACATACTGCCATACTAGTGTCTGTTGTATTCTGCTGCCCTTCCTATCCTCTACTATCCTCCTCCCCTCCCCTCCCCTTCCCTCCCATCTTCTCTCTCCACCCCATCTACTGTAATTCATTTCTCTCTCTTGCTTTTTTTCCCTTTCCCCTCACTTCCTCTTATATATAATTTTGTATAACAATGAGGGTCTCCTTCCTTTACCATGCAATTTCCCTTCTCTCTCTCTTTCTCTCTTCGCTCTTGTCCTTGTTTAATGGTGATCTTCTCATGCTCTTCCTCCCTATTCTGTTCTTAGTTGCTCTCTTTATTTCAAAGATGACATTTGGCATTTCTTTTTTAGGGATTGGCTAGCTTCACTTAGCATAATATCTGCTCTAGTGCCATCCATTTCCCTGCAAATTCCATGATTTTGTCATTTTTTAGTGCAGAGTAATACTCTATTGTGTACAAATGCCACATTATTTTATCCATTCATCTATTGAAGGGCATCTGGGTTGGTTCCACAGTCTAGCTATTGTGAATTGTGCTGCTATGAACATCGTCTTTCTCTTTTCACTAAGTAGTTCCTTTCAGCAGTTTGGCTCAGTGTCCCAGGAACCTGTGTATTCAAGGTTTGGTCCTCATGGTAGCACAATTGGGATGTGGTAGAGGATTTCAGAGGGAGAATTAATAGAGGTCTTTGGGTCTCTGGGGGCACACACTTGGGGGGGATTTGGGAACCGTGCCCCCTCATTTTCTCTTTTGCTTCTTGGACACGAGGTGAGCAGTTTTTCTCGGCCACGTGCTCCCCATCATTGCCACCCAGCAATCCCACTAAGAAGCCTAAATATACTGGGTCTTCCCAAACATGAACTAGATCCTCCAAAACTGAACCCCAAATAACCATTTTCTCTTTATAAGTTAATTATCTCAAGTATTTTGTTATAGGGATGGACAGCTGAGTAACATACTGGCCATCGCCTCATGGTCTATAGGTATATCCCCCATTTTTTTCTAGCTGGCTTATTCTACTAGCATGCACTGACCCCTTTTATTGAGGAGAAGCTATTCAAGTGAGGCAAGGGGTCAGGTTTCAGGGGGCTGATTATCTTCATGATGTCCACTGTCAGCAGGTTGACTGACACCTGGGTAGGCCATACCCAAGGGCACAGTAAGAGGAGGGGACACACACTAGGCACTTCCATGGAAGATTCTATCCTAAACAGGGCAATGGGTTATATTACAAAGGAACAGGTGAGCATAGCTTCACCCATGGGGCTGTAGCAAGACACACCCATTTCTGTGACTAAGTGCCTCAGCACCCAGCTGGGGAGTGTAACTCAGTCACCTGTAAGGTTGGCCTCCCACACAGAGGGGCGAAAGTCTGACCTGAGCCTGGGATGCAGGGTAGAAGGCCATCCACAGTGGTGCAGGTAGTATATTTGTTTTACAGAAGCATGTGTGCCTGCTTGTGTACGTGCAGATAAGGAGCTGTAGGGAAGGCTGTCCATCAAAATGTGCTCACAGTGGACTCGATCTTTGATTAGTTGTTTTAACTCTTCACACTGAACACATTTACAAAAAAAAAGCCATTTTAAAAGATACTACCATAAAACAACCATTCTAATATTAAGATATTATATATTAAGATATATTAATATTAAGTTGTCACTTAAGATAGAAATGGAATATTTGGCCTTTCTCAAGAGCAGGCAGGCAGTTTTATATGATCCATTCAATCAACAGTTGCGAAGGTGAGTCTTGGATACATCCTGTAGACAGCTCCGTGGCCAGCAGCCAGTGTGAATTTTCTTTACCATTCTAGGTCAGGTGCTGGGAATTCAAAGATAGAGCCTGCCTGTCTTCTTCCTCTGACAGATGCTGTGGCCTGAGGGGTGGGGGGACTACATCTGCAAAGTGCCACGTGGCTGTCTTCATGAAGAGTCAGGACCAGAGAGGACGTGATCTGCTGGCCTTGAGAAGTTGAGGAAGGGCTCAGAGGGGATGTGAGGTGGGGCCTGGGTGGGAACAATCAAAGGTGGGGCTGCAGATGTGGGATTTGGCTGCCCCCAAGGAGCTGAGGCCATACAGTGGGCTCTGCGGGCCAGCCTTGCGACTGGAGCATGATGTGAGCTCTGAGGCGCAGGCCAGCGTTCTGCCAGGTTTCCACCTTAACACACTGAGGAGACTGAAGTACTTTCTCACACAGCCTGTATTGCCAGAGGTCTGTGAGGCGAGGCCGCATCCTCTGAGTGGGGTCTCACAGGCGCCCATAAATGCACGGGCTGAGCTTTGCTTCTTCCTGGAGGCTCTGGGCTGCCCCTGCAGGTGGAGGTAACAGCTTTCCAACCTGCCCAGGGTTTTTGATGGGCTTGGAAAGGTTCACCTTCCCTTCCATCCTCTGCTGACATTAAGAGCCCTTGGGATTCCATGGGGCCAACACAGGTCATCTAGGGTGACCTCCCTATTTTTAAAGTCACTTGATTAGGAACCTGAATTACATCTGTAAACTTCTCATTTGTCTGAAAAGAAATAGATTATGCACTTCCAGGGATAAGGGATAGAATTCTTGGGGCTGTAATTCTGCCCATCTTTCTCTCTCTGACCTTGTCCTTGCCAGCCATCATGACCTAGCAGATTCCTGCTGAACCATCCAGGAGGACAGTATGTGCCTAAAGGTGACAGAGCCTTCCGTTGGAGGTGACCAGGGATTTGGTTCGTACGGGTGCCCTTGCTGGCCCTTGGTGGCATGGAAGGATTTATCATTATTTTAAATTCATAGCCAACATTAAAAGAAAAAAAACTCAGGAACAGGATCATGAAAATTCAGATTTCTGCTGGTCTTGGTGGCACATGCCTATAATCCCAGCAGCTCCGAAGGTTGACGTAGGAGAATCGCAAGTTCAAAGCAACTCAGTGAGACCCTGTCTCTAAATAAAATACAAAACAGGGCTGGGGATGTGGCTCAGTGGCTGAGTGCTCCTGAGGTCAATCCCTAGTACACAAAATAAATAAATTCACATTTCCGTTTTCTCTTGAAAATTTAGCATTTCTGGCAACCCAGAGTTCCAGGTCAGGCTGGTACTGGGAAGCCCCAGGAGAAGAAAGGAGGACCCACATCTCTTTCCCTGAGGGCATCCTCCACAGGAGGCCGAGTTAAAGTCCACACCCCATCTCTGGGGGACTCCACCAGGGCAAGAGGGAACCAATATTTACCAGCGCCCAGCAGCAGCAGCCCCTGCGCATATATTAGCTCATTTAATTCTCCAAAGAAGCTCTGGAGGAAGGTTCCCTTCCTATTCCGCTGATGGGAAAGCAGGGCACACACAGTGTCGCGCTGGGGGTGCACAGTCTGCGTGCTGGGCCAAGGGCTGCTGACCAGGCCACCCTCGCCGTCCCCGCAGCCCCGCACAGGGTCCACCCCGCTCCGCCCCGGCCAGCGCAGCCTGGAAGGGGCTTCCGGAGCTCTCTCCGCTGGCCAGAGAAGGTCCTTCGCCCCTGGCCGATCAGCTGTATCACTTGGAGGGCCCAGCGCAACTGGGGCCTCCCGCCGGCCAATGGGGGCTGGAGCATCCCTTTCTGGTGCGCCACAGCCTCAATGCCCGGGACCCGCCTAGCCGCGGGGGTGAGTCGCTTACATCTGGAGCCCCACGATGAGCCTCTCGCCCAAGAGTTAAGGGACACGGTCCCCGGTGCCTGAGGGCGCCCGGATCGGATCGCAGCACGTCCAGTCGCTCTCCCGGCATCAGACGCCTCCCTAGAGAAAAGCCCTGGGAGAAAACGAACCGGCTAAAGGCCAGCACCGGCTGCTGCGAAGCAGGGCCCCTGTAGGGACATGGGGCGGGGAGCCCCTCTGCACCGGGCGCTTTCTCTGTCCTCTGCACCCTGAGAGCCCCGGCTGCTCTGGAGACCTGCGAAGCCAAGAAGCGCACAGTGGGCTGGAGGGCAGCCCTGTGAGTTGGTGGTCACTTGGAGCTGTCAAGCCTGTGCCACAGGAGAGGCCTCCCATCCGCGGGGACTGAGCCGGATTGCGTGGAGACCTGATTCCAGGTCTTCCTGGCCTGGCTCCAGAGCCGCACACTGCGCTCTGTACCAGAAGGAAAACAACCAAGGGTCCCAGCGCAGGATGGGGTTTGCAGCCCTGGCTTTTCCTGAGCCTGTGGGACCCAGCTCCACAGTGGGCTCTGTGTGTTTGCTGTGACAGACAGGCTCCTCTGGATGACTTGGAGCTTCCAAGCAGCTGCTCTTAGGCTGTGTCCTTTGGAGGGATAAGAAACAGAGGGTGGAGAGAGAGGCAAGAACCCCTGTTCTGATGGAGCAGTTTCCAGATCATGGGCTGGTCTCCTCCTTGAGCCTCTGTAAGGTGGGATTGGTAAATCGCAGTCACCTTGTGGGATGACCACGCAGGTTGGGTCCAGCCCAGTGTCTGGCACACAGTGACGCTGGGCATTTCCTTCAGGCCTTGCAAGTGTGTAGGAGGTCAGAGAGTTTTAGTCCTGCTTCCCATCTTTCCTGGGCTGGCCCTGTCATTCAACTCTGGGCTGAATGGCATCCCCTGCTTCCTTGCTTCCCAGTGGGCTAGTAGCCTGCTGGAGAGAGTCCACAGGGCCCTTATGTGTGGGGTGGAACATTGGGCTTCCCATCTGGCCTGCTGTTCTCCCACAGAAGTCAGGCCCCTTCCAACAGGTGGATTCTACTAAGTCCTCTCTGTGAGTGAGTGGGTGAATGAATGAGTGAGAAGGCAAAGGACAGGAGGAGGAGATGGTTTCTTGGTTCCCAGTCTTGCCCTTGGTCCCAGCATCTACAAAATGACAGGCTTCCTTGTGATCATGAGAGCCTTCAGTGGAGAGAAAATCATTTTAGCCAGAGATGCTCAATGCCCTCCCTCTGTGTGTTTCATATTTCTTTGTCTAAATAAGAGACGCATGCAAATGACTAATAGTTTGAGAGATCAAGAAATACAGCTGGGCATGGTGGCACTGGCCTGAAATCGCAGTGGCTGGGGAGGCTGAGGCAGGAGGATCTCAAGTTCAAAGCCAGCCTCAGCAACTTAGCAAATAAAAGAAGAACAGAAAATAAGTCAGAGTCCTGGCTGACTCCAATGTGAGCCGTTTTGTTTAATGCATGTCTACAGAAGCCAGAGATTTTGCGACTCCAAGTCTTTAAGAGACCTCCTCCAGGCAGCAGGCACTAAGGGTAATGCACCTGGTACCAACAGACAGTCCTCAGCAGAACCCCATATTTTCTGAGGCGGCAGAACATCTAGATCTGGGGAGGTGGGTGGCCAGTTGACTGGGTTAATCTTTTGTAAGTTAGCTTTGGGTCACAGAACAGGAAACTGCATAGTCCCTGAAAAATGCATCAGCATCCCTCACTTTCAGAGTTGAAATAGAAATATCCCAATGCTAGGGATTCCCAACCTCACTGTTGGTCAGACTCATTGGGAAGTTCTTAGGAAGGTACTTTTTTCAGCTTTACCCCTGAGATTCTGATTTTACTGGTCAGGATGTAGCTCATGCCACCAGTAACTTCAAGGCTACTGGGGGATTCTGAGGTGCAGCCAGGCTGAGAGCCATTGCCCCATGCTGTTTCTTGTCAACTGTCCTCTGTGGTCACCTCTTGATATTTTGTGTGCTTCTATTTGAATGTTCTCACTCTTCAACTTTTTCATGCAGGTCTGTGATTACTCTGTCTTCAAGCTCTTGGGTCCCTGGTGTTACCTTATAGCCATTTGCAGAGAAGTTCTTGTCAGGGGAAGATGGCAGTTACCAGAAGCCTGCAGAGGGCTGGCCAGGGCTCCCTGGGCTCACCAGAGAGCAGTGTGGGTTTAATCTGCAGTGCCCTCAAGAGCAACATAAAACCAGCCAGCTAGGTGGGAATGATTCAGTGACAGAGGGGACAGGGCTTGTGATGACATGGAGGGCATGTCCCTTGCCCTAAGAAAAGCACAGTCACCCACCTCTAGCTGTATCATGGGGTTGATCATAGATTGCAAAAATGCTCACCAAGTCTTCTGATCCTTGAATGCAGGCCCCTTTGCAAGGTGACTTTGCAATTCCTTTCCATACAGTTAGGGTTCATTTCTGCAGCCCTTGAACCTGCAGTTGGCCATGGGACTTGCTTTAGCCAATGGGACATTAGCAGATGTCCACAAGCAGAGGTGTGCGAAGCCCATGAGTGTTGGTGCTTGCTCTCTTGATGCTCTGGATGCACATGGCCAAGAGATGTGAACAAGATTCTCCTAGAACACCCAGTGCTCATGACCTTCAGGATCAGCTAAGTGGACTCCAAAAGGACTGCCCAGCTGACCCGCAAAACACGGGAAAATATGAAGTTCAGGTGATGAAGTATTGGGGCGAACAGCAATAACTAACCATAACACAGCCCCACCTTGCCAGATGTTATCCATCTTTTAAAGAGAAATCATAATTTCAAATTTTTGTGTAAGTTCCAGTTTTGAAAAAAATTGAATTAGTAGCCAACATCCTAAACACATTCTACAGGCCAAACAAAACATACCTTTAGAATGCACTTGGCCTGTGGGTTGTTGGTTTGCAAGTGGCTATGCTGAGGGACACGAGGTGTTTGTCCTAATGCCTGTTTGCAGTCACTCACTCACTCACCCTTCTTGCCAGAGTGGCGGGTGCCCTCCACCTGTGGCTGCTGTCTGTACGGGATGCGCACTATACGGGCACTGCCCCAGCTTCTCCGGGTGGTCTTTCCATGTGGAAATGTGGGATCGCTAAAGTCCACCTGGAGAGACTTCAGTGTGAGATGGAATCCAAGGAAGAACAGTGCAAGGGTAGCGCCTGAGCATGAGATCAGGCGTGGAGGGGGAGCCCGTGGAGGGCAGTGGAAAAGGAATCCCATCTGTTTTTTCCAGAGAATGTTGTTCCTGGAGGGAAATCTAGGGAGAGAATGTTGGAGAGAGGGGATTGTGGGGCCCCTAAAGGGCAAGCCAAGGATTTCCCACTTGGTTATCTGGGCAAAGGAGAGTAGCTCTACAGAAAGAGAAGTCACTGGCAGCTTTTGCACAGGGGGCCCTGGGAAACTGGGGCCTGCTCTGTTTATCCACGTGCAGGATGAGTTTATGGCAGGAGTGGAGTCAGGCAAAACGGGGGCAAGACTGTTTGTAGTGACAGAAGGAGTGTTGGCATTGGGAGGAAAAACCCGAGTGGAAGAATGTAAGTTAAGACGTGTGGGGACTTCTCTTGACCTTGAGATAGGGCTAGATTTGCTGATTTTCTTATCTATATCATCAAGACATGTTAGTGTGTTTTCAAAGCACTTCCATCAGCAGCTTCAGATTCCCGGCTCCTGTCGCCTGCCTGCCTGACAGAATCTGGGGCTCGCGGTTTTCACTCCTAGGGCAGGGAAGACGGAAGAGGGTGTCTGCTGGGCGTTTGGAAGGAACGTCCTTGCTCTCCCCTGAGAACCTCTGGAATCATCTGTGCCTCCTTTCTGTGCTCTCCCCTCCCTTCTAAGGCTTACAAAGTTGGGTCAGGAGGGGAGGGAGGAAACACAACTGTTTACAATCCAGTTTTCAATCTCGAGGAGAAGAGGAAACGTCACAGCTATGAGAAGAGGAGACAAGAGAGTCGGGGAGGTGCATCCCTCACGGTGCAGTGAGAACCGACCTCAGAAGGGAAGCTGCAGGGAAAGGCCAGTGTAGACCCTGCTTCCCACTGTCACTGGACCGTCAAGTCACATTTGAACTTTAAAAAGCGTATCCCAGGTCCCGCCTCCTGTGGGTTCTGACATGGCTGGTGTGGGGTGTTCTTGGCACCAGGGTCTTTGAGAGCTCCCCAGGGAGTGGACCCCTGCCGTGGAGACTGAGAACCCCTGTGTCCACCAGGGCCCTCTGTGGGCTGGTGCAGCCTGTAGGAGGTGCCTCCAGGGGAGCATCTGTATTTGGTGGTTGCCATTTTCATGGTGGATATTGACAGTGGTTCTCAAAGGCTATCATTTGGATCTAGAATGTTCCCCAAAGTGCCATATATTAGAGGCTCCATCCTCAGCCTGTGACTCTCTTGAGAGGTAGTGGAATGTTTAAGAGGTGGGGTCCAGTGGGGGATCTGAGGTCATTAAGGGTGTGCCTTTGAAGGGCATGTTGGGACCCTGGTCCCTTCCTGGCTTTCTCTTTCTGCTTCCCAGCTGCCGTGAGGTGAGTGGGTAGCTCTGCCATGCATTGCCTGCCATACTGTGCTGCCTCACTGCAGGTCTAAAGCAACAGGGTCAATCAAATGTGAACTGGATATGGAAACTGTGAGCCAAATAAACTTTTTTCTCTTTATAAATGAGCAACCTCAGGTCTTAGAGTGGCAGAAAGCCAACTAATACACCATATGAACTTGAAAAGTATAAAGTGTTGGAATGGGGTGTCTAAGATAGGTCACATTCTTGGGTTGGATGAAAAGAATTGGTTTTCTGGGAAGACACAAATGGCTTTAGTACAAGTAAGTGTGCTTACTACAGTTCATCTGCTGAGAACAACATCTCCCAAGTGAAATGGGCAGGAGAAAGAAGTTGCACAGTAATGGGAAGGAGGGAAGTAGGCCCAGAAGGCAGAGTAGAGGAGATTGCAAGTGGAGACAGATGTCAGAAATGTGCCTCCTCTTAAGGCAGGGAAAGCCTCGAGAGCACTTCTGTGGGCTGTCGTGGAGCAGGCTTTGTGTTACAGAGCCTGAGCAGATCTTGACAACCAGGGGTGTCTGCATGGCCAGGGGCACTGGAGGGAAACCTGTGCTGGTCTCATTAAGGTCTGTGTCTGGGTGATGTCTCAGGGAGATAACCCCCTGGCCTGGCTCCCAGGGATGGTGGCAGTGGTTTTCCCCATCCTCCCTCTGGAGGGCCTGTGAATGGTCTACCTCAAGCTTGTGAGTGTCAAAGGGCTCCTGTCTCAGGGTCCAGTCATAAGGAAGCTTCATTTTTAAATTTCTTTTCCTGGGTGTCAATCAAATCCAGGCTTTGTACATGCTGAGCACACAGGCTACACCAAACCCTGTGTCATCTTCTCAAACCAGGAACAGCAGCAACTTTAAAAAGATATTGCTGTAAATACTTTTTTAAAAAGTCAGAATTCTTTGCTGCCCCAGTATGATCTTTCTGAGGTTTAATAGGACTTTATTTTTTTAAACATATATTTATTTTTTTATTTTTCTTTTTTAGGCATAAAAGACAGTAGAATCTATTTTAACATTTATATAAGGTAAAGAATTTTCTTAAAGTTGATGTGCATGCACTGAAAAAGCTAGAAACAAATCAACTCTTATTGATACAAGATGTTTTTACCTAAAACAGAATTCTAAGAGTATACTGGGAAACTCTTTATTGCTCAATATTAAAGATGCTTGATGGAAAAATAATTGATATTAATAGTTTTTCTATTAATATTTTATTAGATATGTTAAAGAAAATGTATAATGTGTCAAAAACATATATAGTGCATCTGAGGTTTTGGTAATGTGCCCTGGTGAAGTGTCCTCCTTCCCTGGAATGTGTGAGACTCCAAAAGCAATCCATTCTTACAGCAGCGAATCCATCTCTAAGGATATGGTTCTGCATCAACTTTTAATTCAAGCATTTCTTTTCTGTTTGGATAATTTTTAACAGCTTTATAGAACTATGATTGACCATCTACATACAGCTGGAAATCTTTTGACCCTTTGAATACGTGATGCATTTTTAAGACTAACTTGCCTGACCAGTAAGAGACACCCATTCAAAACAGGCAGGAAGATGGCTTCTGTTTACAGTGGATAGCTCAGGCAGTCAATTAGCTTATCAGACTATTTTTCTTCTGAAGTCTATGGAAAAGGCTAAATAGCTGGTCAGTGTGTGTATGTTCTTATCTCATCGATGCAGAATCAGAATGTGAATCATCACACAGGGAGGCAGCAGTCCTGGTCCTAAGGAAAGGCAAACAAAGTCTCTAGAAGCCCCTTTGGCTGGTCGGTGTTAGACACTGTTTAAAATCACATCACCCTTAGTGACAAGCAGGAGAACGTGCACGCACGTGTGTATGTGTTTGGGCGCACGCGCATGCTTACCTGCACAAGTCTTCTTTCCCATAACATTTGGAAGCCTGTGGGATATCTATGTCTTCTTTCATCAAGAAGTAATGCACTTTTTTAATCCTACAAAAACACTCATAGGGCCCCAAGATATTTATGTGTGCATGTGTGATATTCTTGTGTGTGTGTGTGTGTGTGTGTGTGTGTATAATATACAAAAGAATGTTGAGCTGAGCACATTGGCACACGCCTGTAATCCCAGCACTTGGAGGCTGGGGTAGGAGGATTGCAAGTTCCAAGCCAGCCTCAGCAACTTAGCAAGCCCCTGTCTCAAGGCGGGGGGTGGGGGGAGGAAGGACTGGGGATGTTGCTGAGTGGTTAAGCTCCCTGAGTTCCGTCGTACCCACCTCCATAAGAATATGTAATGCAACTATGTTTGAATAGAAAAAAAATGAGTACTATCAGAATGATAAGTTGCTTGTTAAGAAGAATGCAACTCTGTGTCCTGACAGGGGGATAAAGTCCAGAATATATTGGCTGAAATGTGTCCACCATGAGTTACATGAAAGCCTTGTGACTGGTTTTCAGTTCCATGTATATATAGAGATCTACCTTAAGTAGATTTGGAAGACATGGATAATTCACTTGTCAGATTTCGCCTCAAAAATCCCTTCAATCACCCACCAAGTGGCTTAAATATAATTTGGGGTTTCTATACTTGGGTTTGTGTGCATATACTCATTTGTATATTTGGACAGATGCAACCTTTATTTATGTGTAAATATGCCACTTAAGCCATGTACATATTCTGTTCAGTGCTTTCTTATTTTCCTTCCTCAAATGAGAACCTGTATTTGAGTTCTAGAAAATGCAGTGTGCACGTGGCCAGCTCTGCTGCAGGATCCTTGGTCCAAGGGGACCCACCAGGAAAGGCACCTATGGCTCTGCTGATGGTGGCAACCTCTAGGGAGCCGGGCTGGAGGTGGAGGGTCAGGGCTCCCCTCCGTGCCTGATGCATTCCCACAAGGAAAAAGCAGTTTAGTTCCTGTGCTGACGTTTTCCCCATTCCAGAACCTTCTCTTGGAGCTGCCTATGTTTCTGATGCCCAGTACAACAGGAACGTTCCATTCTAAACTTCCCCTCAGGCTATCAGGTAATTTAATCATCTAGCTGTCCACTTGTCCACCTTAAGTTCTAGAGGTTGAGACAAACCTGGAGGCATTCTTTCTACAGAAACTTTTCAGAGGGGTCTAGGTACGGCACATAATTTGGGTAAAACCCAAGAGTGTTTTGTTCTGCGGTGCTGGGAGCCGACCCAGAGACGGGCCTGTGCTAGGCAAGTGCTCCACCATGGAGCTGCAGCCCAGCCCCTGAGCCTGGTGGTTTGGGTTAAGTTCTAAGAGCACAGTGTCCCACGTGCAGGGAGCATCCGGTCAGTTAAGAGCAGATCGGGGATAATGGACACCACCAGGGCCAGGAGATGGAGTGCCCAAGCTGGACGCACATGGCCACCTTTTTTCCTAGCCAGCGTTACCTGGAGTGCAAGGGAGGGCTTCTCTTTTCCCTTCTGTCACCTCCTAATGCTACCCACACATTCACTCCTTTCCTGGGAATCCATCCTTTTCTATCTCCCCCTAAAGTTTTAACTAAGACCAAGCCCTTGGCTAGAGTAAGGAAAAACCTTCTCTTACATCAGTGCTCGGTGTCAGGGTCTCCAAAAGCAACAAACACCTCATGTGCCCAGACTGCCAAGCAGGAGTGGGGGACTGTCCCACCCTGCAGGGATCTGGCGTGTGGCAGCCACATCTGTCCTGAGTATACCACGTTGAGACGGGCTGTGCACATTTTCACATTGGTCTCAGCTACGCCCACATGGCATTAGGTCACTGTAACTGAGGGTTCACCTTGTCAGTCTCTGGTTCAGAGTGTTCTCTTATTACTGTCACAACAACTCCTTGAAGAAGGTGCTGAAGCTGGCTCGAGTCTGTCCACCAAGTGTGCTTTGAGATATGATCATCGTCTTGATGTTTTCTGTTAGTGTTTTAAAGTTTGAGCTCAAGTAATATCACCCTGCTCCTGAGAACCTAAAGGGCATGTGACCCATCACGAGTCTTATTTATTTATTTGTTTATTTACCCGTTTATTTGGCAGTGCTGGGGATGGAACCCAGGACCTGGTGTGTGCTGGGTACTGCTCTACCACTGAGCTGCCGTCCCAGCCCCAGCCCCTGTTCATCTTAGCACAGAAGTTTGAGTGTTATATAACTCCTGCTCAGTGGTTATAACCACCTTTACTGTTTTTCCTCTCCAGACTTTACTATTTTTATAATCACTGGGCCATGCAAATGGCCACGTACTTCTTCATCTGTGTCAACCTCTCTCTTGCCCTGTTTGAGGAACCGGTGCTGTTTCTGCTACCGTTCTTGGTAAGCATTAGATAAAAGATGTTCAACCAGACCTTGTCACCAGTGAGTGGGGCCCCTTGCTTCTCCCTTTTTTTCATCAAATGTCAGCAAATAGGAATTTGACTTTATTTTTTTCTTGCTGGGGCTTCAGAGAATTCTGCTTGTTGGCTAATGTGCCAGTCATAAGGGACTTTGAGGGCAATGGAACTTCAGAATAAGCTGCTGAATTTGTAAAATGAATCAATTTTTAAAACCCATCAATATGATGTCTCTGGGTAAGGTACATCAAATATATGTTTATTCAGTGCAACGTGTTTGTTTCCTTCAAGAAAATGTTTCCTGATACATATAGGCCAGGAGCCAAAACCTGGAGAATTTCTCAGTTGAGAGAAGCCAGGAACTTTGTGTTTCATTGGAGAGTTTCTGCCTAAATCTCAGAAGCTGGACCTCAATGACACGATCTGATAGTGGGTTTATTGCAGAATGTCCCCCATTCCTAAAATGATAGTATGGACCATATCCCGCTAGGCCAAGGGTACTTTTGGCTTCTGCCTTCTATTTGATGATATTTTCCCCTCTCTGCTCCCCCCAGCTCACTCTTGAAAGGCCTTCTGTTCTGCCAGTCATAGTGACATATGCTGGCAGACATGGGAAGTCACAAATCTGGGGGACCCTCTCAACCAAACCTTGTTAACGCTGCCATTTATCACAGGGGCAGGGGTGCAGGCTCTGGAGGGCTGGGCATCCTGTCATTTCTCCCATACCCTCTCCCAAGAGAGCAACCATGTCTCAAGCAGCCAGTTCCCACCTTCCATTCGCAGAACTGAAAGTCAGGCAGATGCAAACCCAAATGCTAGCATGGGCCCTGGAAAAGAAGCCACCACTCCAGGTGACAATAGACTTGACTGGATGCTTGGGGACTGAAGCAAGGCAGTTCTCACCCACCTCTTCTCCCTTCTCATTTTCAGCAGGCCTCTGCCTGCGGCTAGGAGAGGAGTGGAGCTCTGTCCCCCACCCGGCCCCGCTGTCTCAGCACTGCTTTAAGGGCAAACTTGCAACTAGGTGAGTTGAAAAGGGATTATTCCAACTCAGAGTTTCTTTTCTTCTGATCTAACACAGGAGATGTCCACTTTTCGTTTCTGAGAAGTTTATGGTGTCCTAAGAACTCCACTTCACTTTGGCTACTCAAAGTGGGGTCGTTGGCCAGTAGCACCAGCATCCCTGCTCAGAGCTTGTCAGAAACGCTGCCACTCAGAGGTGCTAGAGTTTTGCACTGACAGAAGCCACTTTTGAAACAAGCCCCAAGGCCATACCTTCACACACCCAAGTTCATGTGCTTGTACTCCACACTGGGTTCCTCACCTTGGCGCCCTTGGCCCATCAGGCCATATCCTTCTTAGTCTGTAGAGGTCTTCCTCGTGCAGTGTAGACATTCAGCAGCACCCATGGCCTCTACCTGAGTTTTACACCAGCACCCCTGACTTGTGATAACATAAAAGGTCTCCAGGCATTGTCAAATGACCCAAGGGGAGGGGGAAAGTCACCTGTGTTGAGACCCATCACCTTCAGGGTCACCTGAGACCTTGTTACAAACACACATTCTCAGACTCTGCACCAGACTGGCAAAACCAGGAACTCCAGTGGGGCCCAGGAAATTGGTTAACTCTCTGTGAGACACAGGCTCTCTGAGGTGGAAGAGGACTCGGGAAAGGCCCTGCAGTGAATCACTATTTGGTGACAGACCAGTCACAGGGGCCACAGCATGACCAATAGGTTGCAGGCCGTGGGTGATAAAGAGCCCAAAGCAGTAGCCACCTGGGAGGGTTTTGCAGCCAACAATTTCTCCTGTGCTCTCTCCATGACCTTGGCCAAGTGACTTGATCTTTCAGTGCCTCAGTTGTCACCTATGGAAAATGGGGACAATCAAAGCACTGTTCCTCTTGCAACTATTCAGGGATGAGGAAGCTTTTATGATAAGGTGCTTAGAAGAGTGCCTGGCTCCTAGACCTTTGGACAAGTCAACTAACTGGTCTTCTCTTCACCATCACTGGCCTGTCTTGCCCCCGATTGTTGAGTCCCCTACAAGCCAGCCAGGCATGTGCTTCATTCTCTGCAATATCCTCAGCAGGGAGCCCTGGCCTGGCCTGGACCAGGCTCTCAATGAACATCTGTGGAGAAAGGCATTGCAGTGCCCATGAGGACATGAGGATATCAGCAGAAGCCCTCTGTCTCAGGGGCTTGAACTTTGCTGTGGATCCTGTATGTTCTGCAAAGGGACCCCAGCTTCCTGGATCCGATTCTATTAGAAGGTGTCCTTGCAAAAGTGGCAACTGGACAAAAGTGAGCTTCTCCATCCATGTGGATTATATGGGAGGTCAGGTAGATCTGCAGGCATGCTGTAACCAACAGTCAATCAACACATGCTTAGAAAATCATGGAAAGACTAAAGATGGGGGCGGGGTGCTTCACAGATGCTGTGTGTTTTCTTCCTCTACTTCTAGGATTCTCTCTACCCACCTCCTGAAGTCAGTCATACAACTATCCCCATTTCAGATATGCAAACACTGAGGTCCCAAGAGGTTACAGAACAAGCCCAAGCTCATTGTCTAGTAAGCAGTGAAAGTGTTCTTCTCATGCTGGTCTCTGATTCCAAACCCGCACCTGCCTTTGTTCCTAGGGCACTTCCTGGTGTGCACACAGGGATGACATGCCTTAAGATTGGGAGGACAATCCTAATTTCAAACCTTCTACCTCACGTTATGCTGAAGACAATCCTAAGCAGCAGAGCACGTGTCTTATTTGGTTTAAAAACTCCATCTCTGGTAGTAATGAGATCTCTCTGCCACAGCCCCGCCAGACAGCCATTTGTGACCACAGGAGTGTGGAGAAAGAGTGACCACAGGAGTGTGGAAAAGAGGACATAATTCAGGAAAGTGAAATAAAGAAGCAAGAGCTGAATATACTAGAACGGACAGGACCAGCAGAGAGAGATCAGCTGAGAGAGGCCTGGAGCATGGCTGGGGTGAGCCAGTGCATTCCACGGGTATTGATGAAGGTCTGCTGTGTGCCTGGCACTATGCTGAGAAGTAGATGCTGCATTGAGTACAGTCTCTGACCTTGCCCTGCTAAAGATCCCAGTCTGGGGATTTAAAGCTGGATGACATTGTCCAGCACTATGCCATTTCTTCACACCCCAGCTGACCTAGAGCCCCCAGCACCATGGCCGAATTGCCTACAGTGAAGGCCAGCAGCAGAATCCTGCCATGGCTGGCAGGAGTGGGTGGAGAACCCCCAGCTCTCTCACCCTGTAGGAAGGGTTCTATTAATAACATGATTTACATGAACCTCCAGCACTCCTTATCAGAACTGTACTTACTCACTTAGTGACAACAACTGGCTGGTACACCCTGTCTTCCAGTTCCTAATCACTTCCTGTTCCCACCTGGAGTTTTCTAGCATCACCTCCCAAGAAAACTACTTGCTAACAAATCTGGATCACAGAGTCTCCACACTTTACCTCAGGGAAGCCAGAGCATGAAAGAAGGTTCTAGAAAAATATACAGTGATCCCAGTCTATTGGGCCATTTTGTGCCTGAATTTATAGTACTCCTTGGCTGCTCTGATTGCCCTGATAGGTTTAGGAGAAAAGACAAGCCATATTTGGGGATGTAAATTGCATTCAGGCCGAGTCACTTTCACACCACCTACCAAGTAGGAGTAGAATCTCATGAAATTTTAAGTACAACAGAATGCCAAATGACTACTCATTCCAGTGAAGACATGCTGCAAACAAGACTTAGAGAAGTGACCTCAGAGAAGATTCTATCATTCTGCATTTGCTTCTGAAAGTTGAAGCACACAGTTCTAATGAGCCAAGGAAGAGGTTGATACCCAGTTGAGTTGGCCAGAGCTCAGGACTTCAGGGCTGCTGTCTGGTGGTTCCTGGGCTCTTCTGGTCCTCACCTTCACTCAGTGTCTTTTTGTTGGTGATGTAGTTCAGCAATGGATTACTGGCCCAGAGACTTGTTCAGTATTGCTCAGTAGGAGCAAAACACTGTAACGAGTTGTAGGTAGCCAACTCCAAGTGAGAAACTTGATAGATGTTAATGCTCACGGCTTCACACCAGCAACCTGCCCCTCAGTGATCATGCTCTCTAAAATATACACCATGCTAAATTGTGTGGAAGCATTCTAGGTCTAGCCAAACCACACAATCTTTCAAAAACAGCCCAATAACATTTAGAGGATTCACTCTCCAAAGCAAGCTTGCCAATGCCTGAGCGCCCACACACTCTATTGGCACCAACCTCACCTCCTTTTAGAATGCACACATCCACCAAGATACCACTGCCTGTGGTGGTTAAGCGGCCTTTCCAATGGACGAGGTGGATGTGAATGTAACACGTGAATGAATTAGCATTTACCATCAACTGGAAGAAAAAAATCCATTCTCTAAGATATGATGACGGAGCTACTCTGTGATCTAGACCATCCCCCTCTCCTGCATCCTCTCTCTTTTCCTCTGCCTCGATGGACCTCCAACTGAGCCCAGAAAGATGTGTCCTTTCTAGTCAGAAGCCCTGTCATGGCTTCCATTTCCAGGCCCTGATTCCTGGTTAACTGCAGCCAGAGCTCGCTTTCAAGGTAGTCTCTTCAGATCCCTTCCCTACCCTAACCACAGTGTGGGCTCTGGCCCCACCCTTACTCTCTACACCACCATTCCACATTAGGGTCTTCCTGTCCCTCTCTGTGACCCAGGACTGCCCATGACCGACCCCACCCAACAACAAGCTGTTGAACCAGGTGCCATCAAAGGGAAGAAATGATCAGAGATGGCTAACTTGAAGATTTCACAGAATAGTTCATGAGACAAGGAATATCCTGAACCAGTGAAATGACATAAGAGGAAGTCAATGAATTCTAACCTCAAGGGCAAATCCTACAGTACACTGGCTCTCAAATTCAGCTACACACTGGAGCCACCTGGGAGATGTGCATAGTACTGACCGCTGGACCACCCACTGGCCCTGGGCTGATGGAATGGCTCTGGGCTAAGATGGGACACTGGGGTTTGTAAATTACCAGTTTAGTATAATATAAAGCAAACTTTGAGAACACTGCTTTTTTCCCCAAATGAAGAACTGTGTGCATACAGATGCAGAAGTACACAAATCTGCAGCATAAACCTCCTTGAGGGCCATAGATTAAATGCACTGCAGTCACCAGCATCCTGGCTAGGAACACCACCAGCCTCCTATTTCCACCTTCCAGGTGATTGCAGCCCTGCCATCCAAGCATGGAGGAGTCCTCCCTGGTGAGAAATTTCAGTGTGCAGAATCGAGAGCCCTCTCTCCTGGGAGTCCCTGCTTTGACAATAAGTGCACTGGAGAAGTTAAATCAAGTGGGAGGCACATGGACAGGCTTCCTGGATGAGGCCCTATTGAAAGGAGGATGGGATCTGAGGAGTGGACCAGAGAGAGGAAAGATGGGAAGTACAGCAAGTACATTCAGAGCTGAGGTCAGGCCCAAAATACAATGTTGGCTGACAAGAGAGCCCTTGCACCAGGATCAACAATTTTGAGAAGGCAATGAGGACTGCCTGAAAAGATCAATTCCAAAAAATTCCATGGAAACCCACTCATCACACCTTTCTGAAAACACTGGAAATGTAGGTTTCATGCAAGGAACTCTGGGTGACAGATGGCAAAGTTTGCCAAATGCAAACATGCCTACCAGCTCTGAAAAGCCATTCTAATTCACACTGCTTCAACCAGGGAAAATCCCCATGTGCTCACTGAGAACAAGTTAGCTTGTGCCACTTGAAGCTGCTTCAACAAACAGCTTCACTTCTGCACTTCTAAGCTGTTCTCCTCAAGAACTTTCAGAGCACAGTTCAGGCATGAAACACAAAGGGTGCCAGAAAGAGTTCTCTTGAATCTAGCATCACCAACTTTCAGGAGAAAAGAGGACCAGCTGAGAAGATCATTTCTCCAATGTCTCACTGACATCCATTTGTCACACTCATTTACACTATTCACTTGAAGTGCAGGTGCCCACATGAGTGAACTGGATTTTTTTTTAACAATGGCACAGAGGCTTCAATGTGTAAGCATGTCTGTCACCTGTAAGAAGCAGTTTTGAATTCTTTTAGGTCAACAGGAAAAATAATAGCATGTGCTCACTTACAACAAAGTTAATCAACAAAGCAAATTGAAACTGCTTGCAGCAAACAGCTTCCATTCTCCCATTCCCCAGCTATTTTCAGCAATCGCATCCAGAGTCCAATTCCAGCTCAATATAAAATGTGTGCTCCCAAGGAAGCCTGTATAATTTACATCACCCAACTTGGGGAGGCAAGGGGAATGCTGAGAAGATCAGTTCTTCAAAACCCCTACTTTTTCAGAAAACTCATTGAAAGGCAGGATACCCACTTGCAGCCATCAGTGGTTGACAGATGGCACAGAGGCTTCAATGTGAAACCGTGAATGCCAATCATTACAAGTGCTTCTGACAAACTCTAGTGCAACCTGGGACACCCCAAAGTGCTCAACGAGAACACACTTTGTTCCTGCAAGTGGAAGCAGCTTGCATGAACTGTTTCAATCAGGAAATTCCAAGCTCTTCTCAGCAATCACATTCAGAGCACAGTTTTGGCCCAATAGAAAAAGGGTCCTAGCAAGAGGGTCCCACACCTACGATCACCTTCATAAGGTAGCTTCCCATCTTCTGTGTGGAAGTGGGTTTCTCCTTGGCCCTTATGCTGTGGAGGAGACCACTAGGAGCTAAGCTTCATGCAGGACCATCTCACCTGGACTTTTTGCAAGCCCTATGAAGCCCTCACACAAGCTCAAATGCTACAGGACTCTGCAGACCAGTCCATGCAACAGTAGACATTCATTCATTGTCTAGAGTCTACAGGTTTTTAAATGCACGGCATTCATTGTCATCAAATGCACAATTTTGATCAAAAACCATCACCAGTAGATCAGGTAACAAATCATCACAGTAGATCAGGTAACAAAAACATATATATTTTAAAATAATAATATATTAATGGAAACAACAAATACAGGATAGAGTAACAACTGTGTTACTAAACAAGGTCAAGGACAATGGCAAACTATAGATTCAAACTTTGAAGCCAATACTAATCAATGTAAATATTCCTGGGCTGCCTCAGCCCCGCCCAGGCACACAGCAGCAGAATGGTTTTGCAAGCATCCTCAGGAGGGCTGGAGCCTTCTTTGCAGGACGAGAGGGAGGTTGAGGCTGGATCCACTCATCATTCTTTTGGGAGAGGCTCCTTTTCCTCAGCACGAAGTTGGGTTTTGTGTGAGGGTTCTTTGCGTAAAATACATTGGCCTGCGCTGGAATCCTCAGCTCTGGGGAGAGAGGGGTGTACAAAATAAGGTGGCTCGGGAGGTGCTCCCTGGGACACCCCAACATCTGAGAGCCTGTGCCAGAAACTAACTGAGCCACACACCTGAGAGCTCTCCAATTCAGCACCAATACCAACAAGACAGCCTCCACAGTCCTTCCTGAGGAAGAACTAGGCAGAGCACTTCAACAGACCTAATGTCTGTTCCTACCAAAGGCTTTGGACTCCAAAACATCCCAGGTCCTCTTGTGTCTGCCAAAGCACACCACTAGGGTTTGCATCTGAAATCTCCCACAAAAGTGCCGAAGATTCAGACCCCACATGAGCCATCTTCACAGGTGGGTTTGGAAGGAAGCATTGGATGGTGAGTGCTCTGATGTCAACATGAAATTCTCATTCAAGATGAATACACTACTGGGAGGTGGGAGGGACTGGAAGAAAGGTTGAGCATGCTTGGAGGAAGACCTAAACAGGAGTGCGCCCTGGGCAACAGTACCTTGTCCCTGTTGGCTCCACTGAATCCTCATTCTCCAAGTAGAGGTCCTCCTTCTCCTCTCCGTCTTTCTCTCTCTCCCTCTCTCCCAGCCTTGTTCTCTCTCTCCCAGTCTATGCCTTTGTGGCAAGGGCTGAGGAGCTCTCCACTGCCACACACTAGAGCTTTATGGACAGCCTCAGTGCACAACCAAAGAGAAAGTTGTGAAACCCAGAGAAAAGGCCTAGGATTCTCAAGTATGGCCACAGTGAGGACAGGCTGACCAGCACGGATACCACATTAGAGCCACGCTTCTGCGTTGGTGGAGCCTGCTTCCATGTGAACCAGGCTTCTGAGAATGGAGGCCACATTCCAAATGCTGCCCTCCTGAGAACAATGATTCCAAAGACCAGCAAAGGGACTGCTTCCCTCCGACATGGTGTATGGCCCAGTGGTGCCATGACCCCGAGTGGGGGAATACAACAGCCAGCTTCTCCTTCCTCTGAACACCTCTTTCCTGTCGCCCTCCTCTAACCTAGAGCCTGTTCTCCATCCCTTCTGGGTTGGATGTGGGGATCTCTGCTATGAATTTCTTAGGCTACCAAGGCCCCAGACAGACTTCCTCTTCCATAGACTCTACTAACCTAACAGAAGGTTAAGATAGGAGACAAGTGATCCTAGAACTCATTGGGATGGTGGTCTTCAGCGTACATAGGCTGGGATAATGGCTGCTGAGGTGTTTGGCTCACAAAAGCCAACCAACCAACCAATGAAAAAGCGCTGACATTATTATCAGATGAGCTCTGTGGCTACGTGCTCAGGAAGCCCTCATCTGACTCTAGTTAGGGATCATAAACTGGCTATTGGGATCACTCCTTGGCTAGTGGACTCAGGTGCAGAAGACCATGGAATTTATGCAAAAACAGATGATTCAAGCTGTCCCCCAGGCTGTGTTTTCTTCCCAATTTCATCCTGTTACTGCTTGCTAGAATCTTGGCAATGCTCTGCCCAGGCAGTGGTTTTCTTGTCACACAGAAGGCTTTCAATCCTACTGCTTCAGTCCACAAAATGCCAGTTCCATCTTTAGCCCATGCATGCCCATGTTCCTCTGAAACCACTCCTATCTCAGACCACAGAACCATACTGCTCCTGGAAAGAGGCTTTCCTCCTCACTCCTCAATGATGTCAGCTTTGCATGCGTCTTCATGTCCTGGGCAGGGCACCTGGTGGGGGAGCCGCACTAGCCACTGGGGTATACCAAAACACCTGGAGAGCTTACACCAGCAGAAGTGCAGTTGGCTTTGTGCACGAGCCCAACACACCCTGTTGGAGTGTACTTGGGGGTCAGAGACTACTCTTTGGTGCTAAGAGTTGACCCGAGTCCACATCCTGACCCTTGCTCTCTGTCATCTGATTGTCCCACTTACTCTTACGGTGAGACATGATTTGGCCCAGCTCATATTCCTCCGGCTTCTCCTGAGTAAGCAAGTGTAGCTCGAGGGCCCTGCGGATGACGACAGGAGCCCGATCGTGGCAGGTCACCTGGAGCAGCATGGGAGACAGGCCTTCAGGAAATGGGCCTTGAAGTGACTACTCAAGGACAGTGGGCAGGGGCATTCTGGAGGCACCTCCACTCTAAATACAAGGGCAACATCCATGACCCTACTACCTGAGGCTGACCTCCTGCTCATCGCGTGGGCTCTTCACATAGGCTACTAGCCCAATCCTTGTACATAGGACTTCCTGGACCTGCCATTGCTCTTTGTGGAGCTGCACTTCTCTCCAAGTGAAAGGACCCCACTACCTGCATACAGATGCAATCTCATCCCACAAGTTGGGAGGAATGGGACAATAGCCTCCAAGATCCTAGGTCTGCCCGAGGATGCAGGCGGCATTGGGAATGGCCTAGGCACAAAACCGAGAGGCTTTGGTCTGGATTGCCAGGGCCCAAATCAGACCCAGGAACATGACCACACACAGGAGTGATGAAAGATAGCCATGAGAGCTCCTGGCCTCCAGAGGCTCAGTGCTGGCTGGGGTGTATGAGGGCACCTCATCCGGCAAGGGTGGTCATTGGGTTACCTGGACATTTAGTGTGCTTGCTCCACATCCATACTGACTCTGCAGAGAGACCCTCTCAGCTCCTTGTTCAAGGAACATGCAGAACCTCATACTGGTGTCCTGCTCCATAGAGGCCAGCATCCCATACAGGGGAACCTGCAACCTAGGTCCTGGCCTGTTCTCATCTGTCACCCATACCTGCCTCTGCCCTTCTGGACTGCATGCTGCCACCTGACACACAGACTCCCTCAGACATGGCGGTGGACAAGCTGCTGTTCTCCCTCATCTCAGCTCCAGCCCTTCACACTGACCTCTTCCTTCTTGATTCCCATCTATCCTCCTGATCATCCAGAAGCTCCAAATTCAAGAGGGCATGAGTAGTTCATGGTATTGGACCAGTGTCTGCTCCCCACCCAGGTGTAAGCACCAGGGGACACCCCTGCTCCCAGGCTTACCAAAACAGTCTTGGCCATCTTTGGACTTTGTGTTTCTAAGTGGACACGAATTAAGCAGGTGTCTCCCACCTGCTTGTGGGAAAGCGGCCTGGAGGACTTGCAGGTTGATTCTGAGAACTGTGGGGGATGGAACATCAGCAAACCCAGAAACAGAAAGCCACCCCAGCCTGTCAGTTGGCTCTATGGGCTTCTAGCACATATGTCCAGGTGCTCGGGCTTCTTATTTCCCCAGGTGGGAGTGGAACGGCAGCACAAGTACAGCTTGAATAAGGTAGGTGTTTACCTCCTTTCCCTTGACCTCGCGGCGTTTCCTCACGATGAAATAATATTTGATTTGTGGATTCATGGACAGATACATCAGTGAGTGGTCAGGGACCTTGATTTCTGCAGAGCAAAGTGGAGAGAATTGTTAGGTGGCACTCAAGGATTAGACCACAAAACACCCACAACCCCTGAGAGTCTCCGCCAGGGCGAGCCTGCACCAGAATTGAGAGCCCTCCTATCCAGCTACAGTGCCACCAAAGACTTCCTTAGTGAATCTTCCCTGGAGAAGATGATGTACAGGATTCTAAACCAAAAGAGCACCTGGCAATGGAAACAGTACCTTGGGCCCAGAACTTCTCAGTGCAGGTTGGATCTGCCAAAGGGACACTGCTAGGATCTGCATCAGGATTGGCAAAGGCTCCTGTGCTTAGGCCTTTCTCCCCAGGGCAGCCATGCTCACACATGGGCATTCAGGGAAGCGTTGGATGGTGGGCGAATTCATCCCCTTGCCCTGGATGTATCCACTCATGGATGAATACGCGGAGGGGAGGTGGTATCCATCAGAGGTGTGTTGGGCATGGACATGGGAGGACTTGAGCAGGGTGGTGCCCTGGAGAACTCTATTGTTTTCTAGGATCGCTCTCCTTCCCCTTGTTTCTCATCAGGAGCTGTCTGCTTGGTACTTTTATTCTGGTTCTTGTTCTACTTCTGGCTCTTCTTTCTGTCCTGCATCTTCTTGTAGTTCTTTCTGGGTCTTTTTCCTGTTCTTACATGATTCCTTCTTGTTCTTCTTCTTGTGTATCTCCCTCCACCCTTCCTTCTGTTAACCTCCTTCTTTTTCTTCTTCTGCCTCCTGCTCTTTATCGTGTGATCCTCTCCCCACTCAGGAGTGTCTCTTTCTCCTCCTCCTCCTTCTCCTTCTTTCTCTGGCAATGGTGGGGCGTCCTGAGGAGTTCAAATCTATCACACTCTTCTGCCCAAATGCAGCCTCTGTTCAGTAGTCCAAGATGAAATCAGTTCTCAATCAATGGCCAGGAGTGAAACCAAGACCAAAGACAAGTGACTTCCTTTCTTTGTCATTGTCACAGTCAGGAAAGACTGAATAACACACACCACATTCTGGATAGGCTTCTACCTGTGGTAGTCAGCACCTCATCTAGACCAGGATTGCTAAAATAGATTCCACCTCCATAAAGCTTCCCCAATGAAAACAAGGTTTCCAAAATCTAGGAGAGGGCCAGCATCACTGCCACCCTCCTGCCATAAGGCATAGATGCCATCACACCTAGTGGGTTCCAGGCCCCCCGGAGTCCTCCCTTTTGACGTCTGTTACACACAAACCTCCCCTGGTCTGGAGCCTGCTCTCAACTGATGCTTGGGTTGAAAGTCTGTTTCTAAAATCACCTTTGTAGATTCTCGGTTTGGTAATTCCTTTTGACTGGCTTATTTTTTTACTAGGGATAAAACCAGAGGCACTTAAGCACTGAGACCATTCCCAGGCCTTTTGACTTGGGTAAAGGGTCTCCCGAAGTTTCTGAGGCTGTTTGGCAATCCCCATCCCCCTGCACTGCCTCCCAAGTCCCTGAGATTCGCAGACACTGCCCCTTGCCCAGCTCCTTGCACCTCAGTCTTCCTCATGTGTGAGACAGAGCCAACTCAAATGAGGCGGTGTGTGAAAATGGGAAAACTCACTTACGTGCCCGACAGATGGTGGGTTCTACTGTGGACAGGCTGGGATGGTGGAGGCTAGGAGTGTCGGGCTCACAAGAAAGGAAAGAGCACTGGCATTGTGGACAGCTCAGCATTGTGGCCTCTGTTCTTCAGATGCCCTTCTTTGTTGCTGGAAGGAATAATAACCTGGCCATTCTGATATCTCCAGGAGATGGGCACCCAGGCACAGAGGACTTGGAATTGTTCCAAAAAGAACCCAAACAGGCTGTCCCCTGGCCTTGACTTCCTCTTCACTGAGTCCGGTTCCCAGTTGCTGCAATCCTGACATTCTTGAGTAGGCAGGACTTCTCATATCCTGGCCATGGATTGGGACCTGTGCGGCTTCCGTCCATAGCAATGCTGATCCAATCAGGACCCATGCTCTGCTCCTCTTCATTTGAAGGCATCTTTATCAGTGAGCCATAAACCAAACTGATGATGGATTGAGCCTCTCTCTGCCTTGCCCTCATCGATATTAGCTTTGCATTGCCAGACCAGGTCCAGGGGAGAACACGTTTAGGGAGGTCCAGCAGCCCCCTGGGGCCGCACTGAACACCTCCACATTGGACACGCCCATCACTGCACTTGGTTTCCTGCACCAGGCCCACCACACTCTGGCTGTTTTAGGGCTAAGGCCCACTTTCTCTTGGCTGTGAGTTATCCTGAGCCCACTGTGGATCATGTCTCCCCACTGTCTGATTGTCTGACTTACTCTCATGCAGAGACATCATTCTCAGCAGCTCAAAGTTGTCCACATCCTCATGCTGCAACAAATTTTGGTCCAAGGCCCTGCGGATGAGGCTTGTCACCCTCTCCTGACACGTCACCTAGATCAGGGTGGGACAAATGTCATCAGAGAATGGCTTTTAGAGGAGCTACCCAGAAGACTGTGGTCAAACATTCAGGAGAAAAGTTAGCTACATATACAAGGGCACAATCTTGTTATCCTGCTACCTGAGTGTGGCCTCCATATACCCCCTGGGTTCTTGCAACGTGCTACTAGAACAATCCTGGTACAAATATCTGCCTGTACCTGCCATCTCCCCTCCCCCTGGGGAGCCACATTTCACTCAGGTCAAAGGACCAAACTACCTATGCACAGACACACTCTCATCTCACTGAGATGACAGCAATGGGCCAGGGATCTGTGCACCAAGTGTGCTCTGGGATGCAGGCTGCCTTTGTGGGTGGAAGAGGCAGATGCACTGAAAATTTTGGTCCTGACTGCCACTACACAAAACAGACTCAGATACAAGAGTGTGCACTTGAGTGCTTCATGATAGCCTGGAGAGGCCCTGGGCTCTGGAAGCTCGGTGCGGGTCTGGTTCTAATGATGTACTTGACTCAGCACTGGCAGTCACTGAACATGTCTCCTCTGCAGCTGGACACCTGCAGCATTAGCGTGTCTACTGCACAGCCATAGAAATTCTGCCAAGAACCCCTATAGTTCTGTATTTACTTACATGCAAAGGCTGACATTCCGAAGCTGTGGCATGACCCCCCAGGTGATCCCGACCCCAAATTTCCACACCTAGTCATGCTAAGTAGGTTCTCTTCCCTGCTACCAGGAACACACCCCCTCCTACACATGTGACAAGTCACTGCCAGCTCCTCTGCTCCAACCTCACTCATTGAGAATACCAAGTTCTAGGCACTGCAGCCTGCACCCTGGACATATCTCTGCGTTCATCTGTCCACAGCAGATGCCTTCATCTGTCCGTCTGCACTTCTGGCCTGCCACACCCACAATACACAGGCCCACTCACCGCTGCAGCTGGGCATGCTGAGGCTCTCCCCCCTCAGGTCAAGCCCTTAAGACTGACCTCTCTCTTCTTAATTTCCCACCACAGCCCCAGGGTTAGCTGTGTCTCCTGCCTTCCACTGTGTGGACACCCAGGAGGCAGCCCTGCTGTCAGGCTTACCGGGATGCGCTTTGTCTCCCTCAGGCTCTGTCCCTCTAGGAGGACGTGGACAAAGCGGCTGTCTTCCACCTGCTCGCTGGAGTGAAGCGGTGAGGAGCTGCTATTGGTGACTTTTCTCATGCACCACTCATTGCTTTGGGTGGCCTGGGGCAATGGTCCTGCAGCCACCGCAGAGCTGCTGCTCACAGCTGCTGGGATCCTGGATGCCACTGCCACAGAAGGCTCCAAGAACTGTGGGGGATGACAACATCAGCAAAGCCCAGCACCTGCACCCCACCCAGCCTGGCATTGGCTCTGTGGGCATTCTACAACATCCATCCAGAACCTGAGGTTCTTGTCCCCTTGGAGGATGTGGAGTGGCACCAGGAGTAAAGACTGAAGAAGGTGGCTGTTTACCTCCTTTGGCTTGACTTTAAACAACTTGCTGGCAGCTGTTTCCCGAAGAAGAAAGTCATAATCCACTCTGCCATCCAGGGCGGAATATACGTTTCCATCTGCAGGGATCCTCAGCTCTGGAGAGGCAGGGGCAGAGGCGTGGTAGGTGACACTCAAGGAATACACTACCCAACATCCCCCACAACTGAGAGCCTCTGCCAGGTCAGGTCTCACACACAGACCTGAGAGCCCCCGAATCCAGCTACTGTTCCACCAAAGACTCCCCACTGATTCCTCTCTGAGGACCCTCTATGCACAGGAGGTCCCCTACAGGAACACCTTTCAAGGAAATAGCCCCTTGTACCCTAGACCCTCTTAGTTCACGTTGGACCCACCAAAGACAAACCGCTACACTTTGTATCTAGATTGGTCCCCTAAGACTCATGTGTTCAAGGTTTTCTCCACACTGCAGCAATGATCACAGGTGGGTTTGGGGAAAAGCACTTGATGGCGGGTGCCTCCACCTTGCCAGTGGATTCATCCACTCATACAGGGCTACAATAATTGGAGGGGTATGGTTTGGAGGTGTGTTGAGCGTAGGTGGAGGATGTCCACAGCAGGGCTGTGCCATCCAGAGATATATATTTCTCTTGAGTTCCCCACTTCTGCATTTTCTCCTCATGAGTATAATTCTCATTCACATTTTTAATCAATTTATTGTTATACTTCTTGTTTGGCTTGTGTTTCTCCTTATTGTTCTTGATCTTCTTCATCTTCTCCTCATGCTCTTTCTTAAAGTCATCTTGACCTTCTTATTCATGGTCTCCTCCTTCAACTTATTTTCATTTTTCTACTCCTCCTTCTCCTCCTCCATGTCCTCCTTCTCCTCGTACTCCTCCTCCTCGTCCTCCTCCTCCTCCTCCTCCTCTTTCTTCTTCTTCTTTCTCTCTCTCTCCCTCTCCCTCTCCCCCCCCCTCTCTCTCTCTCTCTCTCTCTCTCTCTCTCTCTCTCTCTCTCTCTCTCTCTCTCTCTCTCCAAGAAGAGTTTACAAGCTGTGAAGGGTTCTATTCTACCACACTCTTCTCTCTAGAAATGGCCTCTGGTCCTAAGTGGACTCAGTTTGCAATGAATAGAAAGATTGGAAACCAGAAATGATTCTTCATTGAACTGCTTTTCTCATGTACTCAACTAGGTCAGGAAAGGTCGCCAAAGTAGGCACCCTGTGGTTGTCTGTCTTCTTTGACACAAGACAAAGAAGCCTCTCTTCTTGGCCCCTTGTGGATAATAGCTTTGCAATGCCTCCTCAGGCCAAGGAAAGAACACATGATAGGCAGGTCCACAGCCCCTGGGGAACATGAAGTACCTGCAGATTGATGCCCCATCATTACACTTTGTTTTATGCACAAGTCCTACCATACTCATCCTGGGCACTGAGTCAATGCACACTGTGTTTTGGCTCCCAGTTATCGTGAGCCCACTGTGACTCACTGCTCCCTACCCTCTGATGGTTCCACTTACTCTGATGGTTCGAGAGAATTTGCAGAAGCTCGTAGTTTTCTGGGTCCTCCTGCTGGAGCAAGTGTGCATCTAAGGCCCTGCGGATGATGACTGGAGCCCTGTCCTGGCAGGTCATCTGAGCAGGGTTGGAGAAAGCTCATCAGAGAGGGAATTTGGGAGTAGCTACCCAGAGGACAGTGCTCAAGGACAATCAGAGACAAGTGAGCTCTCAACACAAGGGCACCATCTTGATACCCTGCTACCTGAGGCCTTCATGTGATCATGTGGGGGTCTTCCTATGAGCCTCTAGTCCAATCTTGGTACAAGAGTTTGCTTCAACCTGCTATGCCCTACAGGGACAAGGAAATAAGGACCAAAAGACTTTGTACAGACACACTCTAGTCCCATCAAGATGGGTGGAATGGTCCAGTGCACTTCCATATCCCTGCTCTGGTCTGGGATACAGCTGCATTTTTGTGTGGACCAGGCACAAACCCTAGTTGCTTTGGTCCTGACAGCCAGGGCACAACACACACTAGGACTCTTTAATGATAGGCATGGAAGCTGCTGGGCTCGAGAGTGTCAGTGCTTGCTAGGGTGTCAGGAGGTTCGGACCCAGCAGGTGCAGTGGTTCAACATGGCTCCCCTGGAGGTGGACACCAGAGTCTCATGATGGATACTCCACACCCAGGAAGATCCTGCAGAGAGAGCCGCTAAATCTCTATTCACATACATGCAAACTAGGACACTAATGGGCCCCTCCAAGGCCTCCAGTTCTCTGTGACCCACACCTACCCACCCTAATCATTCTACAATGGCTCCCTTCCCTTCAACCAGCAACATATCCCCTCCCACACACAAGAAAATGACTGCCAACTCCTGTGCTTCAACCTCCACGGTTGAATATACTCCTCCTCAATACCAAGGTCAGTAGAGGATGGCCTGTACCCTCGATATTTCTCTGACCTCCTCTGAACCCAGCACTCTCTCCTGCACTTCTGACCTGCACACCCCAAAACACGCAGGCCCACTCGCACCCAGACCTGGCATGCTGCTGCTCTCCCGCCTCTCTCTTGCTCACTTTCTGCTTTCCTTCCTGACCTTCCAGAAGCTCCAGTTCAAGAAGACAGGCCTAGTCCAAAGTGTTTGCTGTGGACTCCGTCTTCCCCACTGTGGGCTCCCAGGAGACTCCCCTGCTCGAAGACTCACCAGGATGCTCAAATACTGTGTTGTCCTTTCCTTTTCCAGGTAGACGTGAATGAGGCACCTGCCTGTCATCCGCTTGTTATATTGGGGCCTTGGGGAGGACCGAGTAGACACCCCTGATGTCCTATACTCCGGCTCTGCCCCTTCCCTGGGAGAAGGCTCTGGCTCTGGGGTTGGCTGAGGAGCCGTGACAGAAACTGAGCATGTAGCTAGAGGAGAAAAGATGCCAACATGACTGCCTTGCCCTGACCTTCCCACAGACAGACAATACCTCTGCTGCCAGGAAGAACTCAGGCCCTTGGCCCACACAGGACCTCTTTGCAGACTGGGGTCACTTCCTGAATGGACAAATGCTTGTCCTAATTTCCAGCCCAACACCAGGCATACAGAATCCCTGCAGTGGGACAACAATCGCACCTTTCCTTATATACCCTTAGGTACTCACCACAGTCTGCCTGGCTCTCAGGCTTTGCCTGGCTTGATTTGCCATCTTCAATTGCAGCCAGGAGGTGGTGTGCTTGGTGTTCCAGGTTCAAGCCTCCCAGCAGGAGCCACATGGATAGCAGCTGCTGCAGACTCAGAAAGCCTGGAGGCTGATGGGAAGCCTCGGAGTAGAGGTTCACCCAGGTCCCCAGGAAGGAAGTTGAGGCACTGTGGGGAGGAAGGTGTGGAGTCAGCAAAACCCTGGCCTTGCCTTCACCACGGCCTCCAGAGAAAACCTCTGACCCTACACTGGGGAGAGCAGTCTTTCCTCAGCCTTCCCAAGTCAAATCACCTTGCAGGTCCCTATTCTGGAAACAGGAGCCCACCCTCTTGACCCCAAGCCCATTCCATGTTGAAGTTGGTCCAGGGGTCCACCATAGTCACTGAAGAGGACAACGTGCACTTATGCCCCATGGAGTCAGGGATGCAGTCACATGTAGGATATGTACTCATGGCACCTGCGGTTTGAGGCTGACCCCCATGAAAAGGGACAAAATGGCAGTCATTTGCACCCTATTTTTCAATGAATTATGAAACGTGACTGGAAACGTATCTTCACACAGTGGGTGCTTTCTCCATGTTCATCAGTGAATGAGCCCAAACTGCTGATTCCCACATATCTCCGGGTGTGGGAGCCACCATGTCCAAAGCCCCTGTCCAGCTATGTCCCAGCTAGGATGCTCTGTCCCACTATGGAAATTAACATGTCTTTATTAACCCAAAAGTGCTTTTCCCAAGGCCTGAGTTCAGAGACGCCTCTGGCACAGATCTACATTCTTCACAAAGCCAATATCACACTAGAAAGACCACCTGGCCTCGCTGAGTCCACCTGGGAATGAGCTCAGTGCACACCATTGAGCTGTGGTGCCCAGTGTGTGGGGACTGCTCCACGGACCTCTGTGGATCAGCTGGAGTCAGGATGGTTTCTCTGCCTGCGAGGGGAGTTCACTCCCCTAGCAAGGCTGTGGCAGGCACCTCCAGGACTCGTCCCATTTGGGACTGACATTCCACTATGAGTGTGGTCCTCTATCTCATTAGGTATCACAAACCTTTGGGTCCCTGCGAGGTACATGGCAGCCCCAAGACCCAGGCATGAGGGGGCTACACACTTGGGCTTGGTGGTCTGGTGCTTACCTTGGGAACAAGAGATCCAGCACCTGCTGGGTGGGGATGGAATCCCAGGAGATTAACCCCATGTTGCTGCTGAAATGTAGGTTCCTCCCACAAATGACAGGCAGGAGCTCATTCCTCAGCTGGTCCTGCCTGTAAAGTTCAAGGCTCTGTACCCTGAAGGGCTCCTCCGTGTTCTCATCATTTTCACCCTGGGTTGGGACCAAGAATGTTGGTTTAAAATGGAAATGGTGACAAACAGAAAAATGACTTGTGCCAATACACTAGAGTCAAAGCACAATGGGACAGTTCCCATCAGTACAACACACACACACACACACACACACACACACACACACACACACACACAGTCAGAATAGGAGTCCTGGGCCATTCATCAGGGATCAGACTAGAGGGCCTGCTGGGCTCACCTGCCCTGTGATACTCACTGTTACTCTTGAGCTCCTCTGCGACAATTGCCAGAGGCTCTGGCGTCTAAGATGAAGCCTCACCCAGTGCATCCACAAAAGGGCTAGTTGGCCCCCCTGAGATTCCTGGGAGCCTGAGGCTCGGCATTGTTTGCAACCACAGGAGAACATCCTTCTCACTCCAGTTTCTCCAACCAAATGAGCTCGGATGGCTTGGTCAGTTAAGTGGGTGCCTGGATACCAGGGTTCCATGTTCTGTTTGATCCATTGTCAAGGCAATGATGTCATTTCCTGTGCCCATACCTGAGCCTCTTTTCACATAAGACCACTTTCAAAAGCCCTATGAGCTGCTGATTTCTCCTCCATGCCTAAACATCTCAGGTGCGCAGGTGTTCACCAACAACTACCCAAACATCCCCACCAACATCTGCCCTGCTTGGTGCCACTAGAGTTCCAGCTTGGAGCCTTCAAAAATGCATTCATAACCAGTCCTTCCCTCTCAGCAGGTTTTGGACCCTGGTCCCATCATTGTGCAACTCATGGTGTGCCCAGTCTTTTCTGGAAAGTAGGGTAGCATCTAATCTCTAGGGTTTATTGTGTCTATTGGCCCATAACACCCTCTATTCTCTCTGAAATCAGAGATGGGACTCACAGGTGGCTAAAGCACAAATGTAGAGATGGGACAATCACAAGAAGGGCAGAGACAAAGAATGCACCCCAACTCAATCAGGCCTGTGTCCCACACAGGGACGTGGCCAATGTCCGTCCCATCGTGGCTGCAGTTTCCTCTCTACACCATGGCAAGTTGGAGGGGACTGAGATGCAGAGGCTGCTCCCCTCTGCCATACAACTTCCCAAGGCTTCTCCTAAGATTTCAAAAGGGCCAAGTGTGTCTAGTGTTGGGGTCTCACAGAGACTCCGAGGTACCACAGCATCCTGCTGCCCAGAACCGGTTCACCCCTCACCTCAAGGGGGCTCAGCCTCTGCATTCATGGGAATTGAAGTGGGTACAGGTGATGGGATATCACCTCCAAGACTGAGTTATGCCAAGTCCATGACCCCTGTCTGCATCCCTGTCTCCAGCACCACTCCCCTCTCTCTCTTTCCTCCCCAGAGCAAACAAATCCATTTAGCAAGTGTGTCCTGTGATAAAGACATGACAGTCACCCATCCTCTCATTGCAAAAACACTGAGGCTCAGCCAACATGGATCCTACCAGGAACACAGGCATAAACTCAGAGTCCGATCCTCCCAGCCGAGCCTCAGTGGAGCCTGGACTCCCAGCCTCCTGAGTCAAGGAAACAGAGGTGCCTAGCCGAGCCACCTTGGATGCAGCCGCACACAAACTGAACTCATCAATGCCCCTTGCTCTCAGTTGTGAGTAAGAGGGGAGGTGGTGTTTCACAACCCTGGACATCAAGTGCAGTCTCCAGGCTTTGGGGTGTGCCCTGGCCTCTCTCTATCTGCCCAGGCCCTCCAACTCACACTGGCCTTTTACCCAACCTCCTCCTAGGGCCAAACTCAATCCTGCTTCTCAATTTCTGCTGCCTTCCCCAACACACTGCTCCGCAAAATGAGCAGGGCTGGCTCTCTGTTATCATGCTGGTGTCAGCAGCAATGCCACCCCACTGACATCATTCTGAGTCCCAACCTAGGCACTCCAGCTGTCCTTGCCACATGTGGCCCTGTTTGGGCTCTGGCTCTTGCTCTTTTCGTTCATGTGCATGTGTTTTGAAGTTTTGAGTTTCTCCCACTGCAGAACTGCAGCTGTGGCAGGGTAGAGCTCATGAAGGTGACATTCTGAGCCACATCCAATCCCATCAGGACTGTGAACTGGGGTGACTGCTGGAACACAGTGATGAGTGAACACATGGGAGGTGGTTGGACCCACCTTGCCTCTGAGTGGTTTCCTTTCAGGACAGGAATGTAGGGATGGGAGCCTCTGGCATGGGATGCATCGCACAAGGCGTGACCACGGGCTCTTTCCTGGCAAAAACTGGCTCCACTAAGCATGGAGAGCACTGTCATTCCTGGTGGCTAACAACAGCCCTGGACCCAAGAAAGGAACCCACACTCAAGATTAACATCTGAGTGTGCGTGTCCTCGAGGAAATGAGGTCTCCTGATCCCAGGTGCAAAGGGGTAAGTCCTCTAACTCCAGGGGCCATGAAGGGACATCTGAGTTTCCCTTGTCCTTCTTTCCCTCTCTGAACCCATGGTGTCCTCACACTAACCACAGTTAGGACCCTGGCCTCATTCCCCAGTTGGGATCATTAGGCTCCATAAAGGACAGTCTCTAAGATGCTCAGTAAACCACCACCCTCTGCACAACCCATAATCCTATTCACCCAAGAGGCAAGAGGATTTCTATTCAGGAAAACCAGGAAAGGGAGAGCCTTTCTCAAGGACACAAGGACATTAGTGAGTGAGGGAGTGATTAATGGATGGAGAACTATTTCCACCACCAACTTCCAGGGGCATATATGGCCCTTTGGGCACAGGTACGGACCCTTTTTTTCCAATCAACTTTTTCAGAGAAGTGAGGCTGCCTTCTAGATGGCACGTCCACACTAAGGGGGTCTCCTACTTCTTCCACATGTACATATTGCAACGGGCCTCCCACTGTGCATCTGAGAACACTCTGTGGGCATCTGTAGCCTTTCAAGACCCCAGAAACCATGCGGGCACCCCAGCACCAGCAGAGCATTTGTGCACATCACAACAATCACCCCGGGTGAGAACTCTCCATTCCACTCTGTACTAGGCCCTGCCATCTGTACTGATCAGTCCAACCCCTCTCCTTCCTGTTTCTTGATTATACTACCATGGTTCCCACACATGGATGCCAGGGTGCTTGTGGCCGCCCCCCCCCAACCATTTGAGTTCCAGGAACAGTGGAATGTGTTTGGGAACTTCTGGATGACGGGAAGTCCCACCCTCCAGGGTTTCATCTTCAATGTAATGAGTGCAGAGGGAGCCAGGAGGGCTCTGTCAGGTAGAGAGAGGTGGGAGCTGATGGAGCCTCAACTAAGTGCCCAGGACTCTGGGTTCAGAGCTGGTGTTATGTGGAATTGTTGAGGGACGTGAAGAAAACCCAGCTCACTATACGCAGAGACAGCAGATGCCCTCACGTGGTCAGGCTGCTGTGCTAATCAGAGCCCCAAGATGTTCCACAGGTGTGGAGGTGAGGAACCCACGTGCCAGCCCAGGCTGTTCCTGAGCACCTCTACCTGGATTCGAAAAACGTGACTCTGCATCAGAGTCCTCACATCAATGTATCCCGGCCCCTCACCCCAAAAGTTCTCTCAGAGACAGTCAGTTTCCACTGCTCTGGACTTGCCCTTTTCTCTGGGATTCTGGGGGACCATTAATTAGGAGGTCACAACAATTCTCAGCACACAGGCTGAGCCTACTGAGATCCCAGGAGTATCCAGGCATTGCTTCTATTTATAGTACATCATGTCCCACGACACTGTGGACACGTATTGCACTCACCTAAAGAAACCACCAGGCCCAGGGCCTTCGTGCCACTGGCCTGCAGACACCTGGAGGAACAGGCAACCTATGGGCTGCGTGGAACCAAAGACCCTAGATCCTGGGATCTGAGCTGGACACACAGCTCATGTGCACACAGTCACCACTGTCACTGAGAGTGCAATTGAAACACCCGCAGAGTTAGCAGTGGACCTGATATGCCCACGAGTGGGGGTGAACTGCATCCCTTGAAAATGATCGTGTCCAGAGAAAGGCAAATTTTGTAGGATTTCACTTATCTCAGATTCTCAATTATCAGGTTCATAAAAAGATAAAGTACAATGTTCTTTTCCTGGGCCTCAAGGGCACTAGAATTCCGCATTGATGGCAAGAGTATGTCCACGTGAGTTCTGGAGATGCATGGTGGTGAAGCCTATACACCAACATCAACATGCTTAATGCCACTCAACTGTGTCCTCCAAAATGGTTTAATTACAAAACGGATGTTTGGTGTCAATTACCACAATGTAAATCCTTGGGAGACTGCTGATTGACTTATCTTAGCGTAAGTCAATGAATAAAGGTCCTCAGGTGTCAAGCTACAAAATGAGGGATGAGCATGGATGAGGATGGGTGGGAATATCCTCCCCCTCTAACACAATTAGGGAAGGAAGTGCTGCCCTCAAGTGGCTGGGGGGCCTGGGATCCTGCCACAGAGGGGGATTCCAAACCTCACATCCCCTGACCCAGGCCAGAAGACCAGGTAGAGTCCAAGGACCCTGGGGCAGCCCAATGGCAATAAAGGTCAAAAGGAACTGGGATCTACCTGGACCCTCAATCCCCTACTCTGAGCAGGGCTGCATGACGAGGCCAGAGGCCATCCACAGCAATCTGCCTTTACAGAAAAACAGGGACTCCAGGCTGCCTCTGGCTCACTGACTCAGGGTGGTGTTTTCATAAAGCAAGACCACTTCCTCACATTTGACCAGCAGCTCATTTGCTGACAGCACAATGGCTGGCTTGACTCAGGCCCTGAGAAATGAAATAGAAAATTCATAGCAAACCCTTCTTTATCTCTTCCACATCATCAGGGGGTGTGATTCATTTCCATCAACAAAGATGTCTGAAATGATGTCTAAACATGCTGGGGACTCACCTCCGTGTGGAACTTTTCAGGATAAAGGGGAGCAAATCTCATGAAGCAACTCTTCTCTCCTCTAGCCCATGGGCAATGCAAGGAACCTGCATGTTACCAAAGGCTCACTCTCTCTTCTCATGTCTTCTGGAAAGGATTCAGGAATGCTTCCTTCAAGGTGAAGCAGAAGCCTGCATTCCCAGCTGCACAGAAGTGTTTGAGGGCAGTGTCTCCCTTAAAACCCAAGAAGAAAAACAGGTCATTAAACAGGCACATGGATTAGAGTACATGATCAATGATCCCTCCTCCCTGAAGCCTTCCACATGCCCACCTTCCACATTCACAGAGAAATGCTTGGCCATTCTCAAGACCAGGAGACCATGATGCTCATCACCAGGAAGTCAATAGGAACATGAACAGAGCAGCATGGATTGCACAAGGTGGCACACCAAGGATCTGCAGCACAGCTGCTAGAACACCAGAGCTTAACTTCAGTATTGACTTTCTGCCACCTGCCAAGTACGATGTTAATGTCAAGCACAACATGCAGATATGCAAGTAGTGGGTGACACGGTGCATCCATTCACAGAAGTGGGCAACATCTTCATTGGAACAAGGAAGTATCTTATCCTTACTCATCAAAATCATCACAAAGAATAAAATGGATGCAAGACTTCTCATTTCACTATCATGTAGCTGTTGGAATTCCCTATTAAATAATACCTCCTCCAAAATAAAAAATATCTCAGACATGTGTCAACTATTCGATGGATGACATTTTAAAAACTAGGCCTTTACTTCATATTTATGTATGCTATAGCCCTGCCTAAGGCTCTTTGAGAAAGGAGCACATAGAATTGGATCTTTGCAAATCTCACATTTGCCGATAAATATTACCGACAATGTCAGGCATGGCGAAGTGAAAAGTGGGACTTTGGATACTCAAAGAATGCTATGTTGTGAGATTGGTGTCTCTGACTCATAGACAGCATGTGGTTTCTATGAAAGCTGGTGAGAAAGCAGGAGTAACGAAGCTCATGGAACAGGTGACCTCAGGGAATACTGACAGATAGGCCAAACTGCAGAACATGTTCCAGCTAACATTGGTATTTGGGCTCCTGAGCCCAGTCCTGTTTTAAAAAAAGTTGCAGACAGGCAGTGTTCATGTACAAAATGTCTACCATGTAAAAGTGGGTAATTGAAATGTCATCTAGGTACACATCTGATAGAATGGTCTGCCAACCTATGAATTTCATTCTAACAAATAAAAAGAAAAACACAGACATGAGACATAAAGATAAAACCTTGTCTTCACCAGGATGCCTAAAAATAAGTTTTATTTGCCTCATGCAAATAGCTTTCAATAGAACTTCTGATTTCTGAATGAACCCATTCAATTTTATAATGCACAGATCATAAGGTTTTCTTTACAGAATATTCTCTTCTTCTTCTTCTTAAAGCCTCACATAGAAAATGTCTCACAGGACATAGGAGGGGAATGACCCAAAGGATGAGTGAATGGCTGGAACCATTCTCAAATGTGCCCATGTAGCCTAAAGTTTGAAGGCACCTAATTGTACTCTAAAACAATGATGAACCTATTTGATCCATTGATTAATAAATAGCACTGCTTTACCACTTGAACCAAATCACAGAAAAATGGAAACAGATGATCGAATTCCTCTTCTCCCATCACTTCCTGGCACAGACTCTCCCCAGAGGTGGCTCTGGTCATCTGTCTATTAGGGAGTCACCCGTGGTCCCTTATCTCTCAGAAAAGAAAATCACCTCAGCTACTGTCCCTAAAGCCAAGTGATGGCTGCGGTTTCCACACTGTGTGGATCTGGAGAGATGCACAGTGCCGCTGGACCAGCCTATGTTCAGGGCTGTGTCTGTGTCCCACAGCTGAAACATGTGGTCCAGGGTCTTCTTTCCACCCACAGGTCCTAAGAACTTGCAGTCAGCACGTGCCTCCTTATTCACTGTGGCCACAGACTTCCTGCCAATGGCCATTGCATTGTACATGTCTTATAATTTAACACGGCATTGAAATGAACTTCCTTCTGGGAGCTGCCCAGGGCACGTCCCAAGACCTGAATTTCTGTGTTGTAGGGAGCATAGCATTCGTGCATTTTTTAAGTTTCATGGATAATGTTAAATGTGCCTCCAAAGTGTATGAAAAAAGCTTATCTTCCTATCCCCTCCCAGCACATATTATCAACATCCTTAATTTTGGTAAAAAATAAATAAATAAAACGAATCATTTGAGCCTGTGTTCATATTCTTGCCAGCTGTGTTCCGGTGACCTCCTCCCATGCATAGTGCTCATCTGTGTTTCTCCTCGTGCCTCCTGTTATACTGGGTTGCCATTTCCTCCCAATCAGTCCCTCTGTTTTGACAATGTTTGGGGCATATTTCGTTGGAGAGTAGTTTCTAACGTGGATGGTCAATTGAACCATCTTGACAGCTTTGGGTTTTGAGGATTGAAGCCAACCCTCCCCATTTCTAGGCCACAGCCTCTTCTCCTAGATTTCTACCAGTATTCCAGTAAATATTTCATTGAATTTGGTTGGTCTCTGTGTCTGGGTTCAAGACTTAGGTCCTGCACTTGCTAGCAGGGACATTGTGCTTTCTGGTTTGTTGTGTTGGCTTCTTGGGGACACTGTGAGGATCAGGTAGGCAAGGCAGGTAGAGTGGCTGGCCTAGAGCATGGCCCAGAGGGAGCGTTTGATCAACATTATTTGTAAAATGACAGCTGTCAATTATCACAACCAACATGAAAGGCCATCCTAATAATCATCATTATTAAAATATTGGTCACAATAATGTTTTCTACTTCTATGGTACAACTGTATTATACTCTCCATGAGTGAGGTCACAGGCCATGTGTCATTGTGTGCCTGCTTCTGTCACTTAGCCTGGAGGCCCCTGGCATAGTTTGCGCTTCAGGACTGGAAGCTCTTTTACGATTCAGTTTTCAAGTGGCCATTGGTCGCCTGATGGTTCTCCATGGGGTCATCTGAGCCTGGCTTGCATCTGGCTCCTGCAAGCAACATCCTGTTTTGCTAGAAACTCCATCGAAAGAGGCTTGGAACTCCTGCTCTCTTGTTCATCTCTGAAGTTCTGCCATTTCTTCTAAGATGGCTCCATCTCCAAACCCCCTCCCCTGCTCCAGGGCTTTGAAGCGGTTTCTTTGGAAGCTTCTGCACAGGGTTAAGGACAAGCCATTCCTCACATGCTCCTTCAACAGGAGGAAGAGAGGGACCAGAGGGGCCATAGGGAGCAACCTCCTGCTCTGTTCCAGGCAGCCACTTCCAGGCTGGGGCTGCAGCCTGGGGCTCTCAGGACGGGCTCTGGCTAAGGGGGAAGCCCTACCCAAGCCTGGGTCACAGCCTCCCATGCCCCAGGGCAGCTGGTGAGCACTGGTGGAGGGTGGAGGGGAAGGCTTGCACCCCAGGAGTCGGGTCTGGACAGCATTCAGGTGGGAAGAGACCACTGGTCACCAAGGGGATGTGAAGCAGGGGGTGACCCAGGGCAGCCATGAGATCTCCTCTAAAGAACACTGTGGTCCCAACAGTACAAAGGGACTGAGTGACATTATTACTCTTCCCTGTTTTAAGGACAGAGGTGTGGAAGGGATTCCTGAGAGTCACAGAAAACGTGGCTCACAGGTTTCATTTTGCCATCTAGGAGTGACTTTGGCCGCACTGGTGGCAATTCCCCGGACCTTTGATGAGCCCCCTGGCATCCTCCCAGTGAGTCCTCCCAGGCCCAGTCTCAGGGGCAGACAGCTGCTCTGACTGCTCTCCCTGGACCTGAGGATCACATGGGGTTTTGAAATTCTTTTTGTTGCCGCACTGGGCATTGAGCCCAGGGCCTTGCACATGCTAGGCAAGTGCTCTACCGCGGAGCTCACCCAGCCCTGAGGGTGACAGGTTTGGAGAGCATTTGCTACCTGAGTCTTGGTGAGGTGAATCCTCATAGCCCTGAAGTCAGCACGTTTCTCTACCAGCTGCGTTTTCAGGGTTAAGATCTTAGCTTGAGTTTTGATTTCCCTTATTTCTTCACTTCTCTCTCTCTCTCTCTCTTTTGGTACCAGGGGTTGAACCAAGGGGTGCTTTACCACTGAGCCACATCCCCAGCCCTTTTTAAAATACTTCATTACAGACAGAGTCTCACTGAGTTGCTCAGAGCCTCACTAAATGGCTAAGGTTGGCTTCAAACATGTCATCCTCCAGCCTCAGCCTCCAGAGTTGCTGGGATTACAGGCATGCACCACTGCCCCCCAGCTCTGCACTATTCTTAATCAGAGAACATGTGGGGCTATGTTTACTAGTTATGAATTGAGTTGCCCTCCAGAGAAAAGAAAAAGTAACAAAGCTCTGCTGTGTGGGAAAATCAGGGATGACCCCAGGACAGGGTCAGCTTTCTCACAAGGAAACCCCACTGCGAAAAAGGAGCCCCTTGGCCAACGCAGTGGTGCACTCCTGGAATCCCTGCACCTCAGGAGGCTGAGGCAGGAGGATCAAAAATTTCAAAATCAGCCTTAGCAATGGCAAGGCACTAAGCAAATCAGTGAGACCCTGACCCTAAATCAAATTCAAAATTGGGCTGGGGATGGGGTTCAGTGGTCAAGCATCCCTGAGATCAATCACCGGTACCACCCCCCACCCCCCACCCCCCGTGAAATAAAAGAGCCTCTGCTAAGGACTTCCATGTTGGCTGAGGCAGCTGCCTGCAGTGGGTGTCCTGCAGAATGCAGTCAATCTCCCCAGGCCTGGGCTGTGGGTAGGGGTTGGCCCGGAGACCAGGGGTTAGCCCCCAGCTAATGATCACTTGGTATTGTGGTTTGGATTTCAAATGTCCCCATTGCCCATGTGCTAAAGGCTTGGTCACCAGCCTGTGGCCCTTGGGACATAATGGAAACTTTAGTAGGTGGGGCCTCCTAGAAGGAATGAGATCATTAGGGGTGTGACCTTGAGGGGGATATTGGGACCCAGCCCAGACCTACCCACCCTCTTCCCAGTTACCCAGAGATGAGCAGCTTCCTCTGTCATGTGCTCCAGCTTCCAGGATGTCCTACTGTGCTGCCACAGGCCCAAAGCAACAGGGCTAAGGTGCCATGGACTGAGACCTATGCAGCCATGAGCCAAAAGAAACCCTGTTTCCTTTTAAGGGGATTCTCTCAGATGCTTTGTCACAGCAACAGAAAGCTGACAGCACCCTTGGTCTGTGACCCCGCTTTATAGATGGGGATGCTGAGGGCCCACAGAAAGCCGAGCAGCCCCAGGTCACATGGTCCCGTAAAAACAATTATTATCCATTCATTCACTGACTACATGGCAGGAGTTGGACTCCAGATCTCAGTGTTTGAAAAAGTTGTGTTTCCTTCCTGCCCCTTAGTCCCTCGCTCTCTTTTTTTGTATGAATCCAAGAAGGACCTTCAGGAGATTGCAATGCCACCCAGTCATCGTACCCAGCTTTGTACTTGAACATGAAGTTCATGGGATGTTTCTGCTTCACATTGTGTTAGTCACTAGTCATTAGAGAGCTCTGTGCTTTCACCTACAGAGTGCCACCCCACTTCCCTACTGCAAGGGCTCTTCCTGCCAGGTCACCTGCTGGATGGAGGGCACTGCCCAGTGCCCTAGATCTCTCCTGAATGTCCTGTGACCAACCCACTGCAGGCCAGGCAGACATCCACAGAAAAAAAACAGCGAGAGGGTCTGGCGCCCCCTGCAGAAAGCACCCCCGTCCAGGTACTGTTATATAGATGCCCACAGAACATTCCTCAAACCTGCAGCAGCTTGGACTGCATCAAAATGCAACCACAGGCTGAGCACAGTGCCACCCACCTGTGCTAGAGTGACTCCGGAGGTTGAGGCAGGAGGATTGTGGGTTTGAGGCCAGGTTTAGCAACTTATTGAGGCACTGTCTTAAGATAAAGAATTAAAAGGGCTGAGGATGTAGCTCAGTGGCAGAGCCCCTGGTCCAATCCCCAGTACCAAGAGGAGGTGGAGATACCAGAGATGGGAACTTCTGAGTTGGGTCAATGGTAACTCCAAGTCCAATGAGACTGAATGCACAGGGGAAGCTTTAACCCGCAAAAGAAAAGGAGGAAGGGAGCTTCAGCTCCAGGTAAAGGACTAGGAATTGAACCCGGGTGCCTTACCACTGAGCACACCCCAATCCTTTTTATTCTTGTTTTGAGAAGGGGTCTTGCTATGTTGCTGAGGGTCTCACAAAATCACCAAGGTTGACCTCAAGTGATCCTCCTGCCTCAGCCTCCCGAGAATCTCTGGGATTACAGGCATGCACCACCATGCCCACCAGGAAAGGAACTTTTATCAGTGCAGCCACACGGGGAAGGCAGGGGACCCACATCTTAGCCTGTCTTCAGGGGGTGACAATGACTTGGAGCTTTTATAGAGAGGGGAATGAGGGCAAGGGCTTGGGCTTTGCACAGCTGCCAAAGCAGGTGGTCCTGACCAGTTGAGGTCTGTCCATCTTCCCAGGATTGGCCAAATGGTGCCTTGTCAGGAGAGCTGTGTCACCTGCTTTGGCTCTCAGATGCACATCAATCAGACCTTGTTCCTGGGACATGAAACAGACTGCATGGGGGTGGGGGTCTGGATTCTGAATTAAGAGCAAAAACTTTCTTCTGCTGAAAATAGAGACGGGCTGCAACCCCACGCCCACCTCAGGAGCCAGGAAAGCTAAGATGGGTCCCGCCCTTCCTCAAGCCTGGGCACAGGCCATCTGCCTAGGCATTTTCTGTGTTTTTCCCATTTTTGCTTTTCTTCAGGCCAAGGAAATTCACGTATGTAGATCACTTGGGTTTTGTTTCTATAAACTGTAACCACTTCTGTGGGTCAGGGGCTTCTTCCAAGCCTTCTGGCTGCTTCTCCCCAGTTTGATCAAAGTTCTTTATTTTTTTTTTCGTTCTTTTTTTTTTGCCTGTTCCTTGTGCTGGTGGGCACTGATGCAGCCAGCAGGGTCCAGTAACAAATCCAAGGTGACTCAGGCAAAGGGGATGGATGGGCCATATATTGAGGCAGAGATGCTGCCCTTCTAATTCTGCCTTTAGCCATCCATTGGATGTCTGCGGGTAGAGGTGGAGGGCTGGAGTCCTCCTTACAAAATCCTTACAACTCAAGTCAGCAAACACTGAAAGCCCTGTTGCCCTCAGGGACAGGGCCCCAGACAGTTCCTCGGTGCCTCCCAAAGGCTGCCAAGGGAGAAGTCACTTGGGGCCCAACTCCAGGAGGATCATCAAGGGGCGGGACAGGGGGACTTCAGGTAAAAAGCCGCAGCCAGCTCGCCCTAGGACCCCAGCCCTCACCAGCCCCACCGCGTTCCTGGACAGAAAGGTTTCCTCGAGCATCCTCACTGGGTGTCCTTGCAGCAGGGCCCCAAGATTGTTCTAGAAAGGGATCTGTCAGGTGGGAGCGACAGAATCTCATGAAATTTTAAGTACAACAGAATGCCAAATGACTACTCATTCCAGTGAAGACATGCTGCAAATAAGACTTAGAACACGTGCTGCAAACAAGACTTAGAAAAGTGTCCTCAGAGAAGATTCTGTCATTCTGCATTTGTTTCTGAAAGTTGAAGCACACAGTTCTAATGAGCCCAGGAAGAGGTTGATACCCAGTTGAGTTGGCATATGATGTGCCAGAGCTCAGGACTTCAGGGCTGCTGTCAGGTGGTTCCCGGGCTCTTCTGGTCCTCACCTTCACTCAGGGTCTTTTTGTTGGTGATGGAGTTCAGCAATGGATTACTGGCCCAGAGACTTGTTCAGTATTGCTCCGTAGGAGCAAAACTGTCACCAGTTGTAGGTAGCCAACTCCAGGTGAGAAACTTGATAGATGTTAATGCTCACGGCTTCACACCAGCAACCTGCCCCTCAGTGATCATGCTCTCTAAAATATACACCATGCTAAATTGTGTGGAAGCATTCTAGGTCTAGCCAAACCACACGATCTTTCAAAAACAGCCCAATAACATTTAGAGGATTCACTCTCCAAAGCAAGCTTGCCAATGCCTGAGCGCCCACACACTCTATTGGCGCCAACCTCACCTCCTTTTAGAATGCACACATCCACCAAGATACCACTGCCTGTGGTGTTTGAGCAGCCTTTCCAATGGACGAGGTGGATGTGAATGTAACACGTGAAGGAATTAGCATTTACCAACAATTGGAAGAAAAAAATCCATTCTCTAAGATATGATGACGGAGCTGCTCTGTGATCTAGACCATCCCCCTCTCCTGCATCCTCTCTCTTTTCCTCTGCCTCGATGGACCTCCAACTGAGCCCAGAAAGATGTGTCCTTTCTAGTCAGAAGCCCTGTCATGGCTTCCATTTCCAGGCCCTGATTCCTGGTTAACTGCAGCCAGAGCTCGCTTTCAAGGTAGTCTCTTCAGATCCCTTCCCTACCCTAACCACAGTGTGGGCTCTGGCCCCACCCTTACTCTCTACACCACCATTCCACATTAGGGTCTTCCTGTCCCTCTCTGTGACCCAGGACTGCCCATGACTGACCCCACTCAACAACAAGCTGTTGAACCAGGTGCCATCAAAGGGAAGAAATGACCAGAGATGGCTAACTTGAAGATTTCACAGAATAGTCCATGAGACAAAAAATATCCTGAACCAGTGAAATGACATAAGAGGAAGTCAATGAATTCTAACCTCAAGGGCAAATCCTACAGTACACTGGCTCTCAAATTCAGCTACACACTGGAGCCACCTGGGAGCTGTGCATAGTACTGACCGCTGGACCACCCACTGGCCCTGGGCTGATGGAATGGCTCTGGGCTAAGATGGGACACTGGGGTTTGTAAATTACCAGTTGAGTATAATATAAAGCAAACTTTGAGAACATTGCTTTTTTCCCCAAATGAAGAACTGTGTGCATACAGATGCAGAAGTACACAAATCTGCAGCATAAATCTCCTTGAGGGCCATAGATTAAATGCACTGCAGTCACCAGCATCCTGGCTAGGAACACCACCAGCCTCCTATTTCCACCTTCCAGGTGATTGCAGCCCCGCCATCCAAGCATGGAGGAGTCCTCCCTGCTGAGAAATTTCAGTGTGCAGAATGGAGAGCCCTCTCTCCTGGGAGTCTCTGCTTTGACAATAAGTGCACTGGAGAAGTTGAAATCAAGTGGGAGGCGCATGGGCAGGCTTCCTGGATCAGGCCCTATTGAAAGAAGGATGGGATCTGAGGAGTGGACCAGAGAGAGGAAAGATGGGAAGTACAGCAAGTACATTCAGAGCCGAGGTCAGGCCCAAAATACAATGTTGGCTGACAAGAGAGCCCTTGCACCAGGATCAACAATTTTGAGAAGGCAATGAGGACTGCCTGAAAAGATCAATTCCACAAAATTCCATGGAAACCCACTCATCACACCTTTCTGAAAACACTGGAAATGTAGGTTTCATGCAAGGAACTCTGGGTGACAGATGGCAAAGTTTGCCAAATGCAAGCATGCCTACCAGCTCTGAGAAGCCATTCTCATTCACACTGCTTCAACCAGGGAAAATCCCCATGTGCTCACTGAGAACAAGTTAGCTTGTGCCACTTGAAGCTGCTTCAACAAACAGCTTCACTTCTGCACTTCTAAGCTGTTCTCCTCAAGAACTTTCAGAGCACAGTTCAGGCATGAAACACAAAGGGTGCCAGAAAGAGATCTCTTGAATCTAGCATCACCAACGTGCAGTGGAAAAGAGTAGCAGCTGAGAAGATCAGTTCTCCAAAGTCTCACTGACATCCATTTGTCACACTCATTTACAACATTCACTTGAAGTGCAGGTGCCCACATGAGTGAACTGTTTTTTTTTTTTTATCAATGGCACAGAGGCTTCAATGTGTAAGCATGCCTGTCACCTGTAAGAAGCAGTTTTGAATTCTGCTAGGTCCACAGGAAAAAAAAAATAGCATGTGCTCACTTACAACAAAGTTAATCAACAAAGCAAATTGAAACTGCTTGCAGCAAACAGCTTCCATTCTCCCATTCCCCAGCTATTTTCAGCAATCGCATCCAGAGTCCAATTCCAGCTCAATATAAAATGTGTGCTCCCAAGGAAGCCTGTATAATTGACATCACCCAACTTGGGGAGGCAAGGGGAATGCTGAGAAGATCAGTTCTTCAAAACTCCTACTTTTTCAGAAAACTCATTGAAAGGCAGGGTACCCACTTGCAGCCATCAGTGGTTGACAGATGGCACAGAGGCTTCAATGTGAAACCGTGAATGCCAATCATTACAAGTGCTTCTGACACACTCTAGTGCAACCTGGGACACCCCAAAGTGCTCAACGAGAACACACTTTGTTCCTGCAAGTGGAAGCAGCTTGCATGAACTGTTTCAATCAGGAAATTCCAAGCTCTTCTCAGCAATCACATTCAGAGCACAGTTTTGGCCCAATAGAAAAAGGGTCCTAGCAAGAGGGTCCCACACCTACGATCACCTTCATAAGGTAGCTTCCCATCTTCTGTGTGGAAGTGGGTTTCTCCTTGGCCCTTATGCTGTAGAGGAGACCACTAGGAGCTAAGCTTCATGCAGGACCATCTGACCCGGACTTTTTGCAAGCCCTATGAAGCCCTCACACAAGCTCAAATGCTACAGGACTCTGCAGACCAGTCCATGCAACAGTAGACATTCATTCATTGTCTAGAGTCTACAGGTTCCTAAATGCATGGCATTCATTATCATCAAATGCACAATTTTGATCAAAAACCATCACAGTAGATCAGGTAACAAATCATCACAGTAGATCAGGTAACAAAAACATATATATTTTAAAATAATAATATATTAATGGGAACAACAAATACAGGATAGAGTAACAACTGTGTTACTAAACAAGGTCAAAGACAATGGCAAACTATAGATTCAAACTTTGAAGCAAATAGTAATCAATGTAAATATTCCTGGGCTGCCTCAGCCCCGCCCAGGCACACAGCAGCAGAATGGTTTTGCAAGCATCCTCAGGAGGGCTGGAGCCTTCTTTGCAGGACGAGAGGGAGGTTGAGGCTGGATCCAATCATCATTCTTTTGGGAGAGGTTCCTTTTCCTCAGCACGAAGTTGGGTTTCGTGTGAGGGTTCTTTGCGTAAAATACGTTGGCCTGCGCTGGAATCCTCAGCTCTGGGGAGAGAGGGGTGTACAAAATAAGGTGGCTCAGGAGGTGCTCCTTGGGACACCCCAACATCTGAGAGCCTGTGCCAGAAACGAACTGAGCCACACCCCTGAGAGCTCTCCAATTCAGCACCAATACCAACAAGACAGCCTCCACAGTCCTCCCTGAGGAAGAACTAGGCAGAGCACTTCAACAGACCTAATGTCTGTTCCTACCAAAGGCTTTGGACTCCAAAACATCCCAGGTCCTCTTGTGTCTGCCAAAGCACACCACTAGGGTTTGCATCTGAAATCTCCCACAAAAGTGCCGAAGATTCAGACCCCACATGAGCCATCTTCACAGGTGGGTTTGGAAGGAAGCATTGGATGGTGAGTGCTCTGATGTCAACATGAAATTCTCATTCAAGATGAATACACTACTGGGAGGTGGGAGGGACTGGAAGAAAGGTTGAGCATGCTTGGAGGAAGACCTAAACAGGAGTGCGCCCTGGGCACCAGTACCTTGTCCCTGTTGGCTCCACTGAATCCTCAATTCTCCAAGTAGAGGTCCTCCTTCTCCTCTCCGTCTTTCTCTCTCTCCCTCTCTCCCAGCCTTGTTCTCTCTCTCCCAGTCTATGCCTTTGTGGCAAGGGCTGAGGAGCTCTCCACTGCCACACACTAGAGCTTTATGGACAGCCTCAGTGCACAACCAAAGAGAAAGTTGTGAAACCCAGAGAAAAGGCCTAGGATTCTCAAGTATGGCCACAGTGAGGACAGGCTGACCAGCACGGATACCACATTAGAGCCACGCTTCTGCATTGGTGGAGCCTGCTTCCATGTGAACCAGGCTTCTGAGAATGGAGGCCACATTCCAAATGCTGCCCTCCTGAGAACAATGATTCCAAAGACCAGCAAAGGGACTGCTTCCCTCCGACATGGTGTATGGCCCAGTGGTGCCATGACCCCGAGTGGGGGAATACAACAGCCAGCTTCTCCTTCCTCTGAACACCTCTTTCCTGTCGCCCTCCTCTAACCTAGAGCCTGTTCTCCATCCCTTCTGGGTTGGATGTGGGGATCTCTGCTATGAATTTCTTAGGCTACCAAGGCCCCAGACAGACTTCCTCTTCCATAGACTCTACTAACCTAACAGAAGGTTAAGATAGGAGACAAGTGATCCTAGAACTCATTGGGATGGTGGTCTTCAGCGTACATAGGCTGGGATAATGGCTGCTGAGGTGTTTGGCTCACAAAAGCCAACCAACCAACCAATGAAAAAGCGCTGACATTATTATCAGATGAGCTCTGTGGCTACGTGCTCAGGAAGCCCTCATCTGACTCTAGTTAGGGATCATAACCTGGCTATTGGGATCACTCCTTGGCTAGTGGACTCAGGTGCGGAAGACCATGGAATTGATGCAAAAACAGATGATTCAAGCTGTCTCCCAGGCTGTGTTTTCTTCCCAATTTCATCCTGTTACTGCTTGCTAGAATCTTGGCAATGCTCTGCCCAGGCAGTGGTTTTCTGGTCACACAGAAGGCTTTCAATCCTACTGCTTCAGTCCACAAAATGCCAGTTCCATCTTTAGCCCATGCATTCCCATGTTCCTCTGAAACCACTCCTATCTCAGACCACAGAACCATACTGCTCCTGGAAAGAGGCTTTCCTCCTCACTCCTCAATGATGTCAGCTTTGCATACGTCTTCATGTCCTGGGCAGGGCACCTGGTGGGGAGCCGCACTAGCCACTGGGGTATACCAAAACACCTGGAGAGCTTACACCAGCAGAAGTGCAGTTGGCTTTGTGCACGAGCCCAACACACCCTGTTGGAGTGTTCTTGGGGGTCATAGACTACTCTTTGGTGCTAAGAGTTGACCTGAGTCCACATCCTGACCCTTGCTCTCTGTCATCTGATTGTCCCACTTACTCTGACGGTGAGAGATGATTTGGCCCAGCTCATATTCCTCCGGCTTCTCCTGAGTAAGCAAGTGTAGCTCGAGGGCCCTGCGGATGACGACAGGAGCCCGATCGTGGCAGGTCACCTGGAGCAGCATGGAAGACAGGCCTTCAGAAAATGGGCCTTGAAGTGACTACTCAAGGACAGTGGGCAGGGGCATTCTGGAGGCACCTCCACTCTAAATACAAGGGCAACATCCATGACCCTACTACCTGAGGCTGACCTCCTGCTCATCGCGTGGGCTCTTCCCATAGGCTACTAGCCCAATCCTTGTACATAGGACTTCCTGGACCTGCCATTGCTCTTTGTGGAGCTGCACTTCTCTCCAAGTGAAAGGACCCCACTACCTGCATACAGATGCAATCTCATCCCACAAGTTGGGAGGAATGGGACAATAGCCTCCAAGATCCTAGGTCTGCCCGAGGATGCAGGCGGCATTGGGAATGGCCTAGGCACAAAACCTAGAGGCTTTGGTCTGGATTGCCAGGGCCCAAATCAGACCCAGGAACATGACCACACACAGGAGTGACGAAAGATAGCCATGAGAGCTCCTGGCCTCCAGAGGCTCAGTGCTGGCTGGGGTGTTCGAGGGCACCTGTTCCGCCAAGGGTGGTCATTGGGTTACCTGGACATTTAGTGTACTTGCTCCACATCCATACTGACTCTGCAGAGAGACCCTCTCAGCTCCTTGTTCAAGGAACATGCAGAACCTCATACTGGTGTCCTGCTCCATAGAGGCCAGCATCCCATACAGAGGAACCTGCAACCTAGGTCCTGGCCTGTTCTCATCTGTCACCCATACCTGCCTCTGCCCTTCTGGACTGCATGCTGCCACCTGACACACAGACTCCCTCAGACATGGCGGTGGACAAGCTGCTGTTCTCCCTCATCTCAGCTCCAGCCCTTCACACTGACCTCTTCCTTCTTGATTCCCATCTATCCTCCTGATCATCCAGAAGCTCCAAATCAAGAGGGCATGAGTAGTCCATGGTATTGGACCAGTGTCTGCTCCCCACCCAGGTGTAAGCACCAGGGGACATTCCTGCTCCCAGGCTTACCAAAACAGTCTTGGCCATCTTTGGACTTTGTGTTTCTAAGTGGACACGAATTAAGCAGGTGTCTCCCACCTGCCTGTGGGAAAGCGGCCTGGAGGACTTGCAGGTTGATTCTGAGAACTGTGGGGGATGGAACATCAGCAAACCCAGAAACAGAAAGCCACCCCAGCCTGTCAGTTGGCTCTATGGGCTTCTAGCACATATGTCCAGGTGCTCAGGCTTCTCATTTCCCCAGGTGGGAGTGGAATGGCAGCACAAGTACAGCTTGAATAAGGTAGGTGTTTACCTCCTTTCCCTTGACCTCGCGGCGTTTCCTCACGATGAAATAATATTTGATTTGTGGATTCATGGACAGATACATCAGTGAGTGGTCAGGGACCTTGATTTCTGCAGAGCAAAGTGGAGAGAATTGTTAGGTGGCACTCAAGGATTAGACCACAAAACACCCACAACCCCTGAGAGTCTCCGCCAGGGCGAGCCTGCACCAGAATTGAGAGCCCTCCTATCCAGCTACAGTGCCACCAAAGACTCCCTCAGTGATTCTTCCCTGGAGAAGATGATGTACAGGATTCTAAACCAAAAGAGCACCTGGCAATGGAAACAGCACCTTGGGCCCAGAACTTCTCAGTGCAGGTTGGATCTGCCAAAGGGACACTGCTAGGATCTGCATCAGGATTGGCAAAGGCTCCTGTGCTTAGGCCTTTCTCCCCAGGGCAGCCATGCTCACACATGGGCATTCAGGGAAGCGTTGGATGATGGGGGAATTCATCCCCTTGCCCTGGATGAATCCACTCATGGATGAATACACGGAGGGGAGGTGGTATCCATCAGAGGTGTGTTGGGCATGGACATGGGAGGACTTGAGCAGGGTGGTGCCCTGGAGAACTCTATTGTTTTCTAGGATCGCTCTCCTTCCCCTTGTTTCTCATCAGGAGCTGTCTGCTTGGTACTTTTATTCTGGTTCTTGTTCTACTTCTGGCTCTTCTTTCTGTCCTGCATCTTCTTGTAGTTCTTTCTGGGTCTTTTTCCTGTTCTTACATGATTCCTTCTTGTTCTTCTTCTTGTGTATCTCCCTCCACCCTTCCTTCTGTTCACCTCCTTCTTTTTCTTCTTCTGCCTCCTGCTCTTTATCGTGTGATCCTCTCCCCACTCAGGAGTGTCTCTTTCTCCTCCTCCTCCTTCTCCTTCTTTCTCTGGCAATGGTGGGGCGTCCTGAGGAGTTCAAATCTATCACACTCTTCTGCCCAGATGCAGCCTCCGTTCAGTAGTCCAAGATGAAATCAGTTCTCAATCAATGGCCAGGAGTGAAACCAAGACCGAAGACAAGTGACTTCCTTTCTTGGTCATTGTCACAGTCAGGAAAGACTGAATAACAGACACCGCATTCTGGATAGGCTTCTACCTGTGGTAGTCAGCACCTCATCTGGACCAGGATTGCTAAAATAGATTCCACCTCCATAAAGCTTCCCCAATGAAAACAAGGTTTCCAAAATCTAGGAGAGGGCCAGCATCACTGCCACCCTCCTGCCATAAGGCATAGATGCCATCACACCTAGTGGGTTCCAGGCCCCCCGTAGTCCTCCCTTTTGACGTCTGTTACACACAAACCTCCCCTGGTCTGGAGCCTGCTCTCAACTGATGCTTGGGTTGAAAGTCTGTTTCTGAAATCACCTTTGTAGATTCTCGGTTTGGTAATTCCTTTTGACTGGCTTATTTTTTTACTAGGGATAAAACCAGAGGCACTTAAGCACTGAGACCATTCCCAGGCCTTTTGACTTGGGTACAGGGTCTCCCTAAGTTTCTGAGGCTGTTTGGAAATCCCCATCCCCCTGCACTGCCTCCCAAGGCCCTGAGATTCGCAGACACTGCCCCTTGCCCAGCTCCTTGCACCTCAGTCTTCCTCATGTGTGAGACAGAGCCAACTCAAATGAGGCGGTGTGTGAAAATGGGAAAACTCACTTACGTGCCCGACAGATGGTGGGTTCTACTGTGGGCAGGCTGGGATGGTGGAGGCTAGGAGTGTCGGGCTCACAAGAAAGGAAAGAGCACTGGCATTGTGGACAGCTCAGCATTGTGGCCTCTGTTCTTCAGATGCCCTTCTTTGTTGCTGGAAGGAATAATAACCTGGCCATTCTGATATCTTCCGGAGGTGGGCACCCAGGCACAGAGGACTTGGAATTGTTCCAAAAAGAACCCAAACAGGCTGTCCCCTGGCCTTAACTTCCTCTTCACTTAGTGCTGTTCCCAGTTGCTGCAATCCTGACATTCTTGAGTAGGCAGGACTTCTCATATCCTGGCCATGGATTGGGACCTGTGCGGCTTCCGTCCATAGCAATGCTGATCCAATCAGGACCCATGCTCTGCTCCTCTTCATTTGAAGGTATCCTTATCAGTGAGCCATAAACCAAACTGATGATGGATTGAGCCTCTCTCTGCCTTGCCCTCATCGATATTAGCTTTGCATTGCCAGACCAGGTCCAGGGGAGAACACGTTTCGGGAGGTCCAGCAGCCGCCTGGGGCCTCATTGAACTCGTCCACACTGGACACGCCCATCACTGCACTTGGTTTCCTGCACCAGGCCCACCACACTCTGGCTATTTTAGGGCCAAGACCCACTTTCTCTTGGCTGTGAGTTATCCTGAGCCCACTGTGGATCATGTCTCCCCACTGTCTGATTGTCCTACTTACTGTCATGCAGAGACATCATTCTCAGAACCTCAAAGTTGTCCACATCCTCATGCTGCAACAAATTTTGGTCCAAGGCCCTGCGGATGAGGCTTGTCACCCTCTCCTGACACGTCACCTAGATCAGGGTGGGACAAATGTCATCAGAGAATGGCTTTTAGAGGAGCTACCCAGAAGACTGTGGTCAAACATTCAGGAGAAATGTTAGCTACATATACAAGGGCACAATCTTGTTATCCTGCTACCTGAGTGTGTCCTCCATATACTGCCTGGGTTCTTGCAACGTGCTACTAGAACAATCCTGGTACAAATATCTGCCTGTACCTGCCATCTCCCCTCCCTCTGGGGAGCCACATTACACTCAGGTCAAAGGACCAAACTGCCTATGCACAGACACACTCTCATCTCACTGAGATGACAGCAATGGGCCAGGGATCTGTGCACCAAGTGTGCTCTGGGATGCAGGCTGCCTTTGTGGGTGGAAGAGGCAGATGCACTGAAAATTTTGGTCCTGACTGCCACTACACAAAACAGACTCAGATACAAGAGTGTGCACTTGAGTGCTTCATGATAGCCTGGAGAGGCCCTGGGCTCTGGAAGCTCGGTGCGGGTCTGGTTCTAATGATGTACTTGACTCAGCACTGGCAGTCACTGAACATGTCTCCTCTGCAGCTGGACACCTGCAGCATTAGCGTGTCTACTGCACAGCCATAGAAATTCTGCCAAGAACCCCTTTAGCTCCGTATTTACATACATGCAAAGACTGACATTCCGAAGTTTGGCATGACCCCCCAGGTGATCCCGACCCCAAATTTTCACACCTAGTCATGCTAAGGAGGTTCTCTTCCCTGCCACCAGAAACACACCCCCTCCTACACATGTGACAAGTCACTGCCAGCTCCTCTGCTCCAACCTCACTCATTGAGAATACCAAGTTCTAGGCACTGCAGCCTGCACCCTGGACATATCTCTGCCTTCATCTGTCCACAGCACTTCCGTCTGCACTTCTGGCCTGCCAAACCCACAATACACAGGCCCACTCACCGCTGCAGCTGGGGATGCTGAGGCTCTCCCCACTCAGGTCAAGCCATTAAGACTGACCTCTCTCTTCTTAATTTCCCAACACAGCCCCAGGGTTAGCTGTGTCTCCTGCCTTCCACTGTGTGGACACCCAGGAGGCAGCCCTGCTGTCGGGCTTACCAGGATGCGCTTTGTCTCCCTCAGGCTCTGTCCCTCTAGGAGGACGTGGACAAAGCGGCTGTCTTCCACCTGCTCGCTGGAGTGAAGCAGTGAGGAGCTGCTACTGGTGACTTTTCTCATGCACCACTCATTGGTTTGGCTGGCCTGGGGCAATGGTCCTGCAGCCACCGCAGAGCTGCTGCTCACAGCTGCTGGGATCCTGGATGCCACTGCCACAGAAGGCTCCAAGAACTGTGGGGGATGACAACATCAGCAAAGCCCAGCACCTGCACCCCACCCAGCCTGGCATTGGCCCTGTGGGCATTCTACAACATCCATCCAGAACCTGAGGTTCTTGTCCCCTTGGAGGATGTGGAGTGGCACCAGGAGTAAAGACTGAAGAAGGTGGCTGTTTACCTCCTTTGGCTTGACTTTAAACAACTTGCTGGCAGCTGTTTCCCGAAGAAGAAAGTTATAATCCACTCTGCCATCCAGGGCGGAATATACGTTTCCATCTGCAGGGATCCTCAGCTCTGGAGAGGCAGGGGCAGAGGCGTGGTAGGTGACACTCAAGGAATACACTACCCAACATCCCCCACAACTGAGAGCCTCTGCCAGCTCAGGCCTCACACACAGACCTGAGAGCCCCCGAATCCAGCTACTGTTGCACCAAAGACTCCCCACTGATTCCTCCCTGAGGACCCTCTATGCACAGGAGGTCCCCTACAGGAACACCTTTCAAGGAAATAGCCCCTTGTACCCCAGACCCTCTTAGTTCACGTTGGACCCACCAAAGACAAACAGCTACACTTTGTATCTAGATTGGTCCCCCAAGACTCATGTGTTCAAAGTTTTCTCCCCACTGCAGCAATGATCACAGGTGGGTTTGGGGAAAAGCACTTGATGGCGGGTGCCTCCACCTTGCCAGTGGATTCATCCACTCATACAGGGCTACAATAATTGGAGGGGTATGGTTTGGAGGTGTGTTGAGCGTAGGTGGAGGATGTCCACAGCAGGGCTGTGCCATCCAGAGATATATATTTCTCTTGAGTTCCCCACTTCTGCATTTTCTCCTCATGAGTATAATTCTCATTCACATTTTTAATCAATTTATTGTTATACTTCTTGTTCGGCTTGTGTTTCTCCTTCTTGTTCTTGTTCTTCTTCATCTTCTCCTCATGCTTCTTCTTAAAGTCATCTTGACCTTCTTATTCATGGTCTCCTCCTTCAACTTATTTTCATTTTTCTACTCCTCCTTCTCCTCCTCCATGTCCTCCTTCTCCTCCTCCTCTTCATCCTTGTCCTCCTCCTCCTCGTCCTCCTCCTCCTCCTCCTCTTTCTTCTTCTTCTTCTTTCTCTTTCTCTCTCTCTCTCTCTCTCTCTCTCTCTCTCTCTCTCTCTCTCTCTCTCTCTCTCTCTCTCTCTCTCTCTCTCCAAGAAGAGTTTACAAGCTGTGAAGGGTTCTATTCTACCACACTCTTCTCTCTAGAAATGGCCTCTGGTCCTAAGTGGACTCAGTTTGCAATGAATAGAAAGATTGGAAACCAGAAATGATTCTTCATTGAACTGCTTTTCTCATGTACTCAACTAGGTCAGGAAAGGTCGCCAAAGTAGGCACCCTGTGGTTGTCTGTCTTCTTTGACACAAGACAAAGAAGCCTCTCTTCTTGGCCCCTTGTGGATAATAGCTTTGCAATGCCTCCTCAGGCCAAGGAAAGAACACATGTTAGGCAGGTCCACAGCCCCTGGGGAACATGAAGTACCTGCAGATTTATGCCCCATCATTACACTTTGTTTTGTGCACAAGTCCCACCATACTCTTCCTGGGCATTGGGTCAATGCACACTGTGTTTTGGCTCCCAGTTATCGTGAGCCCACTGTGACTCACTGCTCCCTACCCTCTGATGGTTCCACTTACTCTGATGGTTCGAGAGAATTTGCAGAAGCTCGTAGTTTTCTGGGTCCTCCTGCTGGAGCAAGTGTGCATCTAAGGCCCTGCGGATGATGACTGGAGCCCTGTCCTGGCAGATCACCTGAGCAGGGTTGGAGAAAGCTCATCAGAGAGGGAATTTGGGAGTAGCTACCCAGAGGACAGTGCTCAAGGACAATCAGAGACAAGTGAGCTCTCAACACAAGGGCACCATCTTGATACCCTGCTACCTGAGGCCTTCATGTGATCATGTGGGGGTCTTCCTATGAGCCTCTAGTCCAATCTTGGTACAAGAGTTTGCTTCAACCTGCTATGCCCTACAGGGACAAGGAAATAAGGACCAAAAGACTTTGTACAGACACACTCTAGTCCCATCAAGATGGGAGGAATGGTCCAGTGCACTTCCATATCCCTGCTCTGGTCTGGGATGCAGCTGCATTTTTGTATGGACCAGGCACAAACCCTAGTTGCTTTGGTCCTGACAGCCAGGGCACAACACACACTAGGACTCTTTAATGATAGGCATGGAAGCTGCTGGGCTCGAGAGTGTCAGTGCTTGCTAGGGTGTCAGGAGGTTCGGACCCAGCAGGTGCAGTGGTTCAACATGGCTCCCCTGGAGGTGGACACCAGAGTCTCATGATGGATACTCCACACCCAGGAAGATCCTGCAGAGAGAGCCGCTAAATCTCTATTCACATACATGCAAACTAGGACACTAATGGGCCCCTCCAAGGCCCCCAGTTCTCTGTGACCCACACCTACCCACCCTAATCATTCTACAATGGCTCCCTTCCCTTCAACCAGCAACATATCCCCTCCCACACACAAGAAAATGACTGCCAACTCCTGTGCTTCAACCTCCACGGTTGAATATACTCCTCCTCAATACCAAGGTCAGTAGAGGATGGCCTGTACCCTCGATATTTCTCTGACCTCCTCTGAACCCAGCACTCTCTCCTGCACTTCTGACCTGCACACCCCAAAACACGCAGGCCCACTCGCACCCAGACCTGGCATGCTGCTGCTCTCCCGCCTCTCTCTTGCTCACTTTCTGCTTTCCTTCCTGACCTTCCAGAAGCTCCAGTTCAAGAAGACAGGCCTAGTCCAAAGTGTTTGCTGTGGACTCCGTCTTCCCCACTGTGGGCTCCCAGGAGACTCCCCTGCTCGAAGACTCACCAGGATGCTCAAATACTGTGTTGTCCTTTCCTTTTCCAGGTAGACGTGAATGAGGCACCTGCCTGTCATCCGCTTGTTATATTGGGGCCTTGGGGAGGACCGAGTAGACACCCCTGATGTCCTATACTCCGGCTCTGCCCCTTCCCTGGGAGAAGGCTCTGGCTCTGGGGTTGGCTGAGGAGCCGTGACAGAAACTGAGCATGTAGCTAGAGGAGAAAAGATGCCAACATGACTGCCTTGCCCTGACCTTCCCACAGACAGACAATACCTCTGCTGCCAGGAAGAACTCAGGCCCTTGGCCCACACAGGACCTCTTTGCAGACTGGGGTCACTTCCTGAATGGACAAATGCTTGTCCTAATTTCCAGCCCAACACCAGGCATACAGAATCCCTGCAGTGGGACAACAATCGCACCTTTCCTTATATACCCTTAGGTACTCACCACAGTCTGCCTGGCTCTCAGGCTTTGCCTGGCTTGATTTGCCATCTTCAATTGCAGCCAGGAGGTGGTGTGCTTGGTGTTCCAGGTTCAAGCCTCCCAGCAGGAGCCACATGGATAGCAGCTGCTGCAGACTCAGAAAGCCTGGAGGCTGATGGGAAGCCTCGGAGTAGAGGTTCACCCAGGTCCCCAGGAAGGAAGTTGAGGCACTGTGGGGAGGAAGGTGTGGAGTCAGCAAAACCCTGGCCTTGCCTTCACCACGGCCTCCAGAGAAAACCTCTGACCCTACACTGGGGAGAGCAGTCTTTCCTCAGCCTTCCCAAGTCAAATCACCTTGCAGGTCCCTATTCTGGAAACAGGAGCCCACCCTCTTGACCCCAAGCCCATTCCATGTTGAAGTTGGTCCAGGGGTCCACCATAGTCACTGAAGAGGACAACGTGCACTTATGCCCCATGGAGTCAGGGATGCAGTCACATGTAGGATATGTACTCATGGCACCTGCGGTTTGAGGCTGACCCCCATGAAAAGGGACAAAATGGCAGTCATTTGCACCCTATTTTTCAATGAATTATGAAACGTGACTGGAAACGTGTCTTCACACAGTGGGTGCTTTCTCCATGTTCATCAGTGAATGAGCCCAAACTGCTGATTCCCACATATCTCTGGGTGTGGGAGCCGCCATGTCCAAAGCCCCTGTCCAGCTATGTCCCAGCTAGGATGCTCTGTCCCACTATGGAAATTAACATGTCTTTATTAACCCAAAAGTGCTTTTCCCAAGGCCTGAGTTTTGAGACACCTCTGGCAGAGATCTACGTTCTTCACAAAGCCAATATCACACCAGAAAGACCACCTGGCCTTGCTGAGTCCACCTGGGAATGAGCTCAGTGCACACCATTGAGCTGTGGTGCCCAGTGTGTGGGTTCTGCTCCACGGACCTCTGTGGATCAGCTGGAGTCAAGATGGTTTCTCTGCCTGAGAGAGGAGTTCACTCCCCTTGCAAGGCTGTGGCAGGCACCTCCAGGACTCGTCCCATTCGGGACTGACATTCCACTATGAGTGTGGTCCTCTATCTCATTAGGTATCACAAACCTTTGGGTCCCTGAGAGGTACATGGCAGCCCCAAGACCCAGGCATGAAGAAGCTACACACTTGGGCTTGGTGGTCTGGTGCTTACCTTGGGAACAAGAGATCCAGCACCTGCTGGGTGGGGATGGAATCCCAGGAGATTAACCCCATGTTGCTGCTGAAATGTAGGTTCCTCCCACAAATGACAGGCAGGAGCTCATTCCTAAGCTGGTCCTGCCTGTAAGGTTCAAGGCTCTGTACCCTGAAGGGCTCCTCCGTGTTCTCATCATTTTCACCCTGGGTTGGGACCAAGAATGTTGGTTTAAAATGGAAATGGTGACACACAGAAAAATGACTTGTGCCAATACACTAGAGTCAAAGCACAATGGGACAGTTCCCATCAGTACAAACACACACACACACACACACACACACACACACACACACACACACACACATACACACACAGTCAGAATAGGAGTCCTGGGCCATTCATCAGGGATCAGACTAAAGGGCCTGCTGGGCTCACCTGTCCTGTGCTACTCACTGTTACTCTTGAGCTCCTCTGCGACAATCGCCAGAGGCTCTGGCGTCTAAGATGAAGCCTCACCCAGTGCATCCACAAAAGGGCTAGTTGGCCCCCCTGAGATTCCTGGGAGCCTGAGGCTCGGCATTGTTTGCAACCACAGGAGAACATCCTTCTCACTCCAGTTTCTCCAACCAAATGAGCTCGGATGGCTTGGTCAGTTAAGTGGGTGCCTGGATACCAGGGTTCCATGTTCTGTTTGATCCATTGTCAAGGCAATGATGTCATTTCCTGTGCCCATACCTGAGCCTCTTTTCACATAAGACCACTTTCAAAAGCCCTATGAGCTGCTGATTTCTCCTCCATGCCTAAACATCTCAGGTGCGCAGGTGTTCACCAACAACTACCCAAACATCCCCACCAACATCTGCCCTGCTTGGTGCCACTAGAGTTCCAGCTTGGAGCCTTCAAAAATGCATTCACAACCAGTCCTTCCCTCTCAGCAGCTTTTGGACCCTGGTCCCATCATTGTGCAACTCATGGTGCGCCCAGTCTTTTCTGGAAAGTAGGGTAGCATCTAATCTCTAGGGTTTATTGTGTCTATTGGCCCATAACACCCTCTATTCTCTCTGAAATCAGAGATGGGACTCACAGGTGGCTAAAGCACAAATGTAGAGATGGGACAATCACAAGAAGGGCAGAGACAAAGAATGCACCCCAACTCAATCAGGCCTGTGTCCCACACAGGGACGTGGCCAATGTCCGTCCCATCGTGGCTGCAGTTCCCTCTCTACACCATGGCAAGTTGGAGGGGACTGAGATACAGAGGCTGCTCCCCTCTGCCATACAACTTCCCAAGGCTTCTCCTAAGATTTCAAAAGGGCCAAGTGTGTCTAGTGTTGGGGTCTCACAGAGACTCCGAGGTACCACAGCATCCTGCTGCCCAGAACCGGTTCACCCCTCACCTCAAGGGGGCTCAGCCTCTGCATTCATGGGAATTGAAGTGGGTACAGGTGATGGGATATCACCTCCAAGACTGAGTTATGCCAAGTCCATGACCCCTGTCTGCATCCCTGTCTCCAGCACCACTCCCCTCTCTCTCTTTCCTCCCCAGAGCAAACAAATCCATTTAGCAAGTGTGTCCTGTGATAAAGACATGACAGTCACCCATCCTCTCATTGCAAAAACACTGAGGCTCAGCCAACATGGATCCTACCAGGAACACAGGCATAAACTCAGAGTCCGATCCTCCCAGCCGAGCCTCAGTGGAGCCTGGACTCCCAGCCTCCTGAGTCAAGGAAACAGAGGTGCCTAGCCGAGCCACCTTGGATGCAGCCGCACACAAACTGAACTCATCAATGCCCCTTGCTCTCAGTTGTGAGTAAGAGGGGAGGTGGTGTTTCACAACCCTGGACATCAAGTGCAGTCTCCAGGCTTTGGGGTGTGCCCTGGCCTCTCTCTATCTTCCCAGGCCCTCCAACTCACACTGGCCTTTTACCCAACCTCCTCCTAGGGCCAAACTCAATCCTGCCTCTCAATTTCTGCTGCTTTCCCCAACACACTGCTCCGCAAAATGAGCAGGGCTGGCTCTCTGTTATCATGCTGGTGTCAGCAGCAATGCCACCCCACTGACATCATTCTGAGTCCCAACCTAGGCACTTCAGCTGTCCTTGCCACATGTGGCCCTGTTTGGGCTCTGGCTCTTGCTCTTTTCTTTCATGTGCATGTGTTTTGAGGTTTTGAGTTTCTCCCACTGCAGAACTGCAGCCGTGGCAGGGTAGAGCTCATGAAGGTGACATTCTGAGCCACATCCAATCCCATCAGGACTGTGAACTGGGGTGATGCTGGAAAACAGTGATGAGTGAACACATGGGAGGTGGTTGGACCCACCTTGCCTCTGAGTGGTTTCCTTTCAGGACAGGAATGTAGGGATGGGAGCCCCTGGCATGGGATGCTTTGCACAAGGCGTGACCACGGGCTCTTTCCTGGCAAAAACTGGCTCCACTCAGCATGGAGAGCACTGTCATTCCTGGTGGCTAACAACAGCCCTGGACCCAAGAAAGGAACCCACACTCAAGATTAACGTCTGAGTGTGCGTGTCCTCGAGGAAATGAGGTCTCCTGATCCCAGGTGCAAAGGGGTAAGTCCTCTAACTCCAGGGGCCATGAAGGGACATCTGAGTTTCCCTTGTCCTTCTTTCCCTCTCTGAACCCATGGTGTCCTCACACTAACCACAGTTAGGACCCTGGACTCATTCCCCAGTTGGGATCATTAGGCTCCATAAAGGACAGTCTCTAAGATGCTCAGTAAACCACCACCCTCTGCACAACCCATAACCCTATTCACCCAAGAGGCAAGAGGATTTCTATTCAGGAAAACCAGGAAAGGGAGAGCCTTTCTCAAGGACACAAGGACATTAGTGAGTGAGGGAGTGATTAATGGATGGAGAACTATTTCCACCACCACCTTCCAGGAGCATATATGGCCCTTTGGGCACAGGTACGGACCCTTTTTTTCCAATCAACTTTTTCAAAGAAGTGAGGCTGCCTTCTAGATGGCACCTCCACACTAAGGGGGTCTCCTACTACTTCCACATGTACATATTGCAACGGGCCTCCCACTGTGCATCTGAGAACACTCTGTGGGCATCTGTAGCCTTTCAAGACCCCAGAAACCATGCGGGCACCCCAGCACCAGCAGAGCATTTGTGCACATCACAACAATCACCCCGGGTGAGAACTCTTTGTTCCACTCTGTACTAGGCCCTGCCATCTGTACTGATTAGTCCATCCCCTCTCCTTCCTGTTTCTTGATTATACTACCATGGTTCCCACAAATGGATGCCAGGGTGCTTGTGGCCCCCCCAACCATTTGAGTTCCAGGAACAGTGGAATGTGTTTGGGAACTTCTGGATGACAGGAAGTCCCACCCTCCAGGGTTTCATCTTCAATGTAATGAGTGCAGAGGGAGCCAGGAGGGCTCTGTCAGGTAGAGAGAGGTGGGAGCTGATGGAGCCTCAACTAAGTGCCCAGGACTCTGGGTTCAGAGCTGGTGTTATGTGGAATTGTTGAGGGACGTGAAGAAAACCCAGCTCACTGTACGCAGAGACAGCAGATGCCCTCACGTGGTCAGGCTGCTGTGCTAATCAGAGCCCCAAGATGTTCCACAGGTGTGCAGGTGGGGAACCCACGTGCCAGCCCAGGCTGTTCCTGAGCACCTCTACCTGGATTCGAAGCAAGTGACTCTGCATCAGCGTCCTCACATCAATGTATCCCGGCCCCTCACCCCAAAAGTTCTCTCAGAGACAGTGACGTTCCACTGCTCTGGACTTGCCCTTTTCTCTGGGATTCTGGGGGACCATTAATTAGGAGGTCACAACAATTCTCAGCACACAGGCTGAGCCTACAGAGATCCCAGGAGTATCCAGGCATTGCTTCTATTTATAGTCCATCATGTCCCACGACACTGTGGACACGTATTGCACTCACCTAAAGAAACCACCAGGCCCAGGGCCTTCGTGCCACTGGCCTGCAGACACCTGGAGGAACAGGCAACCTATAGGCTGCGTGGAACCAAAGACCCTAGATCCTGGGATCTGAGCTGGACACACAGCTCATGTGCACACAGTCACCACTGTCACCGAGAGTGCAATTGAAACACCCGCAGAGTTAGCAGTGGACCTGATATGCCCACGAGTGGGGGTGAACTGCATCCCTTGAAAATGATCGTGTCCAGAGAAAGGCAAATTTTGTAGGATTTCACTTATCTCAGATTCTCAATTATCAGGTTCATAAAAAGATAAAGAAAAATGTTCTTTTCCTGGGCCTCAAGGGCACTAGAATTCCGCATTGATGGCAAGAGTACGTCCACGTGAGTTCTGGAGATGCATGGTGGTGAAGCCTATACACCAACATGAACATGCTTAATGCCACTCAACTGTGTCCTCCAAAATGGTTTAATTACAAAACAGATGTTCGGTGTCAATTACCACAATGTAAACCCTTGGGAGACTGCTGATTGACTCATCTTAGCATAAGTCAATGAATAAAGGTCCTAAGTGTGAAGCTACAAAATGAGGGATGAGCATGGATGAGGATGGGCGGGAGAATCCTCCCCCTCTAACACAATTAGGGAAGGATGTGCTGCCCTCAAGTGGCTGGGGGGCCTGGGATCCTGCCACAGAGGGGGATTCCAAACCTCACATCCCCTGACCCAGGCCAGAAGACCAGGTAGAGTCCAAGGACCCTGCCATTTCTTCTAAGATGGCTCCATCTCCAAACCCCCTCCCCTGCTCCAGGGCTTTGAAGCGGTTTCTTTGGAAGCTTCTGCACAGGGTTAAGGACAAGCGATTCCTCACATGCTCCTTCAACAGGAGGAAGAGAGGGGCCAGAGGGGCCACAGGGAGCAACCTCCTACTCTGTTCCAGGCAGCCACTTCCAGGCTGGGGCTGCAGCCTGGGGCTCTCAGGACGGCTCTGGCTAAGGGGGAAGCCCTACCCAAGCCTGGGTCACAGCCTCCCATGCCCCAGGGCAGCTGGTGAGCACTGGTGGAGGGTGGAGGGGAAGGCTTGCACCCCAGGAGTCGGGTCTGGATAGCATTCAGGTGGGAAGAGACCACTGGTCACCAAGGGGATGTGAAGCAGGGGGTGACCCAGGGCAGCCATGAGATCTCCTCTAAAGACCACTGTGGTCCCAGCAGTACAAAGGGACTGAGTGACATTATTACTCTTCCCTGTTTTAAGGACAGAGGTGTGGAAGGGATTCCTGAGAGTCACAGAAAACGTGGCTCACAGGTTTCATTTTGCCATCTAGGAGTGACCTTGGCCGCACTGGTGGCAATTCCCCGGACCTTTGATGAGCCCCCTGGCATCCTCCCAGTGAGTCCTCCCAGGCCCAGTCTCAGGGGCAGACAGCTGCTCTGACTGCTCTCCCTGGACCTGAGGATCACATGCGGTTTTGAAATTCTTTTTGTTGCCGCACTGGGCATTGAACCCAGGGCCTTGCACATGCTAGGCAAGTGCTCTACCGCGGAGCTCACCCAGCCCTGAGGGTGACAGGTTTGGAGAGCATTTGCTACCTGAGTCTTGGTGAGGTGAATCCTCATAGCCCTGAAGTCAGCACGTTTCTCTACCAGCTGCGTTTTCAGGGTTAAGATCTTAGCTTGAGTTTTGATTCCCCTTATTTCTTCACTTCTCTCTCTCTCTCTCTCTTTTGGTACCAGGGGTTGAACCAAGGGATGCTTTACCACTGAGCCACATACCCAGCCCTTTGCAAAATACTTCATTACAGACAGAGTCTCACTGAGTTGCTCAGAGCCTCACTAAATGGCTAAGGTTGGCTTCAAACATGCCATCCTCCAGCCTCATCCTCCAGAGTGTCTGGGATTACAGGCATGTACCACTGCCTTCCAGCTCTGCACTATTCTTAATCAGAGAACCTGTGGGGCTATGTTTACTAGGTATGAATTGAGTTGCCCTCCAGAGAAAAGAAAAAGTAACAAAGCTCTGCTGTGTGGGCAAATCAGGGATGACCCCAGGACAGGGTCCGCTTTCTCTCCAAGGAAACCCCACTGCCAAAAAGGAGCCTTTTGGCCAAAGCAGTGGTGCACTCCTGGAATCCCTGCACCTCGGAAGGCTGAGGCAGGAGGATCAAAAATTTCAAAATCAGCCTTAGCAATGGCAAGGCACTAAGCAAATCAGTGAGACCCTACCCTAAATCAAATTAAAAATTGGGCTGGGGATGGGGTTCAGTGGTCAAGCATCCCTGAGATCAATCACTGGTACCACCCCCCATGAAATAAAAGAGCCTCTGCTAAGGACTTCCATGTTGGCTGAGGCAGCTGCCTGCAGTGGGTGTCCTGCAGAATGCAGTCAATCTCCCCAGGCCTGGGCTGTGGGGAGGGGTTGGCCCAGTGACCGGGGGTTAGCCCCCAGCTAATGATCACTTGGTATTGTGGTTTGGATGTCAAATGTCCCCATTGCCCATGTGCTAAAGGTTTGGTCACCAGCCTGTGGCCCTTGGGACATAATGGAAACTTTAATAGGTGGGGCCTCCTGGAAGGAATGAGATCATTAGGGGTGTGACCTTGAGGGGGATATTGGGACCCAGCCCAGTCCTACCCACCCTCTTCCCAGTTACCCAGAGATGAGCAGCCTCCTCTGTCATGTGCTCCAGCTGCCAGGATGTCCTACTGTGCTGCCACAGGCCCAAAGCAACAGGGCTAAGGTGCCATGGACTGAGACCTATGCAGCCATGAGTCAAAAGAAACCGTTTCCTTTTAAGGGGATTCTCTCAGATGCTTTGTCACAGCAACAGAAAGCTGACAGCACCCTTGGTCTGTGCCCCTGCTTTATACATAGGGATGCTGAGGGCCCACAGGAAGCTGAGCAGCCCCAGGTCACATGGTCCCGTAAAAACAATTATTATCCATTCATTCACTGACTACATGGCAGGAGCTGGACTCCAGATCTCAGTGTTTGAAAAAGTTGTGTTTCCTTCCTGCTCCTTAGTCCCTCGCTCTCTTTTTGTATGAATCCAAGAAGGACCTTCAGGAGATTGCAATGCCACCCAGTCATCCTAGCCAACTTTGTACTTGAACATGAAGTTCATGGGATGTTTCTGCTTCACATTGTGTTAGTCACTAGTCATCAGAGAGCTCTGTGCTTTCACCTACAGAGTGCCACCCCACTTCCCTGCTGCAAGGGCTCTTCCTGCCAGGTCACCTGCTGGATGGAGGGCACTGCCCAGTGCCCTAGATCTCTCCTGAATGTCCTGTGACCAACCCACTGCAGGCCAGGCAGACATCCACAGAAAAAAACAGCGAGAGGGTCTGGCGCCCCCTGCAGAAAGCACCCCTGTCCAGGTACTGTTATATAGATGCCCACAGAACATTCCTCAAACCTGCAGCAGCTTGGACTGCATCCAAATGCAACCACAGGCCGAGCACAGTGGCACCCACCTGTGATAGAGTGACTCAGGAGGCTGAGGCAGGAGGATTGTGGGTTTGAGGCCAGGTTTAGCAACTTATTGAGGCACTGTCTTAAGATAAAGAATTAAAAGGGCTGAGGATGTAGCTCAGTGGCAGAGCCCCTGGTCCAATCCCCAGTACCAAGAGGAGGAGGAGATACCAGAGATGGGAACTTATGAGTTGGGTCAATGGTAACTCCAAGTCCAATGAGACTGAATGCACAGGGAAAGCTTTAACCCGCAAAAGAAAAGGAGGCAGGGAGCTTCAGCTCCAGGTAAAGGACTAGGAATTGAACCCGGGTGCCTTACCACTGAGCACACCCCAATCCTTTTTATTCTTGTTTTGAGAAGGGGTCTTGCTATGTTGCTGAGGGTCTCCCTAAATCACCAAGGTTGACCTCAAGTGATCCTCCTGCCTCAGCCTCCCGAGAATCTCTGGGATTACAGGCATGCACCACCATGCCCACCAGGAAAGGAACTTTTATCAGTGCAGCCACACGGGGAAGGCAAGGGGACCCACATCTTAGCCTGTCTTCAGGCAGTGACAATGACTTGGAGCTTTTATAGAAAGGGGAATGAGGGCAAGGGCTTGGGCTTTGCACAGCTGCCAAAGCAGGTGGTCCTGACCAGTTGAGGTCTGTCCATCTTCCCAGGATTGGCCAGGTGGTGCCTTGTCAGGAGAGCTGTGTCACCTGCTTTGGCTCTCAGATGCACATCAATCAGACCTTGTTCCTGGGACATGAAACAGACTGCATGGGGGCGGGGGTCTGGATTCTGAATGAAGAGCAACTTACTTCTGTTGAAAATAGAGAGGGGCTACAACACCCACACCCACCTCAGGAGCCAGGAAAGCTAAGATGGGTCCCGCCCTTCCTCAGGCCTGGGCACAGGCCATCTGCCTAGGCATAGGCCATCTGCCTAGGCATTTTCTTTGCTTTTCCCATTTTTGCTTTTCTTCAAGCCAAGGAAATTCACATATGTAGATCACTTGGGTTTTGTTTCTATAAACTGTAACCACTTCTGTGGGTCAGGGGCTTTTTCCAAACCTTCTGGCTGCTTCTCCCCAGTTTGATCAAAGTTCTTGATTTTTTCCTTTTTCTTTCTTTTTTTCTTTTCTTTTCTTTTTTTTTTTTTTTTTTTTGCCTGTTCCTTGTGCTGGTGGGCACTGATGCAGCCAGCAGGGTCCAGTAACAAATCCAAGGTGACTCAGGCAAAGGGGATAAATGGGCCATATATTGAGGCAGAGATGCTGCCCTTCTAATTCTGCCTTTAGCCATCCATTGGATGTCGGTGGGTAGAGGTGGAGGGCTGGAGTCCTTCTTACAAACTCCCCAAGACTCAAGTCAGCAAACACTGAAAGCCCTGTCGCCCTCAGGGACAGGGCCCCAGACAGTTCCTCGGTGCCTCCCAAAGGCTGCCAAGGGAGAAGTCACTTGGGGCCCGACTCCAGGAGGATCATCAAGGGGCGGGACAGGGGGACTTCAGGTAACAAGCCGCAGCCAGCTCGCCCTAGGACCCCAGCCCTCACCAGCCCCACCGCGTTCCTGGACAGAAAGGTTTCCTCGAGCATCCTCACTGGGTGTCCCTGCAGCAGGGCCCCAAGACTGCCCTGGAAAGGGATCTGTCACGTGGGAGCGACCGATTTCCCTGATATATGCTGCTCAGCACCAGTATCCCCTTCTCTAGGCTCGGCAGAGTCCCCTGAACCTGCAATGTGCCCAGATGTGCCTGGCCTGCAGCCCTGGCTCTGAACCAGCCTCGTGGAACACTGGGTGCACAGTGGAGGCCCGTGTGGAGTGTCCTCCTCCCAGTGCGCACCTCCTACTCATCCCTTGGCACATCCCCAACCCTCTTTGCTCCCAGGACCCCTCAACTTTCTTTCCAAAGGCCTTGGAATCCCCAAAGGATTGATGCATGAGGGAAGGGACCTGCATCTGGGGGCACAGACCTCGCTTTGGCATCATGTTGCCTACGTGGTACTTACACCCCTGAAGATCTCGCCCAGCATTTGAAGCAGGATCGATTTAGCCACGCAGCAGGTAAGCACTGATAAGCTCAAAACATTGCATGGACAGGAAAGAGATTTCTTCTGCAATCAATTTCTACATCATAGTCTTCAGTAAAGGAAGAGACCACTTGGGGGCTTCTCTGTCCCCTGTTGGTTGTAGCTAATTTCAAAAAACAGTTTCAATGAAGGGCAGCAACCTGCACATTTCAAGCACTCTGCTGAGTTCCAATACTATGCATCAGCTGTGAGGGCACCACAATCAATGTAAACAACATGTCTATCACCCTAAAAGTTTCCTCCTGCCTCTCTGCAATCCCTTCACACCTCCACCATCCCCCCTCACATCTCCAGGTGACCCCTGATCTGCTTTTTGTTACTATATACTCTCTAGAAGTTTCAATAAATGGAATCATACAGCATGTTTTATTTTATTTTTTTTAAATCTGGCTTCTTTCAACATAATTATTTTGAGCATCATCAAGGTTAAGTGCCAATAGCTCACCCTTTCCTATTTTTGAGTGATCAACTGTCTCTTAAGGTGGGCCTGGGGAGTCTGCATCCACTCACCTGCTGATAGACATCTACACTGTTTCCAATTCTTGTCTATAAACAAAGCTGCTATGAAAATGTGTATACTAGTCTTGGCAAAGGCAGGTTGTAATTGATGGATTTCTGGAGGCTCAGTAGGCAAGTTGAATATTGAAAACTCCAGGGAGGGAACCCAGTGGGCAGAGCTTGTTCTGCAGAGTGAAGTCCTGAGTTTAACCCCCAGCACCAAAAAAAAAAAAAAAAAAAAAAAAAAAAAAAGAAAAAGAAAAAAAAAGAAAAGAAAAGAAAAAAGAAAGAAAAAGAAAAAAGAAAAAGAAAAACTCAGAACCACCGCCAGATCACAGGGGCCCTCCACCTTTGTGGGTTTCAGCTGCAGGAGTTCAGTGTTCCCACTGAGACTGTCTCCAGATTCCTCATGTTTCTGGACCTTTCTGACATATGCCAGAGCATTCTGTTCCTAACAAGGCTGCCCTCTAGAGAAACTGCTTTATCAGAGTCTGAACAACTGGGAATCACCAGAGCCTGTGTCACCTGGGGGAAGGCAGGCACCCAGCTCCAGCACCCTGAGTCCTGCTGTTCCACCTAAGAGGGCAACAGGGAGAAGCACTGGGGACATTCCCAGCCCAGGATGCAGGCTCAGGAGACAGGGACCCGCTGGAGGGGCCACAGAAAGCTTGCCTCCCACTCCTGGCAACTCCCCAAGGCCTATTTCCAGGAGCTCCCTTCCCCAGTGCTAGAGTTACAAGGCAGACTAAAAGGCAAAGGCCTGAGAGAGGAGCAAGCACGGACACTAGACTCCCACCAGGAGGGATGCTGGGACCCTCAGACCAGGAACCCCTCAAACAACCACGACTAACCTGCCAAGGGCTCTCATGGAAAGACAGAACAGGCACCAGCAGAGGGGACAAGGCAGAAAGAGATGGAGACACAAAATGGTGGGACACAAATGAGGAAGAGCTTTGATGAGCTCATTAACATACTGGACTCCACTGAGCAAAGAATGTCTCAGCTTCCAAAACAGGAAAGCAAAGCAAGATAGGGAGAGGGAGAGGGAGAGGGAGAAGAGGGAGAGGGAGAGGGAGAGGGAGATGAGGGAGACAGGGAGAGGGAGACAGGGAGAGGGAGATGGAGAGGGAGAGGGAGATGGAGAGGGAGAGGGAAAGAGAGAGAGAGAAGGAGGGGGCAACAAGGGAGAGGGAGACAGGGAGAGAGAAAGGGAGACATGCAGAGGAGTGGGGGAGGAGAAGGGAGAGGTAGAGGGGGAGAGGGGGAGATGGAGAGGGAAAGGAGGAGAGGGAGAGGGAGAGGGAGAGAGGCTGAGGGGGAGGGAGACAGGGAGAGAAAGAACCAACATCTAAGAACTGTGGGAAGATAAGAGGTGTCATGTAGACAAGATGGGAATCCACGGAAGAGGAGAACTTCCCAAATTAGTACCAAATCAAAGTGGCTCAGAGAACTTCAAGTAGAAGGAACAACAAAACAACTCCACCCAGCCTCAGCCTCCAGGAATCCAAACTGCAGTACCAAGAGAAAGCCAAGCCAACACCAAAACAGAACCACCATCAAACACACACACCCTAAAGGTGCCAGAGGAAGAAGCCCGGCCTCTGGGAACAGAGACACAATATATTCAACTGCTCAGAAAGTATTCAAGGAAGAGCGTGGAGCAAAACACTTAGAAGTGTTGAGGTGAAAGCCCCCCAACTTACAGCCATGTCCTGAAAACTCAGCCTCAGAGTGAAGAGAAATAGAGACTCTCAGACACACCACAGAGGGACTGTGTCACCAGGAAGCTGCCTGGCAAGAAATGATAAAAGAAGTCCTTTAAAGACAAGGACCATGATCCCTGCCAGAAAGAGACTTACATAAAAAAGAAAAACAACTTAAGTTTTCTTGGATAAGTTTGTTCAGAACAAAATTAACAAATGTCCTCGATGAGAACTGTATATGTACATGTGAGATGACAGTGTGACGCGGGGTGGCAGAAGCACCAGGAATGCTTTGTTGCTGTGAGGTACTGACACCAGTCTCGACCCGGCAGTGTCATCCGAAAGTGGACCTGGGTTAGTTATCAGTATACACTACAACCACTAAAAAAGGTTTTTAAAAAGAAGTATAACAGGTGTGCTGAGAAATGTGAGTAGATGGAATCAAAAGGCAGGAAAAGAAGAGACAGACAAAAACAGGCACAAAGAACCAGGGCAATTACACAGAACGGTACCAAGCACAGCAGATGCTATTTCAACTGGATCAATAATCACATTATACGTCAGGGGCCTAAACGTACCAATTATCAGAGATTATCAGAGGGGTTCAAAAAACAGGTTCCAACCCTTTGGTGTCTAGAAGTCCACTTAAAATATACAGTAGTACCCCCACCCAGGGATACATCACGAGACTCCCAGTGGATGCCTGAGCTGCAGATGGCACTGAGCCCTATATACACTGTTTCCCCCTATATCTACATTCTTATGACTGTTATAAATTAGGCACAGGAGGAGATTGACAATGGTAACTAATAGTAAAATAGAATAATTTTAACATAATTCAATAAACTTCCCACCATCGCTCCCCTTAAGCTTTAAGTAAAATCAGGGGTATGTGAGTGTCAGCAGTAATACTGCAACAGTCCATCTGATAACCAAGATGGCTACCAAGAGTGAGTAACAGGCAGGGAGCGTATACAGTGTTGACACACTGGACAAAGGGACAATTCATACCTCAGGGGGACAGTGCGAGACTTCATAGCATTACACACAATGAAATATAATTTAAAACTTAGGAAATTTTTTTATTTCTGGAATTTTCCACTTAACAGTTTGGGACTGCAGTTGACCACAAGTACCTGAAACCTTGGCGAGCTGAACCGTGGGTACGAGGGGACCACCGTAGATTAAGAGTGAAGTGTTGAAGAGGGAAACACGGGGCCAACTCTAGTGAAGGAAAGCAGTAGTCACTGTATGAAGCTCAGACTATATTAACTACGTGCAAGGAAAACTGCCAATCATATAGAGGGACACCACCTGAATGATGATGGGACAGTTCTCCAAGATGTACCATACTCAGGGAGCACGCACTGTACGGCAGAACATTAAAATACTTGAGAACTGCGAGGAGAGGTGGGTGACGCCATGACCAGAGCTGGAGACGGGACCAGCCTGCTGCCAGAAGTGGACAGACCCTGAAGGGGAACACCAGGAGGACAAAGTTAAGCTCAACAGAACACAGCACAGTGCGCTGACAGGATGTGCACAGGTGTTCAGAGGGCTTGCACTTAGTGCGGTCTAGGAACGGCTGCTTTGAACTTCCCAGGCTTCTCTTTGGGGCCGCCTGTTCCTTGTTCCCCTTCTCCTCTTTTCCTGCCTTCTCTTGGATTGAGGGTTTTTTGAGTTTGTTCTGTGGTGCGGGGGATGGAACCCATAGCTTCCCACATCGATGCAAGCAATCCACCACTGAGCTGGGTCCCAAGCCTTTTTTTTTTTCCCCCCAAGAAAACCATGTCTTTAAAAGCTTTAAAAACAAATAATGCTATTTTGCAAATATGACTTTGCTTAACGAGGGCCACCAACTTACAGCACTGTGATGTCAGGAACACAGAGTGTGCAGGGAAACTAACTAATGCTGCTACAGTTGGGAGATTGGCTGCTGTTGCTGACTGAAGTGTGGGTGATACACATTGGGACTTGTGACCCATCAGATCAGCGTAGTTAATGGTCACCCAACTCCCTGCACAGGCTTGGGTCTGATCACATATTCTGCCTGGATAGATATTTCAGCCTCTTTTGTATATAAAAGACACACACATACTCTCTCTCTCTCTCTCTCTCTCTCACTCACACACACACACACTCTCACACACTCTCTCTCTCTCACACACACACACACACACACACACACACACACACACACACACACACACTCACACATACATGTATGTCCTGTCATACAAACATGTAAAATTGTCTGCAAGGGCACACATTAAATAAACAAGTATTACGCGCCTCAGGCAATCCTATTCACTATAAATACATACACATTTTTTTGCATTTTGTTTTTTTTGTACCAAATTTCTACATTATCTAGCAACTTGCAAAAGAAAAGTTTATTTTTTTCTGATACAAAATGTCTCTAAAGACTCATTATGTTTGGACTTTAATCAAAGGATATGTATAATCAACAAATCAAGAGCATTGTATGTTTGCCCAGCCCTTTCTGAGACAGGGTCCTGCTAAGTTGCTGAGGCTGCACTTGAACTTGGGAAACTCCTGCACAGCCTCCTGAGCAGCTAGGATTACAGGTGTGTGCCACTGCACCAGCACAATGAGTTATTTTTAAGATTGCACCTCATTCTCTTTGCTGGCTTAATAGCTACAGCTCTGTGTCACGCTAGTGACTCCTTTACAATAGGGTTTAAGTGCACATCTTTACCTTAACCAGTCCACCTTCAAATGACCCCTTGAGAGAACCAGGTGACAGCATATTTCCAGGACTCCTGCCTGGTCTCTGTGTTGTTATCATACATTGCACATCTACATGTGTAAAAAAAATGTTGGCATTAATTGTGCTTTAACTACTCTATTGTCTTAAAGGCAATAAACTGGGTAGGCAGAGGATTGGGGGAGGATGGGGGCAGAGAAAGTATTCAAAGAAACAGGAAATGATGATCTGCCCACGGAGGAGGAACATGGTGGGTCACACCCCTTACAGGGGCCTGTGTCCACAATACTAAAGCATCTTTACAACTCAATGATAAAAACACAAATAACTCAATTTTTCAAATGGGCAAAAAGAGGTGAAGAGACATTTCTCCAGACACCACACAAGAGGTGTCAAGCGTGTGACAAGAGGTTCCTGCTGCTGGCACTTGATGTGCAAGTTGGAACAATGAGGCACTTCCTGCCACCAGGGCAGCCTGGGCCCTGCTGGAGGTGGGTGCAGCTGTGAGGGACAGGGCAGGAGGTCACCTCCCAGGGATAGGTCAGCCCGAGCGGGCATCGGGCACAGCCACCACAGCCCTTCATGTCCCTGTGCACATTACCCCTGGGTGGGTCTTTTCCTGTCTCCCTGCTCCATTTGCTTTTGCTGGTTTCATGGAGTATTTAAAGTAGTCTTGAACTGAGGTCAGTATATAATGTCCCTGTCACACTGCCTGGCACAGATCACGTGATCAATAAATCAAAACTAGAATTATTTATTTGTAAATAAAGAAGGTTGAAATTACCTCAAAAAAGAAAAAAGAGGTGACACAGCAAGATGTGACGGGGGAGTCCCAGGCGCCTAGGGCAGCAGGCACGGTGTTGCAGTAGGAGAGCCAGGTGGCAGGAAGGTCAGGTGGAGGCCCTCTTGAGACCTGACCAAATAGAGCGCTTCATTCCCTGTGCAGCCTTCACCTCTTCCCAGTCCAGCCTGATGTCGGGAACCTCCTCTTCTGGCTCAGGATCCTTCCTCAAGGCCCCCGGGGGGGAGGCGACCAGGATGGGCAGGGGGCCACATTCCTCCCGGAATTCCACCACATGGAGACCTTTCTTGTCAGCCAGCTGTTGGTGGGTTTCCTGGGCAAGACCAAAGTGAGAACAGCAGTTAGGTCTCCGAGGGTCCCTGCGGCTATAGGAGTGAGAGGCACCACCATAGGGGTGGGGTGGGGGTGGGAGTGCAGAACCCACCAGAGAGCTTGGGGGAAAGAGCAGTGCCAGCTGATTCTGGGTGGTTAAACCACAGTGGCTGTCACAGGGGGATGCCTCAGCCCACCTTCCCACCCCAAACTGGGGTACGCCAGGCCTCGCCTTCCAAACTCCCTAAGCACGTGCCTGCCGGGCCAAGCACCAAGCCTGAACCTGGTGGAGCCCTGAGATCTAACAACCAAATCACAGGAGGTCCAGGGGGGAAAGGACATCAAGGACCCCACGGGTGCTCAACCCTGGAAACACTATGGGACAAAACACCTGACTTCTTCAACATAACAGCAGCAAGGGGGGAAGAGAGAGGGACAGACCAAGAGAGACTTAAAAGACACAGGAGAAACTTTAGAAGTGCTGACATCTTCTCAACTGGATTGAATCAAATCAATGGGGTTGAATCAAAAACTGTGTAAAAAAAAAGTTTTTAAATCAGACGAATGGATAGATTTGAATGAACAGATTCGATACTTGATAATACTGAGTCATGATATTTAGGAATGGTAAGGGTACCATGACATTTTTTTTTCCCCAGTGCTGGGGATCAAACCTGGGCCTTAAGTGTTCCTAGCAAGCACTCTACCATAGAAGTAAACGGATCCTTTAGATCCTCTAAAGGATCAGAATCAGAAACCACTTCTCAGGTTTCTGATTCTGATCCTTTAGAAATACACTGAAATATTTACGAATGAAATAAAATGGGACCTGAGATTTGGTTCAAAACGACTCGGTGAGGTGATGTTGAGAAACAAGATTAGCTCTGGTTGGGCAGCAGAGCCCTGGGGTCACTGCAGCAGGTGGCCGTGGGAGCCCCTAGGAGACCCTCAGCACCTTGGTCTGCAGCACAGCCAGACCTGCTCAAACCCCAGGGAAGGTTACCTGGCGGGAGAGCCCATGGAAGAGGCCCCGGGTGAGGTTGAGCATGTTGACGGACCCAGAGACCTTGGCATACATGTCCTTAATGCCAATGAGCCGGCAGATGGTAATGATGGCCCTGTGGCAGCGCAGGCCGTATCCTAGGAGACAGGAAATGGACTGAGCACCTGCCAGCATGCTGTCTTTCGTGTGGCTCTGGGTTTAGGGAATGACATTTTGGCTTCACCACCCCCAGCTAGTGTGACTTCTAGGACATTTATTCAATGGTATGTACAAAAATTAAACAGAATATCTACCTTAAACGTAGTGGGGGGGAAACCACGATGTTGCTTACATTAAAACTTTAGTGCCTGAAAACTCTTGGCCCTCTGCCCAGGCCAGCTCCCGTGTCCATGCCTGGTTACCATCAAGGGAGACACCTGTCCTCACCCTCCTAGACCACTCAGCTGCCCTGGCAGCGACACCACTTCCCTCTCCTGGGAACACCTTCTGGCCTAAGTGGCAGCGTCTCCTGAATTGGTGGCTCCTGGAGTGCTTTCTTACCTCCCTGATGGCCTTCAGTGCTGGGGTGGTCTCCTCCCCTCTAGCCACGTGCCCTGCTCTTGGCCACCGGCAATCCCTCCTCCAGAAGAGCATCAAAAACACAAGCCAGGGCTGGGGCTATAGAGCAGAGCGCTTGCCCGGCATGTGTGAGGCACTGGGTTTGATCCTCAGCAAATCAAGGCTCCGGGGCACAACCTCTCACTGGCCATTGCTCTCTGAATTAAACAAAGACATCTGCAGGATCTTCCCCCCACAATATCATTATCTCACACACACACACACACACACACACACACACACACACACACACACACACCGTGCCTGACCCCACTTACTGCACTGTCCTCACATGGCCTGTGCAGGAGGGCACACTGTACCTGGGGCACGCACCAGCCTGGAACGTTCTCCCAGACCTGCCCCTCTGCTCCTCTTCCTTCAGGATCTCACTCACACTGCCCCTGCTCAGAGGCCACCTCTGGCCACCCTGATGAAGGTGGCCCTCCTCCTCCTCTTGACAGCACTGAGGAAGGCACAAGGCAGTAGCTCAGTTGCTTAGGGCCTCACTAAGTTGCTGAGGCTGGCCTGGAACTTGCAATCCTCCTATCTCAGCCTTCTGAGTGTCACTGGGATTACAGGTGTGCACCACTGCGCCCAGCTCCTGACCTGAACTCCTGAGATTTAAAAAACTACAGTCAAATGAAACAGGTTCTTACTACAGAACTGCAAGCAAAATGCAAATCCAAATGTTTAAGAATTCTGCACCAAGAGTGCACTGGGTGTGACTGTCCCCATAACCAACACTGCCTGTGGCCTGTCCACAAGACAAGAAAGGCCATTTCTGCTCACCCAGTGCCTCAATGAATAGAGATCATAGAAGTTCAACAGTACTCAATGGTGAGGGGCTGGGGGAGCTCCGTGACAGCGCGTGCTTCACAGGTGTGGGGCTCTGCTTTAATCCCCAGCACCAAATAACAAGCCTAACACCACGACACTTGTAGAGGAACAGCACGTGACTGGCAGGAAAAAACACCGTCCAGCTGGGTGAAGGCTCCAGGAGGAACCACGTGCCCACTCATCCAACCGGACCACCACCACCTGCTCTGCATGCCTCAGCCACTCCAGGAACAGGCCTGGGCCTGTGCAGCCCGACCTTGGCTTCTTCCCCAGGAGCCTGGCCTTCCTCAGCCTAATTCAGGACTTCCATCTGTCACTCTCAGGATGAGTTCAAGGAGAGGCGAACAACCCCAGGGGGGAGGGTGGGACTGTGGTGCTTTCTCTGCTTTATGTTCAACAGAGAGTCAGAGCTTTCCAGTTACCTCTGGGCTGTTTCTTCATCTTGATGTGTGTGTCCTCTTATATCTCAACGAGATGTCATGGAATAATGGGGGGTAAAGCAGACACAGGAGGGTCAGGCATGTGGCTTTAATGTCTGCAAAAGCCACAGAGCACTGGGTGCTGCCCTAAGCAGCCAGCCCACAGGACACACAGACGCTGACCCCACTCATTCTCCTGCCACCCCCCCGAGGCCAGGCTGTTTCCTCATTTTGCACATTTGTAAGAATGCAGTCAGAGCAACACAAAGACACCCATTGGGCATGTCACAGACACACCAGGACACAGTGGCATTCTGCAAATCTTACAAGAAAAGACCCACACTCACTTGTATGGTCTTCATACCGCTCTATGTAATGCAAATAGTGGATGGCTTTGTTCTTTGCCTGAAGAAAGGAAGGAACAAATTCTCCTAAATCTCTCGCTGGGTTTCAAAACTATTTTATAAAGTATTTTATTATAAAAAATTCCACCTATGCACCTTAAAACATAAGGACTTAGCCACAATATCATTATCACACATACACTGACGATTCCTTCGTGATACGTGACTGTGTGCCTGCAGTGCCCCCATGTGAACACAGAGCTTTTCATCTTCTACTAAATGTTAACAAAGAAAAACATGCACGTACTTTCCTGAAAGCATCCACCCACTCAGTGGCCTTCCCAATGGCAAAACCTTCAAAAGAAAAAGCAAAACTTAGGAAAAGGAAAGCTACTCTGACCCAGCCTGTGCCTCTCCCCAGCTCCCAGTTTGGGCTCTACAGCATTTCACGCCCTTCTTTCAACTGCCCACAGAACACCTGCTCTGCACAACCAGCCATGAAGAAAGCCAGAGATGTGCTCATCTGTTCTGAGGCATTCGACAGACTTGACATTGAGATACATAACATTACCTTTTATAAATCTCTAATAAAATGAAATATACTCAATTTTTAAAATTAAGTATGCTCTATATTTATAAAAGGCAAATGTTTTGGGGCACTTGTGCAAAGAGATTAAAATGACAAGAAGGGATAGGGGAAAAATACATTGTTATAGAGTAAAACTATGATTTCAGTAGAATTTCAATTTTAATTAACCAGAAAAATAAACCTAATAGTTTCCAATTTGTAAATGCTTTACCCTAGGAAATGAGGTCTATCACAAGTTGCAGAAATGCTTCCATTATTTGCTGCCACCATTTATTATTTAATTTGAAAAAAGTACTTTGTTTTAAAATTACACACAGGAAAATAAAATAGGCAAGACATCTGAGGCCTGGGATGAAAAGGGCTTCAATTCCAGTTCCTAGTTTAAACAGAACAAAGTAAACCATGGAAGTCCTAGAGGGAAATATGAGTGGACTTACTTATAATCTTCAAAAGGAGACTTTCTAAGCAAAACACAAACCAGAAGTGACCTAGGACTGATAAATTTGCTATGTTAAGGTTTAAAACTTCTGTGGATTTTAAAGCTTCGATGTGGAAAAAAATTCAAAACTAAGTCAAAATATGATAAGACAAAAAAGGCTCATGTCCTTAACTTACAAGAAGCTAATCCCAATCAATAAAGACAAGAAAACCACCCAATTAAAACAATAGGCAAAGCACCTGGACTGACAGATGTCCAAAGGGAAAGCGCAACGGCCAATGAACACGCAAAATGGCGTCGGCACTCTCCTAACTTAGAAAGTACAGGTGTAAACTGGGAGAGACGTTTCAGGGATCATACTGACAATCAGTAAAGTCTGATACTACTCAGGGCAAGGATGGGTGGTACAGAGGGACATAAACTGATGCAACCTTTGAGGAGGAGATCTGGCAATACTTGACATTTACACCCAGCGCGGCAGCAATTTCAAGACATTTCTCCTATTTCTATATTTCCAAAAGTTCAACAAGCTCCATGTACAAAAAGGTCAATGTTATTGTTGTTGTTTGTAATAAATGATACAAATTTGGAAACAATAGGGATTGGGTCAAAAATCATGTCTATGCACACACTGGAACACTATGAAACCAATACCAGAAATCTGCTTATGCTAACAGAAGACCTCTGAGGGCAAAACCAAGCAAGAAGAGCAAGGTGCAAATTCATGGCTATCATAAGATCTCTGCTAAGCTTTTGATAAAAAGGTAAAGGGAGGTAACATGGACACAAAATTTCAGAAAAGATATTTTTGAAAAGAGACAACACTAACTGCTAACCATGGTCGCTTACAGCAAAGCACTATCATGTCTTTTGCTTTTGCTTTGAAATTTTCAAAAGGAAGCAACAAACAGTTTTTCAGTTCTATGTGAACACATTTCAAAAACAAGATGTTCAGTAGGGAAACTTTAAAAGTCTAAAGAAGAAAATTTAAATGACTGACAAACCTGCTAACCCAAGTGAACACTTATCAGTCAGTGTACAGTCTTCTAGTTTTTTTCCTTGCATATAAATGACTTTAAAAAAAAAATCATGATTACATGACAAATTTTTAACCAAAATTACTTATTGTAATTAAGTAATTTTTCACAATTCTTTAATGGCTATAGAATATTACTTTGGAGGCCTGTGGTTGTGGCTCAGAGGGAGAGCACTCGCCTGGCATGCGTGAGGCACTGGGTTTGATCCTTAGCACCACATAAAAAATAAAGATCTTGTGTCCACCTATAACTAAAAATAAATATTAAAAAAAAGAATATTATATTGGACAGCTATCCTGTAACCAGGCCCGATTGAACTTGTTCTAATTTTTCACTATTATGCACCATACAATAGTGTCTTAAGCCCTTTAAAATACCCAGTCCTCAGATGTAGGCCTTAAGAGCTTTTCTTTCTTTCTCTGAGAAGCTTCGTGGTTTACCACCAGGTTTGTGAGCCCAGACCTCTAGTCGGCTCTATTAGTAGAAAAAGTGAGACTGGCAGCAGGGCCCTGGCTTCCAGCCGGGCAGCCAGGCCTCTTTGTGTCCAGCGTCACCCCACTCACCTGCAGCTCCCTGCCCATTCCCCACAGCCACCAGGACACGGACTGATCTCTTCCTTCCCTCTTTGGCTGTCATATTGAAAACATTTCTGACCTAAAAGACAAAATGCTTCATCAATAGGACAGCTGAAGAAAACTCTGAGGTAGAGGACGAGGACCTGCTGGCTCAGCCACACAAGGCTTGGTGCAGGACCCAGCACCTCCTCCAGTCTGTAGGCACAAAAGCAAACTTCCCAAACAAACCCTCCCTCTGAAGCATTTCGGGAACACAATGGAAATAAGACTTTCTCTTCCTATTTCATTGGGTTATTAGGAGAGTTAACTAAGATAATCTTTAAAGGAATTTACAACTACACAACTCAATGTACCCCATCTTAATAAATGTACACAGGAAAGAAAACACTATGGATTAAACTTTGAAATAGTTTAACACTGATTATAAGACAAATTCCAGGATCAAAGGTACTAAAATATCTTAGAAATGATGAAATGCAACGTAAGGAAAAAACTTCGCAGGACTGGACTGCTATGTTAAGGATCAGGCTTAAACAAGAATACAGAATTTGGAAACACCTATTCATTATAAACTTCAGGAAAATCTCCCATTTTTTCAGCCTATTTTAAAGTCCAGGAATTATGAAACTATTAACTAAACTGCTTAAATGACAGTTGTCCCCTTTCCTTCCTAGGAAGAAGTTTAAGGAAAAGGGAGGCTGAGGCCACACTTTTGAATGATCTTATAGGAAACAACCTACATATGAAAGACTCTTTCAGTGGGATTAACTTTCAAAAGCTATGAACTGGGGTGTGTGTAGGGGCACACGCCTGTAATCCATGTGACTCAGGAGACTGAAGCAGGAAGAAGGCAAAGTCAAGGCCAGCCTGGGCAACTTAGCGAGACCCTTCTCAAAATAAAAAGTTAAAAGGGCTGGGGATGTGGTTTGGTGGCAGAGTGTTTGCCTAGCAATGCACAAAGCCCTGGGTTCAATCTCTAGAATTGGGGTGGGGGGAATAACACACAATGGGATACCAACATAAAACACTTGTAAACATATTTTAAAAATTCCATAATATAACTGATATTGAAGAAATAATATACATATTCAGAGAGGCTTTGTCACAAATTTGATATATAAATTATTCCACAATTTGGGGAGGTACTGGGAATTGAACTCAGGGCACTTGACCACTGAGCCACATCCCCATCCCTTTTTCGTATTTTATTTAGAGACAGGGTCTCACTGAGTTGCTTAGGGCCTTGCTTTTGCTGAGGCTGTGGAACTCACCATCCTCCCTCCTTAGCCTCCCAAACTACTGGGATTTCAGCTGTGCACCACCGAGCCCGGCTCTGTTCCACATTATTAAACACTGATTAAATGCACAGTGCCAGCTCCAAGGAACACTGGCCATCAGAGAACCACCCTGGAAGGGTGGTTCAAGCACACCTGATACAGGATCTGTGAGCAGCCCAGAGACCAGTGCCCTAGTCAAACTGCACACTGGCCATAACCTGAGGCTTTCTGCCCCTGCCCCTGCTCCTCCCAACCTGTTCTCTGATTGTGTCCTAGATACAACTGGTGTACAGCTCCACAAGAGGCCACCACATAGCACACTCTAGCTCCAGGAAGAAGGAACTTAACATAATCTCCAAATTCTGCTCCTGAATTTGCCCCTCACAAACCTCAATTTCATAGTCCCCACAAACCAAGGCAGCAGTGGGGACCACCAACATGAAGGAACTGAACTTCAAATTGTGTTAATTCCTCCCTGAACTTGAGTCTGTGTCCGAGAGATCACTGTCACCACAGCTCTGCTCAGCTCCTCCTGCCCACCCGACCCCGGCAACCTCTCCAGAGGACCCTGGGAGTTGAGCTCGGCAGGCCTACCTCGAGTATCCTGGTATCAAAGTCCTCATAGGTCTCTACAAGGAGAGAAGAAAAAGCACACAGATAAGAGCATCCACGCTGCTCACGTGTGACAGCCTTTCCCAGGTGCCCTCAGACTTCTAATGGGAAGAACCTGAGCTCTCTGGTGCCGCTCTCCAGGCTGCGCCCCAGTTCCCATCATCCACGGGGACTGCCTGGCCTGACTTCACGAGCTCAGCCACGGCTCTCTGACCGCAGCCTCCCCCTCTCCAGCTCCCTGCTGCCGGCTCCCGAGGCACAGGTTCCTGGAGCGCCGACACCTCCAGAGCCTTCCCCGCTGCTTTCCCATCTGGTCTCCTGGGCTCTTCACAGCCTCTCTCACCAAAGTCCCTCAAAGACACCAAAGTCCCTCACTCCTCATAGATCTCGCCAACGTCCTCAATCCCTACACTTTTGTCTCTACCGCCCTCTCCAGGCCAGAACCCACGCAGCTGTCTGGTCACAAGTGGCCTGCTGCTGCTGCCGGGAGAGATCAGAGCCTGGCCTACGCTCACCACTCTCAACTGCGGGTCTGACCCGCTCGGGAACTCCCGGCTCCTCAGCTTTCAGTTCTCTTAATTCAGCCTCTGCTCACCACCACAGCTGTTTCCAACACTCCCCAATTCTCTTGCTTTTACTTATTACAGAAAATCTCAATTACAAAATAAAATAGGAGAGCAGAATAAAAGCTTCTGTACCCAGCAGTCGGCTTTGAAAGCGGTCAGCTCCAGAGTCAATCTTCTTTCCTGGACACTGCCAGGGTCCCACCCACTGGGTGATAGTGAAGCCAGTGCCAAGTGCCACCTTCTCATCAAGAAATATTCTGGTGGCCATGTTCACCAATGCCACTATCTGGCTTGATGACTCCTCACCAAAGCTACCAGATACCAGGTGACCTCCCCGCCTTTCCACCCCCATTGCACAGGCTCACCCAAACCTGCACCCTGCCCCTGCTGGCTAACAGCAGCCTGTCTGTCTAAACTCTGGATCTGGTTACTGGGGACTTGGCTCGTGGGCAGGTCCTCTCCCTTCCAGACCTCCACCCTCCTGCACGCTCGCCCCATCCTCTCCAGCCCAACCGTTCCTCTACTTTGAGCCGAACTCCTGTTTGCTTTCTCCTCTCCCACTCACTGGCAAGAGCAAGATTTTCAGGTGAATCTGCCTTTGTGGGGAGGGGGAGGCTTTGTTTTCTAATTCAGCCTAAGTGTCGTCAGTTTTTGTTTCATGTTTGCTTTTACGAAGGCTTAGTGACAGCTCTCTGGGGTCTCTCAACTCTGCTGTTAAACAGCACTCCAAGCCTGAGGCCACGTGTTTGGGAAACGCTGTGCCCTACAGATCTATAATGCACACCACCATGTCTAAGGCACCTGCTAAGGCACTGGGACCCAGGGCTTTCCATCCTGTTGGAGGAACACTTCCTGGTTACAGGCCTCTAGTGTCCCACAAATGCAACCGGGATAACAATGTGGAAAGTTAGTCAAAGAGGTCAAATTCTTTTTTCAGAAAGGGTAATCTAAACAGACAAGTAAACAATAAAATTATTTTCAGAAACACTGTAGGACGATACGTCCTCTACCAAAGGCAAGCAAACCAGGCCTCCACTACCTCTTTGGGACCAGGGTCCGGGGGACCGACACTGAGGCCACCCCATGTGTTCCCGCTCCAGCCTCGCTCCCGCTTCACTTTCATCCTCTGCTTCCAGTCCCACTCTTCCCTCTGCTGGAGCATGTCAGCCGCCACCTGCTCCTGCTCCTCCTTGCTCCTCTGGGCAATGGTCTGCACGGCTCCATTTCTCATGAGAGGGGCATTCAGACCCGGCCACAAGAAGCCGGAGCGTCCTGAAGGGTAAAGATTATAGGTAAGTGACAACTTCTAAAAGGTGCTCACTCTTCATGTTGCTAAGATGCCAGGGAACGCGTGCACAGACACCAGCACAGTATTGTGGAGTTGGAGCTGATGCGATCACTTGGCAGGTGACCTGGCACTGTCACAGTTTTATGCACATCTACCCTACAGGCATGTGACCGCATTTTCACTTTTACCAAGAGAAACACTCGTGAGGCCTGTGAGCGCTAAGATGTCTGCTGAAACACGACCTGTAACGCAGGTCGGCAACAGAGTCGGCAACAGAGTCGGCAACAGAGGAACGGCTGAACGCACAGCCAGCAGGTGCCATATCCTGCACAAAATCAAAAGCCGTTGCTCTCGGGCTGGGGATGTGGCTCTCAAGCAGTAGTGCGCTTGCCTGGCATGCGCGCGGCGCGGGGTTTAATCCTCAGCACCACATACAAATAAAGATGTTGTGTCCACCAAAAACTAAAAAATAAAATATTAATTTCTCTCTCTCTCTCTCTCTTAAAAAAAAAAAAACAAAAAAACGTTGCTCTCCAGGTTCTGATGTGGAATGATTTCTAAGACATGTTATTATTATTACTTTTGGTTCTGGAAATTGAACCCAGTGGTGTTCTACCACTGAGCCACATCCCCAACCCTTTTTATTTATTTTGAGACAGGGTCTCACTAAATTCTTGAGGCGGGCCTTGAAACTTGTCATCCTCCTGCCTCAGCTTCTCCAGTCGCTGGGGTTAAGGGGTTTGCCACCATGTCCAGCCCTGAGACCTCTTATTGGGTTAAAAAAAAAAAAAGCAGATTATACAATTGCATGTACCATATAGTATAATTATCTTTTTCTTTTCTTTTTAAAGACGATATCTATTTCTTTTAGGGAATTGATACAAAAGCGCGCACCAGCACACACAAAAACAACTGAAGGAAATACCAATATGAGACCAGTGGCCCCTCAGGGGAGACAATGGGAATGTGGACGGCAGGAAGGACATCAGGGGCTTTTAGTTTTCTCTACACTCCGCGTTTTTACTGAGAAGGTATGCATACAATTTTTATAATTTGAAAAAATAAATTATAGCCAGACACAGTGGTGCATGTGAGCAGTCCCAGCTAGGTGGGAGGCTGAAACAGGAGGGAGGTTTTAACCTGCAAGTTCAAGACCAGCCTGGCAAGACCAGATGGCAAGACCTGTCTCAAAAATAATAATAATAATAATTATTATTATTATTATTAACATTATTAAAAATAAATAACAAATGCTTAAAAACTAAAACAAGATACAAGTAGTAAAAGCACCCAAGCAGATGTGCAATCTTAGAAGTGCAGCACAAGGTGCTTCCTTTATTTCTGAAAGGTTGTTAGTATCAAAAGCGATGAGTCTGCACAACAGTAAAAATAAGCCAATTCAAGTTCACCTATCCTATTTTTGCTTTCAAAAGCACAAGTATAAACAATCACATCAGCACGTGAAGGACCAAGGCCAAGTGCGGCCCACCAGCTGATTTGTAAATAAAGTTTTACCGGAACACAGCTGGGCCTGTCCAACCATGCGCTGTGCAGGGCAGTTTCTGTGTGACAGCAGCCCAGTTGAGTAGCGGCAACAGGCCCTGTGACTACAGATCTGCTCTTGGTCACTGTCTTCTCTGGGCAGGGGAAGCCTGCCAGCTCTCTGCGAGCTCCACCTGCCTGCACTGGGCTGTGTGCAGCACAGGACCTATCACAGCTGTGCCCCATGGAGTACGTGACACTCTGGGGCAGCTGGTAAGCCCCCTGGTTGGACTCTAAACCATGGATTCTTATGCACTTAATGAGAATGTTTCCAGTTTGCCAAATATCCATAAAATCGGGGGAAAACACTTTAAAAGCACATAGACTCTTTTTAGAACAAAGTTTGCCGTTGGGCCCCCCCAGGCCTCCCTCAGACCCAGCTTGCTTGCTATTTCTCCCCTTCCCAAGATCATCAGTTTCCCACGCCAAGTTCAGGACCAAATCTGAAAATTGTCAAAACAACCAAACACGTTTACCTTCACCAATGACCTGACCCCTGTTCAGATCCTTCCTTCTCTTTTTTTTGCTTCTTTTGCCTCTTCCTTTTCTTGCCCCAGCACCAGTCTCTGCTAAAGCACCTTTCCAGAGCTCATCTGCTGTCACTGTAAGGAAACGGGGTTTTGAAAAACTCTGTAGTTGTAAAGCAAAGATCTACACTCTCCTAAGAATAAGAAAGGCCACAAAGCCCAGCTTCATCCATGTCACTGAGGTAATGAAAATAAAATAAAATCATACAGTGAACATAAAACATGATTACATTTGGAAAACACAAGAGGAGACAATTCCACTTTGTTTCCACAAAAGATGGCTAACATTAAATCCCAGTAAGTCCCTGACCAGTAAGTAGACTTGCTTCCCTGATGTCCGCCAATCACAACTCAGGTCTCAGTAGTGACGTCTCTTGAACTTCTCCAAATGATATGTCCTAGCAAAGGCCCAGCTAAAAACAGTAAGGGCCTTCTTGGTGTGACTCTAAATCAGCAGGGTATCTGGGGCACAATTCAATACTTCTAGGCCTTGGGTGCCCCAAATGAGGGGCTCAGATAAACTAGTGCTCTCCAAATACAGCTGTAGCACATGAGATAATTCTAGTTGCATTTTTAGTTGAATAATCACTAAAATGTTAATTCGTTTATGACAGAAGAAAAATTAAGATAGGAAAGCACCCCTACTTTCCTGTTGCAGGAAGTGGAAGTGTGTGCCAGTCTACCTACATTTAGTGAAGAAGCTGTAGGGTCTGTACTGCTGGCCTGACCGGCTGGTGGGAGGAGAGATACAGCACTGTGTCTGTAGCGCATGACTCAAGCTGGTGAAGTGTCGGCTGTCTCTGGTTCCCTGCAGTGACAAAGGGCCTACAGAGAGATGAAACAAAACCAAGTTAGATGCTCCCTGGCTGTGGAGCTGCCAGCACCAAATAACTGTGACTTGATGAAAATAAGTCTCTAAAAATTCTAATCTTTTAAGAATCATATTTTGAGGACAATTGTTATTTAAAAAATAAAACCAAACTTTTAGGAATGAAAGCCACCTAAATGCCCTTCCTAGAGAGGTCATGGTTCATTTCCACAGCGGATGTCCCAGTCTCAAGAAAGCTCTGTACAGCCAGGGTTTCTGCCCTGCATTATCCAGCCCAAGCTCCTGGGCTGCTCTGGGCAAATGGCGCCCTCTGCTGTATGCAGCTGGGCAGTGGACAGATGAGGAAAGACCTTCAAGTGAAACTCTTCAGAAGAACAAGACTCAATGTGTAGAGGGTACCCTGCCCTTTATGTTCAAAACACAGGGAAGCAGGGAAGGCATGCTGTAGACAGCTCCAGAAGATCAGGCAAGAGACTGAGGAGCGGCTGCCTCTGTGGAAGAAAACAGGGGCACTTAAGTTTGGATGTGAAAGACCCGCATTTTTGTATTTTGAGGGATTTTTTTTTTTTAACCACATGCATCTATTACTTGAGAAAAGGTTTTAGAACAGCCATGTCTGAGAGGAAGCCATCTGACCAGTCCCAGGGATGGCGGTTTCACGTGAGGAAGAAGGCAGAGGTGACAGGAACAGGTGGTGATGAAGGAGTGGGACAGTGCTGGCAAGATCAGTGCATGCACAGATTCTTGAGCTCTGTGCTTCACTAGAGAAGTGACAGGATTCAAACAGCCCTGGAGGGAAAGTGGCCTTTAGGGTATTGGCTTGATAAACACAAAACAAAAACCTGACAACAGCTGTTTTCAAGTCTGAGTGAAGCCATGCAGAGGACAGTAACTGCAGATTCATCAGCAGCATCAACCATGACTCACAGGACCAGAGAAAGAAAGCGGGTAAGGACAGGGAGAGTGACATCTAAGGGTGGTAGGAAGCCATCGAAATAGTTCCACTGAATACAGAGACCCAAACACAAAGGGATAATCTTTGATTACTGGACAGCACTTAATACGACCATTTTGTTTCAAATGTAGGCCTATGAGATAGATTTGCCAATGCCACAAGGAACTGGATGACTGGATGAGATTTCAACACTAATTTCGATTCCAGATGATTTGCTCACCTGTGGGGAGGGAGATCGCACCTAGCACACAGACATCCTCTAGACCTGTAGCCCACCTGATGAACTACCAAATAAAATGTAGCCAGAAAACATTGGGTCTTCATTTTTTTTTGAAGTTGTTGATGGATCTTTATTTATTTATATGTGGTGCTGAGGATCAAACCTAGTGCCTCACATGCTAGGCAAGCACTCTGCTACTGAGCTACAACCCCAGCCCTGGGTCTTCATTGTTTAACAAACCAGAACTTTATCATTACAAATCTCATTCTGCTATACACAGCCTTTCTTGTAAACACCTTCATCTTCAACACATATCTAATATTAAAACATTTCATCTTGCTCTGTTCCACATTATAATCTTTAATGTAGTTCAAGAAGTGTAAAAATTATTAACAGATTTTTTTTGAAAGACTGAAATATCACTCATAGCTAATAATGTACCCAGCCTAAAAGAAACCAAATGTCAAAAATAAAAAGAAATCAACTTTAGAATTTAGAAATAGCCACTTGTTTTTTGTTTGTTTGTTTTAATGGGAGGCAGGGAAGAACTGGGGATTGAACCCAGGGCTTTGTACACATTAGAAATAGTCACTTTTTCTGGGTGCATGGCACATGGCTGTAATCCCAGTGACTCAGGAGACTGAGGCAAAGGATTGCAAGTTCGAAGCCAGCCTTAGCAACTTAGCAAGAACCTGTTTCAAAATAAAACATAGGTCTGGGGATATAGCTCAGTTGGTAGAGTGCTTGCCTTGCATGCACAAGGCCCTGGATTCAATCCCCAGCACCATCAAAACAAATAAACAAAGAAAAAATATATCAAAAGGGCTGGTTATGTGGCTTAGTGATAGGGTGCCCCTCAGTTCAATCCTCAGTACCAGCAAAACAACAGTCAATTTTCATGCACACTTGTATAAATGGTTTTGCTTACATTGTGTCACGATTTTTTTTTAATATTTTATTTACATTTTAGTTTTCGGCAGACACAACATCTTTGTTTGTATGTGGTGCTGAGGATTGAACCCGGGCCGCACCCATGCCAGGGGAGTGCGCTACTGCTTGAGCCACATCCCCAGCCCCGTGTTATGATTTTTTAAAGAAGAAAGTTCAGTAGTTCAGGCTGAGTCACGTTCTGAAGCTCACTTACAGATCACAATCCACCTCACTTATCAACTCTGTTCTGATCCTTTGAATTCTTATTAAGTTTAGGTCATGAGACCCCAGACTCAGGAAGCAACAACCCTGCAGCCTAAAGTGGGATAGGCCACAACCCCTCAGGTGGGGACGGAGAGGCCCCCAGGGTTCTACCTCAGCACACATCACATTCTACACCAAGAACTCCTTCCTTCTCACTTGGGTCTCTTCTAGGAAAACTGGTTGGTGAGAGATTTTAGAAAATTTATTACTATGTTTCTGACTGATTTGTTGCAGCATTTAGAAAAATAGAGTGATAAGGAAAGCAATCAACTTCTTAAAAGTCAGGCAATTATGAATTTCAGGAAAAAATGTAACAGTAGAATACTACCTAGCTCCGCTCTGAATGTGCACATAATTTAATAACAAAAACAATGCCCAGAGATTCAGTTCAAACTCGGCTTCTACCTATACTGGAAGAAAGTAAGGGTAAGGATAGACTGTTACATCTCCAATTAGCATAACAATGTTGTTTAAAGAAGACTGAATGTATTTAGAAATATAACCAGAGGAAGGTGAAAGAATTAGTGTCCCTAGATGATGGGAAGGAGCAGAAAAGGACTAGGAATGAAAGCTCTGAGCCTTTTAGGACCTTTTGGAAACTCAATTGTTTTTTTTTTTTTACTTCCGGTGTGGAGCTGGGGATTCAATTGCGGGCCTTGGGCACCCTAGGCAAGGCTCAACCTCTGAGCCGCACCCCCAGGCTGAAAGTTAATATTTTAAGGAATAGCACAGCAACCTGCAGTGAGGACAGCTATCCCTATCAGGCCCTACACCAGCTCAGGTCAGGGCAGTGCCTGGCTCATGTTAAGGGGTAAATAAACTGTTTATAAATCAGTGAGTGAATCAACCAAGCAACAAATCAAACTGGTTGATTCACAGTGGGTGTGACAGGTCGTAGGAAATCTGCCATTAGGGAGAAAGCCCTGTCAGCTGGACTTCTCCCAGGATCTCCAAGGCATCTCACAGGTGGGTCTACAAGAGGAAAAGGCAGGAGACCCACAGGGAAGCCCAGCACTCAGGAGTCCCAGAAGCTCAAGGTGAAAGGGCCAGGCTTCCTTGCACAGCAAGGTTGGCCTGGACTTCCCAGAAGGCAGCTGAAGAGAGGCCCTGCACTATGTCAAGGAAGTCTGTGTCCACAGGAGGGGGCATCACAGCAGCCAGAAAGCTCTGGGACCAGCCCTGCTTCACTGGCTGTGTGATTTCTTTCATTCTTTTTGGGGGGAAGGTACTGGGCATTGAATTCAGGGGTATTTAACCACTGAGCCCCATCCCTAGTCCTTTTTATTTTTATTTTAAGACAGAGCTGGCCTTGAACTTGCAACCTCCTGCCTCAGCCTCCGAAGTCACTGGGATTACAAGTGTGCACTACTGTGCCTGGCCTGGCTGCATGATCTTGAACAAGTCACTTGGCTTCTCAGAGATTCACCTTATCATCTCTAAAATGCGAATAAGCTCATGAAAGCCAGTGTGAGGGCTGAACAAGGTGATATGTTTCAAGCCTAGTGCACAATACCTACTCAAAAATGGCAACCATTATTTTTTAAAGCCTTGAACTACAACAACTGCACTCATAAAAAATTTGAAAAATACTCAAGACGGTACAATACCATCATCAAGGACATGCCTTGTCCATTCACATTTTCAAATCTACAGAAACTCTTATTAAATCTTATGAGAACAGATACTTCCCAAATGAATCTCACCATTGCTGAGAGTGGTCTTCAGCGCCAAAACAGAAGCTGTTGGAAAGGTGTTCAGGGAAAGCTGCCAGCACCAGAAATGACCTGTCAATTAAAAATAAGTAAATAAATATTTTTTGGTTCCAGTGCTGGGGTTGAACCCAGGGCCTGGAGCCTGCAGGCATGTGCTTCATCACTGAGCCACATCCCCTCTTCGTTTTTTGAGAAAGGGTCTCCCTAAGTTGCCCAGACTGGTTTCCAACTTGCAATTCTCCTGTCTCAGGCTCCCAAGTTGCTGGGATTACAGATGAAGGCCTCTGCACTCAGCAAAAAGTGGAGTTGTTTTATGGTGTGGGCAATAGAACCCAGAGCCTCACATATGCTGGGCAAGTGCTTTACCACTTAGCTATGTCCACAGGCCTCCAACAAGAATAAATAAATAAATAAAATTTAAAGATACATTCCTACATGAAGAGGGACATTTAAAATAATAAGGTGAGCCACCTACTGTGGCACAAACCCGCAACCACAGATACCAAGAAGGCTAAGGCAGGGGAAGTGCAAATTCAGGTCTCGAGATATAAAGGGTTGAGGATGTGGCTTTGTAAAGCACAATAGGGTGCAATGCCCAGTACCCCAAAAATAAATAAAACAGTAACATTCACAGAATAATACCATCCACAGAATTAAAGAACTAAGAGAAGTGGATGAGTGATTTCCAGGCTTAGTGACAACTGGCCAGGTAGCTGCCATCATGCTGCACCTTCTCTTCACCCTCCCATCAACCAGGCTTCATGCTTGGCAGTCACCTTAAAAATCCCTCTGCCGTGGGCCACACCTCTGCTGTGGTCCTGCTGCCACTTCTTTGTTCAGGCCTTAGCATCACTCAGACACAGGTTCAAGGTTTCTTAATGGGTCTCCCACCTCTCCCCTTGTATTTACCACCTTTCTACAGTAAGAGGCTTCATCAATTAACAGCCCTGACATGTCCTTCCCTGGCTTCCTGCTGCCAAGTTACAAATTCTGGGCACAGCCTGCAGGACTGCCACATGGCCCCAGGCTTCCACACCAGCCTCCTGCTGCCCCTGCGTCACCCTCCCCATAGCCATCCAAACACACAGTTAGTCTTGAATTCGCTCTCATACACTTTTGTATATGAGATCCTGGATCCACCAGATCCTGGAGGCTCAGGAGCTCTTGTGAAACCTCCACCCTCTGGAGCCCCCACAGCACCAGGCTGACTGTACCTCCCTGTGCAACCCTTAATACAGTGTGGTTCTCGAGGACAGACTTAGACAGCATTTGTGGGCAACTGGTTTTTGGCAGAGGGACCATGACCATTCAATAGGGGAAAAGGAATGTGTTCAAAAAATGGTGTTGGAATAACAGGGTGTCAACCCATAGAAGAATGAAGTTGGAGCCCTACCTCACACCTTATGTACAACTTAATTCAAAATGGACTAAAGACCTGAAGGTAAGAGCTAAAACTATAAAACTCCTAGAAGAAAAACAGAGGTAAATTATCATGACCTCGGGTCTAGCAATGTTTCTGAAACATAACTCCAAAAGCACAAGTGATAAAAAGAAAAAAAAAAAAAAACCCATAAACCAGACTTCACCAAAATTTAAAACCTGTGTTTCGGGGATGGGGATAAAGCTCAGCTCAGCGGTAGAAGAACCAGCATGCCTGGGTTCAGTCTCTAGCATTACAAAAACAAATAAACAAAAACCTTGTATGCCTCAAAAAAACACTATCAAGCCAGGCTTCGTGGTGCATGCCTATATTCCCAGCAGCTCTAGGGGCTGAGGCAGGAGGATTGTTGAGTTCAAAGCCAGCCTAAGCAACTCAATGAGACCCCGTCTCTAAAAATATACATAAAAAAGGGTTGGGGATGTGTCTCAGTGATTAGGCACCCCTGGGTTCAATCCCCAGTACAAAAAAAAAAAAAAAAAAAAAAAAAAAAACCCCACAAACTATCAAGAAAGTTGAAAAACAACATATCGAATAAAATTCTGCAAATCATACATCTGATTAGACACCTATAGACTCCTTACAATTAAATAATAAAATGAAAACCCAATTTTAAAAGAGCCAAAACACTTGAACAGATATTTCTCAAAAAAACATGTAAAAATGGCTAATAAGCACATGAAAATACATTCATTATCCATCAGGGAAATGCAAATCAAAATTTCAAATTAATACCATTTCATACTCACTAGGATGGCTATAATCAAAAGAACAGATAATAAGAAATGTTGCTAAAGAAAAATCAAAACCCTCACTGTACCCTCAGGTACTTCGAAAACATTCTGGCCATCCCTCAAGTGTGGAATTACCATTTTACCCAGCAACTCCATTCCCAGGTACATACTTAAGAGAAAAGAAAATAGACACACATGTAAAAACATGGCATGCTGATGTTTACAGCAACATTAGGCATAATACCCAAAAGATGGAAAACAACTCAAGTGTCCCTCAACTGATGAGCAGATAAAGTGTGGTGATGGACACGTTACAATTCGGCCCTAAGAAATTCAGGATGATACATGTTACAACGTGGATGAATCTTGATGACCTTGCACTGAATAAGCCAGCCATGTATGTGGTTCTACTTATATAAAATGTCTAGGACAGGAGAGCTAAGAAGAGTGGAAAATAGATCAGTGGTGGCTACAGCTAAAAAGCTTCCTTCTTGGAGTGATAAAAATGTTCTAATTAGATTATAATGATAAATGCAAAGGTTTGTGCAAATATTGTGCACTTCAAATAGATGAACTGTATGGTATGTGAATTATAGTTCAATAAAGCTGGAAAAAAAACAAAAAAAAAATACTTATACACAAGAAGACAAAAAAGGGGGGGCGGGGAAACACACTTTGGTGTCAGGAATTTTGGGTGCAAAAACCTATGTCCCTTGCTCAATCTGTGTGGCTCCCTCCACCACCTGTATAAAGAGTGTAATAACAGAATCTACTCCATAAAGGGACTGGGAAGGCAGTGAGGGAAAACGCATGAACAGAGGAAGACAGTGGCTGGCACACAGTTTAGACTCATGAAAGAAGACAGCCTTGAAATACTAGGAGATGGGGGAAGAAAAATAAAAGGGAAGAGACAATCATAAAGACAAAAGAAAAGAATATTAAGGTCAGATTTTCTGCCAAGATTGCTGGTGAAATTTTTTGCTGCAAAATGAGTTACCAAAAAAAAAAAAAAAAAAAAAAGAACTTTGACGGTTTTAGGGGGCTTCGAGTTCCAGAATTAGAAATGCTGAACTGTGGACTTAACAACAAAATAGGGCAGAGAAGGCAGGCGGCGGCCACGCAGCGGCCCTGCAGCCAACCTTAGGCAACACAGCAGCAGGGCGCCTTCCTAGGGTGCACACAACCCACCAGGGCCCCGGGGGAAGGAAAGGCGACACTGCGGGCTGACGTCCGAGTCATCCGTCTCTGCACGGAGGCCACCGGCCAGCTGGAATTAAGCTGACGGAGGCCAGTGCTCTCCGACTCCACCTGGACAACCACCATCACCTTCAGAGCCCCGCGGGCGCCTCTCAGCCCCGAACCCGGTGGGCATCACCATGTAACCCCGGGGGTCGCGCCTGCCCGCCGGGAAAGCAAGGCTCGCCAGTTCCCTCCTCTTCACCGAAACCAACCGTGAAGAACCGACTGCACTTCACGGTCACTTTCCAGCCAAGCGCCCCGACGCCCAGAGAGGCAGGGAACGCGCGCAAGGTCACCCAGCTGTCCCGGGCTGGATGGGACCCTCCGCCCGGACTCCCGCAAGCCCTGGCGACCCCCGGCTCCCGCGCCCCCTCCCCGCGCTCACCCGTCGACACACCGCACAGCGCAGGAAATCGGCCCTCAGCGCGCACCGCCGCCGCCATGCTGAAGCTCGAGCCGCGCCTCCTCCCTCCGGGGCAGCTGGTCCTTCGCCTGCCGCGAGGCTCCTCGTCAAACGGCGGGCCCCAGCCCTCGGCTGGAGGTGCGAGACCCGAAGACCACGCCGTAGCCCATATCGGGTTGGAAGGATTATCCGGATGGGCCACAAGGTAGGTTGGGTCAGGTGTAGCCGCGGACAGCTCCGCGGGGTCCTCGCGCTAGGGCCCGGGGGCGGGGCTGGGGCGGGGCCAGCCCGGGGCGCGGGTCGGCGAGTTGGAGGCGGCCGCTTGTGAGCGCCCGGGAGGTCGGGCTGGCGCAGCGAGCTCTCCAAGCTACCCAGGGCCGGGACCCACGAAGTGTAGGGAGGATCCACAGGGTGGAGAGATTGAAACCCGCTCCAGGAAAGCCCTGGAGTTTTGCAGATGAAGTACTTTGCTCGAGTTTCACAGGCATTTCTGCATTTATTCTGATTCCAACGTGTGGTCGTCACACACGCGTATCCCAGGGTTTTCCCGTTCATCTCAGGCTCCGCTTTATGCAGTCTGTTCTTGCACAAATGATGCACAAACCTGCCACAAAGGACGGCAGGAATGTGTTGTGAGAAACGACTCCTGCTCAGATAGTCTTTAACGATCGATCGGATCAGGGTTAGAATGTTGAGATATACAGAAAAGTAAAAATCGGGACAGAGCAGACCAAGACTGACATAGTTGGCTTGGGGTTGTGGCTCAGCGGTAGAGCACATGCAAGGCCCTGGGTTCGATCTTCAGCACCACGTAAAAATGAATAAATAAAACAAAGGTATTGTGCCCAACCACAACTAAAAAATAAATGTTAAAAAAAAAGAAAAAGTGACACAGTTGTTGTGCATTGCTGACCTTTGTGGCTAAGTGAGACAAGCCAGTTCAGTATGGACAGCCCAGGTCAGATCGGTGGCAACTTTCTGGTCTGTGTTGTGGTCAAGCCTTCAAATGCTGTAAGGTCACTAGCAAGTTTGTTTTTTATTTTGGTTGGCATGTTGTTTATACCTAAATAATTATACATTTGAAATAATTATACATTCATAGGAAGTTGCAAAATGAGTACAAAAAGATACCCATGCACCATTCACCCAGTTTCCCGAAATGGTAATATTTTACAGAACTATAATGTGAAAACCAGGAAGTTGGCATTGATATAACCCACTGAGTTTGTTCAGATTAATCAGTTTTGCATGGACTCATCTGTGAAAGTGTGTGTGTGGAGTTCTATGCAATTGTAGCGTAAGTAGACTTATGTAACCACCACCACCACCATTAATGTACAAAACTTCTGTCTCCACAAAGATCCCTCCTTTCATCTGTAGAGACACTCATCCACCCTCCCACCATCTGGAAGATGGCAACCACCAATCTATTCTTCATATCTATAATTTTGTAAACTTGAGAACATTTAGTTACTACCATCCTACTCACAACAGAAGAAATTCATGTGTTGACATAAGATGAATAAAATTTATTTATAGATACCATTCAAATGTAGAGAGAAGAAATTGAAATAAAATATGTATTTCATTAAAGATTAAACTGAAACAAATACAAAAATAAAAAAAAATAAATGGAGTCACATAGTGTGTGATGTTTTGAGTTGGCTTTTAGACTGTTGATGTCTATTCAAGTTGTTTTATAGTTTCTCACTTTTATTACTAAGTACTTATTATTACTGCCACTTGTTTAACCATTTGCCCTTTCTAGCATATTTGGCTTATTCCCAGTTTGGGCCTATTCCAACCAAAGCTATCATAAACACTCATGTACATATTTTAGACATTTAAACTTTAAAAATTGTAGCAAATACATGTAAACTTTACCATCTTTACCATTTTAAGTGTGCAGAACAGTGGTATTAAATAAATCCATATTGTTGTGCTATCATAATCACCTTCTGTTCATAGTATTCATTTCCTCTGTGCTGGATGTGGTGGCGCACACCTGTAATCCCAGCTGCTTAGGAAGCTAAGGCAGGAGCATCACAAATTCAAGGCCAGCCTTAGCAGTTTAGTGAGACCCCCATCTTGAAATAAAAACAATAAAAAGAGCTAGTGATACGGCTCAGTGGTAGATCACCCCTGGATTCAATCCCTAGCACTGGGGGAAAAGTTCTTTACATTTTGAAAAACTGAAACTGTACTTACCAAATGCTAACTCCCCCTTCCTGTCTCTCAGCCCTACCTTACCCCTTTATGTCTTAAGAAGTATGCCTACTCTGAGTACCTCATACAAGTAGAGTCACACAGTATTTCTCCTTTTTCTGGTTAATTTCGCTTCAGTAGCATTTGGCAGAATCGACCTTTAGAGATCAATAACATTTGCATGCACATGCGTGTGCACACACATATAACTCCATATATATGTCATGTATACAGCTGTTGCATATATATAACTCCATCCCTGTGGTGTTTATATAGTCACTTGTCAAGGGACAATTGGGTTATTTCCACCTTTTGTCTATTGTGAATAATGCTGCCATGAACATGCGTGTATGAGCATGTCTTTGAGTCCCTGCTTTCAATTCTCTGAAGTGTATACCAACCCCATACCTATTTCTGCATGGGCATAAGATTTCATTTCTCTGGAAAATGCCAAGTTCTAAGATTCCTAGATGTATGGTCGGTATATGCTCTGTTTTTAAAGAAACTGCCAGCTGGGTGCCGTGACACCTGCCTGTTCTCCCAGTGGCTTGGGAGGCTGAGGCAGGACGATTATGAGTTCAAAGCCAGCTCAGCAACTTAGCAAGGCCCTAAGCAACTCGGTGAGATCCTATCTCTAAATAAAATATAAAAAAGGGCTGAGGATATGACTCAGTGGTTAAATACCCATGGGTTCAATCCCTGGTACCAAACAACAAACAAAAAAAACTGCCAAACTGTTTTTTCAAAGTGGTCTTAGCATTTTATATTCCCATCAGCAACGTGTAAGAGATAGATGCTCTCTGCATGCTCACTAGCATGTAGTATTATCACCTTTTTAAAAGCTGTTCTAGCGGGTATATAGTGACATTTCCTTATGGCTTTAATTTATATTTCCCTAATAGTTAATAACACTGAACTCCTTCCGTGCGTGTGTTTTTTTCTTAACCATCTATCTGCATATCCTTTTTGGTGAAATGTCTGTTTGTATGTTTTGCTCATTTTCTAGTTGGATTATTTGTTTGTTTCTTTCTTTTTTTCTTTTCCCCCCAGTACTGGGGATTGAACTCAGGACCACAAACATGCTAGGCAAGAGCTTAACCACTAAGCTACAGCTCCACCCTGATGATTTCTTTTACTGTTCAGTTACTGTTCATTTCTTTCTTTATTCTAGGCGATTCCATTTTCAAATAGATAATTTGCGAATATTTTCTCACAATCCACAGTTTGTCCTTTCATTCTTTTAGCAAGGCCACTTGGCCATTCACCAAGCAACAGGTTTTTATTTTGATAGTCCAGTTTATTAATTTCCCTTCATGCATTGTGCTTCTGGTGTCATGTCTAAGAACCATATCCCTAATTCATGGTCTAAAGCTTGTCTCCTGTTAATTTATAAAAGTTTTGTAGTTTGGGGCTTTACACTTAAGTCTGTAATCCATTTTATTTTGTTTTGTTTTCTTTTTGTAAGATGTGTGAGGTTGAAGTCGGCTTGCAGAAGTGTTCAGACAAGCTAGTCACTTCCTCCCCCAGGAGCCAGGGGTCCCCTTATCCTCATTTCTACAAAAGTGCCTCCCACAGCCACTGCTAGTCCACTCTGCACCCACATGCATCCCCATGTTGCCCAGTGGGACATTCTGTATCTTCCTTTTATAAACTACTGTTGAGCTCATCTGTCATTGTGTGGTCAGCCATCCACATGGCCCTGGAGCCATTTTTAGTGTGTTCCCAGAGCTGTGCAACATCATCACTGTCAATTTTAGATCACATTCATCACTCCAAAGAGAAACCCCCATACCCTCTGCCACTCCCCTGATCCCCATCTGCTACCCCAGCCTGAAGCAATAGCTAGTCTACTTTCTAACTCTATAGATTTGCCTCTTCTAGAAAATTCCTATCAATGCAGTCACACATGGTCCATTGTGGCTGGCTTCTTTCACTTAGTATAACATTGTTGCGGTTTACCCATTTTTGTTGCAGGTATCTGTACTTCCTTACATTTTATGGCTGAGTAACATTCTGTTTGCTTGGATATACTACATCTTATCCATTCGTCAGTTGATGTACATTTGGGTTACTTTTGCATTTTGTCCATTATAAATAATGCTGCCATAAACATGCATGTACAACTTTTGTGTAAACATGCTTTTGTTCTTTTAGATATGTACCTAAGAGCAGAATTGCTATGTCACATGGTAACTCTGCCAGACTGTTTTTCAAAGTGGCTGCAATATTTTACAGTCCTACCAGCAAGGCTTAGGATTCTGATTTCTCGCCAATAGTTTTGGAGTTCAAGCATTACTGTTTTAATCTGATTGTCTTTTATTATCCAGTTTTATTGGTTCTTTGAATATTTTGGATATAAGCCCCTTATTGGTACATGATTTGTAATTATTTTCTTCCATTCTGTAGGTTTTATTTCCATTTCTTAATAAGTATCCTTTGAAGCATAAAGACTTGAGTTTCAATTGTGTTTTTCTATTTTATTGCCATTGCTTATGCATTTGGTGTCATGTCTAAGAATTTACTGTCAAATCTGAGGTCGTGAAGATTTGATCCATGTTTTTTTCTAAGAGTTCTTACATTTAGGTCTTTAATCTATTTTGTGTTCATATTGGCGAGATGTGGTCCAACTTTATTCTTGTGCATAGGCCCTCCAAGTGTTACATCATCATTGGTTAAGGGAAGGGAAAAAAGAAAGAAAAAGATAAGGAGAAGAAAGGAAAGACTCTTTTTTCCCTATTGAATGGTCTTGTCACACTTGTTGAAAATTAGCCATCCATAGACATGTAGGTTTACTTCTGAGCTCTCGATTCTATTCCATTGATCTACAACATCTGTACCACACTATCTTAACTGCTGTTGCTTTGTAGTAGGTTTCAAAGTTGTGAAGTATGGGATTTTCTACTGTGTTCTTCTTTTTAAAAGTTATTTTGGCTATTCTTGATATCTAGCAATTCCATGTAAATATTAGAATCAACATGTCAATTTCCGCAAATAATACAGCTGGGATTCTGATAGAGAGTGCTTTACTGTATAGATCAGTCATCTTGACAATAGCATGTCTTCTGACCATGAACATGGGATGTTTTTCCACTTCTCTTTTATAACTTCTTTAATTTCTTTCAACCAGTGTGTTTAGCTTTCAGAATATAAATGTTGCACTTCCTTTTTTATTTTATTCCTAAGTATTTTGTTCTTTCTGGTGACTTTATACATGGAATTGTTTTCTCAATTTTATTTTTGGATTGCCCGTTGTGCATGTACAGAAGTAGTAGTGATTTTTGTATATTGATCTTGATTCTAGCAATGTTGTGGGACTCTTGTATTCTAATAGGTTTTAGTGGATACTTAGGATTTTCTGTGTACAAAATCATGTCATCTGTGAACAAAGAGGTTTTCACTTTCAGCTAGCTAATTAGCCTCTTAGGGCATGTGTTGTTCTCTTTCTCTCACATTTCTTTTTACCACTCTAGTGCTCTGGATCCTGACATTCTCTAGCTTTTAACAGAAGGGGACACTCACAGTTGTCTTTCCTTAATCACAGAATCTCTGTAGCTCACTTGGATTTATTAGAAGTTCCAATTAAGAAACCTGTCTTATTATTTGTTGATGAATCCTCTCTCAGAACTGAAACTGGAGGTTATCAAGCAGAATGCATGATCACTAATTTGAATTCTCTTTAGAATATAGTCGACCTGAGAGAATGTCAGACCAGATGGCAAAATGTACTGCATTTACTACACAGAGTTTGTCAACTCATGTGCACTGAGAGTAGGTTTGCGTGGCAGCATCATGTGACTTTAGGATGCTTTGAAAACAAGGAGGGTTTCCTAACCTCTGCTAGAACCTCCATAAAAAATGAACAAATTAAGGAACATGTAGATGCAGCTTCCTTCTTCTTAGAGGAGCGGCTGTCATCAGGGCTGTGGCCCATGCAAAGTCAGAATGAGAAATGGCACCATGATTGTGAAAGGAAATGCTCTAGCAAGCAGTTATGCCAAAGTAGCAGCCTCAGCCAAAGTTATGCTCCTAAATGGACCCCAAAGAGTAAATCTAGAGTGATTCAAAGAGAGTTTTACACATTATCAACGTGAAGACCCTGGTTCTGAAAAAAGAATAATATTAAAAATTATAACCTTCACTTGGATAATCTCTAGTGGTCCCAAAATGGCTGCTTTCTGGTATCAGATTATTTCAGATGGATATTATCTAAATTTCTCCATGACTGGTACAGTAAGGCCCACTTACTTAGGAGTTTTGCCTCCAATGATAAATCTACACTGCTATTCTCAGGCATGGAAAAGTACTGCAAAGGACTTGGGTCTAGTTCCTTCCCACAGCATCTTCCTAAAGACCCTCTTTGTTACATTAAACCACAAGATTTTGTCTATTAAGAGTCACAGGGGAAAGGTTGAACCTCCTTGCAAAGGACCTTTCAAGGAACCACTAACAAAAGTATCACTAACTCTGGAATAAGTTATTGACAGCAGCTCTCCCTGGGATACAGATCTGTGTCTGTGCGTTGGCACAGGAAGTGATGGGCTGCTGCATTGCTCTGGATTTCTCATTGGCTTGACGTGGTGGCATCTGCGCTTCTTTCTGAACTTGGATCAATGAACAGGCTAGACATCACATTAAAGAGAACAATTTGCTCCATTCTTCTGCACGGCTACCATTTCTTATCAGATATTATGAAGATGATATAACAAGATCATGTGCTATGGTGTACATGAACAATGGAACATTCCCCACGTGGTGAAGATAGCATCTCTAGTGGTCCCTGAATTGGCCAGCCTCTCTCCAGCAAGAGAATGAGCAGAAGGGGGATCCATAAGCACACAAGCGGAAGATGGCCACACCACTGAGCCACAGGTCTGGCTCACACTTCTTCAGCAACCATCCTGGAAGCCAGAAGGTGACGTGTGCAGCAGTCATCTCAGACATGGCCTGAACTTGGTCAATCACTGCAGCTCCTCTGTCTTTTGCCCCCACTACCAACTCAGGACCAACCATGGAAAGTCACATATCTCCCTGAAGCAGCCACATGAGATGTCCTGCTCCCAGCTAGGTCAGCCCAGTTTTCCACGCCCACAGCTGTCAACCTGGGGCACACCTGAGCTTCCTTTTATTATTATTTTTTTCCATTGTAAAGGTGTCTCACTCCCTGCATGCATTTGGATGTCTGCTGCAGGTGGAGGTGGCTGATGACTTGGTTATAGGAACCTCTGAATCATCTCTGACTGCTCTTATTTGAAAGGACTTTATTTCCACATGGGCAAAGCCCTTCCTCTTCTAGAGAAGAAAACCAAGTCCCAGAGAAGGTCATTTAGGTGACTTCCAAATGTCTTGGAGTATTTGGCACAGATTCCTGTCCCCCTCTTCTTCCTTAGTAATTGTAGCTGAGCTCACTCCTGCTGTGTTAGACAAAGACTTTGGTTTCCAGTCTCCTCAACAGGGAGTCTGTAAGCAGGAGTGATACACTGCAGTTGTTTATTGAGGAATGTCTGTAATCTTCATGTTTGTTACATATTTGTTGGGGACCGCAAATCAAGATGGCGCCTGGCAGTTTACCAGGAGGAGTGGTTTGTAAGACAACGCCACCGAGCCATTAAGTTGGTGGGGATTCCTTATTGGCTGACTGTTGTATCTAGATAATGCTAATTCAGTTGAGCTGTGTGTAATCAGTTAGGTATGTATACCTCTGAGGTTCTGCAATAAAGTGGCTCTTACTACCTTGGGTGCCCACTATCTTGAGTTCCAGCTCAGTTCCCGCTGAGTTTTCCCGAAATGAAGCAGTTCCTGCTTCAACCTTCAAGTTGCTTGTCACCTCCCAGTTATTTGGCCCAGACAGACTGCGGTACATGTTTAGTTGAATAATAAGTGAAGAAGGATTTTTGACTGATTTGTTTTAAGGTGGGTGCTATGTAATAAAGTATTTGGCCGATCCTTGTTGCTGGTTCCTTGGAATTTCCTGAGCAACAAGAGAGCCCTTGGACCATGCATGATATGCAGAGTGGCAGCCTGGCCTTGCCAGAATTACCAACCAAATGATTCAAGGGTTGGGGCTTTGAGCCATGTGGTATCAGTCCATCCTCTAGGGAAAGGAAGGGGGCTGGTGACTGGGTTCAACTGAGGGGTCAAGGATAGAATCCACTATATCTGTGTAATGAAAGTCCAATTAAAACCCTGGACACTGATGCTCAGGTGAGCCTCCCTGGTTGGCAGTACTCTGTGTATTGTCACACATAAGTGTGCAGGTAGCCTAATGTGCTCCTGGGAAATGACAGGAGCTTTGCATTTGGAAGTTCCTAGACCTTGCACAATTTGCATCTCTTCCTTAGGCTGGTACTACTGGGTCTCTTTTAGCTATCATTAAATTTATGATGACAATGTAATATTGTATGGTGGTGCATATCCATGATCCAGTGACTCCAGAGGCTGAGGAAGGAGGTTCTCAAGTTCAAAGGCAGACTCAGCATCTTAGAAAGGCCCTAAGCAGCTTAGAGAGATCCTGTCTCTGATGAAAAATAAAAAGGGTTGGGTTGGGGATGTGACTCAGTGGTTAAGCACACCTGGGTTCAATCCCTGGTACCAAAAACAAGCAACAAGAACATAGCCCTTTGTCCTGAGTTCTGAGAATCATTCTAGTGAGTTATCTAACATACAGGGGTAGTGGGGACCCCTGAATTTGTAGCCAGCTCTCAGAAGTGAAGGTGGTCTGGGGACTCCTCAATCTGTGAGGTCAGCCTTGTAAACTACCATGTTTTTAACCCATGAAGTTTATCCCAATTCTGAGCAGTTGGCATCAGAAACTATTACAGTGCAAAATCTAAAAGCACTCAATTTCTATTACACACACAAAAAAACACACCACACTATCCTAAAGATGAAACTATGCTAATCTATTTCTGAATTTGAAAAACAGGAGGCACCATTACATTTTTCTAAGGAAAAGTTTAATTGGCAGTTTTCTAGAAGGAAAGCTTTTCAACTAGTACAAAAATATGAAATCAGCCAGGTGCACTGAGAAAACGTGAGAAAGTCAAATTCTTTTTTCAAAGTAACTCCCAACTGGTGAGAACCCACTGGAAGCTCCCTTCTCAGAGGAAGCATGAGACATGACCTTCAGCAACTGATAAGAGTGGTGAGATGATGAACAGAAAATTACTTAAATGGTTATCACAAGACCAGAGAACCTCTGGAAGGTGTGGTCATTCATTGTGGCTCTCCACACTTTAGAGATTTAGTAATTTACCAAAACATTAAATCATCTCCGTAATTCAGTTTTAGAACCCCCCCCCCGTCCCCATAACATTGTGCTCACTCTCATTTGCCATTCTCAGGACACCACTAAATCTCATTTGTCTCTGAAAAATGTCCTTTTCTGGACATTTCCTAAGGATAAAACCATATAATATGGACTCTGATATCTGCCGTCTTTCATTTAGAATAATGTTTTTGAGGTTTTTATTTTTTATGACAGCCATATTTTAGTGGTTTTCATCTTAAAAGAAGATTTCATTCCAAAAATTCCAAATCTAGTAGCATGCAGTTGCAATGGGAATTGCTTCTTGCTCAGATACAGACTACTTGTGGCCTCACAGAGAAGGTAATGTGCTACAGAGAAACAAGGACAAAGGGTGTCCTATGTCAAGGGCCTTCAGTCTCATCCCCAAACTACAGCTGAACCCACGGGAGGAGGCCAGCCCAGGAAGGTCTGCAGGGCAATGCTCTCTAAAGATCCATCTCCTTAGCCTAATCATGGCTGGGCTAGGTCACTGATGGCTGTCCACCTGCTCAGCCTTGTCACTCTGGCACCTGTGACACCCGTCCCCATGATCCACAGGATGTGGTGACCAAGGACAGGCACAGTTAAACACTGGCCTCCGCAGGTAGAAGGCACCGGGCAGGCCATTTTCAGCTTCCTTTCAGCTCATGTGGTGGATTTCAAATCTGAAAAGAATTTTCCTCACATTCCTTCAGCTCCCAGGGTTTTTCTCTGGGGTGAAGAATTGATGTATGCCGAGTTCTGAGTTATACTAGTGGGTTTTCTCAGTTTTACCAAATTCAAAGAGTTGCTCTAGAGGTAGGCACAATGGCATGAACCTGTAGTCCCACACACTGAGGCAGGAGGATTGCTGGAATTCAAGACCAGCATGGGCAAAACAGCAGGATCCCATCTCAAAACAAAAATCTTAATAATACTAACTTCTAGCATGGTAGACTAGGAGCTTGATAGACCCACTTGCCTAAAAGGTGACTGTTCTACAAATTATCCAGTATAACAAAGAGCAGAAGAGCCAGCAGAGGCTCCCCACATGGTCCACATTCCAGGGTTGTAACCAGCAGGGGGAGCTCTCTGGCTTCTGAAGGGATGGCTCCACCCTCGACACACACACCCCAAGGTTCTCTCCAGTATGAATTCTCTGATGTGTAATAAGGGGTGAGCCCTGATGACGGCTTGCCACATCCACACCTCCATCTTCCAAAGGGTATATGGCTTTGAAATTTTTATTTTATTTGTTTTGATACTGGGGATGGAACCTAGGGCCTCACACATGCTTCATAAACTTTAGGATATTTTAAATATAAGATTTAAAGGGACTTTTTTAGATGGGAATTTTAGATTAGAAATAAAGTACAAGTGTACTTTAGGTTAATGATTGGTTAAGAGACTTAGAGTCTGGTTTCGTAGCTTGGCATTAGTTAATAAGAATATAACATATCTCGGGAAAAATAGTAAATCTTGGGAAAACCTGAAAAATGTAAATAAGTGACATATTTTATTAATGATTCTGTACTTTTAATAATTACACAACTGAAGGTCATATCCTGGAAAAATGTAAATTAATGTTACATTTTTTTGTACCCCCAATCATGGTTAAGGAAATGTCATGTCTCGGCAAAGTTTTAAATTATATAATCAATGACGTATTCTGAATCTATAATGATGAGAAAAATTGTAATAAAAGATGACCCAGAGAAAGCTGCATCTCTCTCTGGAGATTGCTCCAATGGAACGACTCCTGTCTCATCTTTTCGCCGATGCCACTCATCGTTCAGGATTCCCTGGACCCCGCTAGGGCAGGACCCCGGGAAGAATGCATTTGGATTCACTGTACACTATTGCAACACAAATTTCATTTACCTAATTGGACATGATGTAGCATTGCACCCTATGTTACTCATCCATGTACCTGGGGGAATAATGTCCATCTCATTCCACCATCTATCCTGCCCCATACATCCTTCCCTCTCCTCCCTCCCATTTGATCAAAATTTCTCCATTTCTCACATTCCCCCCCATTTTGGATCAGCATCTAGTTCTTAAGAGAGAACATTCAGCCTCTGGGTTTATGGGATTGGCTTACTTCACTTAGCATGATAGTCTCCAACTCCATTCATTTACCTGCAAATGGTATCATTATATTTTCTTTTAATGCTGAACATTAGTCCATTGTGTTTATATAGGACAATATTTTTGTATCCACAGCAGAACATCTAGGTTGCTTCCACAGTTTAGCTATAGTGAATTGAGTTGCTATAAACATTGATGTGGCTGCCTTTCTACAGTATGCTGATATTAAGTCCTTTGGATATAGACCGAGGAGTGGGGTAGTTGGGCCAAATGGTGGTTCTAATCCAAGTTTTCTAAGGAACAATAGAGTTTTGAACTGGCTGTTGGTCACCTGGTGGTACTCCATGGGGTCCTCCAAGCCTGGCTTGCATCTGCCTCCCCCCATCCTCTGGGATGAGCCAGATGCTCAATCGTGTCATCTGCAGTAAATGGCTTTCCTATGTCCTGTTCCTCATCAGCTTGCAGTGCTGGGTCTGCCCCCAAGATGGAACTGAGCAGTGGATGCACAGGCATTGCTCCAATGTCCTGCTACCTCCTGACATGGAAAGAACATCTCAGAGGCTTGTTGTATATCCACCCTCACCCCTGCTTTTCTTTTTAATAACTTTATTTATTTATTTATTTATTTATTTATGTGGTGCTGAAGATTGAACCCAGGGCCTTGCACATGTGAGGTGAGTGCTCTACCTCTGAGCCATAACCCCATCTCCTACCCCTGCTTTTGCTATCTCTCATTGAAGTCTTAAGTGACCTCATTTCACTCATTCTAACAAGCCTTTAGACATTCCCCATCTCCAAAACAAGAACTTTTCTCCTCTGATGGATACCCCTCATTCAACACCCACATCTGCAAGTTCCTGCAAAGATAAAAAAATTAGGTGCTATACTAAAATTCTCAGAACAGATGCTCTAGCATTGAAAATGCTGCAGAGACAACTTGGCTACACCATGAACAAGCTCTGCCATTGACTTCAGGTCCTTCCCTGCTAGGAAAGGAGGCCAAGTGCTATCCAGATGCAGCTAATAGAATTATCTCTGTTCTCTGGCTTTGATTCTTCAGAATCAAACACACACACAATCTCTCTCTCTCTCTCTCTCTCTCTCTCTCTCTCTCTCTCTCTCTCTCTCTCTCTCTTCTCTCTCTCTCTCTCTGAAATACAATTTGGACCACGGCACACATATCAATATGGTAAATACTAATTATTTACAGAAGAAGGTTCTAGACCATGTGTTTGCTTGATGTGATTGTTTTTATTATTTTCTCAAGAGGCTAGGAGCAAAGAGGATCCTGTGGCTGTCCTCCTTAAAGTCTTCCATGGCTCTTCCTTTCTGGCAAGTCTCATGGGTTGTTCAGCCAGGAAGGGGAATGAATTTGGAGGCCAGAGCTATGGACAGCCCAGTCTGTAAAATCAGATTTGGTGTTTTCTGGCACAGTTTGGAACACTGACACCTGAGCCCAAAGATCTGTCCAGAGAGTCAATTTTGAAAACACTTGTTTTTACACATAAAAGGCACATCTTCATGGAAAGATTAAAGGAAGGAAATGTGACTTATAATTACTGCTAAGCATCTGTTAGCAGTTGTGTATACTAATATGGCCCATGAAGAAGGCCAAATTTATGCCCTGTTTCCAAACCTCATACACACACACACACACACACACACACACACACACAAATTCTAACAATTAAAACATTCATGACACCTATCAAATAATTGTGAAAATGGGTAAAATTATATGTATACAAAAAAATTTCAGAATACACTGCTGTTCAGAGATTGTCAGAAATGCTGCCACTCAGATGTGCTGGAGTTTTGCACTGACAGAAGCCACATTTGAAACAAGCCCCGAGGCCATACCTGAACACACCCAAGCTCATGTGCTTGTACTCCACACTGGGTTCCTCATCTTGGCGCCCTTGGCCCATCAGGCCATATCCTTCTTAGTCTGTAGAGGTCTTCCTCATGCAGTGTAGACATTCAGCAGCACCCATGGCCTCTACCTGAGTTTTGCACCAGCACCCCAGACTTGTGATAACTCAAAAGGTCTCTAGGCATTGTCAAATGACCCGAGGGGAGGGGGAAAGTCACCTGTGTTGAGGGAGCCCTGCCTGGCCTGGACCAGGCTCTCAATGAACATCAGTGGAAAAAGGCATTGCAGTGCCCATGAGGACATGAGGACAACAGCAGAAGCCCTCTGTCTCAGGGGCTTGAATTTGCTGTGGATCCTGTATGTTCTGCAAAGGGACCCCAGCTTCCTAGATCCGATTCTATTAGAAGGTGTCCTTGCAAATGTGGCAACTGGGCAAAATTAGACGGGCCCTCAGGTAGATCTGCAGGCATGCTGTAACCAACAGTCAATCAACACATGCTTAGAAAATCATGGAAAGACTAAAGGTGGGGGCGGGGAGCTTCACAGATGCTGTGTGTTTTCTTCCTCTACTTCTAGGATTCTCTCTACCCACCTCCTGAAGTCAGTCATACAACTATCCCCATTTCAGATATGCAAACACTGAGGTCCCAAGAGGTTACAGAACATGCCCAAGATCATTGTCCAGTAAGCAGTAAAAGTGTTCTTCTCATGCTGGTCTCTGATTCCAAACCCATACCTGCCTTTCTTCCCAGGGAACTTCCTGGTCTGCACACAGGGATTACATGCCTTAAGATTGGGAGGACAATCCTAATTTCAAACCTTCTACCTCACGTTATGCTGAAGACCATCCTTAGCAGCAGAGCACGTGTCTTATTTGGCTTAAAAACTCCATCTCTGGTAGTAATGAGATCTCTCTGCCACAGCCCTGCCACACAGCCATTTGGGACCACAGGAGTGTAGAGAAAGAGTGACCACAGGAGTGTGGAAAAAGAGGACATAATTCAGAAAAGCGAAATACGAAGAAGCAAGAGCTGAATATAGTAGAACAGCCAGGATCAGCAGACAGAGCCCAGCTGAGAGGCCTAGAGAAGGGCTGGGGCGAGCAAGAGCATTCCACGGGTATTGATGAAGCTCTGCTGTGTGCCTGGCACTATGCTGAGAAGTAGACGCTGCACTGAGCACAGTCTCTGACCTTGCCCTGCTAAAGATCCCAGTCTGGGGATTCAAAGCTGGATGACATTGTTCAGCACTATGCCATTTCTTCATACCCCAGCTGACCTCCAGCCCCCAACACCATGGCCCATTTGCCTACAGTGAAGGCCAGCAACATCTTCCCGTCATGGCTGACAGGAGTGGGTGGAGAACACCCCAGCTCTCTCACCCTGTAGGAGGGCTTCTACTAGTAGCATGATCTACATGGACCCCCAGCACTCCTTATCAGTACTGTGCTTAGTCACTCAGTGGCAACAACTGGCTGGTACACCCTGTCTTCCAGTTCCTAATCACTTCCTGTTCCCACCTGGAGTTTTCTAGACTCACCTCCCAAGAAAACTACTTGCTAACAAATCTGGGTCACAGAGTCTCCACACTTTACCTCAGGGAAGCCAGAGCATGAAAGAAGGTTCTAGAAAGATACACAGTGATCCCAGTCTATCTGGCCATTTTGTGCCTGAATTTATAGTACTCCTTGGCTGCTCTGATTGCCCTGATAGGTTTAGGAGAAAAGACAAGCCATATTTTGGGATGTAAAATGCATTCAGGCCGAGACACTTTCACACAACCTACCAAGTAGGAGTAGAATCTCATGAAATTTTAAGTACAACAGAATGCCAAATGACTACTCATTCCAGTGAAGACATGCTGCAAATAAGACTTAGAACACGTGCTGCAAACAAGACTTAGAAAAGTGTCCTCAGAGAAGATTCTGTCATTCTGCATTTGCTTCTGAAAGTTGAAGCACACAGTTCTAATGAGCCCAGGAAGAGGTTGATACCCAGTTGAGTTGGCATATGATGTGCCAGAGCTCAGGACTTCAGGGCTGCTGTCAGGTGGTTCCCGGGCTCTTCAGGTCCTCACCTTCACTCAGTGTCTTTTTGTTGGTGATGTAGTTCAGCAATGGATTACTGGCCCAGAGACTTGTTCAGTATTGCTCAGTAGGAGCAAAACACTGTCACCAGTTGTAGGTAGTCAACTCCAGGTGAGAAACTTGATAGATGTTAATGCTCACGGCTTCACACCAGCAACCTGCCCCTCAGTGATCATGCTCTCTAAAATATACACCATGCTAAATTGTGTGGAAGCATTCTAGGTCTAGCCAAACCACACGATCTTTCAAAAACAGCCCAATAACATTTAGAGGATTCACTCTCCAAAGCAAGCTTGCCAATGCCTGAGCGCCCACACACTCTATTGGCGCCAACCTCACCTCCTTTTAGAATGCACACATCCACCAAGATACCACTGCCTGTGGTGGTTGAGCGGCCTTTCCAATGGACGAGGTGGATGTGAATATAACATGTGAATGAATTAGCATTTAACAACAACTGGAAGAAAATAATCCATTGTCTAAGATATGATGATGGAGCTGCTCTGTGATCTAGACCATCCCCTCTCCTGCATCCTCTATATTTTCCTCTGCATCGATGGACCTCCAACTGAGCCCAGAAAGATGTGTCCTTTCTAGTCAGAAGCCCTGTCATGGCTTCCATTTCCAGGCCCTGATTCCTGGTTAACTGCAGCCAGAGCTCGCTGTCAAGGTAGTCTCTTCAGATCCCTTCCCTACCCTAACCACAGTGTGGGCTCTGGCCCCACCCTTACTCTCTACACCACCATTCCACATTATGGTCTTCCTGTTCCTCTCTGTGACCCACGACTGCCCATGACCGACCCCACCCAAGAACAAGCTGTTGAACCAGGTGCCATCAAAGGGAAGAAATGACCAGAGATGGCTAACTTGAAGATTTCACAGAATAGTTCATGAGACAAAAAATATCCTGAACCAGTGAAATGACATAAGAGGAAGTCAATGAATTCTAACCTCAAGGGCAAATCCTACAGTACACTGGCTCTCAAATTCAGCTACACACTGGAGCCACCTGGGAGCTGTGCATAGTACTGACCGCTGGACCACCCACTGGCCCTGGGCTGATGGAATGGCTCTGGGCTAAGATGGGACACTGGGGTTTGTAAATTACCAGTTGAGTATAATATAAAGCAAACTTTGAGAACATTGCTTTTTTCCCCACATGAAAAACTGTGTGCATACAGATGCAGAAGTACACAAATCTGCAGCATAAACCTCCTTGAGGGCCATAGATTAAATGCACTGCAGTCACCAGCATCCTGGCTAGGAACACCACCAGCCTCCTATTTCCACCTTCCAGGTGATTGCAGCCCTGCCATCCAATCATGGAGGAGTCCTCCCTGCTGAGAAATTTCAGTGTGCAGAATGGAGAGCACTCTCTCCTGGGAGTCCTGCTTTGACAATAAGTGCACTGGAGAAGTTGAAATCAAGTGGGAGGCACATGGGCAGGCTTCCTGGATGAGGCCCTATTGAAAGGAGGATGAAATCTGAGGAGTGGACCAGAGAGAGGAAAGATGGGAAGTACAGCAAGTACATTCAGAGCCGAGGTCAGGCCCAAAATACAATGTTGGCTGACAAGAGAGCCCTTGCACCAAGATCAACAATTTTAAGAAGGCAATGAGGAGTGCCTGAAAAGATCAATTCCAAAAAATTCCATGGAAACCCACTCATCACACCTTTCTGAAAACACTGGAAATGTAGGTTTCATGCAAGGAACTCTGGGTGACAGATGGCAAAGTTTGCCAAATGCAAACATGCCTACCAGCTCTGAGAAGCCATTCTCATTCACGCTGCTTCAACCAGGGAAAATCCCCAGGTGCTCACTGAGAACAAGTTAGCTTGTGCCACTTGAAGCTGCTTCAACAAACAGCTTCACTTCTGCACTTCTAAGCTGTTCTCCTCAAGAACTTTCAGAGCACAGTTCATGCATGAAACACGAAGGGTGCCGGAAAGAGTTCTCTTGAATCTAGCATCACCAACTTTCAGGAAAAAAGAGGACCAGCTGAGAAGATCAGTTCTCCAAAGTCTCACTGACATCCATTTGTCACACTTGTTTACAACATTCACTTGAAGTGCAGGTGCCCACATGAGTGAACAGTTTTTTTATCATTGGCACAGAGGCTTCAATGTGTAAGAATGCCTGTCACCTGTAAGAAGCAGTTTTGAATTCTTCTAGGTCCACAGAAAAAAAAATAGCATGTGCTCACTTACAACAAAGTTAATCAACAAAGCAAATTGAAACTGCTTGCAGCAAACAGCTTCCATTCTCCCATTCCCTAGCTATTTTTAGGAATAGCATCCAGAGTCCAATTCCAGCTCAATATAAAATGTGTGTTCCCAAGGAAGCCTGTATAATTTACATCACCCAACTTGGGAAGGCAAGGGGAATGCTGAGAAGATCAGTTCTTCAAAACTCCTACTTTTTCAGAAAACTCATTGAAAGGCAGGGTACCCACTTGCAGCCATCAGTGGTTGACAGATGGCACAGAGGCTTCAATGTGAAACCGTGAATGCCAATCATTACAAGTGCTTCCAACAAACTCTAGTGCAACCTGGGACACCCCAAAGTGCTCAACGAGAACACACTTTGTTCCTGCAAGTGGAAGCAGCTTGCATGAACTGTTTCAATCAGGAAATTCCAAGCTCTTCTCAGCAAGCACATTCAGAGCACAGTTTTGGCCCAATAGAAAAAGGGTCCTAGCAAGAGGGTCCCACACCTACGATCACCTTCATAAGGTAGCTTCCCATCTTCTGTGTGGAAGTGGGTTTCTCCTTGGCCCTTATGCTGTGGAGGAGACCACTAGGAGCTAAGCTTCATGCAGGACCATCTGACCTGGACTTTTTGCAAGCCCTATGAAGCCCTCACACAAGCTCAAATGCTACAGGACTTTGCAGACCAGTCCATGCAACAGTAGACACTCATTCATTGTCTAGAGTCTACAGGTTCCTAAATGCATGGCATTCATTATCATCAAATGCACAATTTTGATCAAAAACCATCACAGTAGATCAGGTAACAAATCATCACAGTAGATCAGGTAACAAAAACATATATATTTTAAAATAATAATATATTAGTGGAACAACAAATACAGGATAGAGTAACAACTGTGTTACTAAACAAGGTCAAAGACAATGGCAAACTATAGATTCAAACTTTGAAGCAAATAGTAATCAATGTAAATATTCATGGGCTGCCTCAGCCCCGCCCAGGCACACAGCAGCAGAATGGTTTTGCAAGCATCCTCAGGAGGGCTGGAGCCTTCTTTGCAGGACGAGAGAGAGGTTGAGGCTGGATCCACTCATCATTCTTTTGGGAGAGGCTCCTTTTCCTCAGCACGAAGTTGGGTTTTGTGTGAGGGTTCTTTGCGTAAAATACGTTGGCCTGCGCTGGAATCCTCAGCTCTGGGGAGAGAGGGGTGTACAAAATAAAGTGGCTCAGGAGGTGCTCCCTGGGACACCCCAACATCTGAGAGCCTGTGCCAGAAACGAACTGAGCCACACCCCTGAGAGCTCTCCAATTCAGCACCAATACCAACAAGACAGCCTCCACAGTCCTCCCTGAGGAAAAACTAGGCAGAGCACTTCAACAGACCTAATGTCTGTTATTACCAAAGGCTTTGGACTCCAAAACATCCCAGGTCCTCTTGCATCTGCCAAAGCACACCACTAGGGTTTGCATCTGAAATCTCTCAAAAAGGCTCTTGTGCCGAAGATTCAGACCCCACATGAGCCATCTTCACAGGTGGGTTTGGAGGGAAGCATTGGATGGTGAGTCCTCTGATGTCAACATGAAATTCTCACTCAAGATAAATCCACTACTGGGGGGTGGGAGGGACTGGAAGAAAGGTTGAGCATGGTTGGAGGAAGACCTAAACAGGGGTGCGCCCTGTGCAACAGTACCTTGTCCCTGTTGGCTCCACTGAATCCTCATTCTCCAAGTAGAGGTCCTCCTTCTCCTCTCTGTCTTTCTCTCTCTCCCTCTCTCCCAGCCTTGTTCTCTCTCTCCCAGTCTATGCCTTTGTGGCAAGGGCTGAGGAGCTGTCCACTGCCACACACTAGAGCTTTATGGACAGCCTCAGTGCACAACCAAAGAGAAAGTTGTGAAACCCAGAGAAAAGGCCTAGGATTCTCAAGTATGGCCACAGTGAGGACAGGCTGACCAGCACGGATACCACATTAGAGCCACGCTTCTGCGTTGGTGGAGCCTGCCTCTATGTGAACCAGGCTTCTGAGAATGGAAGCCACATTCCAAATGCTGCCCTCCTGAGAACAATGATTCCAAAGACCAGCAAAGGGACTGCTTCCCTCCGACATGGTGTATGGCCCAGTGGTGCCATGACCTTGAGTGGGGGAATACAACAGCCAGCTTCTCCTTCCTCTGAACACCTCTTTACTGTCTCCCTCCTCTAACCTAAAGCCTGTTCTCCATCCCTTCTGGGTTGGATGTGGGGATCTCTGCTATGAATTTCTTAGGCTACCAAGGCCCCAGACAGACTTCCTCTTCCATAGACATGAAGCAAGGAGAGTGATTGGGACACTCCCCTCTGCCTCCCCTCCCCTCCCCCAGGGCAGCCCAGCTGAAGGATAGGAGAGGTCAGCATAGAGGCTTGTCCCCAGCAAAAGCAGCTCATAGCATCGGGGAGAGTTGGTGCCACTTGCGTGTTGGGGGTGGGGAAAGAAGCGAGTCCCCCGTCCTGTCCCGCCTGGCCCCCCTCCTGGGCCTGTACCAAGGGAAAGCACCATGAACAGTTGAAGTCCAGGGAGCAGACCACACAAGGGCAGTCTAGGGTGAGCTCAGAAGGCACAGGCCACAGGATGTGAAGCACAGGAGAATTCAGCTTTGAGCCACCAAACTTTTGGGGGATGATAAAGAAACCAAGTTGGTCTGGAGATGCAGCTCGTAGTAGAGAGCTTGCTGCAAATGTGCCAGGCCCCGGATTCCATCCCCAGACCCCAGCTCCTCACACGACATGCTCACCTGCCCCCCCACACACTCACACACAACACACGGGCACACTCACACGTACAAAAAAGTGCCCGACCAAGTTCCTGGCGCAGGCTCTCAGGAGCTGACATTCAAACCAGGCCTCTGTGCCCCTTTGCCAAGTCTCCTCCTCCTGGAGGCCCCACACGGGAGTCTCTGGGCCTCTGTGACGTGCTGGGTGCAGGGGACAGGACAAAGCTGAGCCTGTGCAGATGAAGCTCAGAGACCCTGGGACATCTGACCCCTGGGGCATCCACTCAGGAACTGTGTAGTGCAGGCCCAGTGCTGCCTGCGATGCCCAGGGGAGCACACGTGCCCTCTGAGAGGCCAGCTCTCCTTTGGCAGCCAGCCCAGCCTCTGACCCACCTTTGCACCTGCTGGTCTCACTGTCAGCCACCTGACCCCTCCCTCCTGACTTCAGGAAGCCTATTACACTGAGCAGTCTTCCACCCCCCACCCCAGGACCCTGCGGCTATGCTCCTTACACACTGGTGGGAGAGGTGCCCAGAGGGTGCAAATGCTCAGCTGGCACAGCTCTCTGGGCCACAGGCCTCAAAGATAGCAGCCACAGCTCCCTTTGCTGTGCTGCTCTGGTGCTGGCACACCCTGGATAGCACGGGTGCTCACAGTCACCCCAGCGGATAAGGAAGGAAGCTGCCCTGGTGGCCTCCAGTGCCCACTCTGGACAGGGACAGTGCTGAAGGCAGACACTCGGGGGTGTCTCAAGAAATCACTGGTCCTAAAGACACCGCTTCTGGGTTTCCCTCGGAAATGTCTGAACTGACCCAACAGTCACCAGTCCCGAGTGGCAATCAGGAAACCGGAAACGCAGATGTATTCTAAGAATAAGTCACACACCTGATCCCAAGGCAGCGAGGGACAGTGGACACTCAAGCCCAATAACACCGTTTCTCCTGGGTTCACATCGAAATGACCACAGTTGGGTGGGATTGGGTTAGATTAGACACATTTCCAATCTTTTCCATCTGTGTTCTCATGCAGCTCCTGAGAGTTGGGAAGCACCGACGGCTTGTGTCTCTGTCTGCAGGGAGTGCTGGTCTCTCCCCGGGGAGGAAGACTGTCCCCTCCCTGAGGGCAGAGACCGGCTGGCCCGTGCGTCTGCCGTGCGTCTGCTGAGGATGGTGGGTGCCCCCACCCGAGCACCGAGGAAGAACGCAGGGGAGGATGAGGCTGAGAGCAGAGGCCAGTCCCCAGGACGGGGGACATGGAGGGCAGCCCCTTGTCCAAAGTGACTTCTGAGGCTCCTGCGGGGCCCGGGAACCGGCAGTTCAGAGTAAAACCCGAGCAGGTCGGACACACACACCCAGCGCTCCCTGCCCAGGATGGAAGCTGAGGCCTCTCTCTCTCTCAGAGGCAACTGACCTGCTTCCAACCCCTTTCCCCAGGGCAGCGACTGCTCCAGTCCCCACCAGGGCTGCAGGCAGGGTCTTCCGCCCCCTCTGCCACGGCCAGCAGCAGCTCTGCTCCCTCACCCACAGCCAGGCCTGCACCGCACCCCCCCCCGTTCCCGCCCACGGCACCCCCTCCCTCCAGGCAGCTGAAGGTCTGACACTGTCACTCCTCCTGAACTGACAATGACGGCAGAGCTGGTGGCATGGTTTCTCCTGAGCACCTCTGTACTCTCATCGTGACAAAATCCTCGAGCCCCAGGAGCCGTCGCTGTGGGTAGGATTGAGAGCACGGAGCAGGGAGCCAGGCTGAAGAGCCAGCCTCTATCTGGGGCAGGAGAGCACCCAAGCCTGAGGCTGCGAGCGCATTCTTGGATCTCCGTGCGCAGCCGGGCACAACCCGTGACTCGATGAAACAGGGGCACTGTGCCACGGCAACACACTTTCCGTCCACAGACACCCCAGCGTCTCCTAGTGCCAGACCCTCCATGGCACTGCCCACAGGGACGCTTGGCCGGGACCCTGCACTCTGCTCCAGGGTAGAACAGGAGCCTTGCACCGAGGTCCTGTGCGTTCCCAACCAACACAGCCCCCGCTCTCACAGCCAGGTTCACGTTCCTGCTGCTGCTGCCGCAGTGGCGACCCCTTCGAGCTGCCCCAGAGGTCACAGGCCAGCAGAGTCAGGGAGCAGCGTGACTTCCCTAGGACAATGGGCAGCAGAGCCCATTGGCTCAGGGAACTGCCCACAGGGCTGGCAAAGACGGGAAGGCAGACAGGTGGGGTCCCGCCTGGCCCCCCTCCTGGGCCTGTACCAAAGGAAAGCACCATGAACAGTTGAACTCCAGGGAGCAGACCACACAAGGGCAGTCTAGGGTGAGCTCAGAAGGCACAGGCCACAGGATGTGTAGCACAGGAGAATTCAGCTTTGAGCCACCAGACTTTTGGGGGATGATAAAGAAACCAAGTTGGTCTGGAGATGCAGCTCGTAGTAGAGAGCTTGCTGCAAATGTGCCAGGCCCCGGATTCCATCCCCAGACCACAGGGGAAAAAAGAAAAAAAAAAGGTGTGGCCTTTTCCAGAGCTCCCACCTGGACACAGATGCAGACGGCCCTGATTCCTCTCTCTGGGCCTCCCGTCCAGCTGTCGGAACTCCTAGGTCCTCTGCAGACACACGACTTGGGGCACACTGTGCTCCCCTGGGGCTCCTCTGGTTTTACTGTGAATATTCACCAACTTTAAGATCCCAGGGACCAATTGTAGGATCCTGGTCCTGTCATCTGTCATTGGAGGAGCTCTTGGCCAGCAGGTGAGGGAGGGGTGGCATAGCGCTCAGGCCACTTCTCTGTGCCTGCCTGTCCTAGTTACCTCGGGCCATCGACAATCAGGCAGGTGCCAAGCTCCCCAGCAGCAGGACAGGCCCGTCTTTGCCTGAGTCCTGGAGGGGCTTTGGCGATCTGGCACTGAAGCAGCACCCACCACCCCTGGTTGGTTATGGTGGGGTTCAGGTCGTGGCCCTGACGAGGGGTAGCAGCTGCCCTCCTCCACCTGGGTCTGGCCACAGCCCCGACAGGGATGGAATCCAGAGGGCCCAGGGCACCCTGAAGTCCTGACTCTGCCATGGGCACACTCCGGCCCGACTTGCTGCTCGCAGCAGATTAACTGAGAGTTAATCTGAGTTATGTAACCACCGCTCCCCACTCGGTGGCCTCATGAGTCACCAGCCCCTTTGAATTCCTGGAAGGGGTCTCCCAGGAACAAAGAGCAGGGTCAGGCACACCCTGTTTGTCTGCTCTGGCCCCAGCGAGCCCCTGCTCCCGCCTCCCCCTCCTGTCTGACTGGCACTGGGCAGGAGCAGCCCTCTCAAGCCAGACTTCAAACGTGGAAATCTAGATCAAGGATATATTTGGCTTTCCAAGCTAATCTTTACATCAATTTGGTCTCTACTGACTTGTAACCCTTTGAAGAAAACTTGGCAGCTCCGTATTTAAAGCAGATGACTCCAACGCCACCCCCGGGAGGAGCCCTGGCTCTCCGGGCTCCGTGCAGACTGCAGCTGAGCTCTGGGCCCACCCACCTCATGGGGACCCAGGGAGCAGCTTTCTTCCACACCCTCCAGGTGTCTGGTGGGCTCCCACCCAGGCTCAGGGGCACAGGGCACAGGGGGCACAGAGCCACATCTTCCACATGCCTAGTTTGTGTCAGAGACAGAGGCTGGGACCAGGGTGATGTGTCTGGGGTGGGGCACGGCTATCCCCAGAGCCACCCCTGCCAGAAGGCTGAGGCACACAGAGGGGAAAGCAAGCTGATCCTTCTCCAGGGACCCACAGACAGACGCCCCAGGGAGGCGCAGAGCTATCTCAGCTCAGCTCCTGTGCTGCCTGGCCTGCTTCGCTCTCCAATGCACAGAGGCAAAGGACGAAGTGATTAAAATAAATAGACAACAGAGACCAGAGGCGGCTGGGAGGGGTCCACCCCCCCCCCCGCTCCCCAGCAGGACCGCAGATCCCCAACAAGGGCCGAGCTTAAGGAGAACGGACTCATGTTGCTGAAGATTTGAGCTGCCTCCTAAATTTGTGATTTATTCGAGCATTATTGTCCCTGATGGGTGTCACAGAGGCTGACACTACACAGATTCCAGTGGCAATCAATTTAGTAGCAGCAGCTGGAAGTCGGCACCAGCCAGGATTCACCGGGGGCGCGGCGCTGTGGACAGAGCATTGGACTCCATCCGTCGGGCTCTTCAGCTCCAGCTGCTGGGGGACTTTAGTTAGGGACAGTGTGAGCCAGCTCCGCGGGTCCCTGCGGGAGGCCCGGGCACATGACAGCAGGCACACTGAGGACTTGATGAACCGAATTATATGGTTAGACATGCCCGGGGCCCAGAGAGAAAGAGGCAGTGGAGCCTCGGGGGTGAGAAGAGACGAGTAACCCCGAGGCACACAGCCTGGGAGTGAGCACGGGCCCTCTGCAAGGGGTCGCAGTCCTGAGCAGGCTGGGATGGACGTGGGAAGCTCCACTTGCCACCAGGCAGCCAAACTCAGAACTCGGGGTAGCCTGCTGAGTAAGCACACCCTCTGGGCTGCTGCTCCAGAGTCTCCTTCAAGGGCTGCCCTTCCCTGTGCTGGGAAGTAGCTTTGCATTTGGATGCAATTAGCACCACCACCACCAAAAAAAAAAAAAAAAAAAAAAAAAAAAAAAAAAAAAAAAAAAAACAACCAGAAAAGTAGATCGATTAGACTCCATCTGCTTCTCTCTCCTAAAAAGTCAAGGCTCCAAGTACAGCTCAGCTCCAACACAAAAGGAAATAACCAAGCCCAGACTTCGCCTTGGAGCTGAGAAGCCCCTCCCCCAGGTTAAAGGAGACTCTTCCAGGCAGAGCTTGCACTGTCTTCTGTGGCCTCCACGGGAGGTTCAGCCTCTACCTGTCCGAACCAGCCTCCAAGCTCGGTAGCAAGATGCTCAGTGCTCACCTGGAGAGCCAGGCAGCAAACCTGCAAGCAGAGGCCCAGGGCTTTCTGGAAAGGAAAAGTGCACCTCCAGATCGTGAGCAAGAAACCCTTGTTCCCAGCCCCTGTGCCTCCAGAGAGATGTGCAGCCACCAGACCCCCTGGCTCAGGCCTCTCACCCTAGCCAGGAGTCGGCACTAGCAAATATGACCGAGAGCTCTGCCATCAAGATCGTGGAGAGGTGACGGCTCATCCGTAGAGGCACATTTACAGAATATCTCCCGTGCTCACATTGATGGGGAAAAACTAAAGGTCATACTTCAAAATCACCAACAGAACTATTTCTGAAAGCAAAACCTCAGGAAGCTCTTAGGTGGGGATGCTGTAAAGGAATTGTTTTAGAGAATTTTGAATCAAAAGAGAGGTTTCTGTGCATAATATTTGTTCTCCTCTTCCCTTATCAAAATGTATTCATCTTTCAATCTAGTAACTTAGCAATAAAAAAAAAAAAAAGCCTGAGCCTGTTCAAGTAAGTTGCCATCAGCAACCTAGTGGCAGGAGGCAGCTCCGGAAGCATTCAGGAGCTAAAGGCGACTGCCGGGCAGGGTGGAGAACTGTTTGGTCATTCACCAGGCCCATGGGGTCTGGCAGAGACCCGGGACAATCCAGAGCTGAAGCGCATACTGCAGGCTGGCAGGGCACCTGGATCCGGGTCATCTGGGCAAAGCTGTCCTTGCTCCCTTTTGCCGACACCCCAAGCCCAAACCTTATCTAGCCCAAGCACACCAATCAGTTGATCCAGGCCCAGCAACAACCAGCACCTCACAGGATCAGCTTCATGATTAACCTCTTAAATCCCACTGCCACAATTAAGTCCCGTGGACAGGCAAAGGGATGCCAATGAGAACATTTGTCAATTTTCATGAGATGTGTTAAACAGCATTTACCCCTGCGTGCCAAATCGACTCATAAATCAAGGGTAGCTAGAAAACCCTTGGCAGGCTAGTCCCCTTTCCATTTCTCAAAATCAGGACGCGCACTCGTCCTCCCTCCCTTTGCCCCACTCCCCCCAGCTTCACGCCAGGTGGGAGCGGCGGAGGCAGCCTGTTCTAGCAACTGCTGACCCCCTTCAGCCCCATCGCGGGAGCGCAGTGCATCCCAGTGGACAAACTCGAGTACCGCAAGCAGGTTTTCTCCGCCTCCACCTTAAGTCCTCTTGGCTCTGGGCTCCATCCCGGACCCCAAAGCACCAGCTCTGCAGGAGACCCTGGCTGGAGTGAGAGGGGTAGAAGATAGCTCTAAAGGGGACAAGTGCGTTCTGGTTGGCCCTGGGGCCCCCAAAGCAGGGGCCGATGGAGTCAGAGTACCCGGGTGGGTGGGCAAAGTTTGCTGAGAAGGGTCCTTCTGAAAGCTCCCGTCACAGTGTCTGGGCTAGAACCCTGTTTGAGCGGGCCCTGGAGTCGGGGACACAGACCAGCACCCTGGCTCACCCACGCGGATTGTGTGCATGTGAGTGGTTCGGAAGGCTGCCTGCTGTTGCTCCCCCAGAACCCGGGGCTCTCCAGTCTCAGTTGCCCGCCAGCTGTGTGCAACAGTCCGCTCGGAGGTCACCCAAACACAGCTGGGTCGTCAGCTGGGATCCTAGGAGGCTCCGGTTCAGTCCCGGGCCCAGAGGAAGAGAGAAGGGCGGGTGGAGCGGCTGGTTCAGCTTTCCTCCGACTCCACCTGCAGCGCTCTCCCCGGGAGCCAGGAGCGCTGGCTTTTCCTAGAAGCCCCGATTTCTGCGCCCGCCGCCGCGCCCAGCAGCCCATGCCTCGCCCTGGGCTCCGGAGAGGAGGCGCGCTGGGGCGGCCGGCCAGGACACTGCGCTGCTGGCGCCGGCAACTGCGGGCGCACCCGGCCAGCTCCGCTGCCCAGGTTGTTGGGGCGAACGCCGCTGCCCGGACCCTGGGACACAAGGGATCTAGGAAAACCGGCCGCTCCCTGCGGGGCCGCGGGGCTCTGGTCTCCAAGCGGCCGCCCTACCGCCCCGGTGCGCCCAGCTGGCCGCTTTCGGGAAGCGCGCGGGGGGGGGGGGGGGGGGGATGTCTCTTTATTTGCAACATGGAGGAAAGCGCTGCTTCAGCCCAGCCCGTCACCCACATACCCACACGCACCGTGTTGTCAGCCGGGTTGCTCACCTGAGTCCTTAAAGATGTTGAATCCACATGGTCACGTTTCGGGGAGCAGAGCCTCAGACCTTGCTCGCCCGGGCCATCTGCGCGGCGCCCGCGCCCGCTCGCTTCAGTCGCGGTCCCGTGGCGCCGGTCTCCTGCTCTCGGTCCGCCGCCGCCCGCCGCCCGCCGGCCGCGGGGCGCACAGCGAGTCAGAGCGCGGCCGCGCGGGGCTCCATGCCGGCCGGCGCGCCGCCGCCGTTGGGGCGCATGGCTCAAGCGGGCCGGCCCGCGGGGACGCACATCCTCTGGCTGGGGCGCGGGGCTGTGGCCCCCTCCAGGGGCGACAAGGCGAAGGTGGCGGCGAGGCGGGGCGCGTTCGGGTGCTGTAGTTGCGAAGCGAGAGTCTGAAAAGGCGCGGCTTTGCCCTCCCGGGCGGCGGGGAAGAGGCCGGCAGCCCCGCCACGAGCGGTACGAGTCTCGCGGTGCGCGGCTTTGCCTCCAGCCGGAGCCCAGCGCCGAAGAGTCGGCGTTGACCGCTGATTTGGACGACTGTCACTCCGGCGGACGAGAGTCCGCTCACTCGCCTCAGGGTCAGGGGGCTCGGTCCAGGGCTCCGCCGCCGACCGGCGCTGCTCAAGTTGCCCGGGAGCTCCGTCTGAGCGCTCGCTCTGCAGACGGCCACGGCCCGGAGGCTGGCAAGAGGCGGGCAAGGGAGGCGCGCGGAGCGAGGGCGCCGTGGAGCGCGGGGCGTGGGGACGCGCGGCGGCCGCGCCGCGCGGAGGAGGCGCGCGGGGATCCCGGGGCCCCGCCGCCCGCGCCCACCGCGCCCTCCGCAGAGCCGCCAGCGCCTCTCGGCCGCCTCCCTCGCGCGTCTGCCTCTCCACGCGGTCGCCCCCGCCTCCTCGAGCCGGTCCCAACTCAGCCCACCCGGCCCGGCTCACGTCACCCGCCTTACCCGCCCCTCGAACAGGAGCCCGAGCCCCTGGCCGGCCCCGGCTCTAGTTCACCACCACGCCTCGCTGTAGCGCTGCTCGCCGCGGGGGGTCTGTGCCCAGCCTGGGCGACTCTGCCGGGGGGGCCTGGGTCTCCCCCGTTCCCATTCCCGGCCTTGTCCCGGTCCCCACCTTGGAAAGGCTCGAGAGAGGCCCCAGGCTCCGATTGGACCGCTGGCGACGCCGGATGGTGTTGCCACGGTAACCGGATGGCATGCGAAGCAGTTACAGTTCCGACCCGGTTAGGAGTACGCCCAGTGGACTCAGAGCGCTGATTTGGGGAGGAGGCGTCCTCGAGGGAGGACTGACGCGTGGAGCGGGGAGCGGGGGCTGTGCGAAAAGTTTCGTCCCGCGGGAGCTGACCGAGCGAGCGCTGCGCAGAAGGCTGCCGAGGAGGCTGGGTTGGGTCCTGCTAGCGATTCGTTCTAGGGCTGCGTGTGCCGCCGACTCGCTGAGTTCCTGGTTGGAGCTTTAGTGTTTCTGACCCGATTATCCAACAGTCCCTGGGCAGCCCTCCTGGCTCTCCAGCAGCTGCTGCCTGGCCAGGCCCCAACTCTGGAGCCACCAAGAGTTCCAGGGAACCTGGGCCTCCTCGACTCTCCACCAGTTCCTTCCCCACCCCAGGGCTTCCTTGGTGTCTACCCCAGGGAGCTGTATCTGCAAGAGTGTGAGTAGAGGCTGACAGCTTCTGAGGGTCCCTTCTGTCAGAGATAACCGTCCATGGAAGGCCGGATCTGCCAGCTCCTCGAACTGTTTGGACAGAGCCTACTTCCAACTCTCCATGTTGCTGGGGGAAATACAAAATCAGGAGTCTCAGAAATCAAGGCTGAGCACTGAAACATGCAGTAGAGGAGAAGCCAGACCAGGACCACAAGGAGAGTCTAGCTAGGGCCTCCCCCTGCGCTCCCGCACACAGGAGGGATCGGTCAGCACAGCCTGCTTTGCAGGTGAGGCCTCCCTGGGAGGGGCAGCCAGTGGGCAGGCAGAGCCAGACCAGCTGGGCTGGGACTTGTCATATCCCAGGAGGCCTCTCACCCAGAGGCTTCCAGCCTGCATCCAGCCGGAAGGAGGGACCCACCTGCTGCCCTACCAAGATTTCTAGGAAGTGGCGGGTGACATTGAAGCATGCTGGGAGGAGCCTGGACATGGGTAGACCAGGTGCACATTTACTGACTGGAGTCCTGGGTCCATTATCTTCACCTCCCAGACCCTCAGTCTCCCCATCTGTAAGATGGTTTCCTATTTCCTTCGACATAGGGATTTTTGCAAGGACTGAAGGAGTTGACCTCCCACACAGTGTGACTGTTGTGGTCTGTGTGCCAGTCACCCCAGACAGACAGCGGTGAGTCAGCACTTTGTGTGCCCAGATCTCCCGGGTCTTCTTCCCCCAGAACCCTCATCTGAAGGGATTCTATTAAGCGGCCAGGGAGACAAGGAGGTCCTGCCAAGAACAAGCTGGACCCAGGGGCACCAGCAGAGGCTCAGTGCCCGCACTGCTGCCACCTAGCGGTGGCAGAAGCCGGGTGCTGCACTGACAGGCCTTTTCAGCAGCTGGAATATAATATGGTCCCGGAAGAGCGGGGCTTGACAGTCTGGGGCCAGCTGGGCTGGGGGAGGGCAGGCTTGACTGGGTCTGTGCTGGGGACCCCGTCCACAGCCTCATGGAAGCTGCTAGCCTGTTTCAGAACATTTTAAGTGCACAGATTACAACACACAAGATCATAGACACTGACATCAAAATGAATTATCAAAAGATCAGCCTAGCGGGCGTGGTGCAGCTCAGGGGTGGTGTGTGTGCACAGCATGCGAGAGAGGCCCTGGGTTCCATCCCCAGCAGGGCCCAGGAAGATTAAGGGCACACACTTGCGGAGGGCAGTGAGCTTTCCTCTTTATTAATGCATTAAATAAGCAATTGGCAGATCCCAAAATACCACAGTTTTGATTCCAAGATGAGTGGAGATACCTGCAGGTCCTGTAGTATCTTGTGGAGATGGCCGTGGTTTCGAGGTCAGACTGTCACGAGTACTGTCCCGCCACTGTCATCTGTCACTCACACTTAGGGAAGGACATGATCGAGTTCACTGAGGTTAGCAAAAATAAAGATGCTGTTATCCCCCAAACAAGCTTAAACAGGCCCCTTGAATTCCACGCCCAGGTCCTGGGGGTCCCCGGAATAAGGAGATAACAGATGAAGTGTTTTTCTGGGACCAACAACAGGGACAAGTGGCAGCAGGAGTCACCACGGGATGGCGGCCAGGAAGGACCGCACCGTGGCTGGCGGCTCCTCCACTGCTGGGCAGGTGGGGAGGACTGGCTGGACCTTCCCGAGGTGGCTCTCGGCCAGCTGTCCTCGAGGCAGTGCCCACCGACTCGATGACCACATGGCCATTTGTTTTATATATTGTGAAATGAAAAACACAACCTGGGGATATGCGTCCCCCATGCACACACACACGCATGCTCCCTCTCGACGCACATGCACACCACATGCCTTCACACGCACGCATGCACCCTTGATCACACCCACCCGCTTCCGCGGGCACAAAGGCCAGCTGCTCAGAGGACCCGGCATGCCGGGCAGCCTGCAGCTCCGCTGGCCCGTCTGGCTGGCCGTGCCCACCTGGGAGACATCACGCCAGGCCCACCGTCCACCGTGGCAGGGTGGGCCGGTCGCCTCATCTCTGGCCTTCCTATTTTCTCGACAAAGGAGCTGGCCGGCCCCACGGGAGGCCCTCCCCGAGGCTCTCCGAGGCCATTTACCTAATGGCCTTCACAGACTCGACTATTTTTAAAACCCATCCAAAGCCAAATTGAGCTGCCATTGTTCATTTTTCTCTCAAGGAGGTAAATGTGGCTTAAGCATGACGTTTGATTAAGTAGCAGAGTTTTGGGTTTTAAATGGGAGGGAATTGCTGATTAAAATTATTACGAGTTTCTTTACAGCCTCCGCGCTGACGTCTCCCCGGCCTCTCCTGCTTGCTTTCCCTCCCGGGGAGGCTGCTGCTGGGGGCTTGGGGGCCTGCCCTTGGCTGGGTCACAGGTGAGAGCAAGGAGCTGAGAGAGCCCCCGCAGAAAGCAGCCGACCAGGACAACCACCCCACAGCCCAGGGCCACCCGAGGGGCCCACTCCAGGCCCTGCGACCTGCCGGAGTCCACCTGGGGGAGAGGGAGGCCCAGGGGCCGCTGCTGGCTCTGGGTGGCGGTGGACTCCCACGCAGGAGGTAGGAGGGCTGCCCGAGGACTCCGGCTGGCCCTGGCCACAGGGAGGTTCTCCTTTCCAGGCTTTCCCAGGTCTGGGTTGAGGGGCGAAGAGGAGGAGGACCCATCCGCCTGGTGAAGTTGGGGGCACAATTTGAAAGTGGTTCTCTGGCCCCAGGTGGCCTGCTGGAGAGGTGCTGGGCAGGAAGCTGGAGGGAGAGGGTACGTCCCAGCAGAGGCCAGGCAGAGGAAGACAGGGAAGCCTAGTTGGAGGCTGAGGAATCCCAAGGAGGGGCCACAGGGACTTTCTCATACCTGTGACAAGGACCCAGATCTAGGGCTCCTGCTGGAGTTACGGGTCTGTCCACTTCACAGTCTTCCAGGACTTCAACTTTCCTGTGCTACAGCAGGGGGGCAGGGTCTTGGCCGTGGACAGCAGCAGGGGACAACAGCAGTGGTAGAAGGCTCCAAGAGGGACTAGGATATGTTACCAGGCAGGAAGGCCGAGGGGGGAAGGGCCCCCTGGAGCTGGGGACAGCAGGGAGGTGGACTGCACACCGTTCTCGGTTGGGCTCTGGGCAGATTATTAGGCTATAAGTGGCGGTGAGCATCCATGGCCTTCACTCCACTGTGACGTCCACTGGAAGTGGAGGGGGGCATAGGCACTCTGGCACTGACCCAGATGAGGGCCTGGAGGAAAGACCCCTAGGAGGACCCCTGGGAACAGGCATGACCTGTCAGAGGAGGGCGGAGAGGAGGCCAAGGGGCCATGGCTGGCTCTCAGCAGAGGGTGAGTGAGGCCCACAGGGTCCGGAGACCCTCGGCTGCAGGCAGAAAAGGCAGAGTGTGCCCAGAGTCTACACTATCCATCTCTCCTGGATCAGCTCATGAACCACACAGGTCAGCAAGGACCGGATTATGTTGTATCAACAAACACGCCCAGAGCCGGTCGGTGTCGCTCAGCCAGGCCCGTGGCGTGGGCATGGCAACAGCCATCGACAGCCCGTCGGCCTTGCCCTTGGTGTCTTCGTCTGAGCCAGACCTGGAGGAGCTTCCTCGCTGAACACTGGGTCACTCACACAGCCAAGGACAGGCGTCAGGAGATGGCCCTGCTGGGAGGGGTGTGCCACTGCTGCACATCTCGGTGGCCAAAGCAAGTCACTTGGCCAACCAGTGCTGGTGGGTGAGGAAGGAAACCTTGCCCCAGGTGGGACAGGCAGCTCTGGGGACAGCCGTGCTGGCTTCATGCTCCCCAACGCCAGCAACTCGCAGCAGAATCTCTGTCTTCTCCCGGAGCCGCTCAGCATGGGATCTGTGGGAGGGAGGTTCTCCTCAGGGGCTGAGCTGAGACCTTCTTCTGCCTGCAGCCCCGACAGAGACCCTGAGAACCCAAAGCTGGGGGATTCCAGAGCAGAGCTCACCTCTGCCCAGGTGCCTGCCTGCCATGCAGGAGAGCAGAGACAGATGGTCAGGGCAGTGGGCATGGGGTGAGTGGTCCACCTCTAGCTCTGAGATGGCCAGCACTTTGCTTCTATCTAGGGAGGAAGCTGAGACCAGTCAGGAAAAGACCATCACCATCCTCATCTCCACCACCATTGTCCTGTCTCCTCCATCATCACCACCACCATCACCTCCATCACCACCATCACCAACACCATCATCCTCACCTCCATTAATACTCTCACCTCCATCACCACCACTATCAATTATCCTCACCCCCCAATCTCCATCACCATCACTATTCTCACCTTCATCACCACCTCCATCACTACCACCATCCATCATTAATATCATCACCATCATCACCACCACCATCACCTCAATTACCCTCATGCCCATCACCATTATCGTCCTCACCTCCATCACTACCAGTGTCCATCACCAACACCAACATCCCCATTACCCTCACTTCCATCAACACTACCATCCTCACCTCTATCATGTCCATCACTACCACCACATCCTCACCTCCATCAGCTCCATTATCACCATCACCACTACCCTTACCTCCATCACCACCACCATCACCCCCACCTCCATTATCACTTTCACCTCCATCACCAGCACTATCAATTATCCTCACCACGCTCATCTCCGTTACCATCACCATCCTCACCTCCATCACCACTTTCATCACTACCACTATCCATCACTATCACCACCACTATCACCCCCATTACTCTCACCTCCACCAACACCACCATCCTCACCTCTATCACCTCCATCACTACCACCACATCCTCACCTCCATCACTACCACCACATCCTCACTTCCATCACCACCACCATCACCACATCCTCACCTCCGTCACCACCACATCACCACCATCCTCACCTCCATCACCACCACCATCACCACCATCCTCACCTCCGTCACCACCCCATCATCCTTACCCACATCATCATTATCATCACCATCATCATTTTCTCACCTTCCACTGGAGCCCAGACCATGTGGAGAGGACTGTTGTCCACGCACCAGCAAGCAGCTGCCCCTCCACAGCCCCTTCTGGGCCGGTAATTCTCAAACCCCATCTTCCCAAGCAGGGGCACTGGTGGCATCCGGGCTGTTTGCTGCCAATCTAGAGAGTAATGGAGTGGAAAAGCCACTTTCTCTAACGATGCCTTGTCGCTTTTCCTGGACTGAGAGCCATCCCAGGGGTCAGAGTGGAACCGTGTGTTGGGGTGAGTGGAGCTAGGCGGGGCCTGGCTGTCTGCCAACGATTGGTGTGGCTGAGGGACCGCCTGCTGATGTGCAAGAGGGCTGTCCAGGTCTCTTGGCGGGAAAGAGACTGTGGTGGGGTCAGCTGTGGCCTGGCTGGGGTCATGGCCTCTTTAGGTGCACTGTGGAGGACACCCCAGGGACAAGCACCTCCCACCCCACTCACACCCTGCTCCCTGAGTCTGTCACAGAGCGGGACCCTGATGGCAGTGTGTGCCCAGGGCAGGGCCAGCCACTCTGCCAGCTGCTGGGTGGGGGCTCCCCAGTGCTCGGTTAAGCTGGCCCAGGTTCACCTTGGACGTGGGCTCATTCACCCCTCCTGGCACACACTGCCACCGCAGTGCGACACCTCCTCCTTGCCAACAAGACTGGTGGGGACACCGCGTGGTAAATGGGACCCACGGAAGGCTCTGCTTTTCAAGAGCAGCTATGGCCAACGGTGGTAAGCTGAAGTGACTTGGAGGGACATCTGGCAAACTCTGAAGGAGGGGCTGAACCTCTGGCTCACACTTTTACCTTCTTTACCTTCCCAAGCCCTACCTGGGATGCAGAGGGGAGGCAGGAGATGGAGCAAGGAGACCATCACCATGAGGTGGCAGGTCTGCGAGGGAAGTGGTGTGTCGAGAGCCTGAGCTGCAGGACAGGAAGGTCAGGGCCCTGTGACGTCGTGGGTTGGGATCAAAAGTCTGAACGGGGAGATGCCCCTCGGTGCTGTGCTGTCCCCGAGGTCCCTGTGGTCCCCCGCCTGCCTCTCCGAGCTCCACACCCACTCCTGGCGGTTTCTGCATCGGGCAGGAATTCCAGGTCCCCCCCACGCCCCCACCCTCATCTTCAGGGAAACTTCACTGAAGGAGGAGGTCAATGCTGAGTCCCACGGGACTGTGGCATCTGGCCTGGGGGCACCTGAAGAGGCCCTGGAGAGGACAGGGAGCCCCCAGGTCTGAGAAGATTGTAGAAACTCACTCAGGCCACAGCTCCCGAAGGAGTGGTGGGTCCCCTTATTCAGGGGACATGAAGCAAGGAGAGCGATTGCGACACTCCCCTCTGCCTCCCCTCCCCTCCCCCAGGGCAGCCCAGCTGAAGGACAGGAGAGGTCAGCACAGGGGTTTGTCCCCAGCAAAAGCAGCTCACAGCATCGGGGAGAGTTGGTGCCACTTGCGTGTTGGGGGTGGGGAACGAAGCGAGTCTCCCGTCCTGTCCCACTGCTTACCAGCTGCCATCTCAGAGGGTCACCTCACGGGCCACGATTCCCTCCGGGAAGCGGGAGGAAATCACTGCTGCCCCTCGTCGCCCCCGGGAAGGGTCCAGGACACCCTGGGTCGCCTGACCCCGGGAAGCCCGAGTCCCCGCCTAGAACCCGCCAAGTCTCTGCAGACTTGAGATCCTCTCCAGGTGACTCTGATGCCTCACGCACGGTCCAGGTCTCCTAAGGAGCTGGCAGCCATGCTGTCAGGAAAGGCCTCGGCACGTGCTCAGTCCACAGCTGGGCGAGTCTGAGAGGGACCGGCCTTGGTGGGGAAGGCCCCCGTCAAGGAACTGTGGCCCTCTCCTGTCACCATGGCTGACAGGCAGCACCCAGGGACACACCCAGATGGGACAGTGCTTGGCATCCTGTGCCTGGACGCCAGGTCTGACCGCTGCTGGAGCAGGCCAGGGTCACGCAGCTTCAGCCACACAGTGCCTCAGGTGATGGCCCGTCTGGGACGGACCCCGGGGGAAGCTCCGGTCACCCTGGACATGCTGCCTGGGGCTGCTGCCTCCCTTGACTTCTCAGAACATCCCTCCATGGCCCGTAGGTCTGCAGTGACCCTGTGTTTTGGAGGTGGTCCGTGTTGGGAGCTTGGTCCTAGGGTGGCTCTGTGGCCCCTGAAACCCAAGAAGCAGAGTCTGGTGAGAGGTCACCGGGGAGGCTGGCTTGGAGGGGTCAGGAGCTCTGGCGGGCCCCCCGTTCTTTGGCTTCCTGTCTCACCCTGTGCTGTCCCCACACTCAAGTTCCATCCATGACACTGTCCACTGCAGGTGGATGGGGTCAAGGTGGCCCTTGCCGGAGCTGGCCCCCTGCTGTTTGGACGTTTGGCCTCTGAACCTGGAGTAGCATAAACCTCTCTTCCCCACAACACCGGGCCTCGGGCATGGCACGTGGAAATGCAGAACAGACGGACACGGGCCACCTTGGCTCTCTGAGGCCACTGTAACTCAATCCCTGGGGCGGCTCGGCCAGCGGCTGCTTATCTTCTCCCAGACCTGGGGGCCCAGGAGCAGGCCTGGCAGGTGGGCTCCTCCGCAGCCCTGACCTTGGCATCCAAATGGTCTCTTCTCAGGGGTCCTCGGTGGTCTGGCCTCTGCAGGGGACCCCAGTGTGTCCTCCTCTGGTGACGAGGCCATGCCCTGCCCATGAGGGCCCTGCCCTTCCTTCAGCCTGGGTCATCTCCTCAGGGACCCTGTCTCCAGGTGCAGTCCACAGCCCAGGGCTTCACAGACGGAAGTCAGGGAGCGTGAGTGCAGTCCAGAGCCCTGACCCGTCCACCACACTCTCCTGCAGCGAAGCCTCAGCACCACAGAGATTCCAGCCACAGGGGTCTGAAGCTGAGTGAGAGCCACAGGAGACTTGCACTCCTGTTGACCAGAGCCAGGAGGTGGACACCACCAGAGTGTCCACAGGTGGGTGGCCGGGTGGGCCGCACGTGGTCCCTGCCTGTGGTGGAGTGTTATCCGACCCAGGCTGCGGCGTGGATGGACTTGAAGACTCACTGAGCGACCGAAACCAGACAGAAGCTGCAGGTGATGACATGGTCGAGGCCACCTGATCCCAGGGGGTTGGCAGGGATGGGGGAGGTGGCTGGGGGACAGCAGGGGGTAGTAGGTACAGCTTCTCTTGGCAGTGATTTCCATGGTTGGCTTTGGTGCCGGCCACACCTAACTGTGGATGGAAAGTCTGCTCCATGTGTTGAATGGCGTGTCTAACGGGGAATCTCAGAGAGTGGGTCAGACTCCATGAGGCTGCAGGGAATCACGCAGGTGTGGAGACCCCCATGCCTCGGGAGACGAGCCCAGATTCCAGCAGCACCGCTCCACTGTGGCCGACCTGGAGGAGGGCCACGCGGTCCTGTGATGCAGAGCCAGGCGGGGCACGGCCATCGTCCCAAAGCCACCACGCCACTCAGCCGCTCCCAGCTACGTGCACGAGGGAGGCCAAGTGTTCTCCACGTCCTTCCACCCGGATGACACATGGCAGAAGGTTGAAGGAAGCAGCATAGAGGAGCCCAGAGCCCCGCACGGCCTCTTTCCAATTTGGAAATGTTATTTTCAATAAAAACTGTCATTTGAGAACATGGATAAAAAACAGAAGAACAAGGAACAAGCGGAGACTCCCAGGCTGGGCACGGGCTGGGGCGAAGCGGGCAGGCCTCGGGCCCCGGGCCAGCTTCAAAAGGTGGGCGAGCACTTGTGACGGTGACGGCGATGGTGTTAGCACAAGCTGATCCCATCAAACTAGCCACTGTATGGGGCCACCAACCCCCCGGCACCCGGTGAAGCAGGAATATCACCATCCTGGGAGCCAGAGTCGGCCACTGCTGTCCAGACTCTGCCCTTGAGAGGCCCCGGGCAGGAGGCACAGCCTCTTGCCTCCACGGCTCTGGCCTGTGTCCTCCTCGGGGGCAGGTCCTGGGCAGGATGTGGAGCTGGTGCCAAGGCTTCGCGGTGACTGTGGAGGGGACATCCGCCCGGTTCTCATGCTTCCCGGTGGGCGCCCAGAGCTGAGGCGCAGGTCTCGGGGACTGGTTAGGGATGCGCATGCCCCTCCCGGGGACACCTGGAGCACCTCTGAGGGTGGCCAGAGGCGCGGCAGGGCCCAGCCAGTGGGGTCGGATCTGGATCCTGACACTCAGGAGAAGTGGCCTTGGGCCAGGGACGCCTCCTCTTCTGACCCAGTTCGGGCAGGACGCATCCCTGTGGGGTGGGAGTTACAGCCCCCGCGGCGGCCTCCGTGCCCTGCTGCTCAGGAGGAGGCCAGGGTTGCCCCGTGGGGGCCTCTGAACCCTGTACGGCCACGGGGTGGGGCCCCGAGGGACTGAGGGTCCCCAGCACTGGGAGCGCACCATGCTGGGGAGGCTGTGACCAGGGGTTCACCTGCCAACACCTGAACACTGAGGGCTGAAGCTCATCGCAGTCACAGCTGACCCAGTGCTGGGGACCGAGGGGAGGACAGGGTGACCAATCAGCAAAGCTGGAAAGACAGTGATCCCCGGAGGAGAGTGTGAAGTGGGACCCCGCCTTGCACTGCCGGCAGCCGCGGAGCGCCCTCAGACCGCAGGCCCTGCCCGGTGGAGAGGTCCTGAACTAACCACACTGGGCACTGACAGAAGAGGAAAGCCGATTTGTCGGCCGCAGTAAGATTGATGTCAGAGTCCCTTCCAGAGAGGGAAGACAGGCCACAGCTCGGGAGGTGGCCCCAACACAGAATGGAGGAGCTGCGGCCCCGAGGGCCAGGAGACCCCCAAGGAGCAGCCCACAGAAGCTCAGGAGCAGGCACTGCACGGGGGACCCCAGGCCCGCATGTAATCAGGTGGAGTGGAGCACAGCCGGATCGGATCGCAGGCACCGAGACAGACGGCCTGCAGCACGAGATTCCTTACCTAATAAAAGCTGCACAGGAAACAAGATCCAGCGTGTGCTTGGGCATCCCAGGGACACCAGGCCACCACTTTTAAGGAAGGAGAGAGAAGCACAGAATCCCGGGAAGTGTGGAGGGGCCTGCAAGTGGCCGCTCTGGGCGTGGAGTGCATGGACTCCTGGGAGGGCCCCGTGCCTCACAGCAGCAGTGACGGCAGTTACGAAGAGGGACAGGCTTGGGTGGTAGGTCCCCCAACCAGAGGAAAGGTTAATGACACTGAGCAACCAAGGTTGGCAGAAGGAGGAACTTGGAAGGAGGGGTGCGGGGCTGCAGGGCGTGCGGGGCTGCCGGGTCGCGGTCCCCTCATCTGCATTCCCTCCGCGCCCTGAGCCGAGGCAGCACCGTGTAGAGAGCCCCCGGCTGCAGGTAAAGGTCACGCTGTCCTCCCATGTAGAGACTCCGTGTGAGGGCTTTCTGAAGCTCAGGAACCCCGGTGTGCTGCAGTGCACCCCTCGCTAACCAGAGCCCAAGCCAGGCCCTCCGGCAGCCGAGGCCTGCTCAGGAAGGGGCTTCTCCAGGGCAAGGAGGCCAGCAGACAGCTGCCCATGCGGCCATGGCACCTGGTCAGGGATTCGCAGAGCTTCCTGCAGGCCCGTCTTTTCCCCTTTGTTCAGCACCCAGACTCCTGGGAAACCCCAGGTCATTCTCTCAGGGCCCCTGGGACACTGCCACCCTGAGCCTGCCCCAGATGGGAAGGGGCGGAGGCGGGGGATTGAGGGTCCCTCCGCGGTGGCTCTCCCTGGTGAGCGCACAGGAGGGCGGAGAGCACAGCCCATCCCACCCGCTCCTCCCGGCCTTTCCTTGCTCTGGGTTCCCCCTTATTTCCCGCAGCTCGGCCAGGACGGTCCTCTGAGGTGGGCATCTGGCGATCCCCTCCCGGCCAGCCTGCCCAGCAGCTTCCCACGCGCCCAGCGAGAAGTGGAAGCTGACCTTCAGCAGCGGGAGGAGGACGCAGCCTGGGGCTGGGCCTGGTGGCGGGAGCTCACGGATCTTTCCACACTTACCACTTGCCCTCCAAGGAGGGGCTCCCGCAGTGGGGCAGACAGGGTGACCGCCTCCCAAGAAGAGCAGCGTGGAATGGACACGCGGCCCAGCCCCAAGATGGTCCTGGGTGTCCTGGGTCCCAGGGCCACTGCTGCCGGGACCCTGCAGAGCTCTGGCCAGGCCTCACCCGGTGGGAGGTGAGAGGCAGGAGAAGGCTCCTCCGCACCAGGCCCCAGGTCCTCCGAGGTCACGGTCACTGCCGTCATTCCTGTCTTCAGCGCCCTCCCTCTGAGCGGCGGCCCTGCCCCCCAGGGTTTCAAGAGGGCTTCTCCGGGGGACACACTGCTCCCTGGGACCAAGGCGCCACCTTTGAAATGGAGCTCGCAGACTCCGCGAGGAAGAGACTGGGTTCTGCCCAGTGGTTAATGGGCCCTGGACGCCCTGGAGAAGGGATGTGTCATTAAGTGGGGGCCAGACCCTGAGGCCAGAGGCTCAGCAGGAGGGGGACCGTGGGTGTCCACACTTCTGAGATCCTGGGGCCACTCTGCCCCCCTCATGCCCACCCTCTGCACAGGGCAGCAGGATCAGTCGAAAGTCCCAGGCAAAGTGGCTCTGCTGAAACAAGCTTTGCCAGACTGCTGGGCCCAGACCTTGCTTGCTCCTGAGATTGCAGCTGTGTGTCCTTGGGCAAATTACTTAACCTTTCTGAGCCTCAATTTCCCTTCCATAAAAGGGAGTTACTAAAGTTTTCAGCTCTTGTGTGCTCTACCATGCGGATTGTCACAGGCCTGCCCTGGAATAGCGTTGGCACACAGCGGTCACTTGATAACTGACGACAGCCAGGCACAGTGTGGTGATGTCATTCCTTGGTGAAAATCTGACCTGGCCTGGCCCTTCTCTGCCACCCTCATCCCCTCCTCATGGACCTGCACTCGGTGCACCGCGTCCCCAACTCTGCCATTGCCCTGCATACTTGTCATGGGTCCTACACGGCCCAGGGTCCCTGCCCTCACTCGCTCTGGGCCCTGTGCTGGCCATGTCCCCCTGAGCTGGCCAGGTCCCTCTCAGGAGCTCTCCCTCCTTGCTCTCACGTCCTTGGCCAGAGTGGCCTGGTCCTCTGGGTCTCCTGCCCGCAAACTCCCCCCCCCCGCCCAGAAGTCTCGCCTTCCCTGCTGCCCTGGCTGGGTCTCCCCCACCCCCCTCCTCCCCCTCCTCCTCCTCCCTCCCCCTTCCTCCCCCACCCCCTGTTCCCTCCCCTGCCCCCTGCTCTCCATCCCCCCTCCCCCACCTTGCCCTGGCTGGGTCTCCCCCACCCCCTCCTCCCCCTCCTCCTCCTCCCTCCCCCTTCCTCCCCCGCCCCCTGCCCCCTCCCCTGCCCGCTGCTCTCCATCCCCCTCCCCCACCTTGCTCCCCCTCCCCCTGCTCTTCCTCTTCTTCTTTCTTCCTCGTCCCCCTGGGCCACCATTTCCTCCAGGGCAGGACTTGCAACTGTCCTCTGGCATCAGGTCCTTGCTGATGCCCAGGCACCTTCCTGGGGACCGCCCCCTGGCCCTGGGGGATGACCAGCCTGAAGATGTGGCTAGGCATCGTGGGCAGTGCTGAGGTGCTTCAGAGGTCACTGCAGGCCCAGCATCGGGATGCCTGAGCAGCTGTCCACAGAATGGACAGTGGGCGAGGGGGAGATGGACGGTGCTCGGGCAGCGGGCAGCGGGCAGCCTGGCTCATTCCCACCAAAGCTACAGCCCCCCTTTGTCCTGCAGGTAAGTCCCCGGCGCCACCTGGTGGATTCACTGGCCAGTAGCACCCTGAAACCCTGACCAGGGCTGGGCCCCTCTGGGCGAGCCCAGGGCCTACACGGTGCCTTCCTTGTGGTCAAGTCCTTCACCAGAACCTTGAGGTCACGGAGGCCCCTGGCTCTGCTGGGCTTCCTGGCTGAGAGCAGGGTGGTCACACCAGAGGGACGCCCAGGGCTGTCCACGGACATGTGTTTCCCAGACCTGCAGCATGGTGCCCGGGTCCCCCTCGCCTGGCCTGTCCCTGGACGTAGTAATTGGTTTATTTACTAGAGTCATTGGGCGGCAGCTCTGCTGGGACCTTCCCCGATGTAAGAAAACACAAACTAAATGAAAGACAAGCAGCAGCTCATGGGAAGCTGTGAGACGACCCACGTCCAGGGCCGAACCGCCCTCCGGGGACCACTTAATTCTGCCCATAGTTTCCAAGTTAGTAAATATTAAGTTGAGGCCTCAAGGCACAGAGAAGCAGACACACTAGCCTGAGGCCACACAGCATCTGGGTGTAATCACTCTGCTGGGTTTCAACGGGGCCCTACCAATTTGCAACCTGGTCATTTCTTCATTGCTCAACACAAGGTCCTCATGGGGTCAGGAAGATGCCCTGCACTGGCCCTCCTGATAACCTGTCTTGTGCAAATGTGCAGAGGACTGTGGGTAAGTTCAGCCAGTTCCCTTGGCGCTCCAGCCCTAGCGGGCGCTTGGGGTCTGTTATCAGGGATGGTCCCAAGGCTCGGGCTTTCTTGTGACCTTCGTGTTGGGGGTCGCAGCCATGGCCAGCTGGTCTGGAGAGGAGAGAAGCTCTCTGCTGACAACCCCAGGTTCTCAGCTCCCACGGTCACCACCATGAACCAAGGGGAGCCCGCAGACTGCCCTTAGCTGTCCACCCTTGCTTCCATGACCTGGGCTTGTCCTTTCCTGTGTGGGCCCCTCCTTGAGAGCCAGAGGTTCTGGCCTGGCCCTTCCTCTGCCCCTTTCAAAAACAGTCCTGTCACCGTCCCCAGGCCCCGCTCTGTCCCCAGGCCTGGGCAGCCTGGCCCCTTTAGCCTGCTCACCCTGCCAGCTGCCTGCCGGACCCTCCCACCCTGGCCTGGCTGGCGCGACCTCCTCTGGACTCCACCCGCATGGCTACCTTCTGTGCCTCCGCCCTGCACTCCCACTTGAACCCTCCTTGAGCCAGGCCTCTCCTCCAGAGGCCAAGTTCTTCTGAAGCTGCCCTGGTCAGCATTAGCGGTCACCTCCCCTCACCATCCTGCCCCTGCTCCTGGACAGCCCACTCCAGATGATCTTCTGCATCTGGGGAAACCAGGAAGGCCCCTCCTGGCTGCCACTCACTGCAAGGGTTGGGGTCCCGTGCTGTGCCTCCGTCAGCGCTAGCCAGGGGTCAGCCTCCTCCCTGGGTGGACATGGCTCCCATTCAGAGATGAGGAAACTCTGCCGATGCCCATGGTGTAAATGCTGCATCAGGCGGTTCCTGCCGCCCCTGGAGCACAGCTCGGGAAGCCCTGCCTGCCCGCTGCCTGCCCCCTGCCTGCCCACCTCTGGAAGCCTCCAAGAGCCCTGGCCGCGGGCACCGCGGCCGTCCCCACCAGCAGCCAGACCGCTGCTCGCCTTCACTTTCTCTCGACCAGGCTCTGCCTTCTGGGGGGCAAGCCTTGTGTCCTCCCCTGACCCACAGGCAGGGACCCCATGCTCAGCCAACACTGCCCACCTTGGCGCCGTGTGCTGGGCACCGCGCCCTCGCCAGCCTGCCTGCTTCCCGTCCCTGCTCCTGCAGCCTGGCTCTCACGGTCACACCCTGGGCTCCGCTCCCAGACCCTGCAGCACAGGGCTGTCCCCTCGGGAGCCCTCCCTGACCAGCTCTCAGGACCAGGCTAGGGACCCTCAGCAGCTCCTGGGGTCCGGAAGGTCCCCCGAAACCCATGTGACTCAGTCCCCAGCCTGTGGCTCTGTTGGAGGTGGTAGAAGCTTTAGACCAGGGGTCTGCTGGGAGAAGTCAGGTCATTGGGGTGACCTTGGAGGGGACATTGAGACCCCAGCTCTTCCTTTCTCTTTCCTCCAGGCGGCCCTGAGGTGGACAGGCCTCCACCACACTCCTGCCATGATGAACCAGGCTGCCACTGTCCCAAAGCAAAGGGGACCATATGCACTGGAGCCTCTGAACCCCAGAGCCAGAGGAGACCTGCCTCCTCAGCTGGCCCTGCCAGTGTCCTGTGAGGGGAACAGGAAGCAGGCTCAGTTTCCCGCTCCCTCCCGGACCACGTGGGCAGACCCAGAAGATACTCCCTGCACAGTTCACTCTGCGGGGCACCTAGTAGGCGCTCAATAAAAGCACAGCAGTGAATGAAGGTAGACTCCCACCAGAAGGTCGTGTTTACGGACTCACTTAGAAGCCCGGCAGCTGTGGTGGAGGGAGCTGCAGGTCGGCTCTGGGTCGCCATGTCTCCTGCCGGAAGCTGCTGGAATTAGAGCGTGGACAGTGATTGCCGCGGATGCCCTGGCAAGCCCTCCTGCTGGGAGTCTGGACGGATTGCCCTGCTGCCCTCGCGGTGCCAGTCTGTGAGTGATGGGCCTCAGTGGTAAGTGACACTGGCCCCTCCTTGGTGGCCAGTCGTGTGGGGGTGGGGACGTGGCCTTCTTCTCCTGGGGCAGCGGCTCGGTCTCCAAACTGGACGGGGTGCTCGTCACTCACACCTGTGGGGGCAGAGCCTGGAGGGCGTCCCAGCCCAGACCCGCCTCGTGTCCTGCCTCCCATCAGCAGCAGGCAGGGCTCGGGAGAGACACATACGTGGAGGATCCGGTCAGTGTCGGGGACCAAGGCTGCAACAGCCGTGTCAGCTGTGCCAGGCCCTGGTCTCTGCCTCAGCCCGGGCCTGGGCTACCGCAGCACCACCCGCAGGCACCGCCTGAACTTGGTAGCCGGTGGCCTTGACCAAGTCATCGAGATGTCCAGCTTTCCATTTGCCCAGCTCCAGGAACCCGGGAGGGGAGCAGGCGACGTCACCTGCTCAGCCTGGCAGGGTGTGGTGTGGCACGGCCTCCCTGGTGGGTCTTGATGAGCAGGCCAGTTAGCTGCCCTTCACACCCTAGCTGTTGCAGGACAGTCCATGGATGGCCCTGGCCTCCTTCCCTCCTGCTCGTGGGACCTGGAGACCACGTGGGGCCAAGCCAGGCCCTGCTCCACCAGTGCCATACACAGGTGCTCTTCCATGCCTTGGCCCAGCGAGCCCCTTGGCCTGAGGGCTACACCCTCGGCAGGCTGCTCCCCAGCGCCCTCTCCTGTGAGGCTCGTGGGACAGCACGCCCCTGCCCTGCAGCTGGCCGAGCCTTGAGGCCTGGCCCGGAGTCCAGGCTCCTGCCAAGCAGCTGATGGGTGCTCTGGCTCCTGGACCAGGCTGGCTGGTGAGCAGCGGGTGACGGCTTCCCAGCAGCCCTGCCCGAGGGGGCACGCAGGCCGGGTGGGCGCTGCCCTGGACCCTCCAGGACCTTCCTTCCTCCTCACTTCCTGCAGCCCTTTCTGGGGGTGGCTGTGGGTGCCCCAAGATGGGCAGAGTGAGGACCCCTGGCGGGCCTGGCGGAGCACCACCTCACGAGGTGGGAGGGGGCTCCTGACCTGCTGGCTGGGATGGAGGTGGCCTTGGGGACAGCATGCTGAAAATGGAAGCGCCGCACACTGAAGGAGTCTGCTCCGTGGACAAGCCCCTGAAACTCCCAGGACAGTGACTCCCCGAGGACGAGACATGAGGTGCCACTGGAAGGACACTGGCTTCTGCCGCGCAGTCGCAGTTGGCTCTCACAGACGGTCACTCTGCTTTCCCAGGACGGGCCTCTGTGGTTGGCATTAGACACAAAGGCAGGCTCTGGCCTCCCTGCCCCACGAGTGTGGAGGGACACCCTATCACAGCGTCCAGCCTGGCTCCACCACAGCAGGTGCTCCTCCTCCGCTGGGGCTGGGACAGCTGTCCCAGCTCGTGGCCCATTGAGGACGGCCCTCTGCTCCAGGACCTCAGGGAAGACGGCAGCCGCCCTCAGCAGGTGGCCCTCAGTGCCGTCAGCGCCTGCTGCCCGCCCCTGGTGGGTTTTGCTCTTAGGACAGTTCCTCACATGTGAACTGAGTGACATTGTGGTCACCTGGGTGAGGGCGAGCAGCTCGGGTCTGCTGGCCTCCACCTCGACCCGGCTTTGGCAGTGCCCTGCCCGTGCATGCCTGAGGTGCCAACCTTGGGCCATGTGCTGAGGGTGGCTTTAGCGGAACCTGCAGTGGGAGACCTCCAGCCGTGTCTGGAGAAGCCCTCCCTGGCCCTCCCAGAGCCAGGCCTGCTGAGAGCCTGCTGAGGACGAAGGGCATTTTTGGTTGAGAGGTGACTCCAGCAAGCCATTGAGATGATCATGGTTATGTTAAGATGTGCATTCAATTGGAGATTAGACCCCTGCTGTCCACCTCAGCCTGCTACTTTGGAGCTCTTGCTCTCCCTCAGGGGCAAGCAATTTCACTTACCCCAAGATTCAGGCATTCCCCATACGGGCCACCAAATGCCGCAGTGTGGCTGGGCACAAAATCACGAGCCACTGAAGGAGGAACAAACTTTATTTCCAAAACTCCCACAAACGCCACGCATGTGGCCTTCTCCCGGGACACACCACACCATCCAGAAATCCCTCCTCCGGAATTCCCTCCTCCCACACTTCCCCAACCAATGGGAACTCTCCGGGAATCCCCTCGAGAACTCGGAAGTAGCAGGTGGAGGCGGACAGCAGGGGTCTAATATCCAATTGAATGCACATCTGAACCATTATCATCTCAACCAAAAATGTCAAGCTCATTCCTACTCAGCTATGGCTCTCAGCACACGCCTGAGATGTCCCAGTCTCCAGATGCAGTGGCAGGACACTGACAGGTGAAGTTCAGGGCTGAGAAGTCACCCCACAGGCCGGGAGTGCGTCTTCCTGCCACAAGGTCAAGCCACAGCGAGTCATTCTACTGTCTCCTGATGATGTTTAAATTTTATAATGCAGAAGTCGGTGCTGAACTTTCCCTCAGCCGATGAGGCTGCAGTGGGCCCCCGGGCAGAGTGCTGCTGGCTTGGGAACACTAGCCTTGAGGAAGCCCTAGGACCCATCCAGCATGGGGGAGGGCTCCAGGAGAAGCCGCACCCACATGGATCTGCCCCCAGTGGGGAAGCAGGCTGGAGCCCCACGGCGGCTCCTGTCCCCTCAGCAAGCCCCAGCTCATGGGGCCTCCTCGTGGGTGCCACATGCTGACCTGGAATCGAGCCCTCCCAGGAAAGTGCAGCTTCAGCCTTCCATTCTGCACAGGGAAATGGCGGGACTCTCTCCCGTGACAGCTCTGCAAGTCTCCACACAGAGGATGGCGCCCTTTGCTTCACTTGGTGGCAATGTGGAGCGTGTTCAACCGACATCTCAGGAAGAAAGTGACATTGCCACACAGGAAGTGACCTGCATGACCACTGAAAGCCCTGCCCAGTCGGGACGACCTGACCGTCCCGCAGTGCAAGTCCCGGCTGCCCAGGTGGCTGAAGTCCTGATCACTGAGTTGCAACACTTTGGAGCAAAGCTGGTGTGGAGCCTCTGAGAATCTGCAGGAGGCCTCACGGGGCTGAATCCAGGGCCCTGGGTGCCAGACCAAGGGGCCCAGCATGGCACGAACCCCCTTCCAAACAAACCTCAAGGTTGGTGGCATCCGATTACTAAACCGACTCGATGACTAGAGCAACAAGGACCAGCAGCTTCGTCTTTCAAAGCTTCTAGAAAATGGTCATTATTGAATCCAGGGCTTGGGAACAGGAAGCCAGTGAGCCCCGCCTCCAACAGGGAGGCAGGTGGAGGCAGGTGGAGGCAGGTGGAGGCAGCCAGGTCCCCTCACAGGCGGGATGCAATCTCAAGTGACAGGACTGTGCCCTGGAGGATTCCGATGCATGGAAAGCATCTTTTAATAAAGCCCTATTTTTAATTAAACAAATTTATAGACTGTACCAGCATGCGGCGAGATCTACGAGTCTGCGGGATCTAAGATCTGAGAAGCGTTCACAGGAAACATAAGGAACGACTCCAAAATAGACCGTAGCTAGCGGCCATCACTCACGGAGTCCTGTGGCCCCCTCATGCTCCTCTGAAGGCCACGGGCAGCAGGCAGGACGCCCGCCTGTGGACACCTTTGGGTGAAATAGTTGCACATTCTAATGCGACGGAAGGTATTCAGCAGAGCAGAGTTTACCTGCCTCACTTGCACCAGGCACCTCGGCACCTGCAGAGAGCACACTGTCTCAATTACAAATGTCACGGTCCAACAGAGAGGACCTGCTGTAAGGTGTCAACGATTTCAAATTTATTGCCCCAAAAAATATAACTTTGAAGAAGGCCTCAGCAATTTTATGGGGAAAAAAAAATTCCAACGGGTTAGCCATTTTACGGAAACCAACTTATCTGTCCAAAGATAAATGACTTTAATTATTTTTCTCTCTTATTCACATAATGTGTTTAATGTTAAGCATGTTACGATGAAGGTGTAATAGAGACATTTGCGTGTGTTAGTGTGTAAATACATGTTTTGCGTATTTAGTGTTTTCAGTTCCCCTTGGCTCTGGGGTCTTCCTCTAGTGACAGGGTGAATGACTGACTGTCTCAGCCGTCGTCCCCGTGGGTCTAGGAGGGCCATTCCCAGGGCGGCCTGTTCCCTCCGAGGCAGATGCCCCAGGCTGCTGACTAGGCTGGACCTGGTGGCAGCACAGCTGAGCCCAGGTCTCAGGCTGGGGACCCCATCAGCGTCCCCGTGCCGATCCACTCTGGTCTCCAGCACCGAGCCACGAAAGCAGCCCGTCCTTCTCCCAGGAGAGCGCTGTCCCGCCCCTCTGTGGCCACTCTTCTTCTGGTTTCTGCCACTGCAGACCCTGGTCCCCACGAGGTCTCTGTTTGAGGACCTGCACATGCCATGGGGTGCCCTCTTGGTCTGTGCTCCCCTCTGCCCTGTTCACTGCAGGGACCCGACGTGCACCTGAGCCTGGGCCCTGGTTGGGGCCCCAGAGTCCTGGCGGCCACTTCTGGACGGTACAGCAGAAGGGCTGCTGGTTCACAGGGGCATGCGTGGGCAGGGAGGGCGTAGAGGGCGCCCCGGGGGCTCCTCCTCCCTGGGCTGACGCCATCCTCTCCAGGCCTGTCCTGATTGATCTTCAGCCTGGGCCTCTCCACCATGACTTCCTGCCCAGGCCTCTGCCCCTGCTGCCCGGTCTCCTGGCCTCTCCTATCCCTGAAGGTTCTGGGGAATCTTTGCCTCAAATGTGTGGCTTCTGACACGGGCACCCAGCAAGACCAGCTGGGATGAACGAAGCCGCCGGGCGAGTGACCAGTGTTGGGGGGTCTTTACAGGAAGAGAGGCTCGGGTTCTCAGAGAGCTGGAGCCCCCGTCAGCCACATCTGGGCTCTCCATCCTGGCCCAGGAGAAGCGGCCAGCCCCCGTGTGGGTGCTCTGCCCTGCTACGTGGAGTCCCAGGGCGCACCTGGGGATTCTGGGGGTTTGGCCAGTGAGCTGAGGCTGGGATGGGAAATTAAGGACTGTCACACCAGTGGTCGCCAAGTGCAAAGAAGGAGACCGTGACCCTAGGAAGACAGCTCTCCAGCAGGACAGGCCCTGCTGGAGTTAGTCATTGTCCCACGTGGTGCCATGCCCTGTGACGAGCTCTGCCCTTCATGGTGGGGTCTCATGAGAGAGCTGGGGAGCCCCTCGCGGTAAGTCGAAGGCGAGGGAAGCCGTGGCAGCACATCGGCTGCAGGAGCCGGGTGGAGACCGCTGGGTGGAGAGCCCAGCTGGCCACAGGCCACCTGCAGGTGGTCACTCCCTTACTGACCCCTGAAGGCCAGGTGAGCCCAGGCTCTGAAGAGATCCCTGAGCTAGTGGGGCTGGCCCAGGTGGCCCACGGCTGGCGCTCAGTAAAAAGAGCGTGTGGGAGATGAAGGAGAAGGGGCTCCGGAGGAGAGGTGCCCACCCACGTGGGAGTCTGCCACCACCTTGCACAGATCTGTCCTGCTCTGCCTCACTGGCCACCCTAGCCCATGGCTGCCCTGCCCCTCCTGCTGCCTTCGCTGTCCTTCTTCAGACACACCAGGGACCTACACCTCAGGAATCCTGTCCTGTCCTGGGACCCCAAGGGGCTCTGTGGCTCCCCCGTGTCCCCTGCCCCTCCGGGCTTCACTTGTCTCTGGCCTTAGCTCTGACCTTCTCTGTACCAAGGAACTGACGGTCCCAGAAGTGCTGGGCTTTCACCTTAGCACCTGACCCAAACCCAAACCCAGAAAGTCGGCCAGCGTGGAGACGTGGAGATGTCGGCCACGTGGTCTGCCAGCGTGGAGACGTGGAGATGTCGGCCATGTGGTCGGCCAGCGTGGAGTCGTGGAGATGTCGGCCACGTGGCTGCTGCCCTCTAGGCAGTCCCCAGTGCCCAGGGAGGGCTGCCCTACAGGCTCAACGTTAAGCAGCCCTCCGTGGCCAGTCTAATTGTGTCCATGATGAGAAAACCAGGCTCAGAAGCTGGGCTCCTACACCCCCCAGCTAGAAGCTTCTGGAACTGGACTGGAGTCTCTCTCTGTCTCCTCCCCCACTGTCCAGGAGGCTGTCCGCACCCCTTGCCAGGATCCCACTCTTGACTGGGCTTCAGGATCACCTGGCCCTAACCCCAGAGGCCCCATTGGCAGGGGGAGCAGGGGCCACCAGCTTGTCACACCCCTGTCTTTGGCAGCCCTGGTACCTCCAAGTCTCCCCTCAGCGTTTCCAACCTCTGCTGCCACCCAGGGGAGGGGGAGGGGGCTCGTGTTCCTGGCTCAGGGACGGGGGCTTTCTGAGACCCTCTCTCCTGGAGCCCGCCCTGGGGGCCTCGCTGCTCCCTCCCACCCGCCCTCCAGGAAGCCCAGAGTGACTCCCCAGAAACCTGGCCCGCGCCCGTGCTTTGCCGAGTACGCGCCACAGGAATCATTTTTACCTGCGAAGGCCGTCGACCGCGTGTGATCTTTTACTCATAATGGCCTAAGCAGCTCAGCGAGGAGCAAGGGGCCTGAGTGACAAGCAAAATGGTTAGAAATTGTCCCTGTGAAAATAATGAGCCCCCCAGACACGAGCCAATCAAAACAGCCTGCTAATGGCTTCCTGCGCCACTCACAGGTGTGGCGGGCTGGGGGCCTCTCTCGGGGAGCAGGCTGCCTGGCCTGCTTTGGGCTCTGGTTTCTGATGCTGGATCCGGGTGACCAGGGCCTTGGGGACTGCTCCATTTCTCGAGGCAGATGGCTCTTCTTCAGCCCCTCCGCCTTTCCCAGCACCATGTCAGGGGAGCCTGGATACGACCCAGTGGCCTAGCGGGGGTCCAGAGAGCCTGCTCCATGGCCTGAAGAAGGACCCACGGCCACGTCGGCAGCAGCCACAGCAGCCCCAGAGGCCAGCCCTCCCAGAGGCCCCTGCCCTGTGGTTGCCCGTCTCCCTGGTTCTTGGCTTAGCTGTTGCCATGCGCGCTCCTCCTCCATCGGGAGGCCTCGTGCTTCACTCCCTCCTCCGGGACATCCCTTATCCCCTCTTCCCCTCGACTGTCCCCAAACAGTGGCCCCTTGGACAGGCAGACCCTCCTGGCCCTGACCGAATGCGCTGGCTGCACCCAGCCCGTGGGACTGTGGGTAGTGTCTGCTTTCTGTCCCCCTGTGGGAGCGGGGTTGTGGGGGGCTCTGGGGACACAGCTTGGTTTCTCAGGTCCCAACTGCAGGACATTGAACATGGGCCCGCCAAGCCTGGGCTTGCCCTGCAGCCTGGGGCCTGGCACCTCCCCCTCCCCCCAGCCTGGTCCCAAGACCGCTCTGCCGATGTCTCCCTCGAGCCTTGTCATTTGTGTCTCCTGTCCCCGTCTCCACCCCTCGGCCTCCCTCCAGGGCTCAGGGCTCCTGCCTACTCTCTCCCTGCGGCTTCTCTCTGGCTTCCCTGTGTCCCCCGGCACCTGATAATGGAGGCCCCCTCCTCCACGGCGCCCAGCCCCCTGGCTGTGCATCACACAGTGTGCCAGCCGGCTGCCACTGCTGTGACAGAAGGCCTGAGATAAACAGCACACGAGGAGGAAAGGTTTAGGCTCAGAGTTGGAGAGTCCAGTGGCCACGGGCTGAAACGTCTCAAACCCCAGATCAACAGAGCCGTGGCAGCACAGCACACCATGGCGAGGCGTGTGGTGGACATATGTTCACCTCCTCATGGCCAGGAAGCAGAGAGAGAATGGAAGGAACTGGGGTCCTCCTTCTCCAAACTCTTCCACATCCCCCCTGCAAGCCGACCCCAAGGCTTCCGAACCTCAGCGTCAGGCAGTTACAGTGACGACCTCACTGGAACCAGGGTCCTGCTGCCTTTCTGCTGCTGGCACGCAGTACCTGAGATAAGCGACTGACAAAGAGAAAAGGTTTCTTGGGGCTCTTGGTTTGAGAGTTTTCAGTCTGTGGCCCCCTGGGCCGTGGCTGTGGGCCTGTGGCAGGACAGACCGTCATGGTGGGAGGATGTGGCGGAGGAGGGCTGCTCAACTCATGGTGACCAGGAAGAAGGAAAGAGGAAGGGGCCGGGTCCTGATTCCTGCTTCAGGACAGCGAGCTCACGTCTCCACTGGGTCCCCTCCTGAAGGTCCATCACCGTTAGGGTCTGTAAACAAGTCAGGATGGCGCCTGGCAAATGCCAGGGGGAGTGGTTTGTGAAGTGGCGCCAGCGAGCCATTAAGTGTGGAGATTCCTGATTGGCTGACTGCTGTATCTAGTTTATGTTAATTAAGATAAGCTGCGTGGAGTGTATATAGACCCCTCCTGTCCTACAATAAACGGCTCCCACTCCTGCTGCATCAACCTTCACAAGTGGCTCGTCACCCCCTGGTTATTTTGCTGCAGCCGGACTGTGGCACATCACCCTCCAATGCCACCTTCAGCTGGGGACAAACCTCTGACACATGGCCTTTAGGGACACTGAAGATCCAAACCATGACATGGCTTCTGGCCTGAGGCTTCTCTCACACAGGGCAGCGCTAGGCCTGCACTAGGGCCTGGTCAGTCTGGAATGCCCAGTGCTGGGCCGTCTCCTGGTGCCCATCTCACCTCCCGCCTGCTTCCTGCCACGTGTGATCCAGGTGGACATGCACAGGCCTCCCGTGGCTCTCTTGGTGCCTCTGTGGGGCTCTGTGGTCCTCCGTGGGGCCGCCTGCCCACGATCTCGTGGCCTTCACGGTCTCAGCCTGACGCTGGGCAGGCTATTTGTCATCCTCTTCCTGCAGAAGGGTCATGTGACGCGGGTGTTGGGGACTAGTGTGACAGTGTGTTGGGGACTAGGTCTAGTGGTTCTGGGCCCCACCCTGCCACTCTATGTCCCGAAGGCCCCCTGAGGACACCTGGGGCCGCTCAGCTAGAGAGGGGCCTGGGGCAGACAGGACCTGAGCCACCCTCCTGTGGGCTGGGGGACTTGGGGTTTCAAAGCCTGTCAATCAGATGTTAGGTCTGGGGCTCTTCTCCCAAGTCCAGGCAGCAGGGTGACTGTACCAGGATCCCCCCAACACACACACACACACACACACACACACACACACACACACACACGGAGCAAAGCAGGCCTGGGCGCACCCCACGGAAAGATCAGCCCAGGAAACCTTGTTACTCCAGACACTGGGGGACCAGCTGCCCAAGGGCAGAGCTCCACTCACCAAGGCCTTTCAAGGCTGCAGACCTGTGCAGATCCGATGGCCCAGGGCAGGGACAGGCCTGCACTCCGAGGCCTGGCCAACTGAATGGAAACCCTCCCGCCATGTCAGTGGATCCAGAGCCTTTTCCATGCTGCCGCCAAGTGGCCCGTGAACGTGCCGGGCCCGTATCAGCTCTGGGTTCAGACCGAGTCACGGATGAGGCAAATTGGATCATTATCCATTTCATTGGTGACTTATTTTTAGAGCAATTTAACAATTACATGTAAAGTGCAAAGCATAATCTGATTTACAGTGAATTGTGATTCACAGCCTGCACTTGGCACCAACGTGTGTGCGTGTGTGTGTGTGTGTGTGTGTCTCCCCGCTCAGCCGCCCTCCTCCAGGGCTGGGTCAACATTGTCTTTCTATCCATCTGAGTGAGGATTTCCTGAGACCCAGCTGCTGTGGAGGAGGAAGCAGAGCCTCCAACGGTGGTGTCTTCTGGAGGTCCTGGGTGGGGGTCTGAGGGACAGGGCCTCTGCAGAGTGGCCCTGCGTGGTGCCCCGGGGCGCAGCACCTGGGCCCAGGCTCAGTGCACACTGGAATCTCCAGAAGTCCACTCAGGAGGCTCCCGTTCTCAGGGGTGGCCTTCCAGGGTGGGCTGCTGGGCCCTTCTGACTGTCCCTGTGCAAAGCACACCCACCCAGCAGCCCGGAGTGCCGAGGATTTCGACCTTCTTGTCAAGGCAGCTGTCCTGATGTGCTGATCCTGCAGACAGATCAGTGAGGGTGCCGGGGCGGAGGCCGGGGCGGAGGCCGGGGAGATGCCATCCTGCAGGTTCATGGGGCTCACAGAAGACAGACCCCTCCACAGGACCCCTCGTCCTCTCATCTACCCTAGAGGGTCAGTGCCAGGCCCACCCGGGGCCTCTCTGGTTTCTCTCACTCTCTTCTCCCTGGAGAACCCCTTGGATCCCAGGAGCTGGGGGTGCTGACTGCGAGGCTGCTCCCTGGTCCTGCCAGGTGGCCGCCCTCCCCCCCGCCCCTCCCCGAAGGCTGGAGAAAGGACTTTCTGTCTCCTCTGGTTCATCTATCTGGAAATGAAGGAAAACACTCAGCTGTGGTGAGGAGCAAAGCAGAGCAGCGACCTGGCAGCCACCTCCAGTGGAGGACAGAGCCGCAGGACCAGCCTCGTTGGGCAGGGCTGGACCAGCCTTGGTGGGCAGGGCTGGACCAGCCTCCTTGGCAGGGCTGAGAGGGGCTGTGGGTGGGGTCTGCAGTCCGGTTTACTCCTTCAGCAGGGCTCCTCCGAGGGGCCATTAATCACTCAGAGCGTTGGAGCCATCTGACTCAGGGCTGGTCAGCTGCAGTGGCCAGGGAGGCGCATCCCCTCCCACCCTGATGGCGCAGCCAGGTGCCCCCTGCCACTGCTCATCACTGTCTCACCGTGGAGCTGTCCCTCTGTGCAGCAGTGAGCACTGTCCCCTTCCTCCTGGGGAAGGGCACCATCCCGGCCACAGGGCCCCTTCGCAGTGGGCAGATGTCCAGGGACACCTGTCTGAGTGAGCTTCTGCATCTTCTGGGACAGGTGGGTCAGATCAAATCCAGGAAGGGCCCAGCTGGTGACCAGTGTGCTGACCATCTTCAACAAGGACGTGGGAGAACCAGCCTTGGCCAAGACCTGGCGGCAGGGAGACGTGGCCAGTGAAGTCAGATTTGGGGGCCTGGGTTGTCACGTCCCCACAAACTCATGCATCCCGGAACCCAGGATGCGGGGCCACTGCAGATGTGGGTGGTTAAGATGAGGGGCAGCGTGGGTGCTGACCGGATGCGGCCGGCCCTTGTTTTCGTTTTGAGTCTCGGCATCAGCCAGGGCTACGTAACCACTGAGCCACACTCCCCAGCCCTATTGATTTTTCTATTTTGAGACAGGGCCTTGCTGAGTCGCTGAGCCTGGCCTCACTTCCTCAGCCCCTGGGATCACGGTTGTGCACACCACACCTGGCTGACTCTGTCCATGGAGGAGAAGGCCATGTGAAGACAGAGGCAGGGAGTGGGGTGGCCACACAACAAGGGCCCCCCAATGCCAGGATCCCCGAGAAGCTGGAGAGGAGCCTGGGAAGGACCCTCCCTGGTGCCCTCGAGGGACTGTGCCCCACCAATGTGCACACCCCGTCTGGGGGCTCCAGTCCAGCTCCAGAGCTGTCACAGTCGCACCTGGCATCTCCGGCCACCCACCTGCTTGCAACGCCCGAGGGAGCTCATCAAATATGAGTGGATATTGGGGGACCTTCTCCCTCTTTGGCCAGACCATTGAGCCGGTGGGTTCCCAGATGCCTGGTCTTTCTCCTGCCACTGTGAAGTGGTCTTGATGACTTATGACCAGCAGAGTCCTACGTGACACATCTCCAAAATAAAGGCAGGGCACACTTGGCTGGGCGGGAGCAAGCACATGCACCCCTCCCTCTCCACGAGCAAGCCCAGCCCCCTCCAGAGTCCCTCGGGGTCCTCGTGAAGTCTCACCATCGGCAGGGAGAGGCCAGGCCCAGGCCAGGTAAGCAAAAGGCAGCTCACTACAGAACATCTCGTGGGATTCAGAGGTGGTTTGACCCTCTCTGGCTGGTCAGACCATTGGGAGGCACTTAGAGAGCAAGGCTTCAAAGAAGACGTTTCCATCTTTCCTCTTAGCCGATTGGGGGAAATGCATGATTTCTGAGCAACATTCTAACATACTGACATTGTCCTTCCACTCAACTTCCTAAAGTGTATTAACCTTGTGTTCCCATGGATGGAGAAGGAGCTGTTCGGCTTCCTGCTGCTCAGGGTCGCTTCTCCAAGGGTGGCCTGGGCTGGACCTATCACTTCATCATTCAGTCCTTGGTTTCATTTGGGAGAAAAGGAGAGCTGGCGGGTTCTGGGTGCCACAGGGCCAGAGTCAGCATGTGCATTTCCAGTTGGATTCTCTTAGCAGACCCAGTAAGCCTGGCATCATGGGTCTAGTTCAGCTCAGGAGCTAGGTGGAGAAGAGCTCAGATCGCAGGTCTGGGTGGGGTCTGAATGCAGTTGTTGGTTCTAAAACTCACCCTTGGCTCTGTCTGGCCAACCCTTGCCTCCCCTCTGCAGGCTTTAAAGGGAAGGAGCCCGGACGTGGTCACAGCCCTTCCGAGGCCACAGAGAAGGCCCGGGGCAAGGACTGCGCAGCCCTGTTCTCCCAGACTAAAGCCAAGAGGGCCCCCGGGGCTCGTCTGCCTGTTGTTTTTCTCACACCAAAAATGAAATGAGTCTCACTTCACTCCTCCTCGGGGAGGGGAGCAGCATCAGGAGAGAAATGAAGGGAAATGGGTTTGGGCTGCTGGGGGTCCGTCCTTCCCACTCCTGGGGGGAGATTGATCATGATTTCTTAATGCTCCTAATTTGAGCTTTTGTCCTGTGGACAATTCAGGCACCGTGCTTGGCCTTCAAAGAGAACGAGAGGAGGGAGAAAGGGGCGTCTGGGCCCCCCGGGGTGGGAAGGCTGAGCCTCCAACGGAGGACACCTAGTGTGGAGAGGGAGCAGCAGGGAGCCATTGCCAGCATCTTCCCCCAGCCACCGGAGGCTGCCCGGGAGCTCGAGGAGGAACGGGAGGGCATTGGTCACACGTGGGTGGGGAGGACAAGCTGGCTGCTGCACCCCACTCTGAGTACTGGAACAAGAGGACCTCCGCTGGGTCTGTCCAAGAAACACCGCCTGGTGTATGGGCAGGTCCTGGCTTGTGTACTGAGGTCCTCATCACTCTTGCCTGCCCAGATGCCCACTCACGCTGGTCCAGGGGAGGACCACTGTGTAGGAAGCAAGTCTCCCAAGGCCTGGCCCTCCTCTCCTGAGCACAGAGGGCCACCCTCTTGTCCTGAAGACAGAGCTCTGTGGTCTGCACAACCCCAGGCTTGTGGTTCCCTGTTGAGAATACTCCTAGAGCAAACAGAAAAGCCACCCAATGTCCCTTGGCTAATCCCAGTGGTTTGACCAGCGCCTAAGACAGCAGCCCCCGCCCCAAGCCCCCGCGGGAAACAGCGTCTCTTTAAGAAGCTTACGAAACAGTGTGCAGGGGCCTGAAGGTGGCCCCAAAGCAGACCACATCCTGGTGCTTGGACACATGAATGCTGACTTTTGGGACAGCAAAGTGGAGGTCACCCTGGACACACGGATTCCATCAAGCCGAGGACCTGGACGGAGGGCTGCTGTGGCTTGGGGAAGTGTCCTCCAAAGGCCTGGTCCCGGCCCTGGTGTTCTGGGAGCTGGTGGAAGCTCAGGAGGTGTGCCCCGTGGAAGGAAGTGGGGTCCCTGGGGGTGTGTCTTTGAAGGGGAGGTGGGGCCTGCCCTTCCTGACTCTCTGCTTCCTGGCCACCAGGAAGTGACCGGCTCCTGCCACCTGTTCCACCCTGCTCCTGTGCCTCATCACGGGCCCCAAGGCAGTGGACCCACGACCATGGATTGACCCTCCAAGATCGTGAGCCAGGTGGACCTCCCTCCTCGGGGCTCCCGTGTGGCCGGCCTTTCCTTACAGGGACGGACACGGTCGAGCACGAGGCTCTCAGCCTGGACGGAACAGCTGGCACCCGACGCCACCAGCACAGCTTGATAAGAGGGGCACAGGGGGTTCTGGGACAGACACAGAGGACAGGATGTGCAGCTGGAGGGACAGAGGGAGTGTGGCGGACCCTCTGGGCACAGGAGAGGCGCCCCCTCATGGAGGTGGGGCCGGCAGGAGAGCTTCCCCAAGGGCCAGCTGGGGGGGAGGGCTCTGCCTAGGACCGGTGGAACCTCCTGGCAAGGGACATGACAATGACAACCCCTCCCCGTGGATCCTTTGCCTGGGGCAGGAGCAGAGCCAGGCCCCAGGGTCTCCTGGCCACACTCATGGCTTGGGCTTCATCCTGAGGACTCGGGCACCCTGGCAAGGTCTTAAGGAGCCATGGATGTGGTTCGGAGTAACAAGCCCAAGAGCGGTCATCCTGCTGCTTGTAAAGTGGAGACTAGGCCCAAGGACAACAGGAGATGGGCGGGGGCTGTGCAGGACACTGATGGGGCTGGCCCGGTCAGCAGGGGTGGGCCTGGGACGCTGTGAGCTCAGAGAGAGAACGTGAGAAGAGAGAACCAGAGAACTGGGTGATGGCGACGGAGGAGGGGAGGGGACGGAAGAATCGGAATCAGTCCTGAGTTTGGGTCAGACTCCCTGAGATGAGGGAGGTCAGGGAAGGACAACCTGGGATTCTCCCTTTTGACGGTGCACCTTGAGATCTTGGTGCATTTTCGTGTGGACTGGAGGGAGCAGGAGGCGGTGTGAGCCCAGAGCCCTGGAGGAGCCCACACTGTGAATCACCCCCAGAGGGACTGAGTGCTCCCTTCCCCACCTCCTGGGCTGAGGAAGCAGAGACAGCTCAGGAGGTGAGCAGGAGTGGACCTTGCAGTAGGAAGTGACCCAGGGGATGGCGGGAAACATGGAGGGAGTTGAGGGTCCCCCCGAGCTGAAAGCCGGGGCACGGGGAGACCAGGTGCGTCTCAGGTCCAGTCGCGTGGATGTCCCGGGCGACCTTGAGAAGGCTGGTGTTTAGCAGTGAGGGTGGACTTGACCACATGCCAGCCAGGTCGCTGCTGCTGAGAATCCGAAACAATTCCTGGAATCCACTTAACCCGCAGCTCGGCAGGGCTCCTGCAGCATCCGTCACACCCGCCACGCTTCCTGAGAGCAAGTGATGATCAGGTCACGCTTGACACGGTCAGCCTTGAGGTCTGTCCTAAGTACCAGCCTACGTGACAGGTGAGGAACATCTTCCCCCGAGGGTACAGATCCCCAGCTGCAAATTCCATCAGCAAATTCTCCGGGTGATGTGGGAGCCACATAATCAACTTGCTATTCCCGATGGCCCCCAGTGCAGGCTCCTTAAGAACTCTGACAACCTGAGGTCACCATTTTCCAAGCTCAGAGTCTCATGTGGCGGGGGGGGGGGGGCAGGGGGGGGCGGGGGGGTGCTAAACACAGTTTGCTGTGTTGCACACTCTAGACCACCTCTGCGAGTTGCAGCCGAGTTCCCGAGTCCCCTCGTAGGGCACCTGAGGTCGGTAAAGTCCCCAGGTAGATCAGCCAGCTCAAAGGCTCCTTAACCTCTTTCATGGACACAATTATTAAATCTGTGTATTTTATGTCACTGTCATGGTGAGCATATTGATTCAGGGACTTTAAATCGTATCCACACGTAGTCACCAACTTCAAAGCCGAAGCTGCCTCACTCTGCCCCAAGGGAAGACTAGCTGGGGAACTTCGCTGGACACCCACTGAGGGGACACTCTCAAGTAGAGCTGGACATGAACAGTAGATTCTGGCGTTTTCCCGTTTACTGCCGAGGGCTGAACTTTTAACACTGAAGGTGAGTCCTGCACCAGGTGGTGCTGATGGGTCCTGAGCGGGTGCTTGGGGGGTGGCTGGCCCCAGCCCATAGCCATTGCTGTCCCTGGGGACATCCTTGCTCTCAGGCCTCGTGCCCACAGCTGGCTCTGGCCAGGCTGGGAATGTTGCCCACTAGAACCCTCACTGCACCTAGCAGGAGGTGGGCTGGCCAGCCTCGTCCAGGAAACAGATTCCTCTGACCCTGCCCACGGGCAGTGAGCCCTGCTGTCCTGCCTCCCCAGGGACGAGACACCTGCCGTCCCCAGGCCCTGCCCTGGCCCAGTGCACCCGCCCGGGCCTCCTCCTGTGGAGCCGCGATGGTGTCCTCAAGCCCCCGCTCGCACACACCGGGTCCCCTGCCACGGTTCCCCTTTGCCCTGGTGGCAGGGTGACAAGCTTCTCCACAGTGGTGCTCTGGAGGGCAGGCTCCTGGCTTCCGCTGTCCTGGCCTGGGCTTTGTTCCGAGAGTCCAGGCAAGAGGCCCTTGGCAAACCACCCTTAGATGACTCAACGGTTGAAATGTGCCAAAGAAGCCGATCTGGCCAGTTGTCAGCGCAGGCGCCGGGGGAACCCCGCGAGCTTCCCTGGCTGGCCGGGGCCGGGGCTCAGGTTCTCGCCCGCCTTCGCTGGCCACGTCCGGTCACAGGGTCCGTCGCTGCCCCGACCCCTCTCTTCTGCTGTTCCTGCTGCCTGTTTCTGTCTGCTTCGGCCCTCCCCTGAGCCACCCAGAGAAGCCCAGTCCTGGGTTCCAAGAGGAGCCCTCCTGCTGCGCGTGCTGGGTTACGAGGCCAGTGGTGCCGACCTGCCCTCTAGACAGGAGACCGCTGCAGAAACAGCGGAACCCAAGGCCGACAGGTGAGGAGCAAACCACACAGACGGGCGGGCGGTCTCGGTCGGCGGGAGGATAAGGCGTCCACTGGGACAGGTCTGTGCAGGGCTGGGGAGGCTCGCGTGGGCCTGGCCCCTCCCAGGGGAGGGACGTGGGACTCTCCAGAGAGTTCCTTCACGCAGTCCTGAGCGCTGGAGGGAAGGTGGCCTGGGAGCTGCTGGGGACGCCAACGCTTCGTGGCCCATCTGTAGAGACTTTGTCCCAAGGAAACCCCAGTGCTGGGGGAAAGAAGGTCGGGCCTGAGATGCCAGCCCTGGTGCTGGGGACAGGGGCTCTCCAGAGCCCTGGCCTCCCAGTGAGGGGCAGCACCTCAGGCTCTGGGGCTCCCTGGGGAGCAGGCTTGCTCCTCCGGGGCTGGGGGCTCGGAGTGCACCCAGCCCGAGGGGGGTCAGCTGCCAGTGTCCTCCTGTCCTCGGGGCAGGTTGCAACATGAGCCCAAGGCACAGGCAGCCCCGGGGAATCCAGGAGGCGCCCTGCCCTGTGCTCTCCCAGCTTTAGAGCAGGGGCCCTCACGAGCCCCTGGGACTGCCAGGTGTGGTGGCCAGTAGGGGAGCCCCCACAGACACTGCCACCCTTGTCCTGCAACTGGTCACATCCTGAAAGAACTGCCCTGGTTGGGACATGGCTGGTGACAACCCATGCCTGCTTCATTAGCCACCAGGGACACATGGGAACCCAACAGACCTCCCTCCGTGAGTGGTGGGGAGCAGGTAGAGCAGACAGTATGGGAAGCTGCTGGGTGAGGGACCTTCTCTCTGCTTCCTCCTCTTCACAGTTGAGAAGCAGCTGGGAGCCCCACGGCTGCCCTGCAGAGGGGCAAATTGGCCTCCTGGGCCACGGTGAGGGTGGAGTGGTGCTGGATTTTGTCTGTCTGTCTGTCCTCTCAGTGTGGCTGGGTCAAGAGTGGTGTGCCCCCACCCTCTGTGGGAAAGTCATGAAGGACCATTATCAGGGACTCACCCACTGAGCACCGTGACCACTGAGCACCCAGCACCCCGCATCGGCACCTGGCGGTTCTTCGTGTGTCGGGCTGTGGAGGGGGAAGGGGGCCTGTGGCTGTTGAAAGCGAGGAGGTGCCCAGAGCTGCCCGGAGGTCAGAGAGGACGCTCCCCAGCAGGAGGGCCTGGAAGGCAGAGCCTCCATCCCCGCCCAGCAGAGGGTTTGGGGCCCTGGATCAGAAGGCCCCAGACCTGATGTGCTTGCTGTGTGGTCCTCAGAACTCGCCCTCTCTGAACCCCAGTTTCCTCACGCGCTCCTCCCGTCCCAGTTACACCTCAGCCAAGCCAGCTGCACCTTGCTCCCAGAGCCCAGACGAGGCGTCCTCCCACCTCCCCAGAGGCCTCCAGGGAAGGACTGTGGTGTCCCCACCTGCTGTCCGCCCACTCTCCTCTCCTGCCCTGCAGTCAGGCCATGCAGCCTCTCCCTCAGGACACTCTGCGCCCTCTGGAAGGCTGCCACCTGGCTCCCCCAAGCTCCCCTCCAGTCCTGGAGCCGTCCACGGCAGCCCTGCAGGGACACCTCCTGGGCCTCCCCAGTGTGCGGCTGGCAGCGTCAGGGCAGATACAGCTGAGAAAAGGCCTCGGGCAACTCGGGCTTGGCCATCCCTGGAATCCTGCTGGGGCTTGGGCCTAAGTTGTGGATGAGGAAGCGGCGGCTGGGACAGTGCGCCTGGCAGCTGAGGTGGGGGCTCAGCAGCCGCCTGGCACCCCGCCCACTGCTCATCCTCATTACCTCCTGGCTGGCACCTTGCTGGGCCATGTGCACTCACTGGGGGACGGGAGGTAGGCACTAAACACCAGGTACTGGATACTGAAACACTCAGGATCTGAATACAACACCTGTGTTTAAGTAGCAGGTATTCAGACGCCTAGCGCTTAATAAGCTTAAATGTGGTGCACAGCCCGTGTTTAAATAGCAGGTACCAAATACCCAGCACTTGACAAATAAATAAATACCTCGTCATTTACCAGGCATTAACAGGAAACTGACACCATGATTAGAACTTTACCTCTTTGGGAAACTAACTCTACAGGATGCCAATGTCTGCACACAGCAGGTGGGACTAGGAGGCACGTCCTCCCAGATGTCAACCCCAGGGGGGTGTGCGTGGGTGGATGTGTCCCCACTCCCCCACTGGACCATGGAACCTTTGAAGACAGGGCTGCCCAGAGCAGAGACATTTATCCAGAATCAATAGAACCCTCTAGAAACGCTGCTTGGATGCCTTGTCGGGAACGAGCGCTGGCTGACCGTGGCCTCTGACAGCGTCCTGTGCGCCTTCAGTCCAAGCACTCTCTTCCCCAGAGAGGGTTCTCTGTGTGCTTTGGGGCCCATCCTCCTGGCCTCTAACTCTCCCAGGAGTGGCCCACTTCTCATAGGCACCGCTTGACGCCCACCTGACTCAAGAGGAGGAGGATGCTGAGATGGGCCTCCCTGGTTCATGCATTCGGGGTGTAGGGGTCCCCGGCACTGTGCACACTTTCACACTAGACGACCCTGAGCCTGGGGTTTCCTCCAGGGGCCACGAGCAAGGAGGCCAGCTGTGTCTGCAGGGAGGGGGCCGGGCCACGTGGGGGCAGCTGGCAGAGGAGGGTGAGCTGCCTTCCCACGCTCCTCGGGCGCCTGCAGCACCTCCTGTGGTGAGATCTGCACAGGGTACTGCCCGCTGTGGGTCCCTGTAGAGAGGAGCGGAGCCCCAAAGCACCCCCTGCCTCCTGTCCTGGTCAGAGCCCACACGCAAGGGCGGGGAACGCCAGGACCGGCCTCGTGCTGTGGGAGGGCGGCTCGCCCTCGCTGGACGGAGGGCAGGTTGTGAGGTCAGGACATCCATCCCAGTGACCAGGAGGATGGACACCATCGCTGGCCAGCAGGAGGGCTCCAGCCCCTGGCTCCGCTTGCGCTAGGAGAACGTCTGCCCACATAGCACTAGTCTCTCCTGCTGCAGGCCCTGGCCCCCTCCCAGTGGGCCTGATGACAGCAGGGTCTTCACCAACGACTCAGGGGCTTTCGAATGTGGTTTTGTGATATCAGTTTGGGCTATAAAATACGATAGTGTCAAATAAAAATAGAGCAGCCCAACCCACTGGAGCATACAAGGTCGCCTATGTATTCTGGAATTTGAAGAATAACAGGGATGTTTTCAAATCAAATTCCAAGAACTGCGTCCCACGTCGTTGCAATGTCACCATAAATCTTGGTTCAAAGGGAGGGCAGTCCCACCAGGACCTAAATTTGGAATCTGGAACCAATTTACTCTGTAATTTAAGTTCAAGGCTTCCTGTGGCCTCCGCCTCTGGTCCTTGGAGGCCGGGGTGCTGACCCTGTGGCTGGCGTGGCATGCTCAGCCTGTAGCAGGTGACCTTGACGTCCCCAGTCCCAGGGTGATACTCACCACGTGTGCCGAGATGGCAGGAAGTCGGGGGCCTCCTCCAGGGAGTGGGGAGCCCTATCTGGCAGTGGCAGCTGCAGGCCCCCTGGGTTAACACAGCCCAAGCAACGACATCCGTGCCCAGAGAGCTGGGGACCAGAGTGTCTCCCGGACGTCCAGCCTCCTCTCTTGGACCTACTGTGGCCCGCTGTTCCTTACTTCCCTCTGCAGCCACTGCTGCTGTCCCTGGCTGCTGAGGCACACAGTACTGGGCAGTCTCTGGGGCCAGGCACGACGTGGCTCCCAGAGCTTCTTAACCCCTCGGGGACTCTTCATGAACCTGAGCAAGCTCCATGTTGCAGCAGGGAGCAGAGGCCCAGAGAAGACCCAGGCAAGGGGCCTGGCCGGTGGGTGCTGGAGACACGTGGCCAATTCCTCAGGCCTGGCCCTGGACACAGGTGCCGCAGCTTCTCCAGCACACAACACGGGGGATGTTCATGCCAGGGGCACATGTTGGGCGTCTGTCGTGTGCCAGGCCTGCTTCTCGGGCCGGGGTGGCAGCGGGGATCACTCATGCCAACTCTCTGGCCCCTGTGGCCTGGGCCCAGGTGGAACTGCCCTTCTTTTGACCAAGGTTCATGGGCACATTCGCGTGACGTGGGACATGGTTTTTGAAGTTCGATTTGGACACTTGGCCTATTATTCCCAGTCTGAGATGCACAGGTGAGTGCTATGGGCAGTGCGTTGGGCTTCTCTGCTTTTACTTTCTCCCACTTTATTTTACTAAATGCCACCCATGGAGGATGTGTGTCCTCAGGGGTCCCAAGCATGCTGCTGGGTCTATGCAAGGGCAAAGCTGCCTGGGCCCTGCTGTTCCTGGGTGAGCAGGGACACTGCCCCTGCCAGGAGGTGCCCCCGGAGCTGACATCAACACATGGACTGGTGCTGAGTTCAGGCTCCGGGATTCGGAGGTCATGAACCCTTGGCTCCTCCAAATGCCAGGACAGGTCTGCTAGGTTCTCCTAGGTTCTCCTCCCTGCCCAGTCTGGGCACACGGAGGAGCCCAGGCACAGGGGCCAGCCCCAGAGAGCAGGGCATGCAGATGGCCAGGGAGGGACATGTGCTCCGGACTCCCATGGCCACAGTTTCCACTAGAGGACTCAGGCGCCCGGGAGTGCCCAGTGCTGGCAGGAGGGCCGGGTCCCCTGGCCAGCCCGGCTCGACTGAGCCAGTGTCCTGGCCCAGAGCCTCCTCGGGGCCCGCAGAGCCTAAGCCTATTTCCAAAGGGTCAGGCCACCTCAGAGGCTCTCCTTCTGTGGCCCCAGCTCATCATTTGGGCTCCTTTCCACCCCCTTCAGACGTTGGAGGCTGTGTGTGATCTCTGGAGCTGCCTGGAGGCTGTGCAGCACTGTCCCTGGGAGGGTGGCCGTGTGCGGGGGCGGGCGGGGCTGAGGGGATAATCCACTGGGAATTAGTTCTTGGAAGCAGGTGTCCCTCTGCTTCCTGGCAGTGCAGGGTTCCAGGAAGTGGGGAAGCCGGACTGCTGAAGGGCCACCAATGGCCCCCGGAGTAGCTGTCCCCTCCGCTCTCTGCTTTTAGGAGAAAGGCTCAGACTCCTTAGCCGTGGTTCTTCCAGGACAGCAGAGCTGGCGAGGAGAGGCCAGGCTCTGCAGGGTTCTAGAATCAGGTGGAGGTGGACGTGTGGGCGAGGGGGCAGGAAGCGGGAATCCAGCAGAGGCGGTCGGTCCACCCACAGGGCCTGAACCCTCTCAGCCCCTCAGCAGACCTTCACTGAGCCTCGGCCACGGGCCATGTGCAGGCTCTGCCCTGGGAGGACAGTGGGATCCTGCCCAGGGAGCTCACGTTCTAGGGACAGGAAGTAGAACCCAGGTCCACACAGAGCAAGTCAGATGGAAAAGCACTAGTGGAAATGTGACCTGGGAGAGACGGACAGACTGGAGGGAGGACGGGCCGGGAGCCCCCTTTCCACAAGGAGGGGAGGAGAAGCTGCCGAGGACAATAGGGCTCTCTGGGTGAGAGGGCACTGGGCACAGGAATCAGCCAGTGCAAAGGCCCTGTGGTGAGAGACTGAGTGCTCAAGGAACACCCAGAGGCCGGGGCAAAGGGAGAACTGGAGCTTGGGTGGCAGAGCTGGCCCTGCTGGGGCCATGGTGAGATTGGCAGGTGACAGCCCCGAGCTGTCATGAAGACCAACTGGCTGGGGCAGCTTCCCCGGCCCAGTGGACTGAGTAGGGGGAGCGGCTTGCAGGGAGCAGCCCCGGCCAGCGGAGGTCACCAGGCTCAGAACTCAGCAGTCCACGCAGGGCCCGTGGCGTCACGGTGTTGCAGATGGACACAAGCCCAACTCCAAACCAGAGAGCTTTCCATGGTGAGGCCGACTTCCGGGAGCCCGAGGATTCCCGCTGAGCCACTTGGTGCCCACGGCGGCAGGGCCACTGAGCTGGGTCAGCCAGGACGCAGGAGTGTTCCGAGGGCTGCAGCCCAGGACGGCTCACCCAGCACCTGGGAGCCAGGCCAGGCCTGCAGAGAGGCCAGCAGGGCCCCCGCCTGGCTCCCACACGACTCTGTGCTGAGGCCAGGCACCTGCCGCACCCCGCTCTGTCCTAGATGACCCTCTGGTGTCCTTCTGGGGCCACACTGGCAAGCTTTGGGGCTTAAAGGGAAAAGCGTCTGTCCTCGTCCCAGGGCCCTCCTTGGTCTGCAGCTTGGTTCTGACCCACTAGGCCCAGTCTGGGTTTGATAGTGATGCTCTTCTAGGCTCAGCTACGCTGCCGAGGGCAGGGATGAAGGTGACCCCAGCTTGATGTGGCATTGGGACACTTCTGAAAAACAGCGCCACACTCAGTCTGAAGCCACCCCATTTCCACTCTTCCCATCTGGCGGGGCCACGCGGCCGGTCCAGGGGTCTCTGTTGGTCCCTGGAGGATGAGGAAGGAGGAAAGGAAAGGCCATGGTTGGTCACCTCTTTTCCAGCTGCAGGGCCAGGAGCTGCCCCTGACTGGCGTCACCTGGTGGGCATGGATGGTGGCCTGTGGCAGGTTTGGGGCCTGAGTTGGTGGCCCGCACACCTGTCCTTCCTCCCCAGTGCTGGCTCCTCCACAGGGCGACGTGGACCCTTCTCTCCTGGGTGGACCCCGAGCTGGCCTGAGAGACGTGCAGAGGTCGAGATCACCCTGGAACCTCGAGCACTCACACAGCGGTCCAGGCAGGTCGGTGTGGCACAAAGTGGCTGGAGTGTCCTTGGGGTTCTGGACGCAGGGACCAGGGACCCTGGAGGCCTGGAGAGCATCTCCCGCCACTCTGCCCCGCAGGATGGGAGCTGCTGGAGCGAGCAGTGTGGGGGCTGCAGCCAGGGCATCCCTGATGGGCCTTGGGCCGCCATGGATGGTGGGCGGGGCTGCTCTCTGCCCCCCCCACTCACTTGGAGTGGCCTGCGTCTCTGTGTTTCTGTGTCTCTGTGTTCCTACATCTCTAAGTCTTTGTGTCTCTAAGTCTCTGTGTCTCTGCATCCCTGTGTCTCTAAATCTCTGTGTCTCTGCATCTCTAAGTCTCTGTGTCTCTACATCTCTAAATCACTGTGTCTCTGTGTCTCTGCATTTCTAAGTCTCTGTGTCTCTACATCTCTAAGTCACTATGTCTCTGTGTCTCTGCATCTCTGCATCTCTAAGTCTCTGTGTCTCTGTGTCTCTAAGTCTCTGTGTCTCTGTGCCTCTGCATCTCTGTGTCTGCATCTGTCTCTACATCTCTAAGTCTCTGCGTCTCTGTGTCTCTGTTTCTCTGTTTCTAAGTCTCTAAGTCTCTGTGTCTCTGCGTCTCTAAGTCTCTGTCTCTGCGTCTCTAAGTCACTGTGTCTCTGTGTCTCTGCGTCTCTAAGTCTCTAAGTCTCTGTGTCTCTGCGTCCCTGTGTCTCTGCATCTCTGTGTCTCTGCCCCTACTTCAGAGGCCTGAGTGCCATTCACGGTCTTGCCTTACTTCCCTGCCAATTTTGTGCCTGCTCCCCTGGGGTCCCCTTCACCTCCTTCCTTGGGGCACCAGGGCTCCTCCTCCTGCCCTGGCCCTGCCACACGTCCCCCCCATGCTCACCCTGACCTCCGGTAGGGCGTCCTCAGCGCCCCCTGCGGGCTGCTGGCCCTGCCCTCTCAGCCTGTATCCTGTCTTGGTGGCCTCGCCATAGTGCAAGGTATTTCTACTTTCTTTGCAAACCGTGTTCTCCTGGAGCAGGGGACATGCTTGTCCCCACGGGCGGATTCCTTTGTCATGCACCTCCATTACCCTGCCTCCTGGGAGACGCCCAGACTCCTGCTGGCCTTGTTGAAGAGCTGGGCTTCCTGGAGAGTGACCCCTTGAGGAGCAGGTAGAGGGGAACGGCTGGGGGACAGAAGCCCTCTCCTGCCCCAGGTTGGGGAGGGAGCGGGAAGTGGGCTGTGGTTAGGTGACTGGCCCCGGGGCAGCAGCCCCCGGGCCATCAGTGGACCCTTCACTTTCTAACTTTAGAAACCTCTCCTGGTAGTTATGCCCTAATGGACAGTTTGTCTCAGGTTTTCCCCAGAAGAAGAAGCTCTTGTTGAATGTCTTTAAGCTACTCACAGACAGCAACCCTCACCATGGCCCGGCCACTCAGCCCAGCCTGCTGGCCGCTGTCTCTGCCCGTGTCCCCTGTGCCCCAGGCCTTCTGGGGCTCCCCAGGGCTGTGGGGGAAGGAGATGCCCATGGTCTGGAGGCACAGGTGTCGCGGGCCATGGTGGGGCGCGGGCCGTGGTGGGGCGTGGCCCAGGGGGCCTCTGATGCCCAAGGAGGAGGCGCCTCTGGGGGCCGGAAACCAGGCGCTCTGTGCAGACCCTGACCCTTCAGGGGTCACTGAGGATCCTAAAGTGGAGGTGCAGGGCCGATCTGCACCCCCATGATGTCATCCTTCCACCCACTGAGGCTTCCAAGGGGAGGAGGTGACGTCCTCTCTCCAGGGTTCCCTGAAAGCCCTGGAGCGCGCCCTTCCTCCCCTGCCAGGAAACAGGCGTCTGCAGCTGACGTTTCTTCAAAGGTGATAAATCGAGTTTCCAACTCGTTTCCATCATCCACCTTCATGCTGATCTCCAAAGTCGCGTTTGGAAGGCGGGGGAGGGTGCAGGGTCCAGGGGAGGCGTGTGTCAGCCCAGATGGGAGGATTGGTGAGAGCAAAATATTTACTGTCTGTACCCGGCTTGTGTTTCCTGTTTCCCTTCAAAACGAGAGGTCAGAGCCCCCGTGAGAGAACAGATTGTTGACTTCCAAGTCGGCAAACACCCGGAATGCTTCCCGTTACGGCCCCTGTTCCATTCTCTTTTGTTCTGCCCGGGCGCAGGAAGCCCGCTGTGTTCCAGAAACAGGATTTCAAATTAGATTATTGGAATGGACTCGGCAGAGACGCGGGGCCTGTGTCCCCCGAGCCCTGAGCAAGGAGAGATCTCCAGAGGATAGCTGCTGTCTCCCTGCGAGCCACGGGGGCCCACACTGGAGACAGGGGTGCAGGTGGGCCGTGTCTCCTAGGGAAGCCCCTGGGGACTAGATGCCTCGCACCCAGGCCACCTGCTGCAGGCCCAGCGGAGCCTGTGCTGGTAGGAAGGAGCTTCCAGGTTATCTTGTGGTGATGCAGAGGGTTTCTCCCAAATTCCTGGAAATGGCTCACGAGTGGCAGCCACATATCCGCACAGAGGCCCCAACAGCAGGTGAGGAACTTGCCAGGACGCCTCAGAGGTGTTGACGGTTAGGATTCCCCAGGCAGACTGGCTCATACCATGTGTCAGCTTGGCTGGGCCACAGCGCTCAGACACAGTGGAACCTTATTCTGCAGGTTCCTGTGAGGCCGCGTTTGGATATAAACATTAACATAGGCGAATCTGAGTGAGGCAGGAGGCCTTCCGTAATGTGGGTGGGCCTCGTCCCATCAGCTGAAGGCCTAATGGGATTACTTTTATACGGAGTAGGATGTAAAAGCTATGCAAATAGTCCCTATGTATCATTCAGAGAAAACGATAAGAGAAAATCGTTTGCACATGTTCAGTACAAATATAACTTTCCTTCCAGTATGTTCAGTCTGAGGTTCGTGGAGCCCATGGATGGGGACTCTGCAGATAAGAAGGACTGGCTGTGTTTGGCTTAGTGATCTCGAAACAGAGTAAAAATTGGAAGAAGAGTAACCCCATTGATAATCACCAATTAAGGACGTAGATTCTGCCTGAGGAGGAGGAGCTCGTCCGAGCGGAGGAGAACGGTGTCAGACAGGCTGGTTACTTTTCCCGATGTGGCTGTTGTTCCAGAGACTGTGCAGTGCCAGGTCAAGCATTAGAAATCGCTCTGATTATTTGCTGAGTCGGTTGAATAGGACCTGGACCCAACAGTCCATCAGAGGCCCGCTAATGAAGCCGGGATGCCGGCCGCCTTCCAATGGCTGCAGAGGAAAGAGGCCCGGAGGACGACCTCTGCGCACGGCACACTCATCACGCGCCCGGCCTGCCCAAGCGGTGTTGCACAGGAGAGGCAGAGGGCTCACACAGCACGCATCTGGAGGTGTGCTAAGCAGGTGGCCTGACCCTAACAGCACAGCACTGGCAGCTGCCTGGGGCCCAGGGACAGAGGTCACTGCCTCCCGGGATGAGGGTCTGTCCCACGAGGCAATGTGGGAGCTCTGTGTGAGGCGCAGGGGAGGTCACTGTTGTTGGAAACCTAGAAGCAGAACGGTCAGCAGCTCTGGTCCTGCGGGACTGGTGTGGCCCTGGGCAAGGGAGCCTGACCCACGCCTTAACCCTGAGACCCCCAGCCCCTCTCCAGATTCCAGACCTGGGAGCCTTGCGGACCAGGGGTCTCTGAATCGGGAGCTGGGCACACCCACATGAGGACGGATTGGGAATGAGCTCACGAGGAAAAGACTCTGAACTTTCATCCTAGTTTTCTCCAAAAGCAACCAGCAGCCTCTGGGGGTGTTGGCTCTGCACTGGAGAAGGGCGCACTCACACCTGCCGGGACGGGCCCTGCCCCAGCACCTCCGACTCACGGACAGGAGGACCCTGGGGATCGGGGCAGGTGACACCAGCTCCCGCTCAGGGGTATCCAGGGAACCTCGCACCCTCTGGTCCCAAGTGCTTCTCTAATTGGAAGGGACACATCAGACAAGGGCTGACCCTAGATGTGAGAGCGGCAGAGGTCAGACTGCATCTCTCAGTTAGAGAAGACTTCAGGTCCCCCACTGCTGTCCACCACGTCCCACAGGCCCTCTCCGGGGCCTGGCTGGCTCCCCAGACGTCCACGTCCCGGCACCAGAGACAAATTTGTTGTGAATGATCCCTTTTGGACAGAAGAGCCTTCAGATAGAAAAGGTCGTAAACAAAATCTATGGAACAGAAAATTCTGGGGGGAAGCAAGCCCTGTTTGAAGGTACATGAGTCCAAGCAGGGCAGCAGGGACGCGGGGCGGGGGACACACACAGAGGGGACGCAGGCAGGCTGTGCGGCTGCGCAGAGCTTCTGCAGGACCCGGGGCAGGCGGGCTCAGGAGGCCCTGGACTGAGCTGTCACAGCCAACAGGCTGGAGGCCACCGAGGACCCGGGAAAGGCTGGGGTCGAGGACTGAGCAGCTGGAGGTGGCCGTCCTGCCGAGACTCAGAAAGGGGGACCGAGGGGAGTAGGAGCAACAGAAAGAAAGACAATGTGAACCTCGGCTTCCAGCCGCGCCCGCGCAGACGGCTCAAGCTACCCGCTCGGCTCCAGAGAGGACAGGAGCAGGTGGGGACCGGTGAGGGCTGCTGTCCAGGCAGGTACTCGGTCCCCACCAGGAGTCCAGGGATCAGAGGACCAGGGAGAAACTGAGGCAGGAGGCTACCGTGGGGAGGCGACCGGAGCACAGGACCCCCACCACAGAGAGCCCTGGGAAACACGGCTGTCCATGTCCTGTCCATGTGCTGTCCATGTCCTGTCCATGTGCTGTCCATTTCCTTCGGGCTGCCTTTTAAAAATGCCAGAATTAAGAGAAAAGTAGACGAAGTAGGCCACCCACAGTGACCCTGAGGTGCTGGGAGTTCAGACGTCGCCTCGTGAGTAACTGATTAATACGTTCAGGAGATTTAAGAGCAAGAAACGGAGTTTTGGCAGAGAACTGAAAACTGTAGAAATTGATCAAACAAACTCTAGAACTTAAAAATAAACACCCACAAATTCAGCACTTAAAAATGACAGGAGCGCCGTGGAAAAGGGCCAAGGGCTCCAAACAAGCACTTGGCAGACAAGGACCTTTCAATGGGCCATGAGACGCTCACCCTCATCGATCACCGCGGGAAGGAAACGAGGATCACCAGCGGAGACTGACCAGAGAGGGCAAGATCAGGCCTCGGGCTGAGCAGGGAGAAGCCACAGCCACCGTGGAGCGGTGACGACAGCCCCTGACCTTGGACAGGCACAAGCCCTGTGGCCACCGTGGGCCGGCAAACAGCTGCAGTGCGACTCACGGTGACCACCAGAGGACTGCAGAGCGCGTGCACACAGGAGGTCAGACCACGCGGCTCTATGCAGCCACGTGTGGGCGGCTGCTGGGGGCAGAGGGTGACCCTTCCCCAGGGGCAGCGCACGGGCGGGTGAGGAGCAGCTCATCCCACGTTTTCCCTGTGAACGCACAAGCAGGCCACCTGCCCACGGCTTCAGAACTCAGGACAGCAGCCGCCCTGGGCAGGAGGATGGTTGGCTGGGGCGCTGGAGGCCCTGGGATGCAAATGGATGTGCTCAGTCGCAGGAGGTCCTCAAGCTGTGTCCTTGTGGGTGACGGTGCCATGTGAACCAGCGTGAGACCATTCGCTCCAAACAGCAGAGACCTGCGTCTACAAAGGGACCTGCTATCACCTCCACCGTCCCTGTCCCCAGCTCTGCCACTTCCCACCAGGTGTGGCCCCAGTTCTGCCTGCCCCAGGGCAGCTGGAGACATCCTCCCTCAGCCTGGATGGTGTCCCGCACTGTCTGTCCCTTGAGGATGTCACACACGTCCTCAGCAATGGCCGCATTCCTGCTGCCTGGGATTCCTCGTCACAGAGCCCTGGCCCAGGTCTGCTTGGAGACCTGCCTTGTCCTGGGGGCCAGCGTTCTCTGCAGGGTGCGTCCCTCGCCTGTTCCTTTCTACCCTGGTCTGCGGGGCCATCCCTCTCACTGCGGGCCAGGAGGGCAGGCTCCCTGGGCCCAGGTTAGCGGGGGGAGCCGAGGCTCACCAGTGCAGGCGGCGTCCGCGAGGTGGAGACGGCTGTGAAGGGGCGGCCTGTGGCCACCTCCCCTCACTCCAGGTCCACGATCACAGAAGTGCCCACACCGTGGATACCCCCTCCCCAGGTCACCCCACATGACCCTGAAGGGGGGACAGACGTGGACTGTGGAGGAGGCTGGCTGCCCAGCATTCTGGAGAAGGCCAACCCCCGACCTTCTGCAATTCTTTGTCCTGCCATGTGCTCCACATCACGGCATGGGACACGCTTCCAAGCAGTTTCTTAGCCACCAAATTGCCTCTCATGGAACGGCTGGCCAGGCAGACGGAGCACGGCAAACTGCAGTGAGCTGCCGTCCACCCCAGGGGCCATCTGTTAAGCCAGGAGATGGCCCAGGAGTCCACTTCTTGCCACTGAGCAGGAGCCATTCCAGAACCTTCTCTGGCTCAGGCCTTAATCCCTGCACCACACCAGCACTTGTCCAGCCTGTGCTGCACCCCAGGGTCTGTCTAGAGCTGCGGTTTCTGGAAACCCCTACTGTCCTCCGGTACTTCCCCCTCCAGGCACGCAGGAGATGCTGCCTGGACACGGATCCACCTGGGGGAGGCTGCACCTGCCCTGCCCCTCTTGGCCATCCATCCACCTGTGACCATGAAGAATCAGCTTCCTCTGGAGCTCCTGACCTGGACCCACTTAATTCTGAGGAGATAGACAGGAATATCCAGGGGCATCAAGAGCCACAGTGAAAACCTCAGACCACAGCCTCAGGGCTCCCCACTCCACGGGGGGCGGGGGCCATCCCCGTGGGGCCAGACGTCCAGCAGCTGTGGAGTGCTGGCAGCACCTGGTCCTCCCCTCTGGAAACCAGTAATGACCCCCAACCTATGACAAACAGAAGCCTCTCAAGACCTGCCACATGTCTCCCGAGGCCAGACGGCTCCCGCTGGGAACCACTAATGTGGATTAGGAAAGAGTCCAAGGCTGTGCGGGTTTTAAAAGAAATGGAGATGAGCCAGTCAGCAGCGAGTTGATCACCAGAATCAAGTGTTTCCCCTTCAGGGCTTATTTCGATAAAAAAAAGAAAGAAAAGAAACATTCATTTCTTCAATCAGCAAATAACTCTTGAGCTGTAAGCACCTCGCTGTCCTGGCCATGTGAGGCCCCTGCTGCCCAGTACAGTGGACCCAGATAGGGCAGGCTGGTAACTGGCAAATCGATTATGGGGATGTGAATGGGGGGCGCCTCTGTCCAGGCGCAGGCTGCCCACGGGAGCACTGCCCTCCCGCCTGCCCACTTGCATTAGGGATCTGTTCCCTGAACCCTCCTCTCCCAGCCGCCCGCCCTCTCTGAACTTGCCTGAATTTCAGATTCACAGCGTGGGTACAAACGAGTCTTAGCACTTCCTGGCCCAGCGAGTCTGGGGGGCTTTGAGTTTCAGGGCCACCTGGCCCCCGCCATGGCCCCAGAACGGGAAAGGAGGACCCTGCCTCTGTGATGTGAGGACTGAGGTTCAGGTGGCCCGGAGGCAGCGTCCCGCGCCCCTGCAGCGCCCGCTCTGGCTCCGGCTTGCCTTCGAGGCTGGGTGCCCACCTTCAGAACAGCCTCAGCGGGAGTCCAAGGGCGTGCACTATGGAAGAACTCGCAGGGCCGAGAGGTCATCACGTCCTGTAAGGAGATCTGCTCCGGGGACAAAAGGGGTGGCTTTGTTGTATGCTAAACACCAAAGAAGGAAGAAAGTGAAGGAAGGGGCTCAGCCCAGCCCAGCAGAGGGGGTGGAAATCCTGCTCCAAGAGGAGCTGGGCTGCCCCTGGGAGGAGGTGGCTGCCTCCCAAGTCCCCTGAGCTCCGTCTCTGGGGCAGCCGGGGCAAAGTGTAGCTGGGCCTCTCCTGTCACCTCGCAGCTGGCTTGCTTTCACCGCAGGGCCCCCCTCCTGTGCCCCCCGAGCCTTCTCCAGCCCCAGGTCAGACCAGAGACCATCACACGGCAGCACCCACCAATCACTGTGGTTGGCCAAACCACGCGGAGCAGGAAGTCACGGGGTGGGGGTGTGTCCCCCCAAACCTGTCACTCCTCAGGAAGCGTCCTTGAGATGTCCTTCGCCAGAAAGCATTGATATCCAATTATGAGATATTAGAAAGGGTGGCGGGAGAGAACATTCTGGAAATGTTGCCTGTCTGCCTTACCCAGTGGTCTCCTCTGAGCTCACCTCCTGTCCAGGAGGGCAGGGCCAGGCTTCTGGAGGACACAGGGGTGCAAGGGGAAGTCATGTAAGAGGGCCAGAGGGCAGGGGCACGTGGGTCTGAGCCCTGCCTGGTCCCGCTCTGTCCCTCGCGGCCAGGACCCTTCTGCTCCAGGAGGGGGGAGGAGCGAGGGGGCGGCATGGCCGCTGCTGGGCTCTGTTCTGCAGCTGGCCTCCTGCAGCTCTGCTGAGGCTTCTCTTCTCTCCACCAGGGAGACAACCTCTTTGGTCCCACTGGGGCACTGAGACACCCTGTCCAACATCAGCAGGATGTAAAGAATGCAAACTACCCACTTTTACACACGCACAATCATCAACACAGGAAGGTCCGTGGTGGCTGAGCAGGGTGTGAGCCCCTTGGACATCACAAACCACGCAGAGGCTCCAACGGCCCCTTCCCAAGCCCCCAGAGCAGCCTGAGGTGGGCGAGGGGAGTCTCGGGCGCAGACTTTCCACACGTGGATCTGATCGGGAGCTCAGGGATGGGGTTTAGGTGCAGCAGGCAGCACGAGAGTGGGACGTTGGGGACATGGCTGAAGGTGACAACCAGTGATTCACTCATTGACAGCCTCTCTCTGGGGCCAGAATTTCTTGGGACGAGTGGTAAAGTCAAGTTGGGAAGTTGGGTTGAATCCAGGGTTCTGCTCCCAGGGCTGTGTCAGGGAGCCACAGGACCCTGTTCTTGGCCCCTGAAGCAATTGTCTCTGCCAGGTGCTTTGATTAGCCTCCACCTCACGGCTGAAGAAAGCAGGGCACAGAGATGTGAGGTGACTTGCCCTAAGCCGCACAGCTAGCAAGCATCAGAGCCAAGACTCGAACCAGGATGCTGGCTCCAGGGTTCCTACGCTGACCCCTACGTTACGCTGCAGTTTGCAAAACCAAACACAGTGTCCCTGAAAAACCGAAGCTGAGGAACTCTGCAGAGAAAGTTCACAAAGCCAGCAGTCCATTGGTGACGGTGTGGGCATTGCTCCGGGATCGGGTGGCAGGCATCTGTCCTCTCTACACCAACGTAAGACTCCCGGCCCCAAAGATCACAGCAGAGAAAGGACACAACTGTCCTAGAGCACCCTTGTTTAAGGAAACAGCTGAGTCACAGAGGCAGAAAGCCTGCAGATTAAAGTATTTGGGGCTTTAGATAAATAAGTAATGCCTTGATTTCAAAGCCATGATTGGTACTGTAGAAAATAATCCTGTGGCCTGAAAAGACCCCTGTCCAGCCAGAGCTCAAGCCCTAGTGACTTCCTGGAGAACGTGGGAGCCCTTTCCTCACTGCCTGCCTGTTGCAGCTCCAGAGAAGAATGGCGTCATGGAGCTCCGGCCTGTGAGACCAATCCCGGAGTAGCCACCTTCTGACTGGCTCAGGCTGCAGGAGCAGTAGGAACCCAGAGAGGCAGGGAGCTGGAGGGAGCTGGGGCAGAAGGTGAGACACTGCACCCCCAGGAAGTGGGGGTGCGGTGGGGAGTAGCTGAGCTGTTCAGAGATGTAAGTCCCATTTGCAGACAGGGGAGGAAGCACAGCTTCTGCAGGAGGGCAGGCAGTGGGGAGCCTCCGAAGGTTCTTGAGCAAGGGAAGTGCTTGACGAGGCTGAGACTCTCAGCTCAGAGACGCCGTGGAGGAAATGAGTTCTGAAAGTGCTGATGGGTCCTATTTCATGACCTGCAAACGGTTTCACTGAGGGGCAGCAGATCCGTGGAAAATGATGAGGGAAAAAATTTTGACTCAGACCCGTTGGGGCGGTGATGGGGCACGAGGCCAGCGCGCTGCCCTCTGCTCGGGGGCAGGCGCACACCCGGCCTCCCGGATAGCAGCATCTGCTGAGGGTGGTGCTCTGTCATCAAGCGCACCCCGTGCTGGCCTGGCAGGGGACGCTCCCGCCTCCATATATGAAATCGATTCTGCTCTGTGTTCAAGAGCCTTTAGACGTGAGAGGAGCAATCCGTCTTCGTTAGGCTGCAGGGGTAGAAGGGACAGCTGCCGCGGGAAGTGGCAGGGAAGGTGTGGCTAGCCAGGGAAGGTGGCTACCTGGAGGTGCATCCCTTTCCTGCACCGGCAGCCCTGGCCCCTCGTCGTCATGTGGCCAGGCTGAGTGACCATACAGACTGGGCGCTGACAGTGTCCCCCCTAAACTCCCAGGCTGAAGTTTAGGCCAGGATCTCAGATTTGACCGTGCTGTCAGGAGGGCCGGCATCCCTTACCTGATGAAGCTAGAAGGAGGCCATTAGGGTGGCCCTGACCCAACATCACTGCAGTACTCCTAGGAAGGGATCAGGACAGACAGAGGGATGGCCACGGGACACTCAGCACACAGAGGGACAGCCATCAAGGACACAGGGAGAAGACACTCTCTGCAAACCAAGGAGAGGCTACAGGGGTCACCGCTCTGCCCCACCTGGATCTTGGACTTGACCCTGACCCTGTTCAGCCCAGGGTGGAGGGTCCTGTCCAGGCCCCAGCCCTGCTAGAGAGGTTTCCCATAAACCCACATCCCCTGTCCAGGCTGCCGAGGTCCCTGGGAGGTGACCCGGGAGCTGCCAATCAGCTGCTCGCCGCATCAGAATGGACAGAACCTAGTTTCTGCAAATACCAACTCTTCAGGAAAGGGTCGGGCGTTGTCAAGCCCTGCGGTGACCCAGGACTTGGTGAAACCTGCTGGGACCTTCAAAGATTGCTGGAAAGTGGCCTCCCCGCTCCAGGACCCAGCCAGGCCTCCCCACTGCATCAGCGTCCAGAGCAGAGGCAAAGGAGGGTCACGCACACACCGGGAGCCCAGAGACACTGCCCCAGCTGGGCTCTGCTGCCCGCTCCTGCTCTGGAACAGCAGGCCACTCCTGAGCTCGCCCAATGCCAGCGGAAAACTGGGCAGCCTGCTTAGGTGGAGGGTCCCTCCAGAGCCTGTCCCAGCCTGAGGGGTGGGCAGGCGGGAGGGTGGAGTGGGCCACCTGTGCCTCTGTGTAGAAACGGCCATCAGGCTTGCCTGCCTTCTCCTTCCTGCAGCAGAGTCACCTCGCCTCCCACCCTGACTCCTGCAGCCTCCTGCGTCCTCACCCTCAGACAGTGACCGTGGGCAGGGAAGGAGTTCTCATGGGCGAAGGAAGCTGGGCAGGTGCAGGTGGGGGACACTCGCCCAGCAGCTAGAAAGGGTTAACTGGCTGGTGGACATTGGCGGCAACAAGGGGCGGCACTAACTCAGCCTGGAGGCGCTGGCTGCAGAAGCAGACCCTGCCCGCTCTCGGGGCAGCTGCTCATAACCCCAATTACCCAGGAAAAATACGCTCGCAGCACCTTCCTTCAGATGTGGTGATATTTGCACCTGCTCAGCGCTCCCCTCTGAAACGCCGCCGGCTATTTATATCCATCACCCGCGGCGGGCCTGCGGAAACGAACATGCTCGCGTCCTCCCTAGTGGGGTCTCTGTGACCATGCTGCTTTTATGACTGTGGCATTGAATCTCCAGAGAAGAAAAGCGCCTTCTGCGCTCACCAGAGGAGACGGGAGGTGACGGGCAGGCGGGGTGATGCGGCATGGCCGTCTGTGCCCTCCGGCTGAACTTGAGAGCCAGAGCGCAGGTGACAGGTGCCCATGGGACGTTGCGACCTGGGCCCCGTCGTCTGGGGTCTCCCTCGGCATTCTCCCCCTGGGTCCTAGCTCAGCAATGCACTCCCTGGGGAGCCCAAGGGCTGCCCTCTCGCGGCTGGCGTTGAAGTAGATCTGGGAACCGTGCATAACCACCAAATGAGAACGGCACTGGGACAGGAGCTGGCCTGTGTGCTGGCCCCCTGGGGTCCCCCTGTGCAGCCAGGGTGGAGACAGCCATCTTCACTCAAAGCCTCGGTGTCCAGGTTCCCCACTGCGTGGCCAGCTGGAGGACAGGCTGGACATGGGCCTCTGGTGCTACTGACACAGCTCTTGTTTCTAGAGGCCTAGGGAAGGACACGGGCAGAAGGGACAGGAGCGGCCAGTTCCTGGGAGCCGGTGTCAGGGCTGGAGGGCGCCTGGCGTCTTTCCCTCATTACTGCGCTCAGGGGTCCTTGGAGAATGGGGAAAGATGGCCACAGTCATGCTCGGCCACTCCTCCCACAGCCAGGTGGAGGTGGGCTGTCCATCCAGCTGGGGAGGAGGCTGTGGCAGGAGCCCTGGGGTCTGTTTGTGGCCTCTGTCTGCGTCCTCTTTGCACAGTCTTGGGAAAAGCGCTCACCATGTAAGCAACCAACCACCAGGAGACGGACAGCTGGGCCGGGAGGGTAGGCGCCAGGGAGGGAGAGGTGACCCCGCCCTGGCCATCAGTGAGTGAAGAGGCTGAGTGGAGAGGCTGGGTACAGCCACCACCTGAGTACACCCACGAGAGAAGCCACACCACCCCCCTCTGCTGAGCGGTCAGTCCACCCACCTGCAGGACAGTATGAAATTCCTGGTCAGCCTCTAAGTCTGGGGTGGCTCGTGACAGGGCAAAGGGTGACGAGAAGCCTGTGGGTCCTGGTTGGACGAACAGAGAAAATGAGGCTCAAAACGTGGACTTTGCTGAGGCCTGGAGATCACGAGGAAGTTGAGATTGAAACTGGGATTTGCCCGGCTTCCAAGACGGCCTCCCCCAACGAATCCTATCAACCCAACAGCCAGGGCAGTGTCAGAACTGACCGTCAGCTCAGCTGGAGAAAGGGCTTCACCCCGCTCCCCACCAGCGCCCCGGGCTCCCTCAGCTGCCCCCAGGCCCACTGGTGCCCTTGGCCTGGCCCTCTGCACCTGACCCCTGGAAACCACCCGTCCCTCCCCTGGAGCGGGACCTCGGCCCCCCGAAACCCCAGAGCCGCCCGCCTGGTGCAGGCGCTGATGAAGCGCATCCATCAAGCTGCCCGCCTGCGTCTGCCGCTGCCTGAGCTGAGCGCGGCTCAGCAAGGCCATTACCCCGTGATGAGCACAGCCAGCGTCAGCTCCGCGGCCGGCCCAGCTGCCACGGAGTCTTTATGGCTTCTCTGCGAAGATAAAAACACCCAGAAAATCCCTGAAACTGAGCCTAAACTGTGCTTTACTAGAAAGCAATCTGGCTTCCTGCAGCCCATGGACCAGCTCTGAAGGTCACTTTCAGAGGGGAGCAGAGCAGCCGGGTGGGATGATGAGGGCCGCTGACCACACGGCCAGGCTCTGGCCTCCTAGGTGCACAGGATCCATCCCTGGGCCAGAGCCAATGCCTGACTCCCTGGAGAGGGGCGTGCTCCCTCCTCTGCTGTCTCACAGACGGCGGGCACCGGAGAGGCCAGGGAGAGAGAGCAGGCTCAGAGGGAGGCCGCCCTCCAGAACGCACCGCCCTGCCCTCAGCCAGGGTGCAGGTGGGTCAGCCAGGGCATGGTGTAGCTTCAGCGGGTCAAATGCCCCTGGACATGGGCACACCTCCTTTAGCTGGCAGGAGCAGTATCCATGGCAGGTGCTGACCGGGCCTGTCCTGACTCCGGGGCTCACTGCAGCCAGCTCACTTCCCAGGGAGGGGCTGGGCTCAGGGGGGCAGCAGCCTCGGGAGTCGCCAGCCAGGAGGCCCCTCTAAAGCACAAGGGTCACATTTGGCCTCTTGAGTGGACAGAACTAGTCTTCCCTGGATCCCTGTGTCACAGAACAACAGGAAGTCCTTCCCTGGGGCAGGTCCAGCTGGCGACCCGGGGCACAGCCACACACCTGAACTCCACTCTGCCCAAGTTATTAAGCTCCTACTGTGTGCATGTGGAACACCATGCTGTCCACGGGTGTGCCCCCAATGTCTCCCAACGGTACAAAGACATTTCCCCACAAATACAGCAAGATGCATTATTAACATATTGTTAAGTACACCGCATGATTGTCGAAAAATGATTTCTATCTACATGTAAAATTATTTTATTATTAAGTGCATATATTAAAAGATTAAGTAGTCAAATAACCAAACAGCAACAATAACATGCGAGGCTTCTCCACATAATTTTGCTTATGATGTGTTGATTAAACTCGAGTTCATTATTCCACACAATATTGACCTACTTTGCTCCACTTAATATCATCCAGACAGCACCCTCAGAGATTCTTATAACCATCAGGACTGTCCTGTCCCTGATAAATCGGTCTCCTGCACGAAGCTGTAACTGGCAGGCCGGCTGTGAGTGCAGCGGGGATAGGCTGCCAATCAGCCAGGCCGGGAAGTCAGGTGACCACCTCGGTCCACGCCTGTGGTCACAGTGTGTCCAGCTCAGCTCTTTTCTATAATTTTGGGGGGGGGGTCAGGAGGAGATGGGTGGGAAGACGCTTGGCCCTGGGGGTGTTGGTCAGAAAACGTGGAGGTGGGAGGGTTTAAATTCTCCTCTGCCCACCCTTCCCCGTCACGCTGCACCATTCAGAGAGGTGACGACAGCACAGAGGTGGCCGTCTGCCAGAATGGACACAGAGCATCCTTGAACGTGGAGAGTCGTGGCTCTCCTCGAGTGCCCTGGCTGCAGAGCAGTCCGCTCCCCCGCCCGCCCTGTGCCCGTCCCTGCGCCCGTGCCTGCTCCCTGGGACCCAGCCTCAGGTCCTGCTGGCAGCCCCTCCGTAGCAGCAGCTTCCCAAGGCTGGGTGGGCTGGGTCCGCCCTTGGTCTCCTTAATCTCTGGTGCCATCCAGCTGTCCCAACAGGACACTGAGCCCTGAGTTGGGGATGTGGCATCTAGCACGGGGTCTGGCATGCTGGGGATACCGGTAAATACGACTGAATGAAGTGGATTCAAGACACAGAGTCCTGGACTCATGACTCGGAGAGCCTTCGGGTGCCTCTGGGTGCTTCAGTCGGGTGGAATCCCTGGGGGCCATCCACTCCGGTCCACAGTTCCAACAAAAATGGATGGACTCCAAGGCGTGTGGTCTGCTGTGGAGGGACATGTCTCAGGACAGACCAGAAGTCATTTCGGAGCTCATTAAGAGGACCAGAGGGTTCGATGACCCCATCCTGTGCTGCCGCACTAACACCCCCACCTCCACCCGGTTAGTGCTGCTGCGATCCTTCTCTCCATCACTCAGGGAACGAGGAGTGACAGTGTGCTCAGCAGATGACACCAGGTGTGGAGAAGCCAAACCAGAGGAGTCCCAGGCCAGGAAGAGACCTGGGGACTCAGGGTCAGCTGGGGTGGCAGTGACTAGGCACAGGTTATGTGTGAGAGCGCAGAGAACTGGCCTTTCAGGGACCTCACCAGACCCTCCTGCCAGGTGGCCTGCACCTGCAGGGCCCCTGAAAAGCCAGCTGGGAGCCCATGGTCCTGCATGTTCATGTGAACAGTAGGCAGTGGGGACCTGATTATGGCCCAGCGAGATGAGGGTTTGGACAAAGCTCAAACCAAGGCTCCGTCCAGCTCTGTCGCTGGGTGCTTCAAGAGGCAAACTGAGGAGGTTGGTCGGGCATGGAGTCCTACCTTCAAAGGCCATGGGTAGAACAACCACAGATTCCTCACAGCCTCCCCAGGTACAGGGGTCACCAAGGGGCTGTGACCTCCCTCAAGGTCAACCAGGACTGACCGAGGCCCCTCAGTTCTCAGGTTACCATGACCTTTGCTCCAAAAGTGCTGGTCTCCCCAGAACCCCCTCTGTTCGGGACTCAGGAGTAGAGCTCTGTCTGAGTCCTTGCCAAAGAAAGGCGGCGAGAGCAGAGTCCATCTCCTGGTGTGTGCCCTGCGCAGGCTGGAATGCTGCGGTTTAGCGCTGGCAGTCATTTCTGCAGAGTGGAAAAGGTTTCCTGAGTGCTCCGGAGAGTCCCAGGCAAGAACATCAGGGCCCCTCCACCCCCCACAGGGGAGTGCTGAGCAGGGGCGGGAGGCTGCGGGCTGTGACCCCCACGTGGCGCGTCTGCACAGTGCTTCTCCAACGGCTTGGTCTTGAGGCCACTTTCTGTTTCTAAAGAAACGTCGAGGATTTGGTGTCGTCCTCATTTGAGCTGCTGGAGCCACTTGACTGTGTGAAAACAGAGAGTGAGTCCCTTGGGGTGGAAGTGCGCCCACCCCTCACCCGGCCGTGCCCGCCTCAATCTCACACACACAAAGCACCTTCCAGTGAGTGCGCCCATGACCTAGGCGGGCATCAGTGGGGCTTGGTCCAAGGGGTAAGAGTCCACTCACTTTCGGGATTTTAGTGGCCTGTTTCGGGGGGAAACATGAACATCAGTCAACACTGCACCAAGAAGCCCAGGCCACACCTAGGACAGGTGAGCTCTGTCCCCAGAGGGGAGATCTGAGGACAGTCGCCTCATGCTCAGCCATTCTTGGTGGGTTAAAGTGTGTGGCCTGTGACTCACACAGGGGCCACAGGGGCTCTGCAGCGAGGGGACCCCCCCCAGCTCAGGGCCCACCCTGCGCAGGGCTGCCCATACATGTCCAGCAGCCTCCGCCCAGGACTCATGTCCAGGGGCTGCACCTACCCAGCTGCTGGGGGGTAGAGGCCTCCTTTCCAGGCCATGGCTCTGGGGACACTTGCCTTGGCTTATGCTGGGGTGAGGCTCCATCTCCACCTCGGCGATGGAGGAACTTGGATTTCTCCATCAGGCACTGTGCTCCGGGGGCTGCTGTTCTGTCTGGATCTTGGCCGGCTCCTCCCTGGCCACAGCGTCTCGCCCAGGGCCACTTTGTCATTGCTTAGGAGCTGCATTCCCTGGTCCGGGCCACAGGGTGCCAGGGTCCCTAGGCAGGGCCATGGACACACCCTCCCTCCTCTGGCCCAGAGCCGGGCCAGCGCTGACATAATAAGATCCTCTAATGAAACGGAGCCAATTAACTTCCAGTTTGTGGCCAAGGGTCATTTCTCCCCGTGGTCGACTGTTTGAGGAGGAGACTGACGTTGCTTGGACCCCAGGGGAGGAAGGGTCACCTGCTCGAGGCCCCTGGGCTTCCCCTCCCCAGGGTACCCCCCCACTCCACAGCACGGCTGACCTCAGCCAGTCTGGGGACACCTGACCCTTCCAGCCCAAGGAGCGGCCACTCCCACTGGGTTGTTCTAGAAAAGGTTTGCCATGGTGGGACCCTTCTCCAAATCCACGCCACAGGAGCAGCCTGGTGGGTCCCCAGCCCACCTGGAGCAGGAGGGAAGCCGTGCTGCTGTCTGCTGGACGGTGTGGTCCCGGGTCCTGAAGGCCTTGGAGGCAGGGAAGGTGTCTGTGGCCTTGTGGGTCAGTCCCTGTGTCCCTCTACTTACAGGCACTCCTTCCAGGAGACTGGCCCTGTCGGGTAGTGAGATGCATTTGCCTTGTTAGGGCTGCCTGCGGGTGGTCCCATGACCCCCAGTGACATGAAACTGGGGGTGTTCCAGAGGAATCCCTGAGAGTAAAATCTCACGGCATGAAGACTTGGGCCTCAGGCCCCCACCCTGACACCCTTCCAATCCTGCAGGAGACAACGCAGTCACTCGGCCCTTCTCCCAGAAATGTCACCTCCCTTGTCCCTCTGCAGAACAACAAGGCAGCTGGCCAGGTGCCCGCCTCAAGGTGTCTCCTGATTCTGCCTTTGCCAAGTGCCGCCGACTGTTCACATGGAGGCCTGGGCCAGGGATCCGCCGTTCCAGGGGGCGGGGGGAGTGCAGTGTGGAGGGGCAGGGCCAGGTGGTGGAGACAGGCTCCCTGGTGACTCTGACGTGTCACCTAGGGGAGGAGAGGATGGCTGAGCAGAGGCACCCTGGTGGGTGGAGATGCGAGGAGGCTGCAGGGAGGAGGATCCCCCACGGAGGCTGCTGGATGACCAGGGTGGAGAAGTCAAAAGCAGGTATAGGGAGCCCACAGAGCCACTTCAGTGACCCGGCGGGGTCAGATGAGAGAACTCGAGGAGATGGAACAAAGTGGGAGAGCCGGGCGACAGCCACACCTGGGGCTTGGGCAGCTGGGAAGGTCGGGGGGGGGCAGTGCCTCCAGCAGCAGCCGAGTCCACTTTGGGGCATTCAGTTTGAGAACGGAGGAAGGACAGCCACACAAATGTCTGAGCCACCTTTCTGGATCTGAGAGAAGGGCTGGAGCAGAGTTGGACTGGGAGTCGTGGCAGAGATGGCCACACGGCCACAGGATGAAGCTCAGGGGCAAAGGAGCTCGGCCATCCCCAGCATGGAGTCCAGGACCAGACACGGAAGCCCCGGGCATGGGCACAGAAGAGGTGCATGCTGGGAAGAATGGCTGTGGCTGCCATCGGAGGTCAGTGTGGCCAGTGGTCAGCATGGGCCTTCTGTGCTGGGCTGTCCTGAAGGAGGTGGAGGAGGACACCTGCTTTTCTACATTTTTCTTACCTTATATCCATTACTTACAGCTTGATGTGAACAGAGAGCCCAAGAAGAGACCTAAGATCAGATAGAGACCAGGAGGGGACTGGGTTTCTTACGGCAGGAAGTAAAGGGCACAGGAGGAAGCACAGAGGTCACGGGAGCAGGGCACAGCCTTCACTGGCCAGTATAGCCTCAGGATGTTGGTAGAAAAGTCTATTTGAGGATGTTAGACACAGAGTTCCAATTGCCTGGTGTCTTACCATGAATCCTGTGCAAAGGGCCCGTGTCCCGTGCCACGTGCCCCGAACGCTCTGTCCTGCATAGTTTAGGATGCTGCTTGCATTTTTCTGACCTCTAAACAGTAATTGAATCCCCAGATACTTATTCGAATCTGACCACACACAGTGAAATTATTTCTTAGTCATAAACTGAAAAGTTAATTGGCTTCATTTCTTTAAATAGATTCAATTATTTAAGCAACAATGAATCTTTCAGAGGTACTTACAAGCCGGGGATGCCTGCAGCAGATGGAGGTTGAAAACCGCTACCCAATGGTCTTTGCAAACTGCCACCAGGGGCGGGGGAGATGGGGAAGGGATTTATTTGTGCTTATGAAATATAGAAACTGCCCTCAGTAGTATGATTAGATTGGATGCAACCGGCTGATTAAAAATTAATGCAGCCCAGAAATGGTGCATATCTACGATGGAGCTGGGTGTTCTTGGGGACAGCGGGAGGTCCTGGGTGGGAGCTCGGGGTGCAGACCCCCAGGTCCTCGGCCTCCCAGAGAGGGCGGTGCAGCCGTGCCTGGGCTGCTCCACGCCTTTGCTCCCTTCCTTGGGGCTCAGTCTGGGCCCTAAGTGAAGAGGTGGCAGAGGAGGCAGTCATTACCGACCCAGCCCAGCCCACGCCCCCTTCCCGCCGTGGACATCTGACGCTTGGTTCCCACTGTGTCCTTTCTCCCCTACAGCTGTGGCCTGACTCTGAATGTCCATCAATCCTGGAACAGTGTCTGTGATTAGCAGCAGATCCGAGCCTCCCCGGGCCTTAGTAAGAGTGGCTTTCGTGCCCTGCCCCCGCAGCGGGCTTGCTACGCCCTGCAGTCCCCTCCCGTCCAGTCCCCTCCCGTGCCTGGGTTACCTTCTGAAAGAACACGTGTAGAGGCAGAGTCGAATCATTAACCTCACCCAGGCTTTCACTAAAGCAAAGGCATTTGGGTTAATTAGGAGCCAACGTCTATCCTTTCCTAAAACAAAGGAAGATAGGAGACAAGATCAAGGGCTGGCGGCTGCTGCCCACGTGGCGCTCCGGTGGGGAGAGGGGCATGCTTGTTCCACCAGGACCAGAGGGAAGCCGGGAGCCCCAGCACCGGGCTCAGCAGAGACTCGCTCAGGACAAAGGAGAAGACTCGGAACCAGCTAGAGAGGAGGGAGGCTCGATGCCCTGGGAGTGCAGGGGAGGTGACTCCAGGGACATCCTGGGTACAGCTGAAGCTGCATTGGGTCTTTCCCTGGCCCAGAGTGGGCTGCAGGGGAGGAGCAAGGGCTCGAGGCTGCACACTGGAAGCTCTCTGGACAAAGGATAAGGCGCCCACCTTCTCTGTTCCCCTGAACACCGAGAACCATCCCTGGACACCAGCGCCCTGTCCAGCATTTAGCATGTTGGGGACACAAACACGTGGAAAGGCACCATGTGATGTCCTATGGCATGGCACCTTGCGACTTCTGACGAGCTGAGATGACAGGACAACCCTCCTATCAATACTGCTTTCCCAGCAGGGACCTGCCCTTCCTGAGAGACCTGCCCTCTCTGCCAGGAGCCTCTTCCTTTGGCCTCACCCACTGAGGAGCGCCCGCTCCCCACAGTCTGGTCGCTGCTGGCATCTTGCCACCTCTGGAACGTGCCTAGATGCTCCTTGACTTTGCAGGAAATCACTTGAAGTTAAAAGCGCAAAAACAGTGTAAATATGGAATTAATTAAATCTGTCTCTGCTTAAGTCTTCAGAATTAACTTATGAAATGTTTGCCAGTTAAATTATTAACATGTAACTCTGAAGATAATGAGTCAGTTTAAGGTTATTTAATTACTGGCAGAATCACAGTGCTTACCTGGAGGTCTCTCTCAGCTCTGTTCTCAGGTGCCAGAAGTCGCTGAGAGCTTTCCCTCCAGCCCCGCCAATGTTGCAGACGACAGCTGTGACCTGAAATGATGCTGTGTTTGACAGATGGGTGCTGGCTCTGGGCTGGCGGGCATCTTAGGCTGCACTGATAAAGGAGTCACTAACGAGGGCTAATTGATCCTGTCTCTGGGCGCTGTGCAGCCTGGCGGGACCGGATCACACCTGGGAAACTCAGTCCCTGGCTCCTGCCCTTGGAGAACTACTCAGGTGGGATTCTCAGGGCCACTGCTCAGCATTGAGCACCCCTCCAGCTTGTCCCCAACGTCCTGCCTTCTGCAGCCAACCCCACCAGGGCTACGGCAGCATGCCCGGAGCCCAGACCTGCACACTGTTGTCAAATGACTTCACGTCAAACATGGCAGTAGCCCTGGTCCACTGGCCCCTTGGACAGCATGTCTTCCCCAGATGATTCTCAACAGCCGGCCTTCACCCAACAGAAGGCCAAGACAGAAAACTGGCCTTGTGATGGCAGCCAGGAGAGCTCTGGGGTTTCAGAAGGAGCTGGGCTTCGGCTTCTGGGAGGCAGCAGCCACATGAGCCAGAGTGGGGCTGGCCGGACCGGAGGGAAAGGCCCAGTCTGAAGAGTCTCGATGGCTGACCCATGAGTGTCCAGCTAGGGAGGAGAAGACCAGATGTGACAGAGGCAGCAGCCAGCGGTGTGCCTGCAGAGGAAGCCAGCCTCATCCCACGCCCCTGTTACGGTGGCACAGAAAGGGCTCCAGGCCCGGGCGGGAGGGGTCTGTGCAGCCAGGATGCAGCGTTCTAGAGGAAGAGTCGCATTAGGAGTTCAGGCTCCGGTCCCAGATCCAGCAAATCGCACGGGCAGCAGAGGTGCGCTCAGCCATGGACGGTCACCCTCAGACGGCTGGTGCAGGGTGACCCTTCGGTTGCCCCTGGACCTTGCCGTTGGATAAAGATCTGAGAACACGCAGCCCAGCTGGTTCTGACCTCCCAAGATCCTCTCAGAGGACTCTGGTCCTGTCCCTCTTCTGGTGACCAATCTGGGCTATGCAGGGACTGCCGAGGCAGGCTTCCTGGCTATCCCAGGAGTGAGGTGGCCATGGGGCTCCTCCGTATGCATGGGACTCTGAGTCAGCAAACACGGGCATAGATGACCCAGAGCTCTGGGAACGCTGGATGGGCTCAAGAGAGGGGCCAGCTCTTCCTGTGTCCCTCTACAGCCAACCCTGGGTCTCACAGAGACACCTGGTTCTCCAGGATCCCTCCACCATGGCGCAGGCCAGGGGCCAGCACAGCAGCCAGACCCTGGGCTTCACCCAGGGCTCTGCTGGGTGGAAGGCCACCTGCCTCGGGGTTCACCCATCTCCATTTCCATCAGGCTCCCAAGGCAGGAGGAGGAGACAGCAGGCTCCTAAGCAGGAAGGCTGTGGATAGTGATGATGATGATGATGATGATGATGATGATGATGATGATGAGAACTGCAGCCTCGCAACCCTGAGGGACAGGATGTGAGGGTCTCAGGTCTAATGTGTAACGCTGAGATTTGAACGCAGCTAATTTTTCTTAGGAAGGTCTGCGGCTCTTGATGCTCAGAAACAAGGAAGCTAATTTCATGCTTCAGGGAATTGGTGGACCATCTGTGGGGTCAGGAAGGGGCTCCTTCCTCGGATGGGCATGACTCACGCAGGTGATGCACATGAGGAGATGCAGACTCAAAACCTCCAGAGACCCACAGCGTGGCCAGATGCAGAACCTGGGCTCATGGGGACAATGCGGGGGCGGGGGAGATGGTGGCTTTAACGCCCCTCCCCCTTTTATCTTTAATATCAGTTTGGCTTTTGCAATATCAGCTCCGTCCATGGCCAGCCGTCCCGCGCCTTTGTCTCCCTGGCTGACTGTAATTTTAGTTTAATTAGTGCGGTTCTGTGCGATGGCCACAGGTCCTGGTTTATCTTCCCGGCTAATACTGCTAATTGTTTACCCAGCCTTCGGTAATATCTCATTAAGTTCATCGGCCATCATTTCCACATCATCTACGGAATTAATTTTCTGCAAATCGAGAGACGTTGGTGCTTGTGAACATTTTTCCTTTAGAAACAAAACAAAACCAAACAGATTAAAAAAAAAAAAAGTCACCTGGCAGAGAGGCAGAAGCCCGTCACTGTCCCCTGTCGAGGTGTCCCTTAAGGAAGTAGTGTCAGAAGGTGATCGTTTTTTTCGGGCCTACCTCAGCTGTCCATCAGTTTTATAACGGCCATCACCCACCAGGCGGTCACGGCTGGGCACAGAAGGCGAGACGCACACGCGGGAAGGTGGAGGCGACGCCACCCGGGCCCTGCAATTATTCCCTTTAATATAACGAGGGTCGCCAGCGACTTTTACGACATCCGTCTGATTCCTCAGAATGTTAGTAGCCGCCCCACCTCCTCCCCAGGAAATGCAGAAAACACGGGGTAAGATTTAGCTATGGCCGGCCTGGCTGGTCATCTGTCCAGCCCAGGGCAGGCACCACCTCTGCCCTTCCCACCCTCGCCTGCCCAGAGCTGGCCTTCCGTTCCCCGTCAGGTCCCATCACGCTGTCTGCAGCCTCACCAGCTGGCACCATGCGTGTTAAGGTCTGTAGACAAGTCAAAATAACACCTGGTATTTTGCCAGAGAAATGTTAAGAGTTCGTAAACAAGTCTGGATGGTGCCTGGCAAAATGCCAGAGGGAGTGGTTTGAGAAATAACAAAAGCAAGCCATTAAGTGTGGAGATTCCTTATTGGTTGACTGATGTATCTAGTTTATGCTAATTAAGATAAGCTGTACAAAATGTATAAATAGCTCTGTTGTCCTACAATAAACGGCTTCCATTCCTGCTGTATCAATCTACAGAAGTTATTCGTCACCCCCCGGTTATTTTGCTGCAGCTGGACTGCGACAATGCGGGTCCCCACTCCCCTTTCCTGGTGGAGACAGCCAGAAATGACCTCCACCCTCGGTCATAAGTCCAGGAGAGCTGTGAGGTGGAATGTCCCCACAGAATAACATGGGTCACAGGGGCCTGCTTCCTGGGCCACCTGCCCCACCTCTGTGATTCCCTCAACTCCCTCTGCAGACCTATGGCTCATGTCCCCAGGGGCCAGACTCAGCTTCCACTGTCTGGAGGATCCTGTGGGCTTCTCCATGGCCCGACTACCTGCCAGGATTGTGCTTCTGGGTGGCCACGTGGCAGTTCTGCAGAACTGGGCACTGCCGCCCATTATCCACGGACAGTAATGAGCAGCAATATAATCACCAGCAGCAAAAGCTTAAGCCGCAGACAGCAGGAGGCTGGGACCAGCTGTCCTCGACCATGTCCACGTGAGAGTGGCTCTGGAGACACGCTGAGGCTGCTCGTGGTGCCCTGCTTTGAGTGGGTGGTCTGCCACGCAGGGGTCCCGAGAGGCAAGAGGGAGGACTCCAGGACAGGTAACAGGCTCCCCCTCCCCTAGACAGCCACTTCCCACCCAGCATGGCTGCAGAGCTGGTGTCCATACCCTGCAGTGACAGGAGGGACTCAGAGGACTGAGGCACATGCACCAAGACCCCGGGTGTCCGGTACCTAAGCCTCCTCCATCGTCTACAGTTGGCAGAGTCCCAGACCCTTCACCAATGTGAGGAAAGGCAGGGACAGGATGCGCATGTGCCTGCTCAGGAGTGTGGGACGCGGAGGCCAAAGTCACCTCAGCACCCTGTTCCAGAGGTGGATGGTCCCAAGAGGCCAGGAATCAGCAAGCATCTCCCAGACACTCTGGAAACCCAGGCAAGACGTCTACAGAGTGGCGCCTGGCCACCCCCGGGGTCAAGGAAACGGCTGATGAGCAGCACTTGCCCCGTGTGTCACTGTCTGGGAAACGGTAGCTCCACCCTGCAGCGTGGTCCAGAAGTGACCTTGGTCCAGGAGGCCACAGACTGGGCGCTTCTAGAGGAAAGTGGCAGGAATGTAACTTGGGGTAGCTGAAGCTAAACCTGGGGTCCTGGCTCTGCTCCCGTGGCCCAGAGCACATGGGTGTCCCATGGCCCAGAGCCCGTGGTGTTCTGTGGCCGGGAGCACGTGGGTGGAGCTGGCCGTGGGCAGGCACGGTGGCTGGGTGGCCAGGCTCCTTCTGAAGGTTTCTCAGTGTGTTCCCAGCTGCCCGTCTTGAGGATCGTGGGCTGGATCCCCGACACTCGTGAGCATGGTTTCCCGGGGGACGAGTTCATCTGTTTTCTGGGGTTGGACATTTCATTTCCATCTGACTTTTTTCTTTTGCAAGGAAAACTGCTGCGGAGCCTCCCTGCCTGTCGGAAGGTGCAGGAGGTTTCTAGTGGGAGCAGAAGTGCCGGCCATTGGATGTGCGCCTGCGACCTAAGTGGGACGGTCACATTGTCCCCGTGGGTGCCAGAGCCGCCTGCTGGCCACGTGTGTGAGTGTCCTGTCAGGTCAGTCCCCCCCTGCCCGCCGTGTTCTACCTCAGGTGTTTGCTGGGTTTGTTTCCTTTTTGTGAATGGCCACGGATCCTTTTTGTCTGGTTTCCTCTTCTCTTGGTGCAGCACCTTTATGGGGCACCTTCTGGGGCTGGCATCTGGTTTGAGTGGTTCCCTCTGGGGGCTGGGGCTGAACCCCCGTGTGGTGGGGCTGAGCCGTGGTGGCACCTGACACTGGGGCCAGGTGGAGGGGGCAAGACCAGCTCCTCCCTGCTCTTTGGCTTCCTGTCTGGTGATGGGATCTCCTCTCACTCCCACCCCGCCATTATGGTGCCATCTGCCATGCGGTCCTTACCAGAGCTGAGCCATGCCCTCGAACCTCTAGAACTGTGAACTCGATGAACCTCTTTTCTTTATAAAGTTCACAGCTTCAGTTATTCCACCATAATGACAGTCAATGGGCTGATACAGCACTTGAAATACTGGTCCTTTATTGTTACCTCTGCTACAAATGTCTTTGTTCAGTTTGTGGCATCTGCACTACACGCCAGGGGTGCGGACAGACCAGCTCTGCTCCTTCCAGAGGCTCCGGGGAGAGTCTGCTCTTTGCCTTGCCCAGCTCCTGGGGCCACCATGTTCCTTGGTATGTGGCTGCTTCCTCCTCCTCTGGGCCGGCCGTGGGCTCTCCTCCTTCCTCTGTGACCTCGGCACCCCTGTCACCTCTCCCTTAACTAAACCTGTGGCTCTGGTGATCTAACCACACCCTGGTCTCCTCCGCACAGTCACAGTGGTGAGAACCCTGCGTGGGCGTCTGGAGGGCCCGCCGGGCTGCTCACAGGGTCAGTCTCTCTGTGCGTTTTTACGGAACTGAAGACTATTTCCAATGAGGCTGCACAGTTTTATACCGCTGTGAGCGGTGAGTGAGGGGTGCAGTTCTCCACAGCCTGGCCCCCGGGCGGGGATCAGTGTGCGCCCCGTGATGTGGTTAGACTGGATGATAGGCATCTTGGTGGGTAGGAGGTGGCATCTCACGGAGCTCCTTCCTCCAAACGCTAGAGATACTGAGCATTTCTTCATGTTGCTGGCCATTTCTGATTCTTCTTTGAAAAAAATTGTCGATTTAAAGTCTTTTGTCTATTTTTTTATTGGCTTATCTGCCTTTTTATTTCTCAGCCTTAGAGCCTCCTCCATATGCTGCATACTAGAACCTTGTCAGATACAAGATTTGAAAAGAATTTTTTTAACCATCTCGGAGCATCTTTTCACAGGATTGTGCCCTCTGCAGCATAGAAGCTTTTAATTTTGATGAGGCCCAACCCTTTCATTTTGTGGCTTATTCTTTGGGTCTCATATCTAAGGAAATTGGCTACTCCAGGACTTCAACTTCCATTTCCCTCTCAGCGTCTTATGGTTGTGTTTGTCTGGATCTTCTCACCTTTTTGAGTTGATTTTGTCTCTGGCATGGGGTAGACAACCAACTCCTCTCTGTTGTGTGTGGGTATCCAGTTGTGCCAGCATCATTTTTTGAAAAGAGCATTATGTCCCCAACTGAATTGCCCTGTCACACTTGCTGAAAACCAGTTCACTGTAAATGTGTGGGATTACTGAGCTCTCAGTACTGTCCGGTTCTTCCCTATGTCTATCAGAATGCCAGTACACCATAATCTTAATTCCCATAGTTCTGTGCTAACTTTTGAAATCAGTAGGTCTTGTAATAAGTTTAAAAACTTTTCTAGATTATTGTTACTACCCTCAGTTCCTTGTATTTCCATATGAATTTTGGTATATTTTAGTATTACGTTGTCGATCTGCACCCAAAAAAGAAAAAGAAAAAAAAAAGCCACCTACCATTTTGGTAGGGATTTGGAGATTTCATTGAATCTGCAGATCAATTTAGGGAATTTGCCATTTGCCATCGTAACTACGTGAGCCTTCCAATCCATGAATATGAGATAGATTTCCATGTGTTTGTTTCCAGGTCTTTGTTTTCTTTCAGAGATGTTTATAGATTTCAATGTACAACACTTACACTTATCTTGTTAGATTTATTCGTAAGTCATTTATTCTTTTTATGTTACTGGAAATGTAATTATTTTATTAGTTTCATTTTTGAATGTTTGTTGCTAATGTATATAAATAGAATTGATTTTTGTATATTGATCTTGTATCCTACAACATTGCTAAACCCGTTTATTAGCTGTGATCATTTTCTGTGAATCCCTATAATATTCTACGTACAAGATTGTGTTATCTGCAAACAGGGATGATTTACTTCTCCTCTCCACTATGGGTGCTTTCTACTTCTTTTTCTTGACATATTGCCCTGACTTTTGGTTCTCTTTGCATTGCCAAACAGCATCTCTTGATTACAATTTTTTCTTTGTAATTTAACATAGTTAAACTTAACAATAATCATGTCCTCTGTGGTTTCACATTTTTAACCTCTTTAAAGAAATACATTCCTGTTCTGAAATTTTAGAGACAGTTCCATAATTTTTTCTGCAGTGAAATTATTTTTATTTTCTCATTTAGATGAGACTGGAACTGAACATTGGCTGTGTCATGAGATAATGAGATAGAGACCTAATTTCATTTTATTTCCCATGTGGGTAATCAATTGTTCCAGAACCGTTTATTGATTGTTTATTGTCTTACCACTGGTCTGCAGTAGTCTCTGTCGTATTTTAATTTCTCTGGTATGCTTGGCTCTCCCTCTGGGAGCTGTGTGTTTGTATGTTTTGAGGCCTTGCTGCTATGACACCCCTATGTCCCTGCAATGTGCCCCAATATCCGACATCAGACAGCAGCGCATTCCACCCCGCCCCGCAAACTCACTCAAAACCATCTTGTCCACCTTTATCCTTTTCCTTTCACATTTAAATTATAGTTCAGCTCATCAATTTTCTATTTCTAAAGGACAAGAATTTTATGACATTATAGATTAATGCAACATTACAGGTTAATTTGAAAATAGGCTTGTTTTGGAAAACATGACACATTAATTATGTTTCCTAGAGTATTTTTAAAAGAATATTTTTGTAATTTTCTCTATAACGTTCCTGAACAGCTTCTATTAGAATCATTCCTGTTTGTAATCTTTCTTTTGTTTCCCTTTTACAAAATCAACAAAATATAAATTATATTTTATATTCATTACTGACATAAAAAACTGAAAACTTTGTTCTAGAGCGTTCTCATGGTTTTTCATTGTTCATGGAATGAGTGGAGAGTGCTCCTCTAGGCCAGGCACCATCCAGAGACCAAGATGGCCAAGGGCCAGCGCCGACTTGGTCCTGCACCTCCTGGTGCGGATGTCCTCCTGGCAAGAAGGGAAAATAAAGGTACAAAGGTACCTCTGTAAATATATGTGACGAATCCTGTGGAGAAGGTTCAGCTGGCCGTGGGTGGGATGGATGTACAGATAGGCAGACACAAAGACAGACACCATAAGGTAAAATAAGCGCCATACTGTTTTCACCATACATCTTTGGCAGCAGTGCTGTTGTTCTGAAACGTCCGTATGCCCGTGGGGCAATAGAGGAGATAAGCAAGTATGTTGGTGCACGTGGGAGAGCACAATGTGCAGGTACGATGGACGGCGTTCAGTCCTACTGAACAGCTTTAAACCTGGGATCTCCACCTGGAGCTGTGTGGCTCAGATCTGGACTGTCCTCCAGAGGTTCTGTTCAAAGGCTGGGCCCCAGTGCAGCAGGGTTCAGAGGGGGGATGTGGGAAAGTGATTGGACCAGGAGGGTCCCACCTCCTGAACACCATGGATCAACCCACTGACGAGTTAACAATCTGAGCGGACCACTGGGAGGAAGTGTCCCTGTAGGACATGGAGGCTTGCCCTTGGTGACAATATCTTGACCCAGTGCCCCATATCTCATCTCTTGCCCCCCTCCTCTTCTCCCTCTCTCTCACTTTCTCTCTCTCTCTCTCTCTTTCCCCTTAGCGGGCTTGCCACCCCCTGCCCCTCTGGGGGCTCCCCATCCCCTACCCCTCTGGGGGCTCACCACCCCTCTGCTCCCCACCCCCTGCCCCCCTGCAGGCTCGCCACCCCTGCCCCTCTGGGGGCTCCCCACCACTCTGCTCGCCACCCCCTGGAATCCCTTAGGAGCCCGTCTTCCCACCCACCGTGGAGGAGTGCTTCAAGTCTTCCCTGAAACCCTAAGGAGACTGCACAGTTAGGAGCTTAGCGATGTTCCCTCTGCTCTCTCCTCCGAGCTCTGACGGTGCCCTTGAGGACTGGGCACGCAAAGCCTCACGATCCGAGGCTGCCAGGCTTCCCGCCGAGAGGTGACAGGTGCACTGTCCTGAGGGCCTGGAGCGACCTGGGCCCTCTGTCCCTTGTGCAGACCACGTGGCCCTGGGTTTCCACGGGTCCCATTAGCATCAAGGCTCCACCGTGTTTGGCGACCTTGCGTGAGCACCTGCTGTCTGCACACCAGAGCCCACTGTCCACTGCGGCAGTGGGGCGTGGCCAGGCGTGGGGGAGGCTGCCCTCCAGGCTCCCAGCCAGCCCCGTGTCCCAGCTCAGCCCGCACCTGAGCCGGGGGCAGCTGACTTTCCCAGCCTGGTGTTTTTCTAGATTCTTCCCCCACGTTCTTCCCCTCAGGCTCCTCCAGTCGGCAGAACCTGGGACCGTCCTTCCTCTGGGAATCCCATTTTGTCGTCAGGTTTGGTGACATTCATTCCGGGGTTTCCTAGGGTCGAGGTGCTCATGCAGATGAAAGCAGGGAGGGGACAGGGGCCAGGCCCCGGACAGGGGTGAGCAGCCAGGACAGCACCTTCCAGTTTCATGGGGTCTGTGGCCTGACAGGGGAAACAGATCACAGCCCCGCCTGTCACCTGCCACTGTGCCCTCTGGTGGGAACTGCCCTCCCCTGTGGAGCCGCTCACTGTGGGGGGGTTGGGGGCCACGGGTCCCCAACCCTCCTGAGAATCCCCCTCTACCTCCTTGAGAAAACCGACTCCAATTCTCCCCTCCAGCCGCGTCCCCTTGTCCCTGAGAACCTGCCATGCATCACTTTCCAGTCTGCGGGTCCCTGGACTGCGCTGAATGGCGCCTGCTTTATTGCTTGCCTGCAGGCCACTTCGGTGGGGCCTGACGAGCCAAGGTGACTCTGGTTGGCAACAATCTAATCATTTTTCCCAGCCGCCCAGTGACCTTGTATGTCTGAATGAAGGAAGGGACGCCCACCTGCGCTCTGGGTCCCCTCCCTTCCCTGCGTCCCATTCCCGGCCCTCTATCCCAGAGAGCTTAGGAACCATTTCTCCCCGTCGGAGACAACAGCAAGAAAACGGCAGGTGCAGCCTCAGACCACTGACCCCTCCATGGCTTTGGGTCATTTCTGCTCAATGCACGAGGCAGGCTCGGGGGCAGCTGCCAGCTTGGGCCAAGCAGAGCCGAAGCCCTAACTGAGAGAACCAGGCCCAAGAACGGAGGGTGTCCACCAGGAGGAGGAGATGCCTGGGACTTCTGTGTGGCCTGCTGAGGAGCTGGCCCCAGCTGCTCACGGCTGCTCTGAGGAGGAGAGGCCTGGCACACCCGGTCCCCAGCACAGAACCTCGTGCAGGAGCGGGCACCCTCACAGGTCGCCACCTCTGTGGGCTTGTCGTGTTTCTGGGCTGACCTCTCAGGCAGGAGGGGCCCAGCTCTGGGGCTGAGAAGCAAGAGGCCGTGGTGCCCTCCAAGGGCCACCCAGCTGTGGGCAGCAGGCTCCTTGTCCATCCTGCAGGAGCAGCGAGCTCGGCTTCTCTCCGGATATCAGGCTGAAGGGCACAGGTTCTCACCAACCCTTAACTTCGTGGTCTCTGCTCAGGGCAGATGCTCCTTGGCTTAAGGCGGCTTTTGGACCAACGAGCCCCTGGTGGTTCAAGATACTGTTATTCAGAAGAGCCCCAAATACCCCCAGATGCCAACGCCGTAGCTCGGCTACTCTGCACAGCACCCCAGGCTCGCTGCTGCCTGGTTCATGGAGGCTGACTGGGGTCTGTGGCTCGATACCCTGCCCAGCATCAGAGAGGACGGGCTGCACACCAGCACCCAGGGAAGGAGCCCCGCCGCATCTGCCGCATGCCTTCTGCTGATCTCCCTGCTTTCCCAGCACCATGAGCCTGAGCAATCAGATGAGCTCTGTGGTGGGGGGACTGCCTGTCAGCCAGGAGGCCCGGGGTCCAGCCTGCAGCCAGGTCCACACTCCCTCTTCACACCATTCCATAGTAAATGCCAGCAGGTGCCGGCCTATGGTGACTCAGGAGAGAACACGCATGCCCAACTCACGTTCTTGGGGTCACCATCCCCAGTGGACTGGCTGTGCCCCTTAACGTCCACTCTCAAGGTGAGGTGACCAGGTCAGGCTGTTCAGGCAGCCCGAGTCCCCCATGGAGCCTGTTCTTCCTAATGGTAGAACTGCTACATCTGAGCACCAGCCTCCCTGCTGGGTGGAGAGGGACCTGCCACAGGTGGTCCTTGGAGCCCGGCTTCCTTCCCGCTGAGCCACAGGTCCCGTAAATCTCTCCACCGGGTCCACAGGCAGCTCCGTCACCCTCTTGGCACCACGGTGGCTCTGTGTTGTGGACAGGCCACAGCTTGCCCAGCCTGCCCTGCAAGTGAGCCTTTAGGGGTCTCTCATAGTTTGCAAGTAAAGCAAATTATTATACGGAGCTTGCACATATTTATCTGTTTGTGGCTGCAGGGCATCTTCAGGGTGAATTTCCAGAAGCAGGGTCCGGGCCCTGAGCTACCCATGTGTGCAGACTTGCTGCAAGTCACCAGATTCCCATGCGGAAGGCCGGGGGCCACTTTGGGAGCTGCTTCATCTCTGCCCTGGAGCTGGTCCCCAGTGGCGAATTCGGAGCACGAACTTGTGCAGAACTTAACAACTGAATTACATGAAAATCGGAGCAAGTGCCAAAATTTCATGACTGCTTTTCTGAAACCTGCGGGTTTGGCAAACTTCCAGGGCCTCTGAGGGACAGCAGTGCTCACAGAGGATTGATGGACAGCAACCTTTACTTCACATAACTGCTTCTTTATTCTTTATTTCTAAAAATTCCGTCCCCCGTAGGTAAGCGGGAGCCATTGGGAACCCAGCCTCAGGCCCATCTTCAGGATGAGACCGGCCCCCACGGGGAGCTTGGACGCCGTCCCCAGAGACAGGGGACAGCTGCCTGGAAGCAGAGCCCAGCTCCGCTCCGTGTCTTAGTTGGATCTGTCTGTTCTTTTTACCAAGTCACAGTCGTGATGCCTGCGGAGGACAGTAATATTTGGGCACTTGCCCTAGTGGACCCCGGACACTCAGCACCCTCCGGTTGAGGATTCATCACTTCTTTGTGATTAGAACACTCCAAATCCTCTTTCGCCATTTTGATTAGTACTTTGGGGCGGCGACTGCCCTTCCGTGTGACAGACCATCAGAGCTTATCCCTGGGTCTGAGTCTTTGCCCTGCTTAACCCAGCCCTCCCTACCCCAGCTCGCCTGCCCTCCCCAGTCTCTGCTGGCCACAGTCTGCGCCGCCGCCTGCTCAGCCAGTTGAGGTCCCACGATTGCATGGAACCATGTGGTACTCGTCTTTCGGTGACACTGTCATTCCCAGGCCCTTCCATGTTGCCACAAGATGGGACTTGATTCTTCTTTAGTGCAGCATATAGCATCCGATCCCATATAACAAATCAGCATGCCAGAAACACGCTGCACTCCCGTGTTGGGTGCCACACCAGCAACAGCCGAGACACGGGACAAAGCCAGGCGTGTACCAACAGATGCATGGAAACAAAGCGAGACCGTGAACCCCTCAGCTGTGACCTCCACAGCGATGCTGGGCTGCCACCTGTAACAGCAGGTGCAGGGCACACAGGAAGTTGAGGCTTCTCTTGACGACGCCTCTTCTGATGCTTTGAAGTAGGCAGTCAGGCGCACTGCGGGCGGGTTCCACGTTGGCACACTCCACGATCTACTTGTGGCCCCCAAGTAAGCATTGAGGCTGTCTTGTGGTCACCCACAGCACAGTAGAAACCACGCCCACACGGGCCCCTGCCCGCTGGGGTGGCGCAGAGTGATGGCTGCCTCGCATCAGTGCTCGGGCAGTGCTCAGTCCCTGTGCGGTCTGTTTGCTGCCACATTTCTTGGACCCTGTGCTTTGGCTTCTGCTGTGGTTCTGCTGGTGACAACGACCCGTGCTACAGTGCCATCCATCCCCTGCCCACCAGGCCATGTGTTGCCTCAGAGAGAGGAGACGTGGGTCAGGCAAGCTTCCTCCAGGCCGGAGTCACAGCTAGAGCTGTGGCCGTGAGCTCGGTGTCCATGAGGGAGGCCCCAGTGTAAGTCGGAGCAGGAGCCCAAACAGGAGCACACAGACCCGGTTATGTGGGCATCGGGGATGAGAACACTGCGACCAGGTGTCACACAGCCTACCCATGACTCCTGTGGGAGCAGGGCCAGCACTACCGGCTCAGGGGCCACGATGGCCTGGGGGTGGACCTACTGGGCAGCAGGCATCCACCATAAGACACAGACTCTGCTCATCCGTGGCTCCTGGCAGATTTTTAAGGCCTGAGTTGGGGGCACCTAGGGCACAGCCTCTTGAGCCCTTGAGGAGAGGGACAGGCCACACAGAGAGGGACAGGCCCCACTCACCCAGCAGCCGAAGCCTTGGGTGGTGGCTGTGTGTGTGTGGCTCAGCACTGGCCCCATCTCTGCAAAGCCCTTCTGTCACATCTGGCCACACCCCAGGGAGAGGACGAGTCCCCTGGGGCCCACTTGGCTTCAGTCACAATCAGGAGGGCTTCTTGGATGTGGCACTGCATGGGCATAAGCCATAACCAGGAGGGCTCCCGTGCTGGGGGGGCAAGGGCCCCGTGAGCAGGAAGCACAGGTGAGTCAGTAGTCACGGTGGCACGTGACACGTGCATAGGCCTGTCTGGGAAGAGGGATGGCCTCTCTGTAAAGGCCCATGTTAATGTTTCCATCTTTGTAGGCCAGAGGACCGCTGTCTCCTTTACCCAACTCTGTTGTCACGTGAAGACCACAGGCAGGGGTCTGACGAGACTTGGTCCACCTCACGGCTCTTGCCAGAGTCTGCTTCTGGCCAGGGATGGCCCTGCTCACAGGCTGGCTGTCTCTCCCCCTGAGCATGGAAGCCCCGAGACACTTGGGGTTCCTGGCTGGACTTGACTCTGGGCCACAGGTCAGCACTGATCAAAACAGCCAATTCTTCAAAGGTCTCGGTCTAGCTGACCCAGCTGAAGCCCCGTCCAGCCCTTGCTTCCAGCCCAGAGCATCTCAGCTGGTGACCTGCCCTGGATCCTGCCTCAGAGGCCTGGCGTGGCCTGGGGGCTGCCTTCCCAGGGAGCCCCCAGGCAGAGCTGTTGCTGCTGGCCAGGGCCACATGGAGGGGCGGGGCCTGTGGCCAGGGCCCAAAGAGACCCGGGGGCCTTGGCGACTGCCCCTTTCCTCAGGCCCTACAGTGTCCACTCTGTCTTCATCATCGCCCAACCTTAACACAGGGCCCAGACCTGGGGAGGTCAACAGCACCGTCCCTCTGAACGTCCTGTCTTTGTTTCTCACCATGTCCCCTGGCAGGCGGAGAGCACAGGACAGTGCTCACCCTGGGACAGGCTCCAGGAAGCCACGGAAGCTCCTTGTCCTCACAATCCCATGAGCCCCCGGGGCAGGCCTGTGGGTGGAGGGTCAGGAGCAGCCTCCCATGAGGGCCTCCCATGAGTCCCCAGGGCAGACCTGTGGGTGGAGGGGTGGGGAGCAGCCTCCCATGAGGGCCCCCCACGCCCCCAGCAGACCTGTGGGTGGAGGGGCGACGGGGGCAGCTCAGGCCGGTGAGGCCCCCTTGCCCCCAGCCCAGCCAGTTTCCCTCACGTGCCCAAGAGCCAGATCAATCCAGGAGCTCATCTCAAAATTCATCATCTTCTCTGTAAGAACATTTGGCCAACATCTGCCCCTCGGTTGCAGGACCAATCAGAATAAGCGTCTTACCAGCGCGTAGAGCCCCCCACGCTGCACCAATCCACTTTGATCTGTGTCACTGACGTTGGCAGCAGCAGCAGCCTGAGTTTCAACCCCCGGTGGACGGCATTTGGCGCTCTGCTCTTCCCCCTGTCCTCCACCCGGGGCCACACGCCTACATCCATCCCTGTCCTGAGACTCGCCCTGCCCCCGACAGCTGTTCTGCCAGGAGAGAGCATGTTCTAGAAGTTGGCAGGGTGAGGTGGGGACTGGAGCGAGAAGGTGGGGACGGCTGGGAAGGATTCAGGCCATGTTTGAGCGGGGACTCCAAGTCTCCATCTCCATGGAAGTCGGTACAAGGGGGTCGCTGCCCAGAGGACGGAAGAGGGAGGGGACAGTGCCGAGGACATTTGGAAGCTCGGCTGCCAAGTCCTGCCAGACACCTAGCAAGGGCCTGTGGGGGCGATCCCTCCACTGTCGTGGCTCCACCTACAGCGGTGGGTCCTCAAGTGACAGCTGAAGAACATGTGGTCCTCAGGGCAGGGCCTGGGGCCGGCGGGGCATGTCACCTGGAAGTTTGCTACAGTGCACATGGCCAGGCCTCACCCAGGCCTGCTGGGCAGTCGGTGGCGGGGACACAGCTGGGGTGAAGTGGCCACCTGCTCCTGAGCCCCTCTGCAGGCTGAGCCAGGAGCCCCTCCCCTCTGTGCGCCTTCCCTCCCGAGACAGAGAGGCTGCGAGCCCTGGTTCAGCTGAAACTCACCTTTTCATTATCTGAGAACAAAGGGCTTGGGAGGTAATGAGTCAAGTGAAAAAAATTACAAAGGAGCTATTCAAAGGGGGAAGAATTGTTTCTGGATACCTTATTACATTAATTGTCTCTATGCAAATCATTTCCCCTAATTACAAATGAGCCTGTTATTAGAACACACACACTGAAACACACTGTGAGCATTCAAGTCAGCTCCCGGCTGAACCTGAAGGTGATGGACAGGAACATGCACTAGTTGGACCCCAGTAGAATTCAGGCCACACCAGCAAGTCAGCTCCCAGTCCAAGCAGCCGAGGACAGAAAGCTTCATTTTTATGATCCAATCGCTAGTAAATTCTCAGCATCCATTACCCCCTCCAGCTTTGGATGAATAGCAGCACGCTACCTAAAAAAATAGATGAATGAAAGAAACCTTCAGTCAAGTGTCCCCCAGCTGGTCTCCTCGTCTGACAGCGGAGGGATCTCAGGAGATGGGGACATGCCAACGGAGCATCTCCCTAACCCGTATTGACTTTGGCTTCTAAAATCAATTTTCTTTATTAGCTGATGAATTTCTTCAAGAGACTGGCTGCATGGAATCTGGGTAAATTATTTAAGCAGTCAGTTTTTTCCATTCTAATGGGGAAGAGCAGGGAGATTTAGTAGGATATAGCGAGGGCTGAGAACTCGGGGAAGGTCACCCTGGAAGGGAGAAAACAAGATCCTCTGAACCCACAAAGGTCAAGAGCTTTGAGCTCAGAACCAGGCCGGGCGTCCTGCAGGACACAGGTCAGCTGCGGAGAGCAACACGAGTGTGTGGACAACTCTGCCCTGCTGGCCTCGTGGTGGCCCTGCAACCAAGCCTTCGGGACTCATGGGGGCCATGTGCAGTTCCAGGCCGGAGTCTCTGTGACAGGGTGTGTTTCCGCATAACCCCACCCCTCGGGGTCTATTACTCAAGGCCCCCAGAGAAACTGATCCATGGGGGGAGGCAGAGACAGAGGCTGTGAGGAGTTGGCGCTTGTTGTAAAGACATGGAGGAACTGATGGTGCAGCTCACCTTGAGGCCAGCTGGGAGCAGAATTTCCTCCATTTTGGAAAACCTGAGACTTTCTCTGAAGGCCTTCAGCTGATTGGAGAAGGCCCACCCACCTTGTGAAGGTCATCTGAGTTACTCCTGGTGCACCGTTCATCTGAAAAACACCTCCACTGCACATCGGGACTGCTCTGGGAGTGACGGGGAAATATCGTCTTACCAAATGGATACATAAAATTAACCGTTCTCAGGGGAAGTCAACTGATTCATCTGCCAATATCCATTCATCCTTTTGCTGGGAAACCAAGCCACATAGTCCCCGAGGAGCCACCTCCCCCCAAGCCCTGTCCTGTGCAGCCTGAACCCTGGGTTTCAGACGTGGCCTACGGGGTCAAGCTTGACCCATCAGCTCATTTTGTACCCAACCTCAGCCTCTGGTAAGCTGGGGGGTGGGGTTGATGTCCAGGTGGAAACACGACCCAGGTTGCCCATCGCAGCATCTTGACCTCATGGCCCCGCTTGTGGCCCGTGTGGTGGCTCCAAGGCTGCCTTGGTTTAGTGCCCCCGAGATCTTCCTCCTGGGATTTTGTGTGAACCACAGGGAACAGAACACCTGAGAGATGGACGCAGGAGAGAAGAAAACTTCAGAGCCCCCCAACACCCCATTTCCCCATGAGACCTGACCAGGTGTGTCTGGACGTTGTATCAGAAGCCTGCAAGCTTATGTGAGCTCCAGGGACAGTCGTGGGTGTGTTCATGCCTCCGACTGTGGGGCCCAGACATGCTGCGATAGAGCAGGGGCTGAGAGTGCATGCTGAATGGACAAATGAGCCACCGAGCCCATTCTCAGTTAAGCCAGCTGGGTGTCTGTCCCCTGTAGAGGGCACGAAGAACAAACACCTGGAACAGTGGACCTTGGCATCCGCCAAGATTAGTGGTGTCTTTAGACATTTGTGCATTACCAATTTTCCATCCAGGTCATAGCTTAGATCAAAGAAAAACAAGTTGATTGGCAGAAACAAGTCTGAAGTGTTTTCCTCCTCTGTAAGTGACACTGATGTACTCCTGAAGCTTGTCCTTCCAAAAACCTGCCAATGCTTCAATGCAAATCAGCTGCTAACAAAAGAGGCCGAGACAACACTGCTGCTTCCAAATAAGGTACCCTTTGCTGGCGCACCCAGGAGTATCTATTCAAAGCCAGCTGATGTTTGGGTTCCATCAAAAGATTCACAAATGAGTTGAAAGTTCTTGCTACAAATGAGTTTCCAGATTCTTTTGTGTTGTGTTTGCACAAAAAACAAGTTCCCTTGTTTCACATAAACTGCAAAATTCATCAGCATAAGTTGGCATGAGATGGCTTCAGAGTTGAGTCACAAACCACAATAATGACAAGGGGAAAAGAGCTGTATGTGTGGTGGAGATGGAGGGTCCATGTAGTGGAGAAGGAGGGGCCATGAGTGGTTGGATGGATGTACCATGTGGTGGAGAAGGAGGGGCCATGAGTGGTGGAGATGGATGTACCATGTGGTGGAGAAGGAGGGGCCATAAGTGGTAGGGATGGATGAGTCATGGTGGTGGGGATGGAGGGATCATGGTGGTAGAGATGGAGGAGTTATGGTGGTGGAGATGGAGGTGTCATGGTGGTAGAAATAGAGGTATCATGGTGGTGGAGATGGAGTGTCATGATGGTAGGGATGGAGGAGTGTTGGTGGTGGGGATGGAGGGATCATGGTGGTGGGGATGGAGGTGTCATGGTGGTGGGATGGAGGGGCCATGAGTGGTAGGGATGGAGGAGCCATGAGTGATGGGATGAAGGGGTCATGAGTAGTGGGGATGGAGGGGCCATGAGTGGTGGAATGGAAGCGCCATGAGTGATGGAATGGAGGGGTCATGAGTGGTGGGATGGAGGGGTCATGAGTGGTGAGATGGAGGGGTCATGAGTGGTGGGATGGAGGGGTCATGAGTAGTGTGGATGGAGGAGCCATGAGTGGTGGAATGGAAAGGCCATGAGTAGTGGAGATGGAGAGCCCAGTTGGTAGGGATGGAGGGGCCATGAGTGGTGGGATGGAGGGGCCATGAGTGGTGGGGATGGAGGGGTCATGAGTGGTGGGGATGGAGGGGCCATGAGTGGTGGAATGGAAGGGCTATGAGTAGTGGAGATGGAGAGGCCAGTTGGTAGGGATGGAGGGGCCATGAGTGGTGGGATTGAGGGGCTATGAGTGATGGAATGGAGGGGTCATGAGTAGTGGGGATGGAGGGGCCATGAGTGACAGCTAAAGAACATGTGGTCCTCAGGGCAGGGCTGACCACAGGGATGGAGGGGCCATGAGTGGTGGAGATGGAGGGGTCAGTTGGTGGGGATGGAGGGGCCATGAGTGGTGGAATGGAGGGGTCATGGAGGTGGGGATGGAGGGGTCATGAGTGGTGGGGATGGAGGGGCCATGAGTGGTGGAGATGGAGGGCCCATATGGTGAAGAAGGAGGGGCCATAAGTGGTAGGAATGGAGGAGTCATGGTGGTGGGGATGTAGGGGCCATGAGTGATGGGATGGAGGGGCCATGAGTGGTGAGATGGAGGGGTCATGAGTGGTGAGATGGAGGGATCATGGTGGTGGGGATAAAGGGGCCATGAGTGGTGGGGATGGAGGGATCATGGTGGTGGGGATGGAGGTGTCATGAGTAGTGGGGATGGAGGGGCCATGAGTGGTGGAAATGGAGGGGCCATGAGTGGTGGGATGGAGAGGCCATGAGTAGTAGGGATGGAGGGGTCATGGTGGTGGAAATGGAGGGGCCATGAGTGGTGGGATGGAGGGGCCATGAGTGGTGGGATGGAGGGGCCATGTGTTGTGGGGTGGAGGGGCCATGAGTGGTGGGGATGGAGGGGCCATGAGTGGTGGGATGGAGGGGCCATGAGTGGTGGGATGGAGGGGTCATGGTGGTGGAAATGGAGGGGCCATGAGTGGTGGGATGGAGGGGCCATGAGTGGTGGGGATGGAGGGACCATGAGTGGTGGGATGGAGGGGTCATGAGTGGTGGGATGGAGGGGTCATGAGTAGTAGGGATGAAGGGGTCATGAGTGGTGGGATGGAGGGGCCATGAGTGGTGGAATGGAGGGGTCATGAGTGGTGGGGATGGAGGGGCCATGAGTGGTGGGGATGGAGGGACCATGAGTGGTGGGATGGAGGGGTCATGAGTGGTGGGATGGAGGGGTCATGAGTAGTAGGGATGAAGGGGTCATGAGTGGTGGGATGGAGGGGCCATGAGTGGTGGAATGGAGGGGTCATGAGTGGTGGGGATGGAGGGGCCATGAGTGGTGGGGATGGAGGGGCCATGAGTGGTGGGATGGAGGGGCCATGAGTGGTGGGGATGGAGGGGCCATGAGTAGTAGGGATGGAGGGGTCATGGTGGTGGAAATGTAGGGGCCATGAGTGGTGGGATGGAGGGGCCATGAGTGGTGGGATGGAGGGGCCATGAGTGGTGGGATGGAGGGGCCATGGCAGTAGTGATGGAAGGGCCATGTGGTGGAGATGGAGGGGCCATGAGTGGAGGGTTCTCTGTGCTCACATCTGTGGGTTGTCTGCAATGAGGTCACTCAGTACTAATGGGGTCAGCCTGGAACCACTCAGGCTGGCAGCTGAGGGCTCTCAGAGGAGGTGAGTGTCAGCCTCCTTTCCCCCTGGCTCAGCCCACCCGGTCCTCTCTGCTCCAGCACCGGGAAACCTTCATTATCATCATCTGATGAAAGCTGTCTTAATAGTAAATGTCGACCTTTCTAAAAACTGCCAGCTGTGGTCAGTTGACTGAAATCACCCCCAGAGAGGCATGATGTGTGAGGGCAGGGCTGGGGGAGGCTGAAGTGTAAGATTTAAATGTATCACTTGTTGGTGATCTCATTCTCCCCGTGACTTACAGCCTGTCTGATCTGGGGCCGTCCCCACTCCAGGGCCTGGCACCCACACCCTTGGGCGAGAGGTGCTGGGTCCAGCTGCTCTTCCTCTGAAGGTGCTGTCCTCACCAGCTCGCTGGAGCATGGAGGTGAACGGCCAGGCACAGCGAAGGCTGCATGTGGCCAGCCAAGGCCTGGGAAGGCCAACAGGCCCAGGTTCCCCGAGGTCCCCACAGCCCACAGGGCCCAGGCTGCTTCCTGCTGGCTGTGGCGCAGACGTAGGGGCCAGTGGCCAGCTGGCGTGGGGCCCTGCCTCTGCATACCTGCCCCGGCCCTCCCTCTTCCTCAGAGCTGTCCCTCTCAGCTGTCCTGGAGTCCCCTTATCATGGCACTGTCTTCCTCCAGGCTGTGTGGATCTCCCCCGGTTTTCACTACGGTCCAAGACATGGCTATTCCTTTGGGGCCAGAATCTGGCCAGCGCTCAGCCGAATCCTTGTGGGTATCCTCAGGCTGTGTTGCAAGTCACCACCAAGTGGGTGGCTGACTACCATAGAAATGTGCTGTCCCACAGTTCTGGGGTGTGAGCCTGAGCTGGGGCATCCCCAGCCACTTCTCCCTGAGGATTCCCGGGAGGGTCTGTTCTTGGCTCTTCCTGCTCCAGGTGTTGCCCGGCGTCCTGCGTGTCCCTTGGCTATAGATGAGACTGAGAAGTCTCTGGGTCTTCCCCGTGGGAGTCCACCTGCTGCCCTGTGTCCAACTCCCCCTACCCGAGGACACCAGTCAGGTGGCTTAGGATCAGCCTCGCAACCCCAGGTTTTCTTTTACTTTTGCTCTAAAGATCGTGTCTGCAATTAGGGTCTCACCTGAGGCCCCCGGGGTTGGGACGTGTGAGCATCTTTCTGGGGGTCACAGCTCAACTCGTCACCCCTTCATCCCCACACAGGACTGTTCTGCTCAGCCACATGGCAGCACCCTCCCTGTGGTCCTGGGCAGGGCTGTCCAGTGCAGTGGAGACCCTGGATGACATCTGTGTGCCCTGCATTTCCTCACCACTCACCCCATTCCCCTCCTGGGGCAGCCCGGACAGGGAGGCCAGCCTGGCCACCAGCACAGCACGGTCCATCCAGCTCCAGCTCTGGAGAGCGGCTGTCCCCAAGCAGTCCGGCAGCTCAGTTGGCCCTTCTGAGAGCCTTGAGCCACGTGACGGTGGGGAGAGAGACCGTCCAGAGACCCGCATGACAGCTGGGGCAGAGGGTGCCTCACTTCTGCGTCCCTTATCTGAAACCTCCGCCCCCAGTGAATCCCATTCTCCCTGACAACCTTTCTTCTTCCCAAAAAGGAAACGCAGCCTCCCCCATCTTCTCTTTCTCCGTCTCCTGAGGACTTTCACTTTCTCTTGGCTCAAACTGACCCTGCACATAGTCCAAGATGGCCTTCCAGGAGAGCCCTGCCCTCACTCTTGCAGCAGAGTTGTCCATGGAGATGTGGCCCCTGACCCCCAGCCTGGAGTCCCTTGTGGGGCAGTGTGTCCTGCTGTTCTGCCTGCCACTGGCCATGTCCACCAGGCCAACGCCCCTGTGATGGCAGGTCAGAAAGGCCTCATGAGGACCAGCATGTACAGGGCCTAGACAATCCCGGGGGCAGCACTGGCCCCAGGCTAGGGACAGTGCTTTGACGCTCTGGGGAGTGCTGGGAGACGAGGCCGGACCCAGGGTGGTCATGGACGGAGCTCTCAGAGGCCTGGGCTAGGAGGGACTCATCAGAGGAACCTGGGGCCAGTGAAAGATGAGGGCAGCCAGAGCGGCGGCTGAGAGAGGAGGTGGCGCAGAGCCCAGGGGACTTGCCCTGGCGGCCACTCTGACCTCAGCGAGGTGTTGTCCTGTGCCACCCCTCCCCACACCGCTGTTCCTGGAGGGTTCTGGGAAGCCTCAAGCCACCTGTGGGAGGGACCCCAGGTGCGTCTCAGTGAGGACATTCGTCCCCGTAGGCGTCTCCGCCTGTGTCAGGGAGCCCTTGCCTGGCAGGCACTTGCCACCTATTTCCCAGGGAAACCTGGTGCTGTCTGGTGCTGGCCTCTGCGGACAGCTGCAGCACCATGGTCAGCATCCAGGTGAAGTACGGAAAGTGGGCAGTGGCTGAGGGGAAGCACGGGGCAGCACACTTGATAAACCTTCTGCCTTGGGCTAGGAACGGACGCGAATGACCGAGCTGTCCACAAGCCGGCAGCCCCAGGAGCCACCACCCACTCCTCAGGATGGGTCCTGTCTGTGGTCACTGCGGTGCAACCCTCCAGGCATGGACGGAAGCTTCAGGCTGCTCAGAGGCACCGCCGAGCCAGTCGGCCTGTCTGGATGAGCCGCGAGGGCCGTGCTCCTCCGTGGCCCCATGCTCTTCATAACCAGCTCCTTGCAGAAAGGAGCTGTGGTGGGGCCACTGGCTGTGGCTGTGCTGGAGAACGGCATCCTTGCCAGGATGGCTCTGTCAAGCTGCCCCCTCTGGCACCCAGCCCAGGCCCTGGGCTCCCCTGGCCCTTGGCCAGCACCCCACACTGGGGACAGGCCCCTGCCCAGGGCTCCTGCCTTCCTGCCAGCACCTGGTCGGGGCAGAAGCCCGCACACTGCCTCCCCACCCACCTGCTGAGCCCCTGCCTTCCCTGTCCCTATCGCTGTGTGCCTGGGGCTGACAGGCACAGAGGGAAGGAGCAGGAGCCCTGATGCCAGAGCAGCTGGCCACACCCAACCCCAGGTGTCCCACGGGGAGCCAGGCAGGTAGCCTTCCCCTCAGGGAAACACTCTGCATCCCAAAGCAGCCAGGCTTTCGCCTGTGGAAGGAGGGGGAGGCTGCTCTCCAGAGGTGGCAATGACACCAAATGTCCCACTCAACGCTATTTCAACTCTGTCTCAAGCTGTTTTTTATTAAGCTCTTTAACATTTAAAATGTTCCCTATTTAAAGTCAAGGAAAGGGCTCTGTGGACTGGGCAGCTGGTGATGCTCACCCACGGGACGCAGTTGGGCTCAGTGGGAAGGGTGGCTGGCTCCAGCTGGGTGCCTGTCCCTGGCCTGAGGTGCACAGTCTGCGTCCCACACACTCCTCTGCTCTCCTGGCTCGTCTGGCTCAGAGGTCACCAACCGTGGCTGCCGCCAAGCCCAGCTCACTGCCTGTGTTGTTGGACGGGCTGCCAACTAAGAACAGCTTTTACATTTTTAAAAGGTTGAAAAAGACATCCAAAGAAGGAAAATAGTTTACGACATGTGAAATGACACGAGCATTGAATTTCAGGTCCACAGAGTGTCCTTGGGTTTGCAGCCGCACTTGCACGCACATGCATGGCCTGCGGCTGGATTTCAGAACCAGGCAGAAGCATCTGTGGCTGTGATCGAGGCTGCACAGCACAAGGCCTGGTACCTGCACCAGCCTGGTACAGGACGTGCCCTGACCGCGGCTTTAGCAAGGGTCCTCTATGGGAGGAGGGTGGTGGGAGGAGGAGCCAGAGCCTGGCAGGAAGGCTGCTGGAGGCCTTGGTTTATCACCTCACAGCTCCGGAGCCCAGGGGCCAACGGCAGGTGACTGCAGGGTTCCCTCCAAAGTCTCAGTACATCGCGCCACCTCTTCCAGCTTCTGGTAGCTATAGGTGTCCTTGGCTGGTAGCTGCATTGCTCCACTCTCTGCCTCCTGGCCATAGGGCTGTCCCCTCTGCAACTCCATATTCTCCTGTCTTCTCCTAGGGGATGGGACATGGGCTCCAGGACCCTCGTGGATACCCAAATCCAAAGATGCCCTAGCCCCTTGCACATTATGGTGCAGGGTCTGCATGTAACCTGCGGACAGCCGCCGTGTTCTGGAAACCATCTCCAGATTACTTAGCACAATGCACATGCCGCGTGAGTAGCTGCTACACTGTGCGCGAGGGGAGTAGTGACAAGAGAGGAGTCTGAACCTGTTCAGTGCGGCTGCAGTTTTTTCCAGCACATTTTCAATCTGTGGTTGGCTGGATCCACAGCTGTGGGAGGCCGGCTGTACTGTCATTGGATTGGGGACCTGCCCTCTCTCCAGGATGATCACACTTCAAGATCTTTACTTAATTCTCCCTGCAGAAACTTTTATCTCCAACAGAAGTCGCCTTCACAGTCCTGGGTGGAGGGCTTGGGCCTCTCTTGTTGGGGCCATGGGGCTCGGGGTGGACAGCGTAGTGCCAGCAGCTCTTGGGAGCTTCTCCTTCGAGTCGGTGTGCAGGCACATTCTCCCAGGCACAGCCCTTCCACTGTGGCCGTCCGTGGCCCTCCATTGCTTCTGTGACTGAGGACCACACTCCATCCTGGGTACCAGTGCCCACTAGGCTAGAGACCTGTGGGCCAAGTCCCACAAACACCTTCTCTCTGAGTCCACTGCACATGACACTCCCACATTTTCCAAGCCCAGAATGTCCCTGGACTTCCTGCTCTCAGCACCCAATGGCACCATTTCCTCCTGGCACCATGAGGTGCAGCAGAGACACCCAGGTAGAAAGGGAAGCTCTCCCAAGGCTAATGCCCACCTGTCCACTACACACCTGGCCACAGCTCTGCTGGGGCCAGTGAAGCTGACAATGAGGACATACTGACCTGGGAACTGTCACAGAGGGGGGAAGATCTAAGTCCCAACCTGCCCTCCAGGGTCCCGCCCCGTGTGTGAGTGCACACACACAGACACACACACACACACAGACACACACTGACACACAGAGAGACACACAGCACACCCCAGGACTTGGGACAGCCCCCAACCCCTCATTTGGAGAGCATCACAGAGGTTCCAGTTTAGACCCATTTCCCCAAGGCAATGCCCACCCAGGACAGACACCAAGCCCTCTGCTCTGGTCACCCCAGAGCACACAGGCAGCAGGAGCAGCCCTGCCTCGATGGGGAGGGAGGGGCAGATTCTGTTTTATCCACTCTTCCAGAAGGAGCCACCCTGCTACCCGAGAGGCCAGCCCAAGCCAGGCCCAGCGTGTGCAGAGGGCCCTCCCGCAGCCTTGCTGGAGCCCAGCCCGCATCCCCCACGTGGGCTGTTGGATCCCTCCAGAAAGCCATTTGCTGGGGAAGGAGCCGTTATTGGCTGGGTAATGGAAAGTCTGCCTGCTTCGCCTCATAGCTTTATATGCAAATTGCAGTTAGATCATTAAACCTCCTTTGCTCTCATCCTCCGGCAGGAATAGAAACCAGTTCGATCAACACACCGAACAAAGCAGGGGGGGGCCTCCTCTGCATCCTTTGGTTCTTGGGCTTCTGTGCCTGGATCCTCAAGGAGCGGACCCTGGGGCCTCCCACCCAAACTCAGAGGGGGAGGGGACGCTATGGGAGGGGACCAGCAGCTCCCAGGGACTCCTTTGAAAGACAAGGCGGGCGAGATGCTGGGGAGCAGCTCTGGCTGCCAGCGCCCGGGTCCACCTGTTCTGCGTGGTTTCTTTTCCATGTGGGAAAAGAAGGCTGGGGCGGGTGCTTCTGCTCTGGCCCCCTCGGTCTGCATCTCCAGCCCTCCTGCTTGGCCTGGGCCAGCCAGCCTCCAGGACAGGAAGGGATGAGACTGCAGGAGGCAGTGCCTGGAGGTGCCCGGGTCTCCACCCACCCCTGCAGGGCGGGAAGGAGGAGCCCCACACCCTCCCTCCTCTCCTGCATCAGCTTCTGCTCTTTCTCGGGGGTGGAGCAGGCTCCCCAGGACAGTGGAGGAGGAGGGTGGAGGCGAGCAGAGGGAGCTCCTAGGAGACCGTGAGGACACTCAGCCCCCCCCAGCCCCCCCCCCCAGCAGCGCCAGAGAGGCACTGAGCTGTGTTGTCTTCCAAGGGAATCCAGCCAGCCAGCAGGCGAGGGGACAGAGCAGGGAATACTGGGCCCTGAGAGTTACAGCAAGATGGTCCTGGTCCTCCTTGTCCAGCGCCCCCACTCGGGGGCCTGAAACCAACTCACACTGTACCACACAACCTGGGCTGGAGGAGGCAGCCAGGGTAAGGGGTGGGCAGGGAGATGGGCGTGTGGTCATAAAACGGGAAGGTCCTTGGCTCACAGAGCTGCCCTGGCTGCCATGGCCTGGACAGGCCTGGGGGTGACCAGGGGGCTCCTGCAGAATAGTCTCGGCTAAGGGCAAGGCTGCTCGCCCTCTCCTCCTCTTCCATGTCCAGTCTCCTCCTCCTCCGTGTCCACTCACCTCCAGTGCAGAGTCCATCCTCCATCCTGCCTTCTCTCCCCAGCTCTTCTCTGACAGTCCCTCTGCATCTGGCCCCCGTGAGCTGAGCAGGTACCAGGTACCAGAAGCTGAGTCCCTGTGGGTCCAGGCCCTGCCTTTGAAGCCAGGTCAGTGAGCCACCCTGGGCTGAGGGTCACCGTGATGCTCTCTGCAAAGGGCTAGGGAAGCTCTGGACATGAGGACAGGCTCCTGAGACACCCAGATGAGTGCTAAGAGGTGTCCCCTCTCTGGCCTCTCACCTCTGGCAGGACATCTGCACAAGCACTTTCTTCTTCCTGAATCCCTGCCCTCTCCATGCCCTGCCTGGACGCCAAGCTCAGCGCATCCCCAGCCTGCTCAGCCTGGCATTCGAGGTTCATCCTGCAACTCAGCAGAACCTCTTCCCTGGGAACCCTGGGAACCTGCCTCTGGTCCCAGCCATTTGCCCTAAACCTGGGATTAGCAGATGGCCTCTGTGGAGGGCAGCAAGTCTTAGGGTGCAGGCCAGAGGGCCTTGCTCTGATAAGTCAGCGCTGTCCTGGCACGAGAGCCACCACCAGCAGAGCACTGATGGGTGGCCACCCCTGACCTCCAGAAGGACTTGGTCACGAGCACAGGAGCTGGAATGTCACACAAGTTGCATGTGACTTGCATGTGGCCTGAGAGTGTCTGGTTTTGAGACTATCCAGTCACCTAAAGTGCAGAGTCCATCCTTCATCCTCACTTGCAGCTCGACAAAACGAAGCAAGGCTTGCCTTTGACTGCAGCTGGAGGACCCAATCTAAGGGACCCCATCTAAGACGGGAGCCCACGTGGGCTGCCCCTCTCCACCGTCCATACCGCCTTCCACACACCTTCGAGTCCCTGGGCCACCACAGCAGGTGCAGCTTTTGCAGGCCTGTGTCACCCTATAGCCCATCCCTCGAGTCCTCCTGACTGTGGTGGCCGGCCATCTCCCCTTGTCTATGTGTCCTGGATGCCTCCCAGGGGACAGAGCACTAGCCCCCATCATGCACCTGCTCCATCTCACCTGCCTGAGGTTGTAGGATCCACCACGTGGCCCTTGGGACCCAGACCTCCTAACTCTGGGGGCCTTGAGCTAGTCAGGAATGAAAGATGATGAGAATGTGGCTGGGAGGGAGAGACCGTCTTTTCACCAAAAGACCGGACTCCGACTCACGAAGCCAGTGGTTCCCAGTAAGAGGCTGTGGTCTCTCTGGGCCACGTGCTTTTTTTTCCCAACTCAGGGCAGATCCTAAAAGGATTGTCTGAGTCAGGATGTCTCATTCATTTTTCCCATCACTCCCCAGGGCTCTTTGGGCTGGCTGAGCTTACACCAGGTAATAACCCAGAAGATTCTAGATTTGTAAGCCTCAACTTTTGATTAACAGAAAGTTGCCTGTTCACCTCTAACTCTGTTCTGGATGAGACTTGCTGGGGCTACAGCTGCGATTCTTAACCAGGGACGCTCTGTCCTGCAGGAATTTTTGCCAGTGTCTGCAGGTGGTCTTGGTTATCTCAACTGGTGGGAGATGCGAGACACTGTGGCCTGTCCTGCCGTACACAAGACGGCCCCTTGACCCCAGTGCCCCACCGGTCAACAGTGGAAGGGCAGTAAAACCTTGGCCACACTGCCACTGAGCTTTGGAGGAACTTGGAGTAGGTCTCCCTTCCAGTTGGTCACGTGGGGACCTCCCTGCCCACTTCTAGGTCCTCACGGAAGTCACACGCCCTCAGCCCCCCACAGTAGAGAAGGGTGCTGCCCGCCGGTGCTGAAGGTCTGCTGGCATGCGACTCAGGCTTTCTCACACCTCTCTCAGCTCAGGACCAAGAGAATGTCAGCATGGTGACATCAGTGCCACTCTCCTCCTGAGAGCCACCTGGGGAGTGTCCTAGGACCCCAGGGCGGGGCTCCTGGAGACCAGCGCCTGTGCCAACCTGGGCAAATGCCACCCCCCACACTCTACCAAAGCCTGGCTCCCTTGGTGATTCTGTTCCAAGTTCAAAATTTGCAAACTCACCCTCGGTGTTTCCAAGCCCCTCTGTGTTTGCAGCCAGATCATCCCTCGGTTGTGACAAGCTCCACATCTTTGTTTTCTGGGAGGGCAAAGCCAGGGGGGATCCAGCTCTGGAGGTTCCCCATGTGGTCTTCTGTTGAGCTTAGGACGGCCTGAGGAAGGATGGGCGGGGCTGGCTCCACCCAGAGGCACTGGACGGTGTCCTAGGCAGCCTGGCTGTCCCCAGCCACCCTTTCTAAGCCCTCCACCCAGCGCTCAGCAGAGGCAGCCTGCAGTGCTGTGTACCCACCCTCCCTCCCCACCTCCCGCCACCCCCGTTCAGGCAGCAAGAGGAGGTCACCCACCCGACCCCACGCTGGCTGCCCAGTCTGGTTAGTAGCCAGCAAGATTCCATCTTCAGTGTCCCGAGTGCAAGCCAAGAGCAGCTGGTCAGCCACTGGGAACTGGGATAAAACACCAAGATCGGCTTCTTGGCCTTGAGCAGGAGACCAGGCAGCGGGAAGAGAGGAAGGGAGAAGCCGGAGGAGATGGTCCCTGGGAGAGCCAGCTGGCCCACAGGAAGCGAAGGAGGGTGCTCCCGGCAGCTCCCGGTGCCTGCTTCTCGTCCCGGCTCCAGCGCTCTCGCTCTGGGACTGATGTCAAGCCCTGGCTGTGACCTCCTCAGTCAGAGCCAGTCTTTGTGAGGATCCTTGCCTTCATCCAGAGACCCACAGGAAGAGCAGGCCCTGTCCAGAGGGGATCCTCTGGCCCCGAGCACTAGCAGGCCTGGTGCCACTCACACAGGCCTGTGGCACAGGGGCCATTCCTTGACCTCTGTGGGCCTCCCTGACGGCCTCCCCAGAGCCCTGATGTGGGAAGCCAATGAGCTAAGGTGCTAAGTGAGGTGTCTGGCACTGGAAGAGGCTCGCTGCCACCTTCACACCTCACCTCTGGCAAATGAGCACAGGAAGGATGAAGTGATTCAAGTACTTCCTGGGACTGGGGCCAGGAGGAGGGCACCGCAGTAGGGGAGGAGGGAGGGGGTCCTGGGGCCCAGCTGCCCAGCTCCTCTGCCATGCTTTGGCTTTTCTGAGCCCGCCTTGTGTGGGGATTCTCCCTGAAGCCCTGCGTCCTGCCCTGCGGTACTTTGATCAGGTTTCAGTCTTGCAGCTCGACGCAGGCAATACCTTCCAAGTGTTTCAATTTCAAAGCCTTTGACCCCAGAGCAGCAGGCCACATGGTGGCTTTGGGACTTAGAAGAGCTAAGCCGTGGTCCTGTGGAGTGACCTCAGCAAGGAATCTAGGGCTCGGGTAGCTGCGGTGTGAAATGGGGTGATAATTCATATTCCAACTCCCACAGTGCTAGGAGGCTCCCGAGGTAAAGGTCATGGAATCATCTTGAGCTAATAAAAGTTTCTAAAAGAAAAGGGATTCTTATCACTGCAAGTCCAGCCCATGTCTCCATTGAAGATCAGCCTCTAATCAATTAGCCACCCATTGCGGTGGCGTGGCATCTGCATTCAGGGCTGGAGGCAGTCTGCTGAATGTTGGCTTTCTCCCTTTTTACATTGGCTGGGGGAAAATGTCCTGACACCACGGTTCACGGTGCCTGACTTTCATTTCAGCCACGTCACTGAAAAGAGCCCGATGTGATGTGCTGGCACAGCCTCGTGCTCCCCCACCCCCACCCCCACCGGACACAATGTCCTGCCTCCTGCCAGGAGTGGAGCAGCTCTGTCTCCTTGTCCATCCTCCTGGGAAGATGGCTTGCCATCGCCCCCTTGAGGCTGCAGGGAAAGAATGCGAAGCTTAAGGGGTCCCTCCAGGTGCTGCAGACTCCAGCCAAGGTGTGTGGCTGGCCCGAGCGAGACCTGAGCTTCCTGAAGCATAACTGCTGGGGATGCCCCGCTGGATGGACACGGGGAGAAGATTCTCAGCTATCCTGGCAAGCAGTGTGCCTGGATCGCTGCTCAAAAGTCTTTGAAACCAGCGAGTATTTCTACACCTCTGAGCCTGCCAAGGGTGGGTCTTCAGATTCCCGAGATGCCTGGCGGGGGGAGGGGGGGCATCTTTTCTATGGTCCCTGTACAAAGCACCTGACTTCCTTTTAACACTAGCCACAGCTGCTTCACCTTCCAGGGCCATAACTTTACAGATGCCTTTTTTTTTTTTCTGGCTGTAAAATTCCCAGAATTTTCTGCTCTGCTTCTCTTTGGTCCTGGTTTTCATGTAAATTTGGCTAAACATTCCTGCAGTGCCCATGCTGCTGTCTGAGCACTGGGGCTGCCTTGAAATTTCTCCTGCTGGATAAGCTAGTCCATCATCTTTAAACTCAGCCTCACACAAAGTCTCAGGGCATGAACAAAAATATAGTCAATTTTTATTTTTATTTTTTTGCTACATTGTAACAAGGATGTCCTCGAATTCAATTTCCAATAGAGTCCTTGTTTCCATCTGAAACTTTGTCAGCCTGGCCTTTACTGTGCATAAATTCCTACCAGCATTCTGGTCTTCTGAGCACCTACCAGAACCCCTCAATAACTCTCCTTACAGAATTTGAGGCTTTCTCTAGCCTGCTTCTCCAAATATTTCCAAAGCCTCCTGAAAACCCATCCCAAATGTTTTTCCACATTGTCAGGTATTCACACCAACTCACTTCTCCATCCCAGTGTTCTGTTAGTCACTCCCTGTTTCTCTAGCCAGTTCACAAGACAATCTGCCTAAAGAGAAAAGGGTTTTCTGGCTCACAGTTCTGGAGGTTTCAGTCCATGATTGGCGGCCCATGGCAAGGCAGCACTTCAAGAAAATGTTCACATGAGAGAGGGGAAGGGGCTGGAGTCCCAGTAGCCCTTCCAGGATACACTCTCATTACCTCCCTTCCTCTCGCTAGGCCCCGCCTCTCAAAGGACCCGCCACCTCCCAAGGACACCTTGAGCTGAGAACTGAGCCTTTGACACCTGGGCCTTTGGAGACCAGTCAGTCTGCCACACGCCCTAGTGGTCGGACTTCCTGACACCCTCTCTTCCCCTGCAAGCTCACACTTTCTTTTGAACACCAACAGGGAGATCAACCAATGCCGCTCAGCTTCCAAGGAGCCAGAGACGCCCCCAGGTGGGTGGGCTGGTGCAGGCTTGTTCTGTTGTGGCTGGTTCAGGTCCCCAAGCACAAGGCCTCAAGGGTCACCCGTGTTACTAGTACAGCAAGACTTTCTTCCTTTCCAAGGCTGGATAATGTCTGTGGCATGTGCAGACCACACTCTTGAATACCATCCTTTGAGAGATGGACGTTTCGGCTGTCCACTCACCTTGGCTCTGTGACATGAGGTGTCTGATACAGTCAAACAGAAGCAAAGGGTAGGACGGGGCTGGCAGGACTGGGGCTGGAGGTGATGGGCTTCTGCTGGACCTGGGTCTGTTAGGAGCAGAATGTGTTCTGGGAGGGCAGGTGTCATGCTGAGAGTTCCTAGCAGGGGGAGGGAGGAGGACAGAAAAAGGAGCGGCAGGGGAAGGAGAGATGGGGGCTACACCGGTGCCAGCAGAAAGCCCCCTGCCCAGCAGTGCGGATCCGGGATCTCGAGCCTCTGCACTGACTTCTGCCAGCCCAGAAGCCCCAGCCCCTTTAACCCCGAGTCTGAATCATGTTGTGAGGTCCCCTTGGCTGTCAGAGACTCACTTGCAGCAGGAGCAGATCTGTTAGGGAAGGAGCACCCCACCTTGGGGGTCCGTGTTCACCTGATCCATATCTGAGCTTCTGACGCAGACTCACCTAAGAGCAAGTGCTTCACTGAGAAGAGTAAAAGGCCCTGTATCCAGGAACATAGCAACTCAGTCGAGCACTGTGACAGCTGGCACCCAAGGCACCTGGCACATGGTGGGAAACATGGCACCGTGTGCAGGCGAGTCTCACGCTGGCAGGGAACGTGTGACTACTGTGTGGCGGGTCTCAGGTGTGGCAGCGTGTCCTTCAGCCCAGGGCAGGGGAGAGTCTGAATGTCCGTGACTTGCGATGGCAGGCAGGGCCACGGGCCTGCTGCCTGCTGACTGCTCTCCCCCGTGGTCCAGGCACCCTCACAGGGAGAGAGCTGGGGGGGGCAGCAGGCAGAGCCATCTCGCTCCCGGTGCCCCTGGGGGGCCTGCGGCTGACAGAGCAGTTGGGGACCAAGGTCAGCCTTGTTTCCTGGGTGAGATTCTGAGGGTCTGGAGCAGGGATTGAGGGCTGGGCGGCTTTCCTCTGTCTCTTGCTGTTTGTCACTTTGTTTTCTTCATGAGGAGTTGAACCTTTAAAGTGGGGACAGTGGGCAGATGCTGAAGCTCAGGTATGCCTGCCCCTCCTTGTGGCCCATCTCAAGGACAGGAGGGGACGAAGCCAGACAGGAGAGATTTGGGGCGTGAGCAGCAGGGCCAGCTGCAGGGCCTGGGACCCGCGCAGTCCTTCCCCGGAAAGGGCTTCCTCAAGAAGGGCTAAGCCTGCCCTGGGCCCAGCACTTGGCCACTGCCACCCTGGAATCATTAAAGTTATCTTTAATGTTTTGTTGGGGCACAGTGGTTTCACGCACTAGTGGGGTTCACTTTGACAGACCCTACATGCATGGAAGGTGATTGCTCCCCTTCAGTGCCCGATCCCCCCCACACTTCGTCCTTGTGTTCCCGCCCTTCTTACTTTTGGTTTTTAACTGGGGCATCATCACACATGAGCCTGGGCATGGAATGCACACAACATGATCCGGTCACTCACTGCAGAGAGCCTCTCCTCTCCTACCACCCCCACCGGCCCCCTTCCACTCCACTGACGTCCCCACCCTCTTGCTGAGCTCTCACCTCCCTTTTCTCCTGATTTCTCTCCAGCTTCCACAGAGGAAAGGAAACATCTGACCCCTGGCTTCCTGAGACTGGCTTATTTCACTTAGATGATGCCCTCCAGGTCCATCCATTTACCGGCAAATGCCGTCCCTCCATCCCTTGTGGCTGAGTAGACCTCCACCATGCATGATTCTCCTTCTCCATTCATCTGTCCACAGGCACCTGGGCTGGTTCCGGGTCTTGGTATTGCGAATTGTGCTGGTTTCAGTTCTTAGGGATACAGAGGGGTGAGTCAGCAGGGTCCTATGGTGGTTCCAGTCCTAGTCTTAAGGAATCCCCATACGGCTTCCAAAGTGGTTGTACTAATTTGCAGTCCCTATGATAATGTATGAGTGCACCTTTTTCCGAAAATCCTTGCCAGCATATATTACTTATATTCTTGATGACTGCCCTTTTAACTGGAGTGAGATGAAACTCAGTGTAGTTTTGATCTGCATTTCCCTGATTGCTAGAGATGTTGAACATTTTTTCATGCATTTATTGCCCATTTATATTACTTCTTTTGAGAAACATCTGTTTAATTATTTTGCCCATGTATTAATTGGATTATTTGTTGTTTTCTGTATTTTTTTTTTTTTGGTGTTAAGTTTTTTGAGTTCTTTGTATATTCTGGATATTAATCCCCTGTTGGAGGAGCAGCTGGCAAAGATCTTCTCCCAATCTGTAGGCTCACTCTTCACACTCTTAATTGTTTCCTTTGCTGTGCAGAAGTTTAATTTGGTGTCATTTCATTTATGATTCTTGGTTTTATTCCTTGAGCAGTAGGGGTCTTGTTAAGGGATCGGTGCCTGAGCCAGTCTGCTGAAGTGTTAACTCTGTGATTTCTTCTCACAGTTGCTAAGGTTTGGTCCAACTCCGACATACAGTCATCTGATACTTGATGAAGGAGCCAAAACCATACATTGGAGAAAGGAAAACCTTTTAATTAAATGATGCTGGGAAACGGATATCTGTAGGCCCAGGATTTTACATCACTTTTTCACCCTGCACAAAAATGAACTCAAAGTGGATCGAGAAATTCTTAAAATGACTAAGCAAGGTGCCTTCACTTTCGTCCTGTGCCAGGCCCTTTGCCCCATCCTCTCTGGCTGCTATAACAAATACCTTAGGTGTGTGTTGGGGGGGGTTAACACCGGGAAATGCACTGCCCACCACCCGGGGTGCTGGCAGGCCAGGGTCAAGGCCCCAGCAGATCTGGCTCCTGGCGAGGCCCAGCTCCTCGTGGCCCAGCTCCTCGTGGCGGCCTCCCCTGGCTGCCTCCTCACACGGGGGAGGGCTACACACGCTCCCTTGGACCTCTGCTCACCTCTCTTCCCCAGGCCCCACCTGCTAACAGCCCCACATGGAGGGTCTAGGGTTGCACAAGAAGGGGGTCCGCAGCAGCCCTGCAGGCTAGACGGCAGATCATGATCAGGGGTCTGGATTATAGCCACTGAACAGAATCAGAACCTCCCCCTGCTTCAGAAGGGTGCAGAGGCCAGGGGTGTGTGGTGGGCCTCTGTAGAGTCTGCCTTTGGCACTAAAGCCCCCAAGAAGCAACTGAGGAACCGGTGGGCAAGAGGGACCACATTTGATGTTTGCCACTTCCGCCTGCCCCCTCCTGGCCTGTGCATCTTGTGACTCGCTTCCCGAGAAGTCAGTGGGAAACAAACAGCGGAGTTCTCACCTCTGCGACTGCAGGTGGCTCAAACCCAGATAAAGAGCCCAGTCACCCACACGCTCGCAGCCCAGTGCTCAGAGATGGAGGGCTGGGGCTGCTCACTGGGGCCCGGGGCCACCCTGGACTGCGCTGGCCTTCATTTATCACTGCCATCCTTCGCATTAGTATAATCACATTGATCTTACAGATGAGTCTGAATTAGTGTCCCCTCATGTCCTGCCAGGGACATGTGCTGCACTGAACCGACGCTCTCTGGCGTCATTTAATGTAGCCTCGCTCCCTGGCTTTGTTTCCTATTTATTCATGTTTTGTGACTGGATGGTTGTTTGGCAGAAGCCCCCATAACTAGGAAGTGTCTGATCATTTCCTTCAACGTAAGTTCAGAGGCAGAGTTTTTGTCCAGATTCTGAATTCTTCTTAGAACATTGGGTTGCCTCATTATGGGTCAGAACAGTGTCCCTGGTCTCTTCATCAAGAGTACCCTCTGTGGGTGACGGGAGTCCCCAGAAGGCAGTGTTGCCTGTGATGTTCTCTGTGAGTCAGCGAGGACAGCGGGCAGTGGGTTCGACACCTCACACTAACAGCTCAGGCCGCCGAGATCTTAGAGATGCCTCCCCATGTCCTGGTGGCCATGTCCAAGGTCAAGGTGTGGCCGGGTGGTTCCTTCCAGGCCTCTCCTTGGCTTGGGCCCTCCTCCCTTGTGAGTCTGTGTCCTGATCTCTCCTTCTAAGGACACGCTGGGATGGCGTTAGGACCCCCTATAGTCCCCCTTCTGCAAATGACAACCTAAAAGGCCCTTTCTCTGCCTGGAGCCCGGTTCTGAACATATGAACTGGAGAGACACGGACCAGCCCTAACAACTTGTGGATGGCTGTGGCTTGCACTGATTACTGCCCAGGTGGCCGCAGAGCCCTCCTGTCCTGACGCCCTTCTCCTGGCAGTCTTTGCTCCCCAGGGGCAGTCCCTCTGCCACCCCACTGGGCACTTTTGGGAACCACCGATGGACATTTGGATTGTCTAGTGGCAGCACTGTCATCCTCACCACCACTATTCCTCCTCACGCACCTGCCCACATGGGCCAGCAGGGCTCCCCAGGCTGGTCCCCGCGTCCCTCCCACCTGCCTCATTCTCTTACTCCCTGGCAAAGCAAGGTGATGGGATCCCTCTGCCTTTGCCCTCCGTGCCCTGGGCCTGGAATCCGCTCTCTCCAAAGAGCCTGGTGCTGTTAGTGGGAAACAGTATTCTGAAGCCTGCCCCTGGGAACGGGTCTGTTTGCTTGGATTTACTTATTCATCTTTGCTTCTGGGGCCATCCGGGGCCACACGTTTTTGAGAATCGATGGAGAGAATCTAGACCTGCTCGGCTCTTTCAACTGGGTTTTGTAACAAGGCTGTCACAACAGAATTAAAATGTCCTTGAGGCATCGTTCTGTCACACACAGAGAATCACTTTCAGGCAGGAGAGAAGCCGTCTCTGCGGAGAAGAGCCGAGCTCCGGCCTCCCAAGGCTCGAACGAGACTAAGAGGATTCAGAACTTCACACGTTTCCCCAAACAGCCGCTGCTCGGCAACCTCTTCTGTTTAGAAGTGACTACACATTTGTCTTGAAGGGCGACCTCCAAGTCCGCCGGGCGAGCAGAGAGCAGGTTTCACCAGGGGACCTGGCACCGCGGAGACGGACCTGGATTTAGGTGTGGGGAGCGCGAGGCCCACTTCCGGGGAAAGCAACCCCAGGGCAGTGGGTGACTGTAGAGCATAAGGCAGGGCCAGGACAGTGAGGCAGAGGGGCTGCAAGGACCCCCCCACTCGGGTGAGGCTGGAGCTGGGGTCAGGCAGGAAGGTAAGGACCAGGGACGCAAGGCCACTAGAAGGCACTGGTGGCTCTGGGCCTCTGCCTGGCTGTGGGGACCCCGCCTGGAGAACCCCAGGGTGGACTGTCGCTCCTCCCAGTGGCGCGTCCTGCTCGTCTGCCTGACGGGGGTCCTGTGCCTGTCAGGGGTCCACTTCCTGCTGTGAATTAGCACTGGCGCTATTTGCTGCTCAAGCACTGGCGGCTATTTTGAAACCAGTGTTTTTCTCCCTCCCCTTTCCCCCCTCCCCTAACAGTGGGGGAAACAGGACCCACCTGCTCCCCACCCCAGGATAAGGGACCGTGGCCCTCATTGCCCGCTAGAGGAAAGGCACCCGAAACCTGGAGCTGGTGCAGGGCTCCCTCCAGGACATAGTGGGACCTTGGCCACACCCATGGGTAACGATACTTGGAGTCCAGCCTTGTGTCCCCTTTTGGAAGCCCTCTGTCCCCCCTGGGAGCTAGGATCCCAGGCTGTGGCTTTAGGCTGCTGCTTTTCTTATCTGCCAGCAAGTCAGTTAAACCTCCTTCTTCCTGCACACCTGCCCTGGCTCTTGAGCTCCCAGGCCCTGCTGTGGACAGGGTGGCTGGGAGCACAGTGCGAGGACACTTGTGTGGCCTTCTCCTGGAGAGGACACATAGAAAACAGGAGCGAGTCAGGAGGCAACCTGGCCCCGGCGCCAGCCACTGTTTGGTGGGACAGCAAAGGCCAGTCTGCGTCTGCACGTGCGGAGCCTGAGGAGCCTTTGTGGCCCGGGGGAGACCAGGCCCCGCCTGCAGGTCGTGGCTGTCCTTCACTGGCCAGACTCGCTGAGTTCGGGGCAGAGTCAACCAGGTGGGCCAGCCTTCCTGGAGGGGACCCATCACCAAGGAAGCGACACCCCGGACACAGCCCAGTTACAAGGACGTCTTCTTCAGAGGGGTCGAGGGCAGTTAGGACGCCAAGGGAGGAGACTTTGTGCATTCTCTCTGGTCACCCTACATGGAGGGCATGGACCCACGCTCCTCTGCAGGAAGACAGGGGAACTTTGCTTTGTCCTTTGTGCATGGTTTCCCTGAAGGACCCTCTGGGTCAAGAAGGAGGGTGGGAGTCAGAGCTGGTGCTCCTCTCCCCTGCAGCGGAGAGCCACAGGAACCCACAGTCATGGGCCGCCAGGTCTTCAAAAATTGACTTGTAAAATTGACATGCGAGACGGCGGTCATTGTCCTGATTTCCAGGTGGGAAACGGAGGTGCTGAGACAGGAAGTGGCTTGCTGGGGTGGCTCACCTGGCAGGAGGGAGCCCTGGGACACCCTGTTTCAGCTGGTGGCTGCAGAGCCCTCACCGTCCCTCATTCTGCTTCTCTAAACACCAAGCTGCTGACCACGACCTTGGCTTGAGCACCGAGGTCACCGAGGACACCGCCCTGCCCCTGCCGCCCCCAAGCCTGTCAGCTTCCTGCTCACAGCCCTCCCTTGTGGGGCCCCAGGCCGCTCATGACCTTGGGGGCGCACCTGCTGGCCCCCACTTGGCTGGCTCGGAAGGTGAGAAGAGCTCTGGCATCGAGACCTGGGGAGGCGGCGCTGCGTGTGTTCCACCCTGGGTTGCGTGCCCAGGTGTGGCGTCTGCAGTGGGTTTTCCTAATGGTCTCCGTTTTCTCACACGTCCCCTGGACTTTCCAGCCGGGTCAGAATGAAGGCCAGGGCCCTCCCGCGGGCTTTCTGAGCACCACGAGTTTGGAGGACAGCCACACTTTCTAACAAAGCCCTCACCTAACAAGTTCTCCTGGGATGTCACGAAAGGCCGACTTCCCATCTCTGCCCATCGCCTGGCTAGGAGCTGACGCCCGGGGTCGCTCCTTTATGCAGCACAGGTGACAGCAGCGATCTGAGTAGCGTGTAGCTGCACCGGCTGCAGCAGAGGCCACCAGAAGCAAAGCAAGCAGAGCTGAGCTCGGGCCACTTCTGCTCCACGTGGGGGCTGGTGGCACCAGTTAGAGGCCCATGGTGACCAAGGCCTAGAAAGAGAGGAGCCTGCTAGGGTGGTGGGCACAGGGTGGCGTGGTGGGCACAGGGTGGCATGGCAGGCACGGGGCTGTTCAGGCGAGGAAGGTCATCCTGTGGGCATGCCTGACATCGAACACGCACCCCTGAGCTCTGGGGATGCTTCCAGGTTCCTGGAGGCCGTATGTGTGCTGAGGTCAGTGAATGGTGGGGCGGGGGGGGCGGGCTGTGATGGGAAGGGGAGCACCCAGGAGGCTGTGGAGGGGAAACTGAGTCAAGCCTGCTTCTAGTACCTCTGCCCGAAGGCGGTGACCGCAGTGGTGACCGTGGGGGTGACCGTGGTGGTGACCGCAGTGGTGGGTGGCATTCCTTTCAGTGGACCCCTGCAGAAGCAGCCAGACTGTGACACATCACCTTGGGTGGTGACCCCCACTTCTTTGAGTCCTCCTGCCACTTGGGGCTGAGGGATCGAGTGTGGCGCATCTCAGGACGGGGTGGGTCTGCTACTGAACAGGTCAGGCTGGATAAGACGCTTGGGGAGTGGATTTGGTGGATGTGTCGCACAGTTTCCAAACACTGTTTCCATGTTAAGTGTTGAGTTCTTCAGTCGTGTTCCTAACAAGGTCATAAAAACATGGGCTGTCCTTGTCCCTGGCTCCTGAGGGAGCCCCTGAGGCCTTGGAGCACCCCGTAATGGCTTCTGTTATTCACGAGCCTCTGGGCTGCAGCTTATGCTAACAAGAGGGCAGACTCAGGAGGGGGCTGAAGGTGGGGATGGAGGGATTCTGGTCTGTGGTCAGTGGTCGCACTCCAGGTGAAGCTTCAGGGACCCCCACATAGACTCTGCTGCGCAGGGAGGGCGTGGAGCTGCCTGGACTCCTCCCGGCCTTGTCCTCCGTGACTGCCTGCTGCAGCTCCAGAGCGCCTTGATTCTAAAGCTGCCTTTGGAGCCTGGAGCTTTGAGTTCTGAGATTCATTCTGTGAGCAGTGGAGCTGTAGGCGGTATGGGGACTGCTGAGTCTGTGGCCACTGGGCCAGAAGGGCAGCAGCTGGGGGCCCCTAAGGTGCAGCATTGTCCAACACGAGGGCAGTCCTCTGAGCTCTGCCCCTCCCCACTGTAGGTCTGTGGTCAGAGCACCAGGGTGGACACAGGATCGGGGCGGCGTGTGGCAGCCAGCTGCGGGTCCTGCTGTCCGGGTTGTGATTTAGTCCTTGGGCCAACTTCGTCCAAGGGCTGGCCAGGCTCCAGGCTCGTGATGGAGCGATGATGGTGAGCAGGGCATCAGAGAAGAGCAATCACCTCCAAATCAGAGCCGATTCATCTTGTCATCACTAAGGCCGTGGCAGGACAGGGCCGTCACAGCGGGCAGTCACAGCGTGCCACGACATCCCAGGACAGAAATGGGACATGCCTGGTGAACCACGTCCCAGCTGTGGGAGGGCACAAACCTACCAAGGGAGTGGCCCCCACACAGGGGGCTGGGAGGACTTTGTTGGGGGGCCTGGCCTCTCCTTTGCATCAGCATCTCTGTGTGGACCTGGCTCGGGTGGTCACTAAGCCCAGGGGCCAGCAGAGCCACCTCTAGGTCCCTCTGCACACCACAGGCAGAGTTGTGAGATCTCAGAGCACGTCAATGCACATCTGCAGCTGGAGGGTGTGGAAGGGTGGGCGTGAAAGAGCACGTGCAGCCTTCTAGTGAGTGTGCGTGGCATTGTGTGAGCACATGCATGCATGTGTAAATCTGCTGTGTGTGTGAGCCCACGTGGGAGTGCACGTGTTTGGTACACACGTGTTAGAGTGTGTAGTGTGGGTGTGACTGTGTGTGATCACGTGAGCCATTTGTCTTAGATGTGAGTGTATGTGTGTGTGATGTGTGTGCACGTGTGTGCCTGTGTGTGCGAGTCTGCACACTGGTGTCTCACCCCAGGGCAGCCCTCCTCTCTGCAGTGCGGAGCACAGGGCTGCTCCTCATCTTGCTCGGGGGACATCTTCCCCCAGGTTCCCTCTGGAGCCTTGTTCCGACAGCGCAGGGTGGAAGTGCCCCTGCCTGGCAGGTGTGGAGACGAGCTTCCACTGGCGACGCTATCCCACCTTCAGTCTGGCCCAGAGACGCAGCCCTGCTCCGGGTGGAGGCAGCTCTGTGAGCGAAGCGTCCCCTGCTCACCATCCAGGTGGCTTTCCACACATCCACATTCTCTCGACGTCCCTGCAGCTGCCAGGCACAGACCCAGTGAGTGACAAGTCCCGGCAATTTATCATGAGTTCTGCGACCTCCGGAGCAATCCATCAGCCACCAAGGAAGTCAGCAGAGTGGTGGCAATTTGCTGTTTACCCACACTGTCTGTTTGATCACCTTCCCAGTGTCTGGCCCCAATATCAACATCCACTTTTGTTCATGCATCTCATTTAAAAGGTGTTTGTTGAGTATCCAGCGCATGAGCACGCACTTATGATGAGGTATAGCCGCTGTGTTCTCAGAACAGAAGCCATCTCCTCTTGCTTTACATGTACAATATATCCCAATTATACGAAAGTGTGTGTAGGTATAGCCATCCCTTAGTGTCCCCCAGGGTGCTGGGCCCAGGAGCTCCTGGGATGCCAAAGTCCACAGTGCTTGAGTCGCTCATAAAACAGTGGTGATTTGCAGATGGCCGTGCATGGCCTCCCGATGCTTTGAACCTTCTCTGGATTCTTTACAAGCCCCAATGTGTGTAAACGCTACATAAATAGTCCCTGCCCCGGGTTCTGCTTAGGGAGAGACAAGATGTTTTTCTGAGTACTTTCCGTCTGCGGTTTAGAAGTCCATGGAAGAGGACCTGCAGAGGTGGAGAGGGGCTGCCAGGGACCACGGGCATCCCTCTCAGGGCGCTGGTTGGTTAGGGGCACACCCACTGACCACACCCTCTCCTTTCCCCTGGGTTCTCCCACCATCATGGAGCACCCCACCACCAGGGCAGGAGGAGGAAAAGGTGCCTACGGCCTCGCCCCGCCTGCCCCGCGAGGAGCCCGAGCAGGGAGCGGCAGGGACTCTCTTGGGCTTTGTGCATGGACAGGCGTTCATTCCCAGTGGGCAGAAGCAGGCAAGGGTCACCCACTCTCACTGGAAGACTGGAGAGGGGCAGGAGCCCAGGGATGGGGCTGCCCGAGCGGGAGGCGAGAAGGAGCTCCGAGCAGAGACAGCATACGCGGGTGCTGCCCCCGGCTCCTGCCCCCAGCCTCCCACCTTCATTCTTGGAGTTGAGGTGTCTCCCGTGGCAGAGGCAAGAAAGGGAGCAGGAAACCCGAGTCACCCATCTTGGTGTCACACCTGCTGTGTCCCCAAACTGAGCAGAGAAGGAATGAGATGCTGGGGAGGGGCGGATGGGGCACCCCAAGGGCTCCATCGCCACCTGGTGCTGGGTGCTCCCCCTTGCCCAGTTCTGACTGCCCCAGAGGCCCAGGAGAGCTCTCCTGCCTGTTGGACAAGGAGGCCAGCGTTGGGCCTGAGAGGACAGACATCCCATCCTCTGGATATCAGACCCTGGACACGGAGGACCGGGGGAGCTGTCACAAAGGCCAGGGCTGCTGGAGGCCCACCACCAGGGTGGGACCTGCAATGTCCCCCACCCCCAGCCCACCAGGACGCGGGGACTCCCAGCATGAGATGTCATGACCCCCGACCCCTGCAACCCCACGTTACCTGTGTTGGTGGCAGACTGGGTGGCCCCAGGCACCGGCTGGGCTGCCTCTGTGGGGCATTCTGTGGCCATCCTCAACAAGCCAGCAGACCACCATGCAGAGGGCATCGAGGGCAGCAAATGCCACCAACTGGCATTGGAACAAACCTGTACAGGAACACGACCCCTGGTCAGTGGTCACAGGGCACTGGGTCCCCTCCCACCAGCATGAGGCCTGAGCCCCCTACCCCACCCACAGGAGCCCACACCCCAGGGACACTTCCAGGCTCCAAGCAGACCCTCCCCTTGAGCCCTGGTCTGGGTGCCCAGCGCTGTCCTGTGCTTTCTTGTCCACCTCTGCCCGCTGCCCAGGCCCCTTCCCAGCTGCCTGTGTGGATCTCATCTTGGTCAGAAACCACCTCCCTGGACGTGGGAGGGGGACCTCCATTCAGAGGGTCCCAGGAGGAATCAGCACATTGCCATGCCAGAGAGAGGGCCACTTCCAGGGTGAGCCTTAGCAGGGACTGGACCAGCAAATCAAGGTGACAGCAGTGTGCCAGCTGGTCCCCAGGAAAAGCTGGTGGGCAGTTCCCCTCCTGGGGCTCTGGCTGGGGCTGATGCTGTGGGAAGGAGACGAGCCTGAGAGAGCGCAGCCGAGAAATGCTCACTCTACAGAAATGCTCTCAGGGCCTCCCACAGAGGGGCAGGCAGTGGACCAAGGACTGACACGGGACTGGTGCAGCTCTTGATGGAAATAGTCCAGGAGAGAGGCCAGGGGACTTGTCACAATGGGGAAGGAGAGGGTGAGGCCACAGAAAAGAGAGAAGCAATACAGAGGAGGAGGGGAGGGGCCTAGGATCCGGGCAAGGGGTGCCTGGGCTGGAGCTGCTGGCCGTCCTGGACAGAGTGGGCCAACAGCTCCACCTCACACCTCAGAATGGGCCTCATTGGGAAATAGGTTCTTTGCAGGTGGATTAGTCAAAATGGAGTCATCTTTGATATTGGGGGACGCAGCTGTTCTCACTGCCGTCCTATGAGAAAAGGAGGGACACACAGGGAGGAGGTGGCCTGTGGAGACCGACACAGAGATTGGGGCGAGGTGGCCACAAGCCCAGGGCTACCTGGGCCACGGGGAGCTGCGGGGAGGAAGAGCTCTCTCAGCCAGGGTGACCTGTGGCCGCAGAGCTGGGAGGGGACAAATATGTCTATATGAAGCCACCTGGTGTCTGGTCATGTTTATACAGATGACCCTGCGGGAGGTGTGTGTGGAATGGAAGGTGCGGGGAGGAGCGGGAAACGTGGAGGGGGAGGTGAGGCAGAGGGACCGTTTTGCAGATGAGTCTTGACTGTCAGGGAGACAGAGGGAGAGAGACAGGCCGCGGGGCCCCGAAAATGACCAGGTGAAGGGGACACTGATGCTTTACAGACAGAAAGACTCTCATTCATTCATTCAACAAACAAAGTGCACCTACTAAGTGCCAGAAACTGATCCGGGCTACAGGGGTCAATAAGAACACAAGCCCTGGCCGCCTGGCATTTATTTTTTGCATTACAGATAGATAATAAATACAAACAAATTCAAAAAGTTAAAACAAGTTAAAGACCAAGGAGCGTTGGGCAGAGGGGAGGAGGGATGGGATGCTGGTGAACTCATGGACTTCGACACAGCACATCCCAAGGCCCCTTGTCAGCTGTGGCTCCATGGCCCCTGGCACAGGGTCGGCCTGGTCTCTGAGGTTCTTCCACTCGACACAACATGCCTTGGCCACAGGGACTCCTGGTCCTCCCAGGGTCTTGCTGGGCTCTGCTTCCTCCCCACTGAGGACACCAGGGGTCGGGGGCCACCAAGCTGTCCACTGGCCTTGCCGAGGCCCTCAGCCTTCCAGCCTTCCAGCCTTCTGCCTCCTGGCTCCGTGCTGCACCTCTGAGGCCAAGTGACCACCTGCTCTGGCACCTGGTTGTACCTGTTCCCTGAGCCAGGAGCATGGCCCCAGGCTGGCCCCCCAGAGGCCGCAGCAGACAGCACCTGGGCACGTGAACATGGGTGAGGACCCAGGAAGCCGAGGTTCCAAGGCCACGGCCCAGGAGTCCCCAAGGTCTTCACCCAACACAGAGCCAGGGTGGTTCCCGCGCCCCAGCACCCGCAGGCAAGAGAACCTACGCCTCACGCCCCACCCAGCAGCTGCCCTGTCCCCAGCTGGCCTGGGGACCCCTCGTCCTGCCTTGTCCTACCTCGTCCTGCTGCCTGTGCCCAGAAAGGAGGCGGGAGAGCTCCTGGCAGCCACACGCGCTGGGCACTGGACCCCTCCAGCTAGCTGCTGTGCTCCTGTGACCTCTGGGTGTGAGGAGCTGGGCGAGGACACAGAGGGAGGAGGTCTGAGGGCCACCTGGCTGCTCCTGCCCCGTCCTAGCAGCTGCTGGAAGGATCAGTGGATGCGACATGACCTTGAGTGCTGAAGGACACCAGAGGTGGCAGGGGCATCCTCGGCTGGGGTGAGCGCTCGGTGGCCCTGGTCCTCACCCACACGAGCCCGTGAGGGTGGATGCCAGCTCCAGGGGCCACATCTCCTGGACAGCCTGCGTTGCCACCAGGCCTTGCCCACTTTGTGTGCCCAGGGGGCTGGGGCAGAGGTGGCCTTGGGAAAAGACCCCACACACAGGTGTGTTGGAGGGACAGGAGTGTCCCAGGGCAGGGTCAGTCCAAGGCTCCTGCAGCTCCAGGTCCTTCTACTGAGACCTTATCCCTGCCTGTCCCCAGGGACCCAAAGCTGGCCCTTCACCCCAGGGACCCCAGCATCATCCTCCCTCCATCCACACGGAGTCCAGTGGACATCCCCCTAGGGCTCTCAGACCTGCCCCATTGCACTGGGTGCTGGGTGGCATCCCTGTGCCCGCTCTCCTGTGATGCCCTCGGCAGCGTCCCCCGCCTCCATGCTGGCCCATTCCTGACCCCACAGCTCCCTACAATGTGGTCCCCCCTCCTGCACCCCACAGCTCCCCACTGTGCACCCCTCCTGCACCCTACAGCTCCCCACTATGCACCTCCTCCTGCACCCCACAGCTCCCCACTTGCACCCCCCTCCTGCACCACACAGCTCCCCACTGTGCAGCTCCCCGCCTGCACCCCACAGCACCCCACTTACACCCCCCTCCTGCACCACACAGCGCCCCACTGTGGGAACAGGGACTGCAGAGGTCCCCACGCCTGGCCCACAGCCCTGCTCAGAGGCTGGCAGGAGCAACTGTAAGTTCCCATTTGAGTCCAGGCCAAGACCCCGTCCCCTCACTGTCCCTGAGCCTGCCTGGTGCTGCCTTGGGTAAGGGTCCCCCACCAGCCATTGACCAGTTGCACACGTGCAGATCCGTGTGGTCTGAGCTCTCTGCAGGGTGACCTCTGCCTCCCAGCACCTCCCTCGCCGCCTGGGCTGACCCCCTCTGGAGACGCAGGGCCATGTGTTGCCATAACAACCCTTCCGCTCCAGGAGGTCCCTGTGCAGCTCTCCTCTGGGGACTCTGCGGAGTGGCTTCCATGAAGGAGACGGGAGGCCAGACCCTGCCCTCTGTTCTTGGGGTGTGGAGCCCCTGTCCACCCGAGAGAGGGCCAGCAGTGCCCTGGGCCTTCTGGGCACTGGTCAGTACCCAGCTGGGCCACTGGCGCTGGGCTCAGGCATCTGCACGTCCACTCAGGACGTTGCGCCATAAAGCCTGGGGGAGAGAAGCGAGCCCAGGGCCCTTTCTCCTGGGAGCCTAAAGCCCCCCAGGGTGCGGTGTCTAAGGCCCCCAGGTCGTGGCCCTGGGGTGTGGACCCAGGCCTGCTCTTGGTGGTGGTCCTCGGATCTTGGGTGGACACCCTGCCCGTGGATTAGATGTGACTTGAGCATGTCCCCAAGGGCTCATGTGTCAGGAGTGGCCCTCAGCGTGGGGACGTTGGGAGGTGGGATCTGTGGGGGACAAACCAAGGACAATGACAGGAAGAAGCAAGGCCGCTGTCCAGTGAGCCCCTGGTGGTAGAGCAGCCAGTCCCCTGAAGGTCCTCTGACCCCGTCTCAGGAGGCGGCCTCTTCCTCCTTTACATGGCCACCGGCTCCTCCCCAGAGGCCCAACTGGTGCCCCCCACTCTATCTCAGATGCGGAACCTCCAGATCCAGGAGCGAAATGAAGCTTGATTCGTTGCGACCTCCGCCTGCCAGGGTGACTCACCCAGGAAACGGTGATGACCAGCTCAGCTCTCCAGGGGCCACAGCCATCCAGCTCCCAGAACCCGGGATCGCTGGGAGAAGCTCACACGTCCGCCATATGCCGGGGGAGGCTCAGGGTGTGAGAAAGACTGGGCCTAGGTCAGGAGGGGCCCCGGAGGACCCTCCCCTGCCGCAGCTCAAAGCCCCAGAAAACAGGGGATGACGCTCGGGCTTCCTTGTCCTGCAGAATCCTGTGGACAGGACGCATAACTCTGGACAATCCCAGGGACACAGAAGTCTCTCTCCACGCACGTAGCCTTCCTGCCCCAGGGATAAGGCCCCGGAAATACATTTACTCTGGGAAACCCTCTTTTGGCAGCTGGGTCTAGTCAACCCTGACTTTCAAACAGGGGCTGTTAAATGCCAATCGCTTTGATTTTACATTTAAACCCAGCTGAAAGCTTTCCAGGCTCCTAAGAGAAAACGCTGGTCAGAGGACTTGGCTTTTCAACCGGTTTCTTTCAGAAACTCTTTTAAAACTGTAACCGCCACTTATAAATTATAGATTCTGTCCCTGGCCTCTCATGTTCGGTTACATAACCTTGTTAACATAAAAATTAAACACGAGAGATGAATCAGCTAAATTGGATTCACTTATATAGATTAAACGCTGAGCCCAACCAGGAGCCAGAGGCCCTAAGTGCAGCCAGGGAGGAATTGGCTTCTTGGGTGGGTCTTGATTGGGTGGAGAAGGAGGGGAGGTCTGAGCACTAAGCGCCAGCCTTCAGGGTCCGCCGTTTCTGACCCTGCAGCCTGACAAGTTCTCACAAAGTGAGGAAGGGGCTGCCGGGGTCGACGGGGAGACCTGGGGGGTCTGCCAGGCACCTGGGCAGTTCTGGGTGCCCTCCCTCCCTGCTAGGCCATTTCCAAGCCTCTTTTCGTATATTATCTCCTCTGATGCTCCCTGAGCAGAGCGGGGTGGGGGGAAGCAAGTTCCGTCGTCCCAGTTCTGCTAATTGAAGTGCAGAGGCTGAAAGGCTTCCAGGCCCTCTGTAAACAGGGGCCTCCTCCAACGGAAGAGAATTCAATCAAGCCACCCGATTGTTACTAGTCTAGACGCGGCTTGGCCTGAGTGTCCAAGTCCTGGTCTAGCCCACCGTCCGGATGCCAGTCCCCCCACCCGTCCATCCCACACTCGGAGCTCCAGCTCCCTGGAGCCATCCCTCGTCCATCCCAGGACTCCCTGCTCCTCAGCCCTGTCCTCAGCCTTTGGGGCTCAGGTTGGACACTGCCCCAGAGCCCTGGGTTCAGGGTTCTCCTCTGTGCTCAACAAGTCCTTGCCCTCTGCCCCTCATAGCTCCATCGTTCCATTTGAGCAGCCCGTCTCCCAGCCTGCGACCCCTGGACTCCAGCCCTGGAGGCAGGCGCCTCCATCTGGGCATCTGCAGGCAGCTGCACAGCAGGACTCTGTGTGTGTCAGCTGCGAGGCCTGGACACACGGCTCAGGCAGGACCTCAGCCACAGGTGTGGTGGTTGTTCCTCAGCAGTGTCCCCAAGACAGTCTATCCTCTCCGAGCGGCCTTCTCCCTGGGGGCGCACGGTGTGTGCTCGGCTGGACTCGGGCCTCATCGACACTGGCTCACATGCTCTCCAGATCCAGCGCCCGAGGCTACGACCTGACTCCACAGTGTCCCTCTGACCCCTATGGGCACCTGGCACCTTTTGCAGGAGGGGGAAGCACCATTGCCTTGGACGGTGCTGGGGTTCCCAGGGGGGCCGGAGCAGGGGCCAGGCTGGGGAGTCTCTTGGGAGTGCCTCTGGGGACCGTGGCAGTGGGAGGAAGCTCTCCGGGCATCACAGGGTGGGGGCCTGCCACGGTCAACACTGGGGAGTCTACACCAGCTCCGAAGCCCAGTGGTTAGTGTCGGGAGCTCAGGTGGCGGTCGGAGAAGGTCTGATGTGGCATTCCCAGGGGGAGCTTACCAAGTTCTTACGTGCAGAATCCCATCAAAAGCCGCATCAAAGGCAGGATGCCCTCTGCAGCCAGCACTGCGTGGCCAATCAGCAGGTCGTGCAATGGTTTTAAAGCTACCTGCCAGCGTGTAAATGAGAAGGCAGGCCCAGGGGTTCTCGCAGGTGGCAGGTGACGGGAGGTGGCACGTGAGGGCAGGCCCCACTCTGCCCTCCACACATGGCCGTGGTCTGCAGGAACCTCTGGGAGCCGCCCCTCTGTGGTGGAAAGTAGTGTTCACGTCCCGATAGACTGAAGCTGACTGAGGACTGCGGTGGCTTCGGCTGACCACAATCTGGTCCCTGCCCTTGGCTCTGGGCAGGCCCTGCTGCCCCACGTGGTGGTTGACACAGCCCCAGGGATACTTTGGGTCTTCCAAGGCAGGGTCATGAGAAGCTCACAGCGGCCACCTGGGCCTTGTGGAAGATGGGCTCTTGGGATTCCTGCTGGCCAGGGAGTCAGACACCCTGTAACAGACCTGACACCCAGGTTCAGCCACACCGTGAAAGCCAAGCCCGGGGAGGATGCTGACCCTGCAGAGAGAGCACATGCAGATCCCAGAGCTGGGGCCCAGTGCCTGAGCCAGCCAGGAAGCCATCATCCAGGAACAAACCCCAATGTTGAGTCTTCCTCACGTCTCAAATGCAAAACCAACGAGATCGTGAGCACAAGAACCTGACTGTTCCCAGCCCGAGAGCTTCAGAGTGGTCTGTGCTACAGCAAGAGATCCCCAGAGCCAGAGCCCAGACTCCCACCGAGTTCAGAAGGATTCGAGCCCGAGTCCCGAAGACAAGCATGATTAACACCAGCTCCACAAAACCCCCCACTTAGTCTCCATTTTTTTTCCAGTAAATGTCATGCTCCAAAGGAGAATAACCAAGGAAAGTTCAAAGTAATAATATCAGAAATCTGCTTCCTTTTTTCTCTTTTGACATTTTATTGTGATATGAAGGCAGATGATGAAGGCCCTGATGGGTATATTTAGTTCCTTTTGTTGGTGAGTGTTCAAAGGTAGGTTCTGTGTTGCCCTGATTAGCACCAAGGATTCAAATACCTGAGCTGCTCCTTCACCACACTGAGTCACGCTGCAGACATGGGGCCCGTCCACCTCCAGGACCAAGCGTCTCATTAATGGGTCCCTTTTCATGAGCCCAGGAGCTTGGCTCCGTCAGAAACTCCCCTGGCTCTGGCTGGGGCACAGCCCAGATGGCCCCACACCTGCCCCCCAGCAAGTGCGCCATTTTCCTCAAGGTCTCTAGAGCGCAAGGGATTGCCTCCCCAGTCACATGCCACTCTGGGATTCAGTGAGCACTCTCTTCTGTCACATGTCACCTCTGGGAGCCAATGGGGGCTGTCACTTCAGTCACATGTCACTTTCAGGATCCTTGGGAGCCCCTGGGAGGCCCTGCTCTGTCCAAGGGGCGGCAAGGCCTGGTCAGGGGCAGGACTACCACCTTCCACCTTGGCAGACACCCTCCTGTCTTGGTCAGTGCCAGCAGGTGGCCCCTGCCCCTGTTGTGCGGCTCAGTCTCTCCCTGGCAGGGCTGCTTGCTTAGCCTTGGGGGCCAGGTGGGCTGCACACCGAGGCCTGACCCTCTGCTGGTGGCCGTTTGGGCGTTGCTGTTGTTTTTAGGAGCAGGCTCCTTGGTATTACCTCTTCCTTCCTCACATGGGGCTCTCAGGATCCCCGTGCAGAGAGAGTGTGACTGGCCTTCGGATGCTCTATGTCCACCCAGGTGCTGCCCCGCCACCCAGGAAGCCATTGGGAGCAAACCTGCTTGGGGTCCCCATCCACGCGCGGCATCTCCAGCAGCCCGCTGGTCAGGGGTTTTCCAGATGAGATCCACGGGCATCGCCGGGGCTTGCACTGGTGGGGAAAGAGAGGAGGTCACCCTCCTGTGTGGCTTAAGTCCTAGGCCAGACAGCCCAAAGCCATCAAGCTACGGGCAGGTAAGTGCAGGTACTGAGAGTGACAAGAGGAGACGGGGTGACAGGGTGCCCTGCGTGGGCCAGGGCCTCCGGATGGGGAGGTGGGGAAGGCTCTGCTGGGACAAGGAGGGACCTGGAAATCCAGGCAGAGGGACAGCAAGGGCAAGGACCAGGAAGCAAGGACCTCAGAGCGTCGAGGAGCACCAGGAGGTCAGGACGGAAAGCACAGGGTGGCCCTCATCCTCCATCAGCCCCCGCGCCATCGGAGGCCAGCTCCCCCCGACCGCTCTGCTAAGAGGTGGCTCCCACTGGGCACCTTTCTGTGTCTAAGCAGCTTTCTAGGCCTCTAATCCCTCAGCTTCGTCTGCTGGCCACGTCCCCTGCAGGAGCGCAGCGGGGAAGGGTGGTCTCTGCCTTCAGGGCACAGCCCATGCCTCCTGCTGCTCCCGGAGGGAATGCCAGCAGAGGGTGGACCACAACCATCCAACGGAGTCAGAAGTAGCTGAGACGAGGTCGCGGATGGGCAGCAACTGCTCAGCCTTTGCCCAGTGTCCACGGCTTTCATCTGCGGCAGGCCCTGCCCTGCCCCACCTCCACAGGGGTTTGGGGGTTCCAGGCTGTGGTCTGTTGGCCCCCTTGTTTCCAGGCCTGTGACAGAGCGAGGCCACTCACCTCACAGACAGGAAGCAAGAGAAGAGGGGGATAGTGTCCACAGTGCACCCCAGGGCACACCCCAAAGACCCGGAGACCCCCTGGGCCCCGCCGCCCCCAGGTCCCACCACCTCCAATGCTCCACCTCCAACAGCACCGCCCAGGTACCAAGTCTAGCACATGGGCCTTTGGGTCATTAGGATCCATTTTGGAGGACGAGGACCGTGTGTCTCTTGCTTCCTCTGCTGGGCCTGGCGTTCAGGGCAGGACCAGGCTCACAGTAAACCCACAGCCAGGAAGGTGCCCGGGACTTGCTGGTGGGAACACGGGCAGCTGAGCGCACTTCTTCCCTCTAAGTGGCCCTAATAGGACTGCTGGGCTCCTACTTCACACGAGGGGCAGCTTTAGATTCCTCCCAGTGAGGCTGCATCAGTCCCTCACCTTCTCTGCCTCCCAGGTGGACACTCAGCCACTCCCTCGCCTTCTCTGCCTCCGAGGTGGACACACAGTCACTCCCTCACCTTCTCTGCCTCCCAGGTGGACACTCAGCCACTCCCTCGCCTTCTCTGCCTCCGAGGTGGACACTCAGCTATGGAGACACCGAGGCCACAGACTGGGGAGAGGCCAGCATGGGCCATCCAAGGCCAGAGAGCCTGCCCTGGCAGCCACATCTCAGCCCCTGCACTGGACTGTGTCCATACCACAAAACAGCAGTCAGTGTGAGTGTCCTGGGGTAGCCCTGCCCTCTCCGGTTGCTGAAGAGCAGAGTCCGGAAGAACCAGCTTGCAGCACCAGTGGGGAGAGAAGGGCCGGCCACTGTGGGCCTCTAGAGCAGCGCAGGCCCTGCACAGCGCCTCCTGCCCATTAATCCCCCAACTGTGCTGGAGGGAGACCCCATGGTGCCCCTTCATGCTGACGGGAGGCTGAGGCTCAGAGAGGCTGTCAGGGTTTTCTCACAGGCCCCAGTGGAGTGTGGGACTGGTTTCCCACTCCTACCCTCCTGCTGAGATGAGAGGGCAAGAGCTCCCAGGGAGACACAGACACAGCACCCCCACAGGGGAAGGTTGGGGAAAACGGGGACGCAGGCCAAGCAGGGCCACTTCACTGCCGGAGATTTAAAGCCAGCATCACGGTCCCCTGGAAGAGCCCAGACCTCTGAAGAGGTCCCTGCAGCGGCTGCCTGTGGCCCCTGGTCCTCGGCTGGAAACAGAGTGTCCTGAAGGGAGAGGAGGTGCCCTGCCACCGCAGAGGGAGCCTTGGGACGGGAGAAGACTGGCTTCCTGTGTCGGGCCCATTCCTCCCCAAATCCCGGGGGCTGATCTAACTGTAAAATGAGCCTGTCAGGCTGCCTGCCCTTGTCACTGTGCTTTTGACGACACCACCATCACCTTGAATTCAGTTTCTAAGTTACGTGTAGAGTCAGTTGGGTCTTTCGTGGCCAGACAACCCTAGAAGGCAGGTCACAAGACAGACATTGAGGGCACTCGGCCTGGGGTCCCTTCCGCAGTTGACTCCAAATCCAGCTGGCCCTGAACCTCACAGGCACTGTTCCCCCGCCCAGTGCTTCCAAGGAGGCTTCACCTGGACTGAGAGCGGGGGTCCTCTCTTCCTGGAGCAGGTAACGACACCCAGGTTTGAGTTGAACCCCGTTTCCCACTTGTCCCCAACGACCTCCCTCCTGGGTAGTCATCTGGCCTCTTGGCTTTGGGTCTTCTCTCTAAGAGGGAAGAGTGAATGGTCCCCACACTTCACAGGGTCTGTGGGAGGTGACCTGGGTCTGAGGAGGGTGCTGCCATCTGGGAGGTCTTGATTTTGAAGGAGGAAAGGGACTGTGTGTGGCTGGATCTGGACTGTCCCCAGAGGCTCATGTGTCAGGTGACACAGCAAGGTTCAGGTGGAATGACTCACCTCATAATTGGATTAATCCAGTACATGAGTTAATAGTCTGAATGGACCCCTGGGTTGTAACTGTGGGTGGTGGGTGTGGATGGAAGATAGGTCACTGGGGGCCAGGCCTCCCTTGAGGGTCATGTCTTGTTCCCTGGTGCGCTCGCGCTCTCTCTCTCTCTCTCTCCTTCCAGCTGCCTGGAGTTGAGTGCGCCCTCCACCAGGCTGGTCTGCTCCCCTCAGACCCTGGACCCAAGCTGGTCTGCTCCCCTCAGACCCAAGGGAGCCAGCTGACTATGGACTCCGAAGCCGTGAGCCCAAGTTAACTTTTCCTGCTCTCGGCTCTTCTTGGCGGTGACTTGGTCACAGTGGGGATCAACTGACTAACAGGCTTCCTCAACAAAGTGTCCTGAGCTGAAGCTTGGCAGCTGGCATTTATGTCTCTCTGTAGGAGGCCAGGAGTCCAAGGTCAAGCTGTCAGCGGGGCCATGCGCTGTTCAAGGCTCTAGGGAGGGGTCTTCCTGGTCTCTGCCGGCTCCCGGTGGCTCTGCCATCCCGTGTTCCTGGGGTTGGCTGCCTTGCTCTCATCTCTGCTCTGTCTTATCACAGCCTCCTCCCTCCCTGTGTCCTCTCCTCCTTTTACAAGGACAGGATTTGGGGTGCTCCCTGGTCCAGGATGACCCCATCTTTACTTCGTCACATCTGCGGAGACCCTAAGTGAAACCACATTCATGGACTCGGCAGTTACAGCTGAACCACAGCAGCAAGGTGGCCTCGCCAGCACCCTGGAGCAAGAGCTCACCTGGCTGCAGATGTGCCAGTCACTCGGTCTCAGCACTGGGTCTGCAACACCTGGAGGCTCAGAATTAAGGGACTCGTGCCTCCCCTGACCCCACAGGCCCTTCCTGCACTTGAAACACAGCTCCAATTAGGTGACACGAGTGCGTAGTGGGAGGCTGTCCCCAGGGACAGCTGGTCTAACGGGCAGATGAGAATGATGTGCAATAAGTACAGGGATCATGAGCGAGCACGCGGTCTCCCCAGGCTGGAGGAAGTTTCCCCCGCTGACCTGGCCTGCTGCACGCCTTGGCTTGGGCGGGCTCTTGCCCGCCCAGACCCTCTCCACGAGGGAGCTACAGAGGCACACCCTTCTCCAGCACGGACCCTCTGTCCACCACATCCATCTCCTTGATGCACAGGCAGGCCCTCGACCCCCCGCAGACCCCCATAGCACCCCATAAAGCATCACGCTTTCCTTGGAAGCCTGCGTGCATTTTCACACGGCGTTGTGGACCGTGAGGGTCGTGAATGGAGGCACCCCTGCCCCCGGGCCTGGCTGGGTGAAGGTGGTGGGCTGTGCCCTCCTGTGCCCCCTGCACTCTCCTACGGGGCTCTAGCCTGGTTTGGGTGTGAATGACTCCACCTGCACCGCCTGAGGAGGGCGAGGGGGAGGTCGTGGGCTGCATGTTTAATTCACAGTGCGAGCAGTCGATTCATAATTCAGACGCTGCTGCCCTAAATTAGGTGCACCTTCTGAGCTGAATGAGATGGGAGATGGGAGCCCTTTAAAGAAAACCCATAAAGTCCCCGTTTCCCTCCCTCTGACAGAGTTCTGCTCTCCTGGGCGACTCTTCAGCTCCTAGAGAATAGCATCTTGTGAGTAAAAGGAGGCAGTGAAAATGGAAGAAGAAATTTAAATATGAAACTTCCGTTCAGCCATGAATCCCATCACCCCTCGGGCTAATTAGGGAAGGGATGGCCTGCCGGCTGGGGGCGGGGAGCCTCCTGACCCCACAACAGCTCAGGGGAGCCCTTCTGACGGGGCGAGGCCAGCCTCCGCCATCTGCCCGTCCTTGCGAGTCTCACAGATGAAGTGCTCTTTGTGCCCCCTCAGGTCTCCCAGCCCAGGGACTCCCCAGAGAGGGCCAGGCATCCAGGGGTGAAGGTCCCCAATAGCTCTGGTCCTGATTTTGCAGGGCCAGAAGGGTTCCTTTTACAATTTTTAAAAGTGCTTCTCATTGACATGCACTAATTGTGTGTGTGTCTGAGGCTCGGTGTGATAATGCCATTCGCATGTTTGATGTGTAAAGGTCAGATCAGGGTAATTAAGGATTTTCCTATTTTAAATCATCTCCCTGCATCTTGTTGCAGGCACCTGCATTCCTGGGGGGATGACACAGTGGACAACCAACAGGTCACAAACGGCCCCACAGCCACACCATCTGGTCTGGGACATTAGCCCAGCCCCCATGCTATGTCACCTCATCGGTCTGAGCCTGCTGCTCAACAGACAGAGCTCAGGCTGTTTAGAGGGAGCGCACACATGGGACACACATACACACGTACACATGGGACATGCATATACATGGGACAGGCATACACACGTACACTTGGGACATGCATATGTACTGCGCACACACACACACACAGACACGTGTACGTGGATATTTGCACAGAGGTACACACACACCCAGTGACATACGTATACAGACGCCCCACACACATGTGCACCCACCATGGATTAGGTGCCAGCAGCATCTTCAGGAAGTGCCAACAACCCCCCTCGTTTGGGTGTCATGGTCAACCTCGTCGGACGTGACCCTGGGAAGTGTGTGGCTCTGCCTCGGAGAGGGCGGGTCCCCACAGGGGAAGGGAGCTCTGCAGGGCAGGAGCAGTGGGGGAATTGGTGATGTTACTAATTTGTGGGAGACCAAAGACTTTTCTTAAATGATTTAAGAGAAAGTATTTTGCTAAGTAAACCATGTTGCAAAGAATTTCAGGAGCATTGTTTAAATTATTAAAAGAATCGATTGTTTCCCAGCCCTGGAAGCACCATTTGGATATGATTAATAAGACATCACAAATGATTCCACACCATTACTGCAGGGCCCCGTGTTCCTGAGCAATTTTGTTGGACGATGTCTTTGTTCCTTTAGTTTGGGGATAAAAAGAATATAACTAGAATTTTTTATTTGAATCCTGGAAGTTCAACTTTCCTCAGGTTGAGGTCTGCTCTCCGTCTTCATCGACTGACTGGAAGAGCTCCCGCCTCCGTCAGCTCTCCGCTGCTGGGACAAAGAGCCTGAGAGAGCAAAGTGAAAGGAGGAAAGGTTTACTTACTGTCGCCACCCCTTGTCCACAAGGAAGACGCAACTCGGGAATCTTCTTTCAGCGGTTTATTCAGGCCCTTGATATTTCTTCTACTGATCCCTCAGATGCCCCTCCCAGTCTTAATATAGCATCTCAAGCCCCAATGCGAAGCTGCCACGTGGAACTTTCTCATAGGGTGCTGAAAAGCCATGCGCCAACTCTCCCAAATAAGGAGTTGTTTGTCACAAACCACAGCGGAGCCAGCGCCATCTTGTAATGGCGACCATAATCTGCATAAGCGGCAGAGGCGGCTCACCACAACTTACCACGGCTCCTGGCTTCCGAGGTTCTGCTGTGGCCAGTTGGGCCTGCGGGTTTCTGCTGCGTGGGGCAGAACATCGTGGCTGGAGTGTGCCTTGGAGCAAAGCTGCTGGCCTCACAGGGGCCAGGAAGCCAAGAGACAGAGGGAGCGGCTGGGGCCCCCAGAGAGGCGCACCCCAGAGCCTCGCTCCTCCCTCCTGCCGGTCCCCACCTCCTTGGTCCAACCACCAGCTGGGACTCCGGCCTCCACACATGGGCCTGGGGGAACGTCTGTGGATCCACTGTAGCCATCTGTGTGCACACCAGCCCCAGGGAGTGGCGTGAAGCTGTGGTGGCTGTATGTCCCTGGGATGCTCTGGGCTGACCAGGCATCCTGGGCTGGCCTTGCTGGCCTCCTGCGGGGTGGCTCCTCCAGGGTCAGCAGGGCTGGGCTTGGCTGGGCAGCACCACCTGGGCTTCTTTCTCCAGTCCTCCTGGGCAAGGTGGTCTCAGGAAGCACTCAGGGCGAAGGCCGAGGCTCCTTCCTTGTGGTAACGTCACTGGTCAGCGGGGCTGGGCCGCGGTGGCCAGGGGTCTGGCTAAGCCTTCTTTCTGGGTGAACCTGTGGGTGTTTCCAGGTTCCCTGAGCGGGGGAAGGCGCCATCGCTCTCTCGAGGGCTGGAGCTGGACATCAGTCTTCTCCTGGCCTTGGACTGCCAAGACCCAGACTGCAGCTGCCCCCCTAGACCCGGGCACCAGCTCGCAGACAGAGGGGCTCTATCCCCATGGCTCATGTCCACGGCTCCAGGGCTGCAGGGACCGTGACCTCTGCATGCGCGCGCATGTGTGCGTGTACGTGTGCGTGTATGTGTGTGTACGTGTGTGTATGTGTGTGTACGTGTGTGTGCGTGTGTGTGTGCGCGTGTGTGTGTATGTGTGCGCGTGTCCTGTGGGTTGTTTTTCTGTGGATCCCCGACTTAGGTAGCTCCTAAATCCACTTGTCATTTCCCCACACCCCCCAGGTTCAAGGTGAGGGGAAAGGGACTGCACCTCTTAAAGGGGACTGGTGGTCATATTTAATCCCCCACAAGCATTAGCCCACACATGCGGTTCCTTGGTGAGCAGAGAGCGCTGTGGTCTCTCCAGACCTTGATACTGCCCAAGCTCCTCTTGGAAACCACCACAGAGGAGTCTTTGGATAAGTCCCCCAAGCAGTCCAGAATGTGCAGGTTTGGAAGAAAACTTCAAGGAAAATTACTTTTTTTTTTTTTTTTAAAGGATCCTTTCTGCATAAAATGAGGCTTTGGTCAGGTTTTGCTCAGAACTCCTTCCCCGGGTGCTGTCAGGTGAGCCCAGAGGACAGAGGAGCCGAGCCCTTATCGCAGCATCTCCTGGCTGTGCGCTGGGCCGGCTGACCTTGAGCCCCAGGCTCACCATCTCAGAGCACCACGGAAGGCCAGGTGGGCTCCCCAGCGGCCTTTGTTAGCACGGCAGCCAGACGGGGTGGTTGGAGCAGCAGAGACTTAGGGCCTCACAGTTCCAGAGGCTGAACCTCAGGATCACAGGCTGGTTCTCCCATGGCTCCTGTCTGTTGTGGGGTCCCCATCCTGTGAGTGCAGGAACATTCAGAGGCAAAGTGACGGGACTATGTGGGCTGCACTCTGATCTGTCCACCCAATCTGAAGGGCCTGACTGGGGCAGGTGGGAGGGGCTGGAGGAGGAGGCTCGCGGGGGGCTGCCTTGGAATTGTCCTCGGCCCCTTCCCCTCTCTGCTTCCCAGTCGCCCTGAGCAGAGAAGAGCTCCTCAGCCTGCCATCCCCATGATGGGCTGCCTCACCGAGCCCAGGGCAATGGGGCTGCCCTGCTACTAACCGGATCTCTGAAACCTTGACGCAGAACAAACTTCTCTGAGTCGCCCTCGTCCGGACCTGTGGTCCCAGGGACAGACCACGGCTAACACAGCAGCGTCTTCTCCCTGTGTCCTGACTCTGCCGACTGCTTTTCTTTTCTTTTACATTTTACACACGTTACTGGGGTGCAATCCCCACAGCCCAACACCCCCACGTGTACACACCGCAGAGTAGTTCAACCATCTCCCCATCTTGAACGCTCACTCCCAAACCAGCCTGGCACCCTGGTGGCCACTTCTCCATCCTATCCCCAGCCCCAGCCCAGGCAGCCTCCGGTCCATTTCTGGCCGTGTAGACCTGCCTATTCCGGCCACTTCACGTACACACAGCCGCACACCAGGCTGCCGTCCAGGCCCCTGTTTCCTCTAGCTTCCCCCCTGCACTGGGCCAGGACTCCTTCTCTGGATGGCCAAGTGACAGTCCACAGTGCACACTGGGCACAAGGACTCGCAAGCTCCCTGCCCTTTCTGTCACCAACGGGTTCTCCCCTAGCTCCCTCCTTCCCTGCGGGCTGGGAAAGTAGCGTCATGGCAGACCCCGCATTCCTCCCTGTTCATCATTCTGTCCTCACAGGCCCTGGGCCAGGGTCAAGGACACAGCTATGAACAGCCCAGTCCCTCCTCCAAGCCTGGTTGCCCAGTGGGCAGGAGAAGCCGTGAGGGGCTGTCACAGTGGGCTTGGGAACGCGGGCTTGTGTCCTTGGATCCCATGGGCGAGCTGGGTCCCTCACCCCGGCCTTCCTCCCTGTCCTGGAGGACAGCTGGTGGGCACAGGCTTGCTGTCCATCTCCTTCCTGTCCTGGACAGACTCTCTTCCTGTGCAATGGATCTGACCACCACCTCTGCTCCAAGCTGTTGGTGGGGGCAGGACTCCCACCTGATGCTGGAGTGGCAGTGGGATCAGCAGCTTGTGAGTCACCAGACTCACAGCCAGGGAGGAGCACGGGCTGGCCATGCAGAGCCACACGGGGTGCAGTTGGGGCAGAGTGACCAGGCAGGGCATGGGAGGCAGGCCTCGCAGTGACAGGGAGGTAGGATGTCCCTGGTCCTGGGGGAGCATGTGATTGGCTTGTTGATCAACTTTGAGGGCTCGAGGGGAGGGGGAAGCTCCCTGGCTGAGGACCAGGGAGGTGTAGCTGGTCAGCTGACCAGGGGACCAGCCGGGTGGGAGGGGAGCTCAAGGTCAGGCCATGGGCTCAGCCTACCAGGCACCTACTGGGGACAGTCCAGCCCCCACTCCAGCCTGCCAGGGAGGGCCTGATTGATGTGGCCGATGGGTGGGAGACAGGACCAAGGAGACCCAAAACCTGGAGATCTCACTCCCTGCAGGTACACCAGAGCTCCGGGCAGCTGGTAGTGGGCATTCCATCCAGCCCTCGAGTCCCCCTTGCTTGGACATTGGTTTTGCAGCCTCTGCGTTCGGCTTGCCGTGGGCTTCGCCCACAGTGCTCATGTGCACCTCCGAAATCCCCAGCTGGCCTCTTCCACCCTGAGGTCAGCACCAAGCCCCAGATCTGGCTGTCCCACCCACGGGGCTGGCTTGGCCTTTCTGATCCCCACCCAACATGGCCCTAGTAGCCCTGGATGTGCAGGAGGTGCCCAGCTGAGTCACAGCAGGGACCTGGGCTAGAAGGGGAGAACTGGGTGCAAGAAGAGGGCTCCCCTTCCCACTAGGCCAGGGCTCAGTCCCCAGAGCCATCCTGAGTCTGCCTGCTGCCCAGTGCAAGCTCTGGGTCACCCATGGGCTCCTACACACGGTCACTCATCAGGAAAAGGGGGCCCCTGCGTCCCTTCCTGCACAAACCCGCCAAGTTCGGGCCAAGTTGCTTGACGCTGAGGCTCGGGCTTTTCCAGAGAGCTCAGGTCAACCAGCTCCAGACTCCACCTTTCCAAGGCGCCATTTGGGAGCTGGGGGTGGGTCCCTGAGAGGCAGGCGGGTGTGGGAACCCAGGACACAGGGGAGCAAGCGCTCACGTTGCGGTCATCCTGCACCTACCAAAGGTGAAGAAGAGCAAGGTTAGTGTTGGGAGCGCAAGTCCCAGGGCGTTCAGGACTCTGGGGGAGTTTCTCTCAGCACCTAGTGTGTGCCAGGCACGGTCCTAGGTCCCGGGAAGAAAGAGTTCACGGAAAGACGGGGAGGGGAGGGGAACTGCTGTTCACTCAGAGCTGATATTTTGTCAGGGAGACAGACCACAGCAGAGTAAATGGCTAGAGAATGTCATGTTTAAAAGGTGCTAGGGACAAAGGTGAGGGAGGTGGGGTGGGTGCTGCCATCCTGGAGGCCAGCCCAGGCAGAACCCCAGGAGGGGCTTCTCACAGGAGCCCTGGAGGCCGAAGGAGCAGAGCCCTGTGGTCCTGCCCGCCACAGGACGGTGAGTCCTCTGCCCTTTGCAGTTGGGCTCAGGAGAGGTGGTGCCCCAGCCACCAAAGACACCCTTTCCAGAGACTTCCAGGAGAAGATGGAGGTGGCTGGACTGTGCCCTGTGGCAGGAATGTGTAGGGGACCCTGGCCATAGGAGAAGGAGGGTGCTGGGGGCCAGAGAGTTAAAATACCCAGCAGGTCCCGCTCCTGCGCTAATGAGCCCTGTCCCGTGCCTGCCCCCAGGGGGACTGTAGGCTGGGCCACTCCTGCTGTTCCAGGCTGTGGTCACTGTTGCCGAGTCTACGACAAACACACGTCTCCCGTACATCTGGGTTGTTTTTCCCCTTCTTGGGGAAAAGAAATTTTTTATTTCTTTTAAAAGTCTATTAATATCTATTTGGTAGTTTTCTCTGTCCCATGTGGAGCGAGGCATTTTCTCTCAGGTGTCAATGTGCAAACCCTCGCTCGCCGTGTGTCTGTGGTCTCAGCCTGGCTGACCCACAGCCTCCTCCTGCCTCCCCCTCCTTCCTCCTTCAGGCCGGCTGACTGCAGAGGGCTGGCTGTCAGCAACAGAACTTCCCGGCATCAACAGAACTTCCCGGCATCTGGTGCCTGCCCTCGGGAACATTCTGCCCTTCCTGGGAACAGGCCTCTGTGCTTGCCGCAGTCTGCTTTGCCTCCCACACGCCCCGAGGCTCCCCCAGGCTCAGCAGGGTGAGGACCACAGGCCAAGTGGGGCGGCAGCACCTGCCCCTGGCTCCCCAGGTCTGGAAGAGACTTCCCCTGCATCCAGGATGCGGAAACGGAGGACCACACCTGTGAGGGCCGCTCTCCTTGGGAGAGGAAGGTAATTCCTGCCCCTCAGTCAGGTTCACCACCTGTACTTCCCCTGGTTTCATTTTTCTGAAGCGCTCAATCACATTAAGCTACTAGCTGCAAGCACATTTTAATTTTCCTGCTTTACACTCCGTAATAAATAGTGACAGGGTGATCGTGTGGCCTTGCCCTCGGCCTTCTCCTCCTCCTCGCCTCATTTCTCTTCATCGTGTTGCCAAGTGTCCTGAGGACTTCAATGCAAGCACAAGGCCAGGTGGCAGACTGGAGGGACCTTGCTGCACCCGCTTTGCTGGCCACAGTGTCCCCAGGCAGGGGCGTGGTGGGTGAGAACCCAGGACAGCGACGTCTCCCTGCTGATCTGTGGGCAGGGGCTTACTTGGCCCTGGCTCCTGAGCTCTGCACACCCATGCCTCTTCTCAGGCCAGCTCAGGCCAGCTCAGGCCGCCCACAGGGCCAGCTCCCGCCCAGTGCAAGCCAGTGGGGGCCCAGGGCCAGGCGCCAAGACCCACCCTGGGAGGTATGGGGAGCACCCAGGGCTTAGCTGTGGGGAGCACCAGGCTGGGTGTCTGCTTGATGGAAAAGTGTCCCCAGGCCCCGCCTGTGTGGCTTCACCCAACTTGAATCCAACACATTGTGGAAACGTAGCATCGGCAGTGAACACGCATGTCACCCAGACCAGGAGGCCCTGCAGCTGTCGACCCTGCCATCACTTTGAATCAGACAAGGTAACCAACTCTGGGAGGTTTTGAAATGCACAGCAGGGGGTCTGTCTGCAGGTGCCACGCAAACATGGCTAACGAGGGGCCAGAGCTCAGTGGACGTGGTGTCCTTGGGGGTCCTGCAGTCTGATCCCCCAGGGATACCGAGGGTGAAGGTCTCACAAAATTAAAATGTCCATTGGAGAACCATTTCTGTATCTCAGGTTTTGCTCCAAACCTCGGAGCTGTCTTCCGTGTTCACCCTCCATAGAGAGGAGGCTGAGATGTACACGTTGTCACCTTTTCAAAGGGGCCACATTTGGTGATGCCCTGAGGAGCCCCCCAGTGTCCCTGGCAGGTGATGGCAACAAAACTCAGGCACAGGCTTGTGGCATCTGGGTCCTGCTTCCCTCCCCAAGGAATATTCCAGAAGGACTGTTCTAAAGTAGCCAGGGTTTGGCCAGCCTTCGCATCTGTTTCTCTCTGAAGTTCTGGGCACCAGGCTGGGGGTGAGCAAGCCCCTTCTGGAGTCTGGAGGGGCTCTGCCCGCCCCTGCTTGGTCACGGGCTCTTGGCCTCAGTTACTGGTCTCGGAGGCACATTGTTTTGCTCGGTGAGACCCAAAACTGCACCAAGATGAATGCTTGCCTCTTCTCACCTAACCACACACAGGCAGGTGGCCTCATTCTGTGAGCTCAATGAGACCAGGGTTTCTCCCATGCTGGTTTTTGTAGTGTCCCATCACCGGGAACTGTCCCCTCTGCATGGTGGAGGCCAGCCCGCCATGTCCTCCTCACAATCCAGAGAATGGAGGGCAAGGGGGGGAGTAGAGGGTCTCGAGAACTCACATCCCCTTTCCAGAAGGGTTGGTGACCACTTAGTCCAGCAGCCACTTCCACCAGCAAGGGAGACTGGGACAAGGGTCTCTGACCAGCACAGGCACTGTCCACACACAACAAGGCTGGGCTCTGCTGGGCAAGGCAGGCAGAAGGGACAGGCGGTCTGTGTTGAAGGCCATTCTGCCACCCCCCTGCTTCCTGGGAGGAGCAAATGAGGAGCACAGTAAAGTGCTGAGCGTGTCAGGCTGCCTTACTGTCCACACAGATGTACTGCCATCACCACCACCTTCGTCATCGTCACCATCTTACTCTCAGATAATCACCTCTGGACTCTGGATAACCTGTGAGTCCTGCCGCTGGTTTGTTTTACGACCTGCCGTACCCTCCATTTGTGTTCAGAATTCCAGTGTGAATAGAACCTAACTCCTTGTTCCACGGGGGTTGGCAAATGGTATTTTGATACATTAATTCTCACAGGTTTTAAAAACAGTTTTGATTATCGAAATTCACAAATTCACATTTGCAAATGTGTGTATAGTTTTAAAATGGCAAACTCTGTGGTCCAACCACGTTGCTTTTGAGATTTTTCTGCAGAAGAAATAACCACAGAGAAGGAAGGAGATTTATCTGTGAGGGTGCTTCTCGCAGTGATATTTATAACCATTGAAAAATTGGAAACAACCTAAATGTTGAAGAATGGAGATCTGGTAGGATGAATTACACTCCATCCGTGCCATGAAATACTATATGGCTTAAAAATTATGTTGTCGAAGAATATTCAAATATATGGAAAAGTAGTCGTGATGTATCTGTTAAATGAAAACGCAAATTTCAGAACCGTGTGTGAAATTGTAACCGTGGTCTGTGGGGGGATCACCACTGTCGGTGAAGAACGTGGCTCTGAAGCCAAGATTCCACCCCTGCTCAGCCTGGCTCCCTGCCTAGTGCCCTGGCCATAGGACTTCCTGCCTCCATTTGTGCCTTTGCAGAGCATGGACTCTGACACTGCCCTCCTCTGGGGCTCCAGGCCAAACCCCGCCCCCTGCTCACACATGGCACAACTGCCGGGGTGCAGGACCTCACCCCGACACCTCCTGCATGGGGCCTGGGCGCCTCCTGTGGCTTTCCATGAGGGGGCGCCTCTGAGGCACACCGGGCTTTAAGTGCACTGAGCCCTTTGGGATGAGCAGAGCAGGGGCGGTGGTGATGGGGCCCGTGTGCGGTGGTGGCGGACTGGGTTTCTTGTCTGGATTTCTAGAAGATTCCTGTTCATTGTTTGTGGAGCCCTGCAGGAGGCAGGTGTCTGTCCCAGGATGCAGGGGGCTGGGGGAAATGGGCTCTGCTCGTGCAACAGGTGATCTCTGAGCACCTACTGCAGCTGCTGGGCTGACTCCACGCTGCACACTGGGGCTTCAGAGGGGAGGAGAGTCACCTGAGGCCAGGTGTAGCCTAACTGCAGAATGAGGTCATCCCAGGGCCACTTCCTGGGGATCCCTGAGCAGAGCTGGGGCGTCCCTGAGGGGCGGGCTTTCCACAGGGCTACCTGCCAGGCTGCCACTTGAAGGAGGGCAGAGCCCTTGCCGCCCACCTCGTCCAAGTCATCCACACCAAGACATGAGGGGAAGGGCCCCTTGTCCTTCCCTAGCCCTCAATCCACATGTGGGTGAAGGCTCTGAGCTGGAGAGTGGACACTGGGGAGCCGGAAGCCAGCACTGGAGCTCTTGCAGGTCTATGCCACCCGCTGCAGTGCTCCAGGAGACCAGTGAGGAGTGGAGCCCGCAGGCCAGGCCAGCCTCTGCCCCCAGCCGCCATGTCCCTGCTGCATGCCATGGGCCTTTCAAGAGGAGCCAAGGTGCCACCAGGGAGACAGGGCAGTCACCTGACCAGGTTGTGCTTCAGGGGGATCCCCCACCCACAGCTGGGTGACAAGTCTGGAGGGGAGGGGTCTGGGCAGGGAGAGCAGCAGCCCCAGAAAGGTGATTTGGGTTTCTGAACAGTGAGAGGCAGGGGCAAGGGGCTGTGGTGAGGAGATACTTGGGAGGAGGGGTCAGCAGGGCCCGGGGTTGGATAGCCTGGCTGGGGGAGGCCTGGGAGGGAGGAAGGGGACTTGCCCTGGGCAGGAGACAGGTGGCAAGCCTCTTACTGCGCCGTGGACTCCGAGGCTCAGCAGTGTGGCTGAAGGTGCAAAGACCAGTCCGCTCGTGGAGGGAGAGTTCCGACCCACTCAGTGCCCAGGTCACTAGCTGCACCCTCTGTGGCAAGCAGCCTCCAGCAGCTGGGGTGTCCTCATCGCTGACAACTGCCCCTTTGTTCCTGCTTCCAACTCAGGAACCCCAGAGACAGTCATGCTCCCAGCCAGCCCCTCAGGACACCCTGTCTCCCTGTGTCACCTCCAGTGGCCCAGGGCAGCAGTCTCCCACGGGGCTCCTCCCCTGCCACCCCTGGGTGTCTCCAAATGTCAGTGAGGCCAGTGGCCCCTCCCTGCAAGCTCTGAGCAAATGGCCTCTGCCTCACTCAGTCTGTCAACGTCCACACGGGGCCGTGTCCGAGGTAGGACTGAAGCCTGGGAGTGGTGGGGGCCATGGGCAGCGTGTCACGGAGAATCCTGTAGGTCAGAGCCCCAGGCTGGAACTCCGGGGACCCCTGACCCTGAGCAGGTGGTGAAGGTCCAAAGGAAGGAAGATCAGACTCTGGGGGGAGGCCTGGGCCATGGAGGGCGTGTGGCTGGGGCCCTCCCACTCTGCACCTCGGAGGCCTTGTCAAGCCACATGGCAGCTGGTGGAGGTTGCTGGCAGCTCCAGGGTCAGTGCCCAGCTGGGCACTGACCTGAGGGAGCCCCCATTCTCTGCCCACACCCGTCCCCACTGCACACTGATGATGTGAACCTAATTTAATAATTGCCCTGCAAGCATGTGCTTGGTGCCCAGATAGACAGGGTCCAGGCACAAACACAGGACTAAAGACCATGTCCTCCCCTCACCAAGGGCCAGTGGCCTCTCTCTGTACTCTGGACAGCTGGGAACAATGAGAGTCTTTCTTGATTGAAACAAACGTGCCCAGGGAGCATCCATTTCAGTCTTTGGAGGGTTCAGAGTCAGGGCCGCCTGTGCCAGTTGAGGTTGGAGGGTGGTGGGGAGTGTGGGTCATTGTAGTTAGAAGAGCAGGTTCAACAGCATGTGGTGACCACAATGTGTCCTTAACTGAAGCCTCAGATGCAGAGTCAACGCTGCTCACCACCATGCACCTGGTCATCAGCTCACTGGGCCGTCCCTCATATTTCAAACTCGGCTCCACGTACCATAAACATATATAATTTTTATTTGTCACTTTACAAAAGAAATTTAGGAAAGAGAAATAATGCCACTTGGATTCACAGGAACCAACCAGTGCCTCTCAAAGCCACTTTGATCCCGTGGAGACGTAGGATAAAAGCAAATGACTAGAAGGCCAATAGGGTGGCCGGCCCAACAGCGGCACTGCAAGGTCATCACCGAGCTTCCTGAAGGCCTGTGGGGGTGAGGCTCAGGGCTCCAGGGACCCAGGCTGCAGGGCGCCCCCCCCGCCCCCCACACCCTCTCATGTTGTGCGAGGGAGGGAACAGGCACAGGGCAGCTGGTAACTCACAAAGCTCTTGTTACCAGGAAGTGGGTTCAAGTCCATGTCAGGCACCCCTAGTCGGGCACCCCTAGTCGGGCACACCGGTTCACCCATGGCGCTGGCCCTCGGGGGCCGTGGGAGGGAAGTGTAGTCCACGGGCTTCAAAGAACCTGTCGAGGAGAAGCCGCAAGACCCGGCTGAAGGGAGGCGATGTTCTGTGTGGCTCCACTCTGCGAGTGATCGAGGACCCCCACAGCTGCTCCTGGGCAGGAACCATGGCTGCCGTGCGGACAGGGGTCCAGGCCTCAGTGACAGTGCAGGACCCCGGGTGCCCCAGCAGGACTACCGGGATCAGCATCCGAGCAGGGCTCCCGGCCACCCACCGGAGCAGGAATCCCGGCACGACTCCCACACAGGACACCCGCCACTGCCCCTGTGCAGAAACCCTGGCTGCCACCCCCATGTGGACCCCCATCCACCAAAGTGGGGCTCCTCTGGTCACCTCCATCTTGGGACTCTGCAGCCACTACCATAGTCCCCTACACGCTATAGGTTGCCTGCAACTGAGGACATCGCACAGGCACCCACATCTGGAGACAGCCGACAGTCACAACACTGCATGCCACAGAGCCACGTCTATGACACATTGCCCAACACCATGTCCACCACAACCCTCTCCTCATCGCTGAAAGCAGCCACCTCCATCTTGGGACACCTTCATCACCATCTTTAGTTGGGACAACTCCCAGCTTGGAACTCTGGCTGGGAAGGTCCTGACAGTATCCAGCCTCTGCGTCTGCCCATCACCTGCCACCTGGCACAGTGACTGCCCGATACAAAACAGCTCTCAGGTGACAGGAGCGCAGTCCCCAGGGCTCAGCCCACAAGACCTCTAGGAGAGAAAGGTCCCCAGTTAGGAAGTAGAGAGGGAGGGGTGAGTGGGATACAGATTAGAGACTAAACTAGAGACCGGGAACCGTGAGGTCTACAGGTGATATAAGGAGAAAGACCAGGCGCCCACATCAGACCAGCGGGCCCCAGAGGAGATCCTTGGGGTGCCGTCTCCCATCAGGAAGGGCAAGTGCCATTCCCCACCTCCAGGAGCCCCGCACCTGAGACCGGCTCTCCCACCCGAATAACCTGCACCATCCTGAGGGTGGAGAAACCAGCTAAGGACAGACAACCCCCCTGTCGGATGAGAAGGGAAGCAGGAGAGATACTGATTTCCAATAAAAATAATCCTGGTTTCCTCATTCGAGGTTTTTCCTCTTGCTCTTTCTTCTCCTGCCCTCACGTCCCCAACATTTGTGAAACCAACTGCATTTCATGAACCAGGCTACCGAGGACTGGGAGGTCTGAATAGTGCATTCTGGTGGTGTTGTCTCTTCTTTTATCTCCTATTTTTACATTTTTATTCTTCTTGATATTGGTGTGTGTTTGTTTCATGTGCTCTACTATCCTCCTGCTCACTTGTCTACCCCAATCACTTCCGCTCTCTTCTCCTGCTACTAACCAACTCCCTTAGATTCCTTTTTCAAGGAAGATGTAATAACTCTATCCTCACCTCCTTCGCCCTCAACATCTCATCCTAACCCCCACCCCCAGTTCTTTGTTCACATCAGAAACTGTAGACCCTTTTGCAAACCTACTGTTTATATTGAAGATAATAATTGAACTATTTCCGAACATTGTGACCAAACTGTATACGTCTTCATAGCAGCTATTTGGTTTCAGGTTGTACTGGTTGTATTGGGGTCTGTTAAGATTGTCCTCCCCCTCAAAGGACAGGTATTAAACCCTGCAAGGACACTATAAGCCTGTAGGGTGAAAACGATAAACCCTCAGATTGCAGTACTAGAAGGGAAGCACACAAACAACATAAAAAAAAAACAAGGGAAGAAAGTGTCCCCAAACCAACCAAGGTTCTACATTATTAGACTCCAGGCCACTATAGCAGAAGGAATTACAGAGAAGGAGTGCAGGGTTACGTGATTAAAATGTTCTGTGAATTAAAGGATGACATAAGAGAGTGAATCCAGGCAGCAAAAGACCATTTTAATAAAGAGCTACATAAGCAAATACAGGAAGCAAAAGATTACTTCAATAAGGAGATAAAGGTTCTGAAAAAACAAAAAACAGACAAATCCTTGAAATGAAAGAAACAATAAACCAAATTAAAAGCTCAATAGACAACACCACCAACAGGTTAGATCACTTGGAAGACAGGAGCTCAGACAATTCTTGTCAAAATATACCATCTTGACAAGAACGTTGACCACACAGAGAGGACGGTAATAAACCATGAGCAGGACACTCAAGAATTGTGGGGTAACATGAAAAGACCAAAGTTAAGAATCATTGGGATAGAGGAAGGCATAGAGATCCAAACCAAAGGAAGGAGCCATCTATTCGATGAAATAATATTAGAAAATTTCCAAACATGAAGAATAAATTGGAAAATCCAATACAAGATGCTTATAGGATGCCAAATGTACAAAATCACAACAGATCTCTCCTCATACTGTACGTCTTGCATTTTCATTATGATATGCCTTGGGGTGGATCTGTTAGTTCCAAAAACAGCATGGTATTGGCACCAAAATAGACTTATAGACTAGGGGTACAGAATAGAGGTCACAGAGACTAACCAATATAATTACAGTTATCTTACATTAGACAAAGGAGCCAAAAACATACATTGGGGAAAAGACAACCTCTTCAACAAATGGTGCTGGGAAAACTGGAAATCCACATGCAATAAAATGAAATTAAACCCCTGTCTCTCACTATGCACAAAACTCAACTCAAAGTGGATCAAGGACCTAGGAATTAGACCAGAGACCCTGCACCTAACAAAGGAAAAGTAGGCCCAAATCTCCATTAGGTAGGATTAGACCCTGACTTCCTTAATAAGACTCCTATAGCTCAAGAATTAAAAACAAAAATCAATAAATGGGATGGATTCAAACTTAAAATCTTCTTCTCAGCAAAAGAAACCACCAGTGAGGTGAATAGAGAGCCTAAGGATGGGAGCAAAGTTTTACCAACACACATCACACAGAGCACCAATCTCCAGGGTCTATAAAGAACTCAAAAATCTTAACGCCACAAAAACAAACAACCCAATCAACAAATGGACCAAGGACCTGAACAGACACTTCTCAGAAGAGGATATACAATCAACCAACAAATACATGAAAAAATGTTTATCATCTGTGACAATTAGAGAAATGCAAATCAAAACTACTCTAAGTCATCATCTCACTCCAGTCAGAATGGCAGCTATTGTGAGGACAAACAACAGTAAGTGTTGGCGAGGGTGTGGTGGGACCGCAAATTGGTGCAGCCAATATGGAAAGCAGTAAGGAGATTCCTTGGAAAACTGGGAATGGAACCACCATCTGACCCAGCTATCTCTCTCCTCGGTTTATACCCAAAGGACTTAAGAACATCATCCTACAGGGACACAGCCACATCAATGTTTATAGCAGTACCATTCACAACAGCTAACCTGTGGAACCAACCTAGATACACCTCAATAGTTGAATGCATAAAGAAAATGTGGTACATATACACAATGGAAAATTACTCAGCATTTAAAGAGAATAAAATCCAGGCATTCGCAGGTAAATGGATGGAGTTGGAGAATATTATGCTAAGAGAAGAAAGACAATCCCCAAAAAACCAAAGGATGCTGATCCATTAAGGGGATGGGTGGAGAGCATGGGGGGATGGAGGAGCTTCAGATAGGGCAAAGGGTAGGGAGGGTAAGGGAGAGGACAGGGTGGTAGGAAAGATGATGGAATGAGATGGCCATCATTACCCCGAGTACACGCATGAAGACATGGATGGTGACTCTGTGATGAAAGAATCATGAGAATGTTTTTGTTCAAAGAACCATGGAGATTTGTTTTTATTATAACAATACTTTACATAAAAATGAGAGGTTTTTCAAGTTCCTGTTTCACACTCTAAGGAATACTCCTTTGTATGTTTGAAGTTCTTTTTTGTTTTGTTGGATCTAATTCCCATAGTGTGCATGCTACCTTGAGAGAAAGAAAATACTTTCTGAGCTCCATTCCCTCCCTCCTTTCTCCAGAAGTATTTTGAAATCACAGCACACCACAGAATTCCCCAGTGGCCTGCTATAGGAACATAGTCCCCACAGTGCATAATGACTCCCAAGTGGCAGCTTAAACAGTAGGAAGTTAGAATGAATTATGGAGAATAAAAATATCCCTGGATCCTTTTCTTCTTTTTATTTTATTTTATTTTGGGGGTGGGGCAGGGGAGTGCAGAGCTGGCTCTTTAAGGGTAATGAACATGATCCATACAACATTAGCATCAGACATATTCCCTACAGCTTCCCAGCATGGAAACAGTTCCCAGAGAAGACTGAATAAGCCAAAGCAATTTTATTGGTTCACATTCTTTGTGCTTGATTTGCAGATATCATTATTCTGGCAATGTCTTTGTCATAAACCGAAGTCACAGAAGTGCTTTAAAAATGAAAAACACTTTTGAAATGTCTCCAAAGTTTCAGTGTTTTAAAGGCCCAAATTTTCTCACTTAGCAAACAATGAAATCATCTATTTATTATATTGGCATGGTTTTGTTTCTAAAACTACAGTCAAAATCACTCTGGCAATAAGAGCCATGTCAGGAAACTAGTATTTAGAGATGCTAAATAGATGCACAACTATGAGATCTCTCAAGTGTAGACACTGGGAATTCACCAATGTTCCCAGCAGCGTTGTCAAATAATGTCAATAGTTGTTATATAAAATCCTGATGTATAACTTAGAAAAAAAGCTTTCTAGAAATGATTAATAAAATGTCACTGTGGGCAAGGTAAATAATGGTTGGGTTTAAGAGGTGAAAATAGAGTTTGCATGATGAGACCACAGTATTTTCTAGCACAGAGTACTGCAATAATCCACCGTTTTTCTTTGGCCATTCCCAGGCTCATTGTACCCCCTATCATCCTCTCAACACTCACCTGGCTTCAAAATATATACTGTTTCTTGACTGCAGGTGTCTACCCATTTCTAGTGTTTTAATATAAACCAAACATCCAACAACATACTAACTGTTCATAACCCCTGACCCTTGTATCTTTCTTTTCTGTCTGCTCTCTTCTATTGTGCTGTTTTTTTAAGTCATTTTGGCCTGCACATTTCTTGTTAATGCATTACCTTTTCTGCTTTGATAGTCTATAAAATTTTATTGTGTATTAAACATTCTTATTTTTTTAGCATTTAAAATATTTTATTACAATTTTGAAATAAATAATTGCTAGGGTTTACATATTCCTACCAAAACTCATGTTGTGATTTGAGTGTCATTGAAAGATATTAAAAGGTGATACTTTTAATAGCTGATTTAAGTCATGAGGATTCATGGATTAGTGAGGGAGTGGTTTTGTTATAAAAAAAATAAGCTTTTCTTTTTTCTTTTTTGTACCAGCAGTTGAACCCAGATATGCTTAACCCTGAACCACATCCCCAACCCTTTTTATGTATTTCTTTTGAGACAGGGTCTCACTAAGTTGCTGAGGCTGGCTTTGAACTTGCAATACTTCTGCCTTAGGCTCCGGAACCATTGGGATTACAGGCATGTGTCAATATGCCCAGCTTAAAAATGAGCTCTCTTAGGGTAGCTTTCTCTGTTTCTTGCCATGTTATGACCCTGCAGTAAACCCCCCACCAGATGCTAAGCAGATGCTGGTGCCATGTTTTTGGACTTTTAGAGCTAAATAAAGCTATATACTTAGAATTTATCCAATCTGGTAGTCATAGCCATATTAAAGGAATTAAAAAATAGTACACTAATAGTAAAAATGTTACCTCCTACATGCTCTTTCCAATCATATCCCATATTCCAATTGCCATACTACATGATTACTGTTATTTTTTATTTGTATGTGAACAAATGCAAATCTAATTTGTTTTTTCTACCTTTTACACTATTCATGCTATTTTTCATCTTGTTCTTTTTTCACTTAATATATTTTGGAGATTTTGCATTTCAATAAATAATGAATTTCTTCATTCTACTTTAAATTTTATAATATTCCATGGAACAGATTGGCCATCATTTATTTACACAGCATCTTATGGATGAACTTCTAGCTTGGTTTAAATATCACACTTATAGGCAATGCAATAACAAGAAGCCTAATCTACATCAATTTGCATGTGTGCACATTTGTGCAAGAAATGCTTTATTAGTCTTCTATTGCCATATAAAAATGGTCAAAAGTTTAGAAGCTTAAAAAAATCACTATTTATTATCTCATTGTTTCTGTGAATCAGGAATCCAGCATGGAAGAGTCTGGCCCTCTATTCAGGTGCACACAAAGACTTAATCCATCTAGTTGTTTTGCATCTTGAGCCTGGAGTCCTTTTATAAGCTTGGTTGTTAGCAGAATTCAGAGCCTTGTAGTAGTAAAATTCATGGTTGCTTACTTAAGCATAGTAAAAGAGAGTCTCTGACCCCTTCTCTGTCTTACTTCCTCTAGATCCTCTTTTAAAGAGTTCGCTTGACTAGATCAGTTCCTCCCAGGACAACTTCACATTAGATTAGTTTAAAATTAGTTTCACCTTAGATTAACTTAATATTGACTAATTCCAAGCTGTAATTATGTCTGTATATTCCTTTACCATTGAATTCCAACTGAATATAATCACAGAAGATATATCTCATAATTTTTATCATATTTTTATTAGTTAAAGAGCAAATTGTAGCTGGATATGATGGTGTACACCTGTAATCTCAGAGGCTCCTGAGGATGAGGCAGGAGGATTGTGAGTTCAAAGGTAGCCTCAGCAATTTAGCAAGGCCCTAAGCAACTTAGTGAGACTCTATCTCAAAATAAAATATAAAAAGGGCTGGATATGAGGCTCATGGTTGAGTGACCCAAAGTTCAATCCTCTGTACAAAAAAAAAAAAAAAGAAAGAAAGAAAGAAAGAAATTATATATTCTATCTGTACCCAAGAATCCTGGATTATAGAAAGACATGAGCCATTGGAGATCTTCTTAGAGTCTTATCTACCACAAATATATTCCCTGAGGAAAAAGAGTGGAGTCAATTACAATTTTTAAATAAATTGTCCAAAGACTCTTCCTAAGAAATTACATATTCAAAAGCAACATATTCCTTTTTCTCCATAGGACTCACCAGCACTACATGCCAATAAATTTTCAAACGAAACCAGTCTTACAAGTCAACTGGGGGTTCTCAATATAGTTTTAATGTTCTTTCTCATTATATATAAAATTAAATAGCTTTCCATATGTATAAGCAATATTTTCACTGATACTTTTTAAATTTCTTCTCTCATATTCTTCCATTGGTTATTAATCTTATGATTTTAGAGGATCAGAAATGTACTTATCTCAACCAATAGAATAAGAGGGATGTGCTGCTCTGTAACTTAGGAAATGAAAGGCAACACGGCTTCCTCCTGGCTTCCTATCTCAGGAAATGTGCATTTGGGGCTTTGAGCAACCAAGTAAGAAGTCTGACTACTCTGAAACTGCAACGGTCAGGAAACCAACTGAAGAGATAGAAGATCATGTGAAGTTCTGACTTGTCCATTGACAAAGCTGTCAACTCAGGTACCAGCATATGCATGAAGACACCTTTGAGATGATCCTAGGACTAGCCAGAGGCAGAACTATACAGCTAAGATGCTCCCAAATTTCTATCCCACAGAAATTGTCAGTGATGATAATTATAATTTTTAAGTTGTTAATTTGGGGGATGTAAAAAAAGAAAAAAGAAAAAAAATTGGGGAGATATTTTGCTATACAGTAATAGTAATCAGATTATCCCTCCAGCATGTACCAAATTTACATCTGAATGTGTGTGTGTGTGTGTGTGTGTGTGTGTATAATGTTAAATGTATGTGTATATATATATATACATATATATATATATATATATATATATATATATATATATATATATGTATATATATATATATATACACATTTAACATTTTGCTCCATTGTCTGAGCTGACAATTCATGCATCACTACTGCAAAGTTTTAAATCCTGGAAATTTGAAATATTGGATTTCATTACCAAATTGTATTAGTCTTCCTCAGTAATTTCTAGCTTGAGAGTATTTCTATACATTTCTTGATTTTTCTTAGGAACTTTATTTTCATATTTGTTCAAATTTTCCTCAATAACTTTCAATATGAAGAAAATCTGAAATTTTTATTAATATATTTCTTGAAATTTTTTGTGTGATGCTATGGTTTGAATATGTTCTCTCTAAAATTTAGATACTCCAATGTAATAATATTAAGAGGTAGGCCCTTTGAGAATTGACGAGGGCAAGAGGACCCCTTCTGATGAATGGGATGAAGACTCTTATTGAAGAGGCTTCACTTGGCTTTTGACAAATTTGCTCTGTTGTCCTTTTTCCTTATCCATGTGAGAATGCGGAAAGAATACCCTTAACAGACACAAAACATTGGTATCTTGACCTTGAACTTCCTAGCCTCCAGAATCATGAGAAAATACTTTCCTTTTCTTTATAAATTACTGACTCAGACACTTGTTATAACAACACAAAATGAACTGATATTTTAGTGTTGTGCTTGCTACTTCTAAAAATGGAATATTTTCTTCTGTTATTGTCTAATTCAAGTAAGTTGCATATATAAATACTATTTAATTGTGTTCAGTATTTGTACAATCAACTAGTATATGAATAAATAAGAATATTTTGTGGTTTGTGGGGTTTTAAAAACTAATATTCCTAGCACCACTACTATTCAAAATTTCCAACTTCTATTTATTCAAACTTCTGTTTATCTCCTTACACTGCATAATAGCAACAAAGTAAACAATGATGATAGAAGGCATCTTTCTTTTGGCCATGTCTCTAGCAGAAAACTCTTTTCAGGGTTTCCCTATTAATTGTGATGTCTTTGGAGCCAAAAAAAAAAAACAACTTTTAAATACTATCAAAGGGCCTATGTATTTCAATATATTAACTGTGTTTTAATGATATAATGATTTTAATTTCATTAAACTATATGTTAATGATGTCTCGTTTAAAAAAAACATTAAAATATATTTTAATGATGTCTCATTTAAAAAAAATATGACTGTCCCCAAATCTCTGGTGATTTTCATTTTAAATGATCAGGACATCTAGTCCACTGACCAAATCCAGAGGCAAGGACTATATTCAGATTTTCTTGCTTGATGGTTATAGCATTTGACTCCATTCAATGTTATAGAACACTGGATTATTTATGTACTTTCACTTAGTACTGTTTTCTATTCAAATGTTACCACATATGCAAAAGAAGTCCTTGTGTGTAATAAATATATACATCTTTAAGGTGTGCCTTTAAGGGAGACTTAAAGCCTACAGCTAGCTGGCGGCTCTCAAAGTATGCTGTTCGATATGCAAACATTATATGTAAATGTAGAGGAGACCATAGCTCTTTTCCTCTCTTCCAGAACTTAAAATGTATTTTTTGAGAAATGCTGTATTTGTTTAAAGTATTAAATGAGTGGCATATCGAAAATATTTAAAATTCATGAGTTCTCTACATCAGGAACAATATTTTTATATTTCAATATATTTTATGTTCCAATCTACAAAAGCAAAAAGACTATTTATGAAAGTTAGCATTGCATATCATGGTCTTACTTTGGGGAATTATCTCTTTCACCTAAATTTTAACATTTTATAAATAGAGATGTCAAAGAAGATAAAAGAAAGGTTTAGATGCAAAGAGCTACATGTATTTAATGAGGACATTAGGCCCAATGTTAAGTGTCATGAGAAGCAACCTGCCCTCATATAAGACTATTCTAATTCTATACAAGCAATAATTTCCACATTGTTTTCTTAAAATGTTTATAGAAACAAGGTTTCATAATTCCTTTAGGAATAGATCCAAATTATGCACAGTTTTTGTTTTCATCCATTAAAAAAGCAAAATGTAGTCTTTTCATTACAGAATATTTTAAGCTAATAAATGTCAGTATCATCTTTCTACAACAATTTTTCCATATATTACATGATAGTAATTGTCTCATTTTTTTTCCTAAATACAACTTTATTTTTCTATGTAAATGTTTCCCTTAGGTCACTTCATTAAATAATCAGATAAAGCTCAATAAATATCTGCATACTTATAGGGAAGACTCAAAATGGCTACAGATAGGCTCCATCACTGAGGCTTCTGGCAGGCTATGATTTAACGTGTCGTCAAGGTCATAAACACTGTGATTCAGCATGTGTACTCAAGGTCATAAACATTTTCTTGTGAACATGTGTGCACAGTTATAACCTGTTTGTAGTGGACCTTCTTTGTCTGGCCTGTATATAAGAAAGGCCTATAGAAATGGTTCAGGGGGCAAAATAGAACTGGCTGGGGGCCAAGTTGAAGCTGGAGACTGGCTAGGGGCTATTGTCACCTCCAAATAAATCATTTCTACTATCCCAACCATGTCTTGCATCTTATTCTACATGCCAGAATCATAAATCTATTTCCTGGGTCTGAACCCAGGCTGACAATATCTATTAAATACCATGAGCTGTTTATCTTTGCCATATGGTAATTATTGATTTAGGGAAGATCCCCAAATCTCACAACATTTGTGGACTAAAGAAAGGAGTAAATGGATGTATGGGTGTTATTATTGTTCTGTTGAAGTCAAGGATCATTTCTTTCTAACAATTTCACCTTTGTTTCCTAAGTTTGTCTCTGGTGTTTAATGAATATAAATTTGATCAATGAGTATAAAATTTGATCCATGAGTATATGATAAAATACAATCTAAAAAGAAATGTTTGATAATCAGAAACTGTATACATTTCGTAACTGTTTTATCCAGGTAATGAAATGGAAAAGAAGGTAGCAGAAGTTTTGTTAGTGGTGTAAGAAAGAGAGAGGTGGCAGAGAAAATGAGAAAGAAAACAAGAACATCACAGTAGCCTCACGTGAATCGAAAACTGAGCAGAGTGGAGAAATGGAGATAAAGAGGAGGGAACAAAAGAAAGTGAGAGTCAATAATGGGAAACTTATAATCTTTCAGGGAAGTAGAGAAAATTGTGTGACATCATGAAGCTAAACATTGGTGAAGAGAGCTGGAGAAGTAATCTTCACAATTTCCAGGATGTAGCAGGTTACATTGAGAGCTCTGATTTTTAATAGTTAATCTGTACAAGATTTGTCCTCCCCACAAGTCAGAAACACCTTTCACAAGGACAGAGACCACATTTTGATTTTCCTCAAAAGCTTTACATTTGCTAGTGCACACAATAGACAGGCAGGATTTGCTTTTGAAGACATGCTGACTTAGCTCCATCGTGAGTCACATCACTTCATTTTCTTCTACAGCAACTGACTTTTCTCATTTCATAAATTTATATTTATATATAAAATTTCCCGGATAATTGTATGTACTAAATATTCTGTTCAGCTTTTCTATTTTATATTTATATATTTTTTACCTTTCATCATCTTAATCCTTATGAAAATTAACAATCAGATGGCTTCCTCTCATTATCTAAATTTAGAACTACATAAAACAGGCAAGAAAGTAGAAAATTAGTTGGCATCTCCAACATATATACAATAGGTTAAAATATATTTTTAGTAGTTTACCAATGACTATTTAATAATATGTCAAAGTTTACTACTAAAATGGCATCCTGTAATGTCCTTGCTTTTAAATAAAAGTTTAAATGTTTTAGGAAGCAGGAATGTGCGTCATAGATACCCAGGCAATCCTTCATTCTGCCACCCAATCTGGGCATTGAGAATCAAGACCTGCTTCTGGTTCTATACCATTATTAAATTGGTCTCCACTGTAATATTAAAATTTTCCTTTGTTCCTGAAAATTTTCTTCTGGGTACTTTGATTTGAAAACAAATTTGAGATATGTATCAAACAAGAAATTACTGATAATCTTTGTGAATGTATTTTAGCAGAATCTTTTAGGCAAAATCTAGAATATTAAAATGAGTTATAAAGCTAAACTAATACAAAATCATGAGATTAGCTAAAAAAAAATAGTAAACACAAAGATCTGAGTAAAATCCTTAAAGGGAGAATATCTATATAAATTTAGCTCATCATGTGTTGACACTTAATGTAAGTTAAAAAATTATGGATTATTAAATATACAATTTCAATACCAATATCAATTATATACATATATACGTATATATATATATATATGTGTGTGTGTGTGTGTGTGTGTGTGTGTGTGTGTATGTGTATCTATACCAATCACAGGTGTATATATATATACACATGTATATTCAGGTGTGTGTGTATTTGTTTATGTTTGTCTGTGTTTGAGTATGTTTAAATTGACTCAGATATTTATTTGACACTTTGGGTTATAATCCAATACTATCTAGAAAGATATATATATATATATATAATTTTATATATATAATTGTATATAATTATATATACAAAATCTTTCTACTTCACATAAAACACAATTTTTATAATGAATATATTTAAAACAATTAGCTAAAACAAAGCCATACTTTCAGGATGGCAGCATATAAAGTGAGTATAGGAGACAACTAAAGGAGTCCCCATGGTCAAATCTAAAGCAATTTGACCAGAAGAATAAAGCAAAAATAGCATTGGATTATAACCCAAAGTATAAAATGAATAATTATCAGACAAGACACACACACACACACACACACACACACACACACACACACAGACAACTCACCATGTAGAAGAATCATAATTTATGTACATACTTTACCTTCCAGAAGCATAACTCTTCACTCCCTAGGTAAGAGGCTTGTTTAGTGATTTACTTCCCAATAGTATGAAAAGAACAAAAAAAGTAATTTCACAATAGGGTAACTTGACAAATGTCACCTTAGTAGAAGATCAAGGTTAATTCCAACCCTGATAGATCATATTTATAGACAGTACCATTGATACGATATGATGAAAATGGTTCTTACCTCCCCAAAACACTTTATTGCAAAGGAATCATGAGGACAATAACACAAAAATAAAAATTAGGGGACATTTTTACAAAATATTGACCACCATCATCAAAACTATGATTGTCATCAAAAGAGAGAGAAAGAGAGAGAGAATAACAATTAAATAAATGTCATGTCTTGGATGGAATCTTGCAAAAAAAAAACAGCAAGTAGATTTAAAAAAATAAGAAAAAGTGAATGAAATATGAACTTTATTTAATAATCATTCATCAACATTGGTTCATTGATTGTGATATATGATTAATAGTATGGGATATATGTAAAAGCTATTTTAAAAATGAAATTTTCATAAAAAAACTCTGGGATGTACGATGTGCAGTCATAATATGCATCAGTTTCTGAGTAGAATTAAGACACTGACAATAATGTGTACTTGGATTTTACTGCAATGAATAATCAGTTAATATGCTGGTATCCAACAGAGGGCTGAGTTCCCAGGGTAAGCAACCAACCAAAAATTTAACCAATTTAATGATAGGTTTCCAATGAGAATCAGAACCTTTGGCTACTTGTTTCTGTCCAAGTACACCTGGAAACTGGTAAGAAGAACTCAGCTAAAATAATTGTTTTAGCCAGCTTTTTTGCTGCTGTGACTAAAGGAACTGTAAGGGAAGAAAAGTTTATTCCAAGACTCACAGTTTCAGAGGTCTTAGTCCAGAGAAGGCTGGCTCAATTCCTCAGGGCTGGAGGTGAGGCTGAACATCATGGTGGGAGAGGGTGGCAGAAGAAAGTGGCTCACATCATGGTGATCAAGAAGCAGAGAGAGATCCAGCTCTAGATTTTAAGTATATACCATAGCCACGCCCCCAATTAACCACTTTTGTGAGCCTCACCCCACCTGCCTCTAGTTGCCACTCAGTTAATCCCATCAGGGATTAATTTACAGATTGGTTTCAGACTCTCACAGTCCAGTCATTTCTCCTCTGAAACTTCTTGCATTGTCTCACATGTGAGTTTTTTGGGGGACACCGCATATCCAAACCATGACAATAATGAATTACTACAAAGTGCATGTAGGTTTCCAAGAGAGCATGGAACACATAGAGTCTACAGATGTAATCTGTACCTACTGATGGGCTATTCTTCACAAGCATCAATGGTGTAAGAAAGATAGACATGCCCCCAATGAACCACTTCCTCCAGCCACACCCCACCTGCCTCCAGTTACCACTTGGTTAATTCCATGAGGGATTAATTCATAGATTAGGTTAAGGCCAATCAATTCTCCTCCAAACCTTCTTACATGGTCTTACACATGAACTTTTGGGGGACACCACATCCAAATCATAACATCGAGCAACATGCAACAGAATCTACTGTTGAGGGGGGACAAGAGTTGGGTGTATTGTTAAAGTGTAATGTGTGTAATGTGTGTGCAGCTGCTCAATTTGGCAGGTCAGATCCAATAGATAACAAAGACACTCTCTTTATACAAGATACTGTTTATTTTATGGAAGGCAGAGGAAAAGCAAAAGTAATAGGCAAGAGAAAAAGAAAATATATTAGCAGATCAGGGAAATACCAACACTTGAAGCCATGTAGCTGGGGAATCCAGGGTAGCTTTTCAGGGTCCTGACTGGGACACAGGTGGGATTCCAAAATCTGATTCCCAGGGGAGTCCCTAATTACAAGTTAAATCAAAGACAGCTCTATTCTAACAACTGGCTTGACCTATCTATCCCTCAAGGACACTTCATCCCCCAAGGACTGGCCGGACCCCAGAGGAGGAAGCGATATCCCTGAAATGAGAGAATGAGTCTGATTTCTTCTGAGACAAACCCACCAAGAAGTTAGCATTCTTTAGATATTCCACCCATGATAAGCAAAGTCATGGCAGGCACATGACCAGGGAAGAAGTTTAATGTTTTCCTTAGCCCTTTACATAGCAAGAGGGTTTCTAAGCTCAAAGTACGAAGAGAAACACTGAAATTGAGAGTAAAGCAGACAACTGACAAGCTAGTTGTTTTTTTAACTTACACAGAATTTACACTAGAGGACTTCAACACTTCTGTTAGACTGAAGGTGACAATAGTGAAGACAAAGCCTAAGCTCAGTACAACACCTTTTTTGATTGACTTAAACCTGCCCCCTAAAATAAGTCTACAAAAAAACAGAAGTGTCCCATTTTAGAAAGAATATTATTTATCTCAGTCTCTGCTGGCCTCACACAAGATGTTTTGTTTTTAATCCACTTTTGAACTTTTGAGGGACAGCACATCTAAACCATAACATTGTTCATGAAAACATGAACAAGGAAATAAGAAACAAAAGAACACAGAGAAAGAAAACAATTCCCCAAACCAGTTGGGGATGTGGTCCAGATGTTGGAACATCTGTATAGAAACTTAAGAGAACCACGATTAATTTGTTAAAGATTCCCTTGGAAAATTAAACATCATGCATGAACAAATTGTATAAGGAAAAGAGGGGGAGAACAGGTCAAAACATTTATATTTTAAGAGCGATGACTGAAAAAAATAAGGGGTGCTGGATACATTTTTTTTTTTAATTCAATGGAATTCAATGGCTTAGCTATTTAAGCCATAGGAAAAATACCATAAACTGGTTAGTTTTTAAGCACCAGAAATGCATTTTGTATAGTTCTAGAGCCTGGGAATTCTAAGATAAAATTGCCGACAGCCTCAGTGTCTGGTGAGGGCCCGTTTCCTGGTCCACAGACAGTGCCATCTTGCTGTTTCCTCAATGGTGGAAAGATAGAAGGCATGACTCAGTTCCCTTGGGACTCCTATAAAGATACTAATGCCATTCGTGAGAGTTCTTTCTTCAATACCTCATTTCCTTTCCCAAACCCCATCTTCTAACACCATCATCACCTTGGGCATCAGGATTTCTACCTATGATCTTGGAGGAGGTGGGGACACAGTCATCCAAACCACAGCAGACAACAAATCACAGAACCAAGAAGCTGAGGAAATACCAAAGGGAATAAATACCAAAAATGTATGTAGATAAATATCAAATAAATAAGCAGAAGAAAATCCCCAAGATATATTCAATTCAAACTACTGAAAATAAAACATAAAGGCAAAATTTTAAGTCAGATAGCAAATAAAAGACACATTGCATACGAACATCAATGAACATCAAAGTTTTCATCAGAACTTATTCAAGCTAAAGACAATGGGGCAATATCTTTAAGTACTGAAAGAAGAGAAGTTGACCTGGAATTCTCTATCCATTGTAAATCCCTTTCAAAAAAAATAAATGCAAAGCAATATTTTTTTTCAAGCCGACTAATACTGAGAGAATTCTTTGACAGTACATTTGCACTATAAATGGTATTTTTAAAAAATTTAAATTAATGACATTATAATAACATCACAAAAAGAGAAGGAAGAATTGGTAGCATAGCTCTGTGAGATGCTAACACGAAACTTAAAGTTATGTAATATTAATTTAAAGTAGACCATAGTTAATTAAATATGTAAAAACTATACCCTAGACAAACATTCAGCAAAGGATACTTAGAGTAAGATATATCTCTCATCAGCCTCTCTCTGCTGTGTATGCAGAAAGAGAAACTCTTATTCAAACAGAAAACATCAAGAAGCTTTAAAAAGGGGATTGCTATAAGCAAGTGGAAAATTGGCCTGTAGCCCAGCAGAGAAAAGTAAGGAGAACCCAACACTGAGTTTACCACAGTCATTAAATATGAAAACTGACACAGGTATAAAGGACACTTAAGGAAATCCCATGTGTCATGGAGCACAAAAGATGTTTTTATAACTGCTAAGCATCTGTGATTCACTGACTAGAAAACAGAGAGGGAGCACATCGGAGCATCTTGGCTGTGCTGGCCTGGAAATATGAACTAATTCAGCAGGTTTTCTTTCCTTCTAAAGGCACCTTACCAGCTTAAGATGCTAACAGCAAGAGCTACAAAAGCTATTCCCAGACTTGGCTTAAAGTCATATTTAGATCTGTATAACTTAAAATCAATTACAAGAAACAGCTCACTAAAGGCCATAAATAACTGCCTATGTCAGTGCTAAATCCATTACTTCAGGGACACAAGAGTGAATTACTGACTCCAAAAAGACCATGCTTAATACATTTGTATACAGGAAGATTAACTCAAAAGCCTATTTACCCTGAAAATCAATTCTTCCCTTCCTAATACCTGGTGCATGTGGAGACAGTGAAGTTTATAGCATTGCATGCTCAATAGCACCAAAGAAGGAGACTTTCATCTTAAGAACAGTCATTAAACTAGGGGTATGTTTCCAATCTAAATTGTGTACCAGCTACAGAAGGGTTATGTTCACCAAGATGAATATTTGTGAAGAGCCTGTCATTCAAAGATAAAAGTTTTGTTGGTCTAACACTTTCCCTCCAACACTCTCTGCCCTCCCATATCCACCCTTGGTTCTCTATGATTTCTAGCACATTCTCCAAATCTATAAAACATTAACAGATTTTCAGACTGGACTCTTGGAATTGTTTTTTATTTAGAATCTTTTTTTTATGTTGCAATCTTAGATAAAGGAGCACAAGATCATGTTCATTTCCCTTTTTTTCTATGCTCTTGCATGCTCCATGTGTTGCTAACAGGAAGTTGAACTAAAGATTCAGAAAGAATCCACAGCAAAGCAGTGCCATTTGGGAAAGATAGCTTAGGTGTCAGCCTGCAGCATTCAGCTGAGGGCCTGTCACATACTCAGAAAACTTCTATATTATGTCCTATTGCTTAGAAATAGAGACTAAGATTTGAGATCAAGTCCACTTTCTACTTCACTGTAATTTGATGACTTTGAACAGTTTAGACATGGTCTCTGGTCTTCAGGTTCCTTTACTATGTAAAAAGAACTATGTCAGGACTGTAGTGATATCTAAGTTACATAACAAGAATTATCTATCACAGCACTTAATATGTAATTAATGCTACTTGTTGAATGCTGTTTTTCTTTGACTTCCAGTGTTTAACCAGTATAATCTCCTATCTTTATATAATTATCTTATAAAACAGCCATATAAACTATATTGAACCCATTCTTGTGAATAAGAAATTGTAAAATTCATATATCATAGATTAAGTAGATAACATAGTTTATGGTAGGTATTTAAAAATCAGCATAAATTTTATTTTCCTGTAATGTCTACCACTTAATAGTATAAAATATTTTAAATTGATCAATTAAGAAAATAATCCAAAATAAATAAATTAAAACTATTAAAACAAAAATAATACATAAAAAGAATATTCATTACATCATATATTGGGGGAAATATAAAATTTTCTAAGTGTCCAGTGTATAATTAAGTAAGTGCTGGGCCACTTAAAGAGTTGAGTATAGCCATCAGAATGTCCTTTTATGAAGAAATTATTTTTAATATGTTAATGTGAAACATGTTTACATAATAAAATAAAAAATGAAGATAAAACATGTTATATATATATTATTAATCAATGAAGTAAAGTATATTTATATTGTAAGTAATATGTACTCAGTATTTGTATATGTATATGTCCATATATACAAACTATATATATGTGTATTATATATGCATACATGTAAAGTATGTTTACATAATTTTAAAAAGTATATACTTAACTACATATATTTATGGGTCTACAGAATTTATATTGGACATAGAATATTTATTGGCAAATTATTAAGTGCCAGATAGTAACCTAAATGCTTTGAAAGTATTATGTAACATTCTCATGTAATAATCATGAGTTAAGATCAGTTTACAAAAATCAAAGCCTTAGCAAGGCTTATCATCTCTGAAAACTATCAGTCCCACAGTTAAAGAATAAAGCCATGACAGGAACTTGAAATCCAATCAGCCTGATTCAATGTAAACATGTATTGCTCCTGTGCAAAATAGTTCAGTCCTGGATTCTATAGACATTCAATAAAATCAAATATGTCTCCTGCAAAATTAGGGGTTTGCTGGCATATTGTATCACTTGAGGTCATTAGTAAACTCTTGCATTCCCACATAATTCCTCAGAATTTGGGTTGTAAGTGATTATGATCCAGCACCTGTGTTTGAGCACTTCCTATGATATTGACTATGACCCCCTTTTAGTTACTGTCTTCTGTCTTCTGCACTGTCCTCAGAAGAATTAATTTCTATTTAAAATAGTCATCATTAGCTTGGGAGTGTAAAAAAGCAAAAAAACATAAGCTTTTTTTTTTTTTTTTTTTTTTTTGCATTTTGTTGTACAGAAAAGTTGTTTTAGGGAACTCTAAATTACAATTCTAGCTCCATTATTTTCATTGTGAGTTTGGGACACTTAACTCAGTTTCTCTGTTTCCAAATCCATAATACCATCTGCCTCAAAGATGTTTTGTTAAGAGTAAATAAATAATAATGTATGATAAAATACCAAGAATAGTTTCTGGCAGATCATAAACATAGTATTTATCTTCTTTGACTGATTTATATTAAATTAATAAATACATAATATATATAAACACATATATATGTATGTATATAAAACATATAGATAGCACTTGGTTCATTATGCTGTTATTATAACTATTTCTTTCAACTTCCTGTATGAATGTCCTTCACATTACCTTTTCTCCCTTCAAATAGCCACATTATTTGGAATAATTTCAAACTACACCATTCCCCCAGTTAAATTTTTTAATTATTCTTTAAATGCATCTGACATCTCCTCCTTGCTAAATAGATCCAAACACTCCTCTGCTGGCCATGTCAGTTACCTGCTTGAAATCCATATCTACAGCCACACGGGAGAGGAAGTATGAATGGCCTCTCTGTTTACTAACCACAAATCTGCTGACATGAGAAGGTAATTTGAGAATAATGAACACTCCTTCAAGGTACACTCTGAATCTACTGTAAATTCTCCCCTGTAAGTTTACTCATCTATCAAATAGAACAGGAGGGCTTCACCTTATTGTCTGAAAATTGCTGCCAAGTGGATATATTGATTTAGCTAGCCATTTAATGGGGTAGGTGTCTATTATATTTTACCACATTGGTAAATGGGGTTTATTTAATCCCATTCTCAGTTTAAAAGGTTTCAGTATTGATAAAATCTGCAAAGACAGATGTGCAATAAATTGTGCTCTTTTAATGGAATTACAGAGAATGAAATGCCACAGAAAGATGCTCACCCCAAAGCGTAAATTGCCTAAGGATTTCTCTATTTCAAATATATTTTGGAGGAAGAGTTTGTTGACAAGTTGAATTATTTAACCATTGTAAATATAGCTTCTATTCTAAACAATTATTTTCCTCATGTTAAAATAATTTGCTCACAAGTATAGAAAAGAGGAAGAATGGCAAACTAAACTCTCTGTTTGATTAATTCAGGAAATTGGCATAACACCAGGACAAATATTTTATTTTACTGCTTGCCTTTGGGGTGACAGCCAGCATATCATTGGGGGCTCTTCTTTCTGCCAAGGAGGGTGCAAGCCACCTGAAAAATTAAAGTCTAGAATAATTAGTGAAGAACAAAAGGCGAAGAGTCAGAAATATATTTTCAAAAGTGGAGCCCCTGATATTTAGTCCACCTGGGTGCTGGAACTAGACAAAAGAAGATGTCTCCAGTGGTTTATTAAAGGGGGTACATCAAAGACAGGGATAAGGTTTCAAGGACAGAGTCTTGCTTTATGATGTCTTGCATTCAGCAGGTTGATTGGCATCTTGGCAGGTCACACCCATCTTAGGTGCTGTGCAGCTACAGCAGGTCACCCCATCTCTGGTGCTATGTGGGACTTTGGCAGAACAGAATAGGAATTCACAATGTGTCAGGGCAATCAACCATAGGAAATGTCCACTGGTCATTCCAAGACACCAGATGTTCCTATTCACTAGACTTTGATGTGCAATGGCCCACATGCAGTCCATGGATGGCTCAAGATACTTGCCTTCCGTCTGTAAGCAAGCTATGTACCTTAAGATTAAAATATCACACTATTATGCTTAAACATTACACACCAATAAATTTTTTATATAAACACATATATATGTATGTATGTATATAAAATATATATGTGTATATATAAATATAGATATAGAAAACAAAACAGAATCCCCTTTACAAATAAAGATAACCAATGTGCTATATGTATTTCTGGAATACTAAATTGCTGTTTGGTATATAATTGGTTCATTTATGTATTCTTCACCATATCTGTTATCCTGTAAGCTTCTTAAGAAGGATTAAATTCTGTTCCACATTTGGACTTCACAGAGATTGCATCCAAAATTATAGTTACTAAAAATAGCTGAACAATATATCTTCAAAATTCTACTAATTCATCTTTATAATGATCTCATAGAAAATACATAAGCATACAGAAAATTGAAATTGTAAATATATATATATATATATAAATCAGTCAAAATTAGTTATTGTTTTCATATGGTAAAGTTTTCTATGAGATTGGACATTGGACACAATTTTATCTTTTGTTTTGATTCAGCATTATGTTATGAGCATTTCCCTCAAACATGAAGATTCTTTTATACATCATGTTTTGTAGTTACATAAATGAATGTTGAAAGACAAATCATGTATTGGATATCTGTTTTTATTTCTGAATTTCTGTTTTCATAAAAAAATAACACAAGATAACCTAAATCTGAGATTTCCCCTTTTTAAGCTCTAGATGTTGGCTAACCATTTCCAGAAGTAAAGCCCACCGAATCATATCTTGCATTTTAAAATCCAAATTACCCTGATATTAAAACAATTTTCGTAACTCACTGATGAGAAGCATGACTTACCTGAACTTATTGAGTGTCCTTTGACAGATGTGATGTGAGATGTCAATGTCTTCCAGCTATATCGGCTGAACATGCCCCCAGTAGAAAAAGTTGAGTTTACTTCTTCGTATGGCAAGGAAGTGCCCACAGCAGGAGCAATTCAGGGGTACCTCAGTGAGATGGTATTAGAGAGAACCTACTATAATATTTTGTCTTTGCTTGAATTATTTGAAGAATGCCAAAAAAAAACTGGGGTTAGCATTAGATTGGAAGGAAAGTTTCCAATTGGTTATCTCAATCAATTTTTAGAAAGGGCAGACTAGAGCGAAAATAAAACTTCTGGGTAAAGACCCAGCAGTTGCTCAGTTTAGGAAAGGGTGAATGTTTGGACTTGCTTTTGTTTGTGCTTAGGCAAAAATCCTCTGACCTTGTTTGGTGCTTTGTGAAATTGTGCATGTTGATAACAGAAGAGCATGACTCAGCTGGAAGCACCAGAGCAGTTTCTGATTGGCGAGTAGTTGCTTTTCTTTTCCTTTATCAGAGGCTCATTATAAATTGTATTTGCTCTAGTTTTTTAAATACCCAGATATTTTGCTACAGAAATAATAAATTGAATAATGAAGTATCCCTAATATGGTGTTAATTCAGAGACCACTGGTAGATGTATAATGTCTTGACTTTCTAACACCTGAAAAAAGAATTGAGTTCCCATATGCATTTATCCCCAGGTTTTTAAGGTACAAGTGATGAACTTGTGCCATTTTATAATGGTATGTACAAGAGAATTGTAAAGGTCATTTTATTGTAGCATGCTTATCAGCACTGAGTATCCTCACTTGTAGAAAACTTACTTTACTGCCCAAGGAGATGGGTACACATACTGACACCCAGTATATGAAGTTCTAATATTTGAATCAATATGATGAAAGTTATAGTCCATGGGCACTACTGCCCTCGATCTCCTCCATTCATAGGTTCTGTCTTTGGTCACTCTCTACGGTAGCCCGAACGTTACCCACAGATGTCTTATTCTGCTCCTCAATTCTGTCCTATATAGATATAGAAGAAGTATCAAGAGGCAAAAATGTGCTGACCAAGAGACAGGAATCTAGCTTCCTCTTCCCCAAGAGAGAGTCAAACTTTCTGTGTCTTCTTTGTTAAGAATTGTCCTGAAAGAAATTTAGGGGAGAGAGTGAGGAACAGATGAAGTATCTTCTTGTTAAAGCCCCTGTCACCAAACTGACTTTATGTCAGAGGGTAATAACACTATGGAGAAGATTGAGTGTATTGCTGAAAATATTGAACAAGTGTCAAAACCTCTATTATTAAAAATATTGCATATAAATTGTTTAAGAGAACTCAAGAAACCATTTCATTTTGTGGACTGCATATCTACCAGTAGTCCATAAATTTTATACTGCACTGAAGTATCCTGGAGTGATTCTTCTCAGTATCACCCTGAGATTCAGATCTAGGAGACCTGTGGTGGAGCCTGAGAATTCACCATGTATAGTTTTGCTGTGCGAACACCCATTTTAGCTATACTCCCCTCTAAGCCTGAGAAATTAATCAGTTATCAGGTTTTTTTCCCCTGCCATGTATAGCAAGCAGCAAATTTTTGATAAATAATGTGTGTTTGGGGAATCTTTGCTATTAAGAAATGCTTTGGAGCCATGCACGGTGGTGTACATCTGTAATCCCAGCTGCTCAGGAGGTTGAGGCAGGAGTATCAAAAGTCCAAAGTGAGCCTTAGCAAAAGTAAGGCACTAAGCAACTCAGTGAAATCTTGTTTCAAAATTTTTAAAAAAATACAAAATAAGACTGGGGATGTAACTCAGTGGTTTGAGTGCTGCTGAGTTCAATCCCTGGTACTCACCCCACTCTCACCCCCACAAAAAAGAAATGCTTTGAGTAGGTTACAACAATGACAATGCTTTGGATATGTGGTTCTAATGTTAACATTTGGACATGGAATGTAGAATTATTTTTTTTATTCTTGATCTTAAAAATATGGTCATCTGTGGAAAGCCTTCAGAAAGAGCATTTCTATTAAGGTGGATTTTCTAAATGCATCTTCAGAACAAGTAATATTTAGATATCTAAAGTTGCTGAAATGACACTTTATTTCAACCCTCCCCTCAGACAGTTTGAACAATAATCTGAATTAAGAAAAGAGTTTAAGGGCTGGGGATGTGGCTCAAGTAGTAGCACACTCGCCTGGCATGTGCAAGGCACTGGGTTCAATCCCCAACACCACATAAAGATAAAATAAAGACATTGTGTTCACCTAAAATTAAAAATAAATATTTAAAAAAAGAAAGGAGTTTAAAACTACAATATCTTGTGTCTGGCTCCTCCAAATAGAATACTAATGACCTATTTTAATTCTATGCAGAGAGGATAACATATAGAACTACTTTTGGTGTTTGTTAATTGGAAAAACAGAAAGAATCAGTGGAAATGTGGGAAGAGAAAAGAAAAAGGGGAAGAGATGATTCAACATGATTGTACTAGCATATGAAGCAGAGGAAGAGCATAAGCAAAATGAGAGGTACCCAAAACAGGAAATTGAGTAGGAACCCAGAAAGGGTCTAAAACAGTCTCAAATCGAGGCATACCAGGACATTCAGGAAACAGATAGATCACTTGTGTGACCTCCACAGGTCTTTCCTCCTGAGATTAATACATGTTCAGTATTCCGTGACTTTACTTTAAAAGAAATATCCAGGACTCTTTGTCTTGAACCTATACCAATCAATATTCCTGAAATTACCCCTTTACTACAACTGAAGGAGCAAGTTAAGGGTGCCCACTTCTGCCTCCTCTACTATTCATTACAGTATTTTAAGTCCTAGCCAGAAAAATTAGGAAAAGAAAGAGAAACAGTAGAGGAAAAGGAAAGGAAAGATTCTAAACTTCAAAAGGAAGAAGAAAATTTACAAATGAGTTAATGTTAAGGGTAAAAAATCTCAACAAATCCAGACAGACACACATTCTCTCACACACACACAAACACACACACACACACACCAGAGTTAAAAATAACAAATAAAAATTTGGCAAAATCAATTCTTTTTCTATATACCAGCAATGATGATTTCATTTATAATCACATCAAGAATAACATAATATTTAGGATTTTATTCATTCTTTTCTAAAATAATTTTAATGTTCCAAACTCTTATAATTTTATTAATATCTATGCAGGTAACTTCCAAACTGAATATTCCTTAATTTATATTTCTTTTATATATTTTTCTTATTTAAATGTTTTTATTTTTTTATTTTTTAGTTACACATGACAGTAGAATATATTTTGACATATCATACATACATGGAATATACCTTCCTAGTTTTTTGATTGTACATAATGTGGAGTTATCTTTCTATTCTATAACATTGGTCCTCATGTTTGTTTTGGTGCCAAATAAGAACATAGGAAAGTTATGTCTGATTCATTCTACTGTCTTTCTTATTCCCATCCCTCATCCCCTCCCTTCATTCCCCTTTGTCTAATCCAGTGAACTTCTATTCTTCCCTCACATGCTTAATATGAGTTAGCATCTACATATCAGAGAGAACTTTCTCTCTTTGGTTTTTTGAGATTGGCTTATTTCACTTATCATGATAGTCTCCAGTTCCATTCATTTACTGGCAAATGTCATAATTCCATTCTTCTTTATGCCTGAAAAATATACTATTATTTACATGTAGCATATTTTCTTTATGCATTCATCTGTTGAAGGGCACCTAGGTTGGTTCCATAATTTAGCTATTGTGAATTGAGCTGCTATAAATATTGATATGGTAGTATCACTGGAATATGATGATTTTTACTGCTTTTAATATATACTGAAGAGTGGTATAACTGGGAAAAATGGTGGTTCCATACGTAGTTTTTTGAGTAATATCCATACAGATTTCCAGAGTAATTGCACCAATTTGCAATCCCACCAGCAATGTATGAGTGCACATTTTTCCCCACATCCTTGCCAATATTTATGTTGCATTTTTTTCCAGATCACTACCATTCTGACTGAAGTGAGATGAAATCTCAAGTGTATTTTTTGTGTGTGTGTGCTGGGAATTAAACTCAGGAGCATTTGACCACTGAGCCCCATCCTCAACCCTATTTTGTATTTTATTTAGAGACAGGATCTGAGTTGCTTAGTGCCTCACTTTTGCTGTGGCTATCTTTGAAGTCACAATCCTCCTGTTTCAGCCTCCATCTCAATGTATTTTTAATTTGCATTTATCTAATTGCTAGAGATAGTGAACATTTATATATATATATATATATATATATATATATATATATATATATATATTGACTATTTGTATCTCTTCTTCTGTAAATTGTCTGTTCAGTTTCTTTGCCCATTTATTGATTGCAGGGACAAGTGCATGGAACCACTTGAATCACTGTGAGTTGAGTTTTAAGCAGGGTAAGAGATAGGGATCTAATTTCACTTTGCTATGTATAGATTTCCAGTTTTCCCATACATGACATAAGTTAAGGGTGCCTCAGTGGCAAACCATTCCCCTGTGCTAAACATGTGAGTGGAAAACAACTTACCCCATAGGCACAGCCCTGGGCATGAGGCCATGTGTTGCAGTCCCTGTACTTGCTCCATAACCCACTCCTCAATTGGTCACTGCAAGAACAGTGAGCAGAAATTGCATTGGTGGCCACCTGTAATCTGTTTAGCTACTGCCTGAGTATATATACATGGTAACTGCACAATAAAATCAGATCTGCTTCCTGCTTGGTCTCCAGAGGTCTTGATTAGTGACTCTTCTGCCACACTCTCCTTTACCCTGTTCTGTGGACCTCTTTGCTGGATGAGAGAGAGCCCATGCAATTAATTGGGTTATCTGGTTGTGTTTTTTGTTTGTTTGTTTTAGTGTTAAGTTTTTTGAGTTCTTTATATATCCTGGAGATGAGTGTTCTATCTGACGTGCAGGTGGCAAAGATTTTCTCCCATTCTGGAGGCTCTCTCTTCTTGTTGCTGATTTTCTCCTTTGTTGTGAAGAAACTTTAGTTTGATACCATCCCATTTATTGATTCTTGATTTTGCTTCTTATGCTTTAAGAGTCTTATTGAGGAATTTGATTTCTAAGCCTACATGATAAAGATTTGGGCATACTTTTTATTCTCTTAGGCACAAAATCTCTGGTCTAAAACTTAGGTCCTTGAATCACTTTGAGTTGAATTTTATGCAGGATAAGAGATAGGGGTCTAATTTCACTTTGCTATGTATGGATTTCCAGTTTTCCCAGCACTACTTGTTGAAGAGGCTATCTCTTCTCCAATGTATGTTTTATAGCACATTTGTTTAGTATGAGATAACTGTATTTATATGGGTTTGTCTCCACGTCTTCTGTTCTGTACCATTGGTCCTCATGTCTATTTTGGTGCCAATAGCATACCATTTTTATTGCTATGGTTCTGTAATATAATTTAATGTCTAGTATTGTGATACCTCCTGTTTCACGTTTCTCACGGAGTATTGCTTTGGTTATTTTGGTTCTCTTATTCTTCCAAGTAAATTTTATGACTATTTCTTCTATTTCTATGCAGGATGTCATTGGAATTTTAATAGAAATTGCACTAAATCTGTACAGTGCTTTCGATAGTATAGTCATTTTAACCATATTAATTCTGTCTACCAAGAACATGTGCAGTCTTTCCATCTTCTAAGGTCTTTTTTAGTTTCTTTGTTTAGTGATTTGTAGTTTTCATTATAGATGGCTTTTACCTCTTCTGTTAGAGTGATTCTCGACTATTTTAGGTTTTTTTTTTTTTTTTGAGGCTATTGTGAAAGAATAGTTTTCCTAATTTCTCCTCCAGTTGACACATCATACTTTGCTGAATTCATTTATGAGTTCTAGAAGTTTTCCGGTGGAGTATTTTGGGTCTTCTAAATATAGAATCATGTCACCAGCAAATAGGGATAGTTTGAGCTCTTCTTCCCTATTTGTATTTCTTTAATTTCTTTTATCTGTCTAATTGTTCTGGCTAGAATTTAAAGGGCTATGTTATATAGAAGTGGAAAAATAGGACATCTCTCTCTTATTCTAGTTTTTAGGGGGAATGCTTTCATTTTTCCTCCATTTAGAATGTTGTTGGCCTGGAGTTTAGTACATATATCTTTCACAATGTTGAGGTATATTCCTACTCTCCCCAGTTTTTCTAGTGTTTTGAACACGAATGGATGCTATATTTTGTCAAATACTTTTTCTTTGTCTGTTGAGATGATTATGTGATTCTTGTCTTTAATACTATTGATGTGGTGAATTATATTTATTGATTTCTTTATGGTGAATCAACCTTGCATTCCTGGAATGAACCCCATTTGATCATGGTGCACTATCTTTTTAATATGTTTTTGTATGTGATTTGCCAGAATTTTATTGAGAATTTTTGCATCTATATTCATTAGAGATATTGGTCTGACATTTTCTTTCTTTGATATTTCTTTCTCTGGTATAAATATCAGGGTGATATTTTAGCCTCATAGAATGAGTTTGGAAGGGTTCCCTCCTTTTCTATTTCATGAAATACCTTGAGGAGTATTGGTGTTAATTCTTCTTTGAAGGTCTTATAGAACTCAGTTGACAATTTTTCTTGTCCTGGGCTTCTTTTAATTGGTAGCCTTTTGATGGTGTTTTCTATTTCATTACTTGTGATTGATCTCTTTAAATCATGGAGGTCCTCCTTATTCAGTTTAGGTAGGTACTATGACTCAAGAAATTTCTTGATATCTTCAATATTTTCAATTTTATTGGAGTAAAAATTTTCAAAATAGTTTCTGATTATTGCCTGTGTTTCAGTACTGTCCTTTGGGATATTTTCTTTTTCATCATAAATTTTAGTAATTTGGGTTCTCTCTCTCTCTCTCTCTCTCTCTCTCTCTCTCTCTCTCTCTCTCTCTCCCCCCCCCATTAGCTGTTTTAAGCATTTATCAATTTAATTTATTTTTTCAAACAATCAACTTTTTATTATGTTGATTTTTTGGATGTTTTTGTTTCAATTTCATCGATTTCAATTTGATTTAATTATTTCCTACCTTTTGCTATTAGTGTTAATTGTTCTTCTCTTTCTATGGCTATGAGATGTAATGTTAGATTATTTATTTGTTGAATTTCTATTCTTTTAATAAATGAGCTCAATGCAGTGAACTTTTCCCTTAATGGTGCCTTCATAGTGTCCCAGTGATTTTGATATGTTTTACTGCTGTTCTCATTTACCTCTAAGTATTATTTTATTTCATCTCTGATTTATTTTGCTATCTATTTGTCATTTCTTAGTTTATTATTTAGGCTCCAGGTGTGAAAGTAGCTTATATTTTTCATTTTATCATTGATTTCTAATTTTGTTCCATTATGATCTGATAGAATGCAAGGAATTATCTCTTATTTTTTTTAATTTGCCAAGAGTTGCTTTGTGGCCTAACATATGATCTATTTTAAACAAGAATTCATGTGCTGCTAAAAAGAAAATATATTCAGTCTTTGAAGGATGAAATATCATCTATATAGCTATTGAGTCTAAATTATTCATTGTATTTTAAATTCTATAGATTCTTTGTTTAGTTTTTGTTTAAAAGATCTATCCAGTGTTAATGTATTATTGTGTTGTAGTCTATTTGATTCTTGAAATTTGAATGGTTTGTTTGTTGTATATAGATGCTTCAATGTTTGGGGCATAAATATTTATGATATTAAATATTTAGTCATAACTATGACTTGTTGATGTATAATTTCCATAAGCAATATGAAATTAATTACCTTCTTTGTTCCTTCTAATTAACTTTGGCTTGAAGTCCATTTTATCTGATATGAGGATAGTAACCCTTGCTTGTTTACAAGAGCCATGTAAATGATAGGATACTTCAGACCATCAGTCTGTGGATGTCTTTGCCTATGAGGTGAGTTTCTTGGAGACAGCATATCGTTGGGTCTTTTTACTTAATCCAATCTGATAATTCCTGTCTTTTGACTGATAAATTTAGGCCATTTACATTCAATGTTATTATTGAGATACGATTTTTGTTCCCTGTCATTTTGACTTATTTCTTATTTTTAATTTAAATTAGTTTTTTCTTTGGTTGACTATTTTTCACTGTAGTTCGTCCCTTTCCTGGTTTTTACTTTTATGTTGTATTTCTTCATGAAATAGCTTACTGATTATATTTTATAGTATTTTGTGAATTCTTTTAACTTTTGTTTATTGTGAAAACATTTTATTTCATTATTAATTCTGAAGCTTAATTTTGCTAGGTATATTATTCTTGGCTTTTATCTATTTTCTTTCAGAGCTTTGTATATATTATTTTAAGATCTCCTACCTTTGAGGGCCTGGATTGAGAAATCAGTTGAGATGCAGATTGGTTTCTCACCAAATGTTTTTCTCTGGAAGTTTTAAAAAATCTATCCTTATTCTATATGTTAGACATTTTCATAAAAATGTGCCTTGGATTAAGTCTGTTGCAATTTTGTTTATTTGGGGTCCTCTAAGCCTCCCGTACTTGATTTTCCATTTCATTCTTTAGGTTTGGGAAATTTTCAGATATTATTATATTAAAAATACTGTGCCTTCTTTTGGTTTGTATCCTCAAGTCTTCATCTATCCAGATAAATCTTAAATTTGGTCCTTTCAAATTATCTCATATTTCTTGAAAGATCTGTATAGTCTCTTAATATCTTTTTGCCACAGTCAACTTTATGTTCAAGATTATATATTTTGTCTACATTCCCTGAAATTCTTTCTTCCAAGAAATGTAGTCTGTTGTTAAATTCAATTGAATTTTTATATGGTTTGTTGTTTCCTTCATTTTGAGGACTTCTTCCTGATTTCTTTTTCAGAATCTTTATTTCTTTTTTTGAAGTGAACTTTCACTTCCTGTATTTCTTTCTGATTTCACTCCTTATATCATCCTTTACCTTATAGACCAGTTTAACTATGTGTGTTCTAAACTCTTTTATTTATTCTACTTTCTTTGGGATGGATTCTGTTATTGGAGTATCTTGGTTTGCTTGGGGCAATTTGTTTTCTTTTTCTTTTTCTTTTTCTTTTTTTTTTGTATGTCTACCCATCTAACAATATGAGTTTGAGGTAGTAGAATTTCTACCCTGGGAACTTATAGTGTCTCTGAAGTTTTCCAGTACCTCATCATTTAGTGGGGAAGTGGGACAAATGATAATAACAACCAATGCAAAGAATATACAGCATTAAATCAAATAGATTATGCTTTCATGTTAATTGTCATAATAAAAATTACTTATTGCCTATAATAAAAACAGTAATTTTGCAAAAGGATTTATAATTTTAAATGGTGGACAGGGTGAGAATAGAAGTATATAATGAGGGAGGAGAAGAGAAGCAAGAAGCAAAAAGTTAAAGAAAAGTGAAAGGGATAACCATAGAGATTGACTGCCAGCATAAGAAAAAAGAGAGAATCAAGGGAAATAGGTGTGAGAAAAAAATACATATGTGTGTAGTAGAAATTTAAAAAAATTAAAAGGAAAATAAAAATAAAATAATACAAAACAAAATTAAAATATACTACTAAAACTTCATAGTCCTCAAAAAAACTGATCTATGAAATAAAAACTGGTTTCAAAAATTCTAGAAATAAGAAAATATGAATATGTATAAATATCCAGGAACCATTAAGGTCACAATTATGCAGAGAAAAGAAAGAAGTGGGGGGGTTGTAATGAAAAGCTAAAGAATTTTTTCCACTGGAGTTCTAAAATTCTCAGATTGCCTTCTCAGCAGTTGCATGGGGTTGTCTGAAGTACAATGCTTGCTCCACCCTCAGAGTGTGATTACTAGGGTGAGAGAGGTAATCCTGTAGGCAGAACTTCTCGAGATGGAGTTTTGGCTTTGGTAGGCTCCAGGCTCTTTGCTGTATGCCAATTGATCTGGAGATTGTAAGTCAGTGCACCTCTAGGGCCCACTATTGTCAGTCCATACTAGAAGAATGAACCTCAGAATCTCCCCTGGGTTCCACTAGTGTGGTAGAGGAACCCACATTTCCTAGTCTCAGGTTTAGTCTCCAAACTCAGTCTCTTGTGCCTCTGCCCTTTCAAATTCCCCACCAGGTGCATCTCTCCAAACTGGTCCTGAAGGCCACCAGATTGGAGGGGATGAAGGAGAACCAAATGGGTTTCCATAACCAGCATTCCCCTGTGTAAACCTATATCCATGTTTGATTTTCTGCTGATCACTTAGGCACACTCCATGTCATGCAGTTTGGGTTTTCCAAGCCTGTATTTCAGGCCAAACTCAGGTTTGCCAGGAATTGGTTTCCCCAGCCTCTGGTCTCTGCACTGTGGCTTCAATATGGTTTCTTCCTCTGTCCTCTGCATGCAGCTGGAAGAGATTTGGCTTCTTTCCTGCACAAGGATGTTGTGTAGTATGCCTTTCAGTTTATCTTTGATCTCTAAACTCTCTGTACAGACAAACTTCAGGCCTCCTAAAAATGCAGGTTCCTTTAATTCTCTTATCCCTCCACTTTGTCCCTCACTGAGGGGCAACTCTGGCTGGTGCCTCAGATAGAGCAGCATCTGTGATGCAAGGAATTCTTTCTTATTTTATTATATCCAATTTCCTGAGCCCCCAATCTGCTTTAAATGCCTGGGATTAAATTCCAGTAAAACTCCCCCTACAACACATTCTTTCTTTTTGCTCATCCACCTTGCTAAGAAGCTGCCTGATTTCTTTCTTGATTTCATGCCATATGTAGTAAATAATATATATACATATATATATACATATATATATTTAAATACAGAAAAATATATTAATATATTTTGGATATTTAAACAAGGAAGTGAACAAATAACTTATTAAAAACAACAAATCATTTTTGCAAATAATTAAATCATACCTATAAAATAAAAATGTTCACAAATTGAACAACTTGATATTGTGAAAATAGCACTACTACTCAGATTGATTTTTTTGATTCAATACAAGCTATACTATGATCCCAGTGATCCTAAACTGATTTTAAAATTCACACATAATTGAAAAAAGATTCCAACAACAAAATACATTCTTGAAAAAATATCAAATTTGAGGAGTTCACAGTTGTCAGTATCAGAGCTACTACCAAGCTATAAAAATTGAAAGAGGGATTTGGGATATAGCTCAACTGTAGAGGAAAATCTTAGCATGTGTGAAGACCTGGGATCATTCCCAGTACTGAAGAAAAAAAAAATCAAAAACAGTGGTACTGACATAGGGATGGACCTCAATCCATGGAATAGAGACCAGAAATAAACACATACATGGATCTTCAGTAGATTTTTCAATAAGAGTTCCAAGACCATTGTATGGAGAGTGAATAGTCTCTTTAAATATGTAAATGCAAATAGCCATAGGCAAAAGAACAAGATGACACACTCCTAAATTGACCCCCCAAAAAATGAAATATAATTACTATAAAATCATAAAACACTGAGAGGAAAATTTAGGAGTAAATTTTCATAACCTTGGATTTTTGTAATGAATTCTTAGAAAGCACAAGCTACATGAAGGATACATTAGAATTCTTCAAAATTCAGATTATTTTCTCAAACCAAAGATGCTGTCAGTAAAATGAAAACCCTGTAGAATGGGTCAAAATATTTTCAGATCAGTAAATCTATTAAGGACACACACACATACACATATACACATAGCAGTTACACATCCAAAAGGAGAAGAGAGAAAGCCACCCAAACTGAAACTGAACAAATAATTTAAATAGACTTTTATGCAAAGAAGATATATAAATGACAAACATAAAAAAATGTTAAATACTACTCATCATGGAAATATGAGCGAAAACCAGAATGAGATAGAATTTCACCCCCATTAATATAGCTTTAATATATAAACGAAGGAAAAATATCAAGTACTGGCAGGGATGTAAAGAAATAAGCCCTCATACATGGTCAGTAGGAATTTCAAATTGTAGTTATTGTAAGATACAACTTAGCAGTTCCTCCAAACTTTAATCACCATATGTTATGGTTTAGACCTAGAATATTCCCCAAAGGCTCATGTGTTGAAGTCTTGGTGCAGCAATGCAGCAATGTACAATGTGCAGAGGAGGAGTTTTGGGGGTGCAACTGGGCCATGAGATTCTAACTTCATCAAGTGATTAATCCATTGAGGGATTCATAGATGACTGCATTACTGGGAGATGGTGGAAACTACAGAAGATAGAATCTAGCTGAAAAGAGTGGGTCTTTGGGGCAAGGCTCTTTCACCTCTGCCCTGTTCCTTCTTGGAACTTCATAACAATGAAGTGAACAAGTTTGCTCCATCATGCTCCTCTATCATAATGTTCTGCCTTGTCTTAGCTTTAAATTAAAACAATGGAGCTGGCTAACCATGGACGGAAACCCCACTAACTGTGAGCCTAAATAAATATTTGGTCCTTGTAAATTGCTTAATCTTAGGCATTTTGTCACTGTGATGAAAAGCAAACTAACACACCATATTGCGCAGTAACCCTGCTTGTAGGTATATTCTCAAAGGAATGGGAATCTGGCATTCAAGCAAAAATTTGTGCATGAACATTCATAGCAGCACTCTTCACAAAAACAATTAAATGTCCATCACCAGATGGATGGATAAATGAAATGAGTTATATACATGCAAAAAAATATTATTCATGCATAAAATGAAATCAATTCTACCAATACAATCTACAATGTAGATGAGCCTTGAATACATTATGCTAAGTGAAGAAGCCAGACACAAAGGCCACATGCTGTATAATTCAGCATTGAATTATATACCAAGTATTGAATATGATATATCAAGACTAATAACTATAAAAACACATTAGACAGGTTTGTGTTTTCAAAAGGCAGTGGGAGGGAAGGGAAGGAATAGAATTTGCTGCTTAACATTAACAGGATTCTTTTTGGTTTTGATAAAAATATTTTAGAATGAGATAGTGGAATATAACATCATGAATATACTCAAAGTCACTGAATTGTTTATTTAAAACAGTTAAACTGAAAATTATGCTAAATGTATTCACCATAACACAAATATTTGCATTGAATGGCCCTAAAATAATGACTTATAATGGGAAGTCTTTTTAGATGTCAAAATGTATTAATTAAATTTTGGTTATTGCTATTAAAGATATTTAAGTTCATCATGTATCAAGTTACATTTTTTTTTTCTATTGGGTTGCTGCCTCTTAAGCCCAGCCAGGTATGATGTTGTTATATTACAACATCATAAAAATATTACAACACCCCATCTTAAGAAAAAGACAAGTAATCTTATAGAATTTTCTCCCTGCCTGTTGGTGTAGTAAGCAATAACATTTGGTCTTGTGATGGACGTTTTTAAACTCTTAGCAATGGAAAATTGAATTGAAAATAGCAACTCAATAGGCAATTTTGACCCCTATTTCCATGGTTCAGCTCCTTCTTCCCTTTATGATGGTTTATTCGTACTAAATAGACAACACTTCAATCACTTTGATTAGGACAAGAAATAAGAGCCTCTTTAAATTTTCTGTGTGTTTAGGCTTCAGGAGTAACCCTACTCATACCTTCCCACATGACATTTTTTAGGTGTGTGATGTCCACTTAACAAATCCCACTACAGTATTTTCTGCTTCAGGATCAGTGTCCTAAGGTGCTAGTAAAGTCCTGGGTATAACATTTCCTATATCTGTATTGGCTCTTGCCTCTGGATCCTTCCATTTGTCAGTGTTATCTATAAAATGCAGAAGTATCAATCTCAGTGATTGTAACTGTGCCTATTCTTGTGAATTTCCAGGAAAAGTTCTGCTTCAGTAAGTTAAGGAGGGTTTCACACAATGTAATTTTAAAAAGAGTTTGAGTACCACTGAGGTAGCCATTATAATCAGACTGATACTCAGTACTCCTAGCACAAATCCTCTTTCCCTTAGACTAATCTGCTTGCTATTCCTTGAGCATCATTTCCTCCTACCCATCACCTACCATCTGGCTCTTTAAAAAAAAACAGATTCTCTTTGAAAACACCTTTATAAGTTTTCTCTAAAACCGATATGCATTATTCACTGAAAGCTAACACTTTATTGGAATGACTCTCTGAACCCCACTTGTGATAGCTGTCTGTTCCTTTCACATTTTCTCAGCACTTCTGAAGAATAAATTAAACCTTGCTTGTTGCAATGGTCCGAAAGTTATATTTCCCTACACAAATGCATATATTGCTTAAAGCAATCACTACTTCAGTAACTGTTATTTGTTAATTAAATAACATAATGTAGCACAGGGCATGAATCAAAGAAAGGTCTTCTTAAATATAATTCCCTTCACATCTCAGTTTCCCCTCTACCCCTCACCCAATCACAAATAACATATATTTTAAATCTCCTTAAGAACTGATATTTAACATTTTCTCAAGGTTGCTATTTTGTGTCTACATTTTAATGAATTTTAATGCTACCTCCAGTAAATCTCTTCTGCTCCTCTAAATCTGCATAGAATGGTCTTTTGCCCTCTCATCACCTTATCCAGGTCTTTCTTTCTCATCATCATGGATTCCAAGAACTGGGTTTTACCATAACAATGCATGGAATAGACATACAAACAAAACAGCCTGTGCCATAGGAAACGAAGGGAAGTAATAATAACCAGAAATTTTACTTATTCTCCGGATACCGGGTATAGCTGCATAGCCAACACTCAGGGTATGTAAACAGAGAATCTGGTATATATGCTGCCATGGCTATATGCCTCCTGGCAAGGGCAAGGAGGATCTGAAACTACCTTTGTCCTTGCCATTTATTCCTTAGAGGGTGACAATGAAGTTACAGAAAAACAGCAGCAAATTTCAGTTACTTATTATTTGATGAAGACCTTTACAGATACCATTGGTAAAGGTGAGTGAACTCATGCAGAATGTGATAAAGGTGGATCGATACTCTCCTTTACCTTCAACCTAGGTCAAGATATTGAACTTCGATTCCCTCTGTGTAACTCAAGTAATAAGAACATTAAACAGTGAGGAAGGTATGTTCATGTGAATAACAGCAATTCAAAACAAGAGAAATCAAACAAATAAATAAATAGCAGCAACAACATAATGGAGGATATATGGAAATACCTAGATTCTGAGGAATCTCTATCAGAGGGGTGTTCCTGTTTCTTAAAGAAAAATAGATTCTCTTTTGCCACCTCCCTAATACACAAATCAATAAATGTAGCCTGCCTGAGCTCCTAAAATCTATAAATTTCAGTAAAAAAATCATTTTTTGCTAATAAAATTTATTTTTCTGAAATGTGTGTAGGGAAAGGAAGGAGGAAAGCTTTCCACATTCTAAATATTAATGCATACATAATTCTCATTCTTCACATTTCTGTGTTATTCTCACATTCTTCAGTCTGTATTTGCTTTTCTTAAAAAATGTTATTTTATTTTATACATTATTTGTCAATTAATTATATTAACTTTTATATTATTGTCTGTTTCCTTTATTCCTCTTTCTAGTTGGGTTATGATTTTTTTCCCCTATGGTTGGGAAGATGATTCCTACTACTTTTATTGTTGCTGGGTTCAAAAAAATTGAGATTTATTTGTGTTCCTGCCAGGTGAAAGGTTACTTATGTAGAATTAAGATGGAACAAATTCAAATCAACACACTCAGATTAGCTGAGTCCACTATAGTGTCCCCTGATGGATGCTTCTCTTTTACTATTCAGTTAATTCTATTTGATCTTAACTTTATGTTGGTGAACGAAACATTACACAAACCGTTGCAAGTTGTTTGATATTTGAAAGTGATTTTTTTGTTTCTTTATGCCTATCCTATGAAAAACATAAACCAGATCATTATTTAATATTTTTGTTACATTCTTGATGAAAGGATAATTAATTTGTGAAATATTTGGGATATCAAAATTCTTCATGAGAATGACATGAGAAGAATATGTCCAATATTTACCACACTGTATAACATGCAACTGTTACATAGAGCTTCTGGTATCAGAGCAGGGGTTTAAGGCAGAGCTGATGTTCATCCCTTTTTCAAACAATGCAGTCACATGCTCCGCTCTCCAAAACTAAACTTCTGAAGAAATTGCTAGATTTGCTCCATCACTGGACTCTAAGGACAAATCGCCATCTAGAGAATGTTATGTAAGGTTATCCCATTCAGAGAACAATAAAGATTTTTAAAAAATAGAGAAATAGAGAGCCAGTATAATTGTTTAAAAAGAAAAAGATAAAAAGTACCCAATGAGGGCTGGGATGTGTAGCTTAGAGGTAGAATATATTCCAAGCACATGCAAGGCCCTGGTTTTGATTTCTATCACCTCAAAAAGGAGAGGGGAAGAAAAGAAAAGGATCCAAATTTATATCAATTGGGGAAATGGTTAAGTACATTTTAATATATTCATGGTATAGAATACTAAGTAGGTGAAATCCAAATTTTACATTTTAAATAATTAAATTTTAAAAATATATGTCTTTATATGTCTAAATATCTATCTATAGACCTATAATATCCTTTTATGACATTTATTATATAATTATATAATATTAGTATGGAAGAGAGCTTGATTTTCATTAACATAATATTTGTTTTGATAGCCAATATATTCATGTGGTAACATTACAGTACAAAATTGTCAATTGTGTTTTATAAATATTTTTTTTCTGAACATTGAAATTATGTCAGTTATAGGTATTTCTTCAATCCCCAAATATTTGCAGAAAGAACTGGAGGTATAAACATTATTGTCATTATGTAACCCTGATTATCATTAATTGCTTAGATTATCAACATTCCTCTTCCTTTTTCAGTCCCATAATTCTTAAAATTCCCCAAACGCTATCCAACAGAGTTAGCAACTGAGGAACCTGAAGAATGAGGCTTCTCTTTGCAGGAAGGTCTGATGTGCTTCTTGTCCCATCCAAATCTTCCTGATTAATTGAAAGGTTGATTTCAAGCAGACTTATTGCTCTCCCTGCTCACTTGCTTCCTGATGCTCTTATTCATAGTACACTGTTAAGTGATGGGGACCAGAGATGTGCACAACATGACTCTAACATTTTTCCTTCCTTACTTACTTACCTTTTCCTGAGAAACAGGTAGAACAACCCACACAATGATGGAGAGTTAATTCCCTCAGACTAGTGCCAGATGCACAAGTTGAAAAGAACTCTCCATCCTTGCTTTAAACTTGCAGTCCATTTACCACATTATCCTGTGGTCCAAATGCTTAGTTTCTTCTGGGGTGAGACAATTCATTGCTTCATAAAATAACCTTGCACATTTTCACTACATTTACTAACTTGTCATTTTTGTTCACAGCCTCTGGACGTGGATTTGACATAAATCATGAAAGTCTGAAATGAAGGTAAGTAAAAAGGAAAGCTAGGTGACTTGAAAATTGCTTTAATTTCTTCACTTGGAGTATTTTGCTACAATACACTTATAAGACTAAAACACTTTAAAAGGAAATTTCTAGGGACCCATTATCTAGTGTTGTGGAAGCAAAATGAACTGGAAATCAGTACAATTGACACTTACACTGTTTTTGTTGTTGTTGTTTGTTTGTTTTTTCTGGATAAAGAAGACAGATTGGGGAGGGGAAAATCAGGCAATGATGAATGAACTGAGAAATAAAATGTAAACAAGATGAAAAAAAAATTCGCTGTAGACTCACTGGCTTTTGCCTTGCTTTTAATTGGGTTATAAGAGGCAAACTGTGCTCTCTTTTTTTTCTTACTGTGATATCAATGTTTGCTTACTATCTCCTGATGACACTGTGAACTGCCTTTTATCTGTGCCTCCTTCATACCTAGCACACTGCTGGCTACAGATATTCTTAACAATAATCACATTTAGCTTTCAAATGTGCATGAGTGAATGGGCCTGGTGTGAGGTTGGTGACAATGCCAAGGCCATTGTAGTTCAGGTATATGAAACATCCCTCTCTTTCAGCGCCATCCTAACTCACATCTCCTCATTCAGGGAAAAATGTCCCTCCCTCTAACCTGGCTTGCCTGGCACATGACATTTTCTTACAGTATTTTCTGTATGTCCTTATCTCCATATTGTAGTACAAATCATATTTAAATGATTTATACTTTCATTCTACTAACATTATAAAAAAAAATCAGAGGTTGAGGGTTAATGCTGTGCCTCTACAATTTCAATATCTTCCCTCATGCTCCCTACATAGAATTCCTAGGTGTCATAATATTGTTTAATACTATTTATCAAAATATCCAGGAACTAACATATTGCATAGATCTGAGGGAAACTTCCCTCTGTATTTGGGGGGTTATGTATAAAATCCAAATTTTGATTTGAAATGAAAAAATTGAATGTGAGTTGCTTTGCAAAAGAAATGAGATAGGAAAGGTCCATTAAATTATGCAAAGTCTTTAACAGTGTTTAGAAGTGACTCTTGAATAATACTGTTTTTTATTAACTCATTATACATATACATAAAATTGAGATTCATTTTGACATATTTATAGAAGCATAGAAATAATTTTCCTGCACTTCAATCCCCAGTACTTCTCCTTTCTCCATTCCTCAGTTCCCTTCCTCTGCTCTACTAATCTTTCTTCTATTTGTACTTTTTTTCATTAATGCATGTGTTTAGACATGAAGTCGAAATTCACTGTGGTAAATTCATATATATATGTACATAGGAATGTTTGATCAGATTTATTCTTCCATTCTTCTCTTTTCCTGTTCCTTCCTCCTCTCCCCTCAATCCCTTTCCTCTAATGAACTGATCTCTCTTCTATTTCTATGGGATTCCCCCCACATACACATCACACACATTTTTTTTCTTTTTTCTTTTTTCCTTTCTGATTTTTTTTAAAGAGAGAGTGAGAGAGGAAGAGAGAGAGAGAGAGAGAGAGAGAGAGAGAGAGAGAGAGAGAGAGAGAGAGAAAGAGAAAGAGAATTTTTAATATTTTATTTTTTAGTTCTCAGTGGACACAACATCTTTGTTGGTATGTGGTGCTGAGGATCGAACCCAGGCCACACGCATGCCAGGTGAGTGCGCTACCGCCTGAGCCACATTCCCAGCCCTTCCTTTCTGATTTTGAGCTGGCTTACACATATGAGAGAAAACAGTTGACCCTTGATTTTCTGGGTTTAGCTTATTTCACTTGAATGGATGAAACTGTACTCCAGTTCCATCCATTTACTGGCAAACACCATAATTTCATTCTTCTTTACAGCTAAGTAAGACTCCATTGTGTATATATACCGCATTTTTTTCATTTATTCGTGTATTGATGGATACCTACACTGGTTACATAGCTTAGATACTGAGAATTCTACTGCCATAAACATTGATGTGGCTGCATCTTTAGAGTATGCAGATTTTAGTTCTTTTGGCTAAATATCAAGAAATGAGATAGCTGGTTCAGAAGGTGATTCTATTCCTCGTTTTAGGGGGAATCTATATACCACTTTCCAGAGTGGTTGTACTAATTTGCTCTCCCACCAATAATGTGAGAATATACCTTTTTTCCCTCCACATCTTCAACAAAATTTATTATTATTTATTTTCTTGATAATTATTATTCTGATTGAAGTGAGATGAAGTCTCCATGTAGTTTTGATTTGCATTTCTGATGGCTAAATACATTGGATAATTGTTCATGTTTTTATTAGCCATTTGTAAGTCTTCTTTTGTGAAGTGTCTGTTTCGTTCTTTTGGCCATTTATTTTTCAGGTTATTTGGTTTTTATCTAATTTTGTTATGTTTTATGTTGTTCTTTGTATATTTGGATATTCATGTCATAACTGTGGAACAGGTGGCAAAGATTTTCTCCCATTCTGTAAGCTCTCTCTTCACAGTCTTAATTGTTTCCTTTGGTGGGCAGAGGATTTTAATTTTATGGTGTCCCACTGATTGATTTTTGATTTTGGTTCTTACACTTTGAGTCTTGTTAAGGAAGTCAGTTCCTGTGCCAATATGTTAGAATGTTGAGCCTTCATTTTCTTCTAGCAGTTGTAGAACTTCTGCTTTAATTCCTAGGTCTTTGATCCACTTTGAGTTGACTTTTTGTAGAATGTGAAATAGAAATAAAGTTTCATTCTTCTACATGTGGATATCTAGTTTTCCCAGTACCATTTGTTTAAAAAGGTGTCTTTTCTCTGATGTATGGACACCTTTGTCATGTATCAGATGACTATATCTATGTGGGTCTATTTCTGGGTCTTCTATTCCGTTGGTTTCCATGTCTGTTTTGGTGCCAACCATGCTGTTTTGGTCACTATAGTTCTGTACTATAATTTTAGGTTCCGGATTATAATGCCTACAGCATGGATCTTCTTGTTCAAGATTGCTTTGGCTATTCTGAGTCTTTTCCTTTCAAAGATATTTTAGAATTGTTTTTCTGGTAATGTGAAGAATGTCAATGGAATTTGATGGGGATTTAATTTAACTAGTATAGTTCTTTTGGTAATATGGCCATTTTGACAATGTACAAGAAAATGACAGTTCTTTTTATTTTTAATTCTTTAATATCCATCTTTAGTTTTCCACAATTTTCCTTGTAGAGATCCTTCACTTCCTTGCTTAGATTTATTCCTAAGCAGTTTGGGAATTGGGAATTTATTCCTAAGCAGTATTGTGAATGGAGTAGTTTTTCTAACTTATTTTCAACAGATTCATTATTGGAGTATAGGGTTTTTTTTTTCTTTGTGGGAGTGTTAGTACATTTTATAATGTGTATCTTCCAAATGAAAGTAGTTTAGGTGCTAAAACTGGGCTTACTGAATACTTAAACTATTTTCCTTTCAATGTATCATTGGAGTAAAAGCTGTAGATTTGGTCATGTTTGTATATCCAGCCTGAATCAGAAGAAATGGCAAATCTCTTTATAACTCCTAGATAAAAATTAATATATAGGGGCTGGGGTTGCAGCTCTAGTAGAGTGCTTGCCTAGCATGTGTGAGGCTCTGGTTTATCTCAGCACCACATAAAGATAAATAAATAAAATAAAGGTATTGTATCCATCTAAACTACAAAAAAAATTTTAAATGTAATATATATACACATATATATTATATATGTATATATATTCCTATATATACATATGTAATATATAATATACATATATAATATATATAATATATATTCCTATAAGAATATATATATATATATATATAGATATGTATTCCTGTTACAATACATTATATTTCTATTAGAATATATATATTTCCTATTAGAACCATGAAAACACATAAATAAAAATAATATTTGCAAAAATGGTCATAAATAGTTGTAAAAAAAATCATTTTTTTCTTCTCACCCCTGCTCCCATCTTAGCACTGCATGGTCTCATTTGCTTTTTAATAGGTATAATAATATCCCCAATGAGCATAGAAATGGATTTCTGTTTCTGTCACTACAGAATTACTATTAATAATATCCCTTTTCATTCAGAGAAATGTCCCAGTTTTTATGATACAGTTACCAATGAATCTCATATCTCCTGATGTATAATCTTATATTCTATGTGTTTCTGTTTCAAATATTTGCTTTCATGTATAGTATGGCTACCAGAAGACAACTATTAAATTTTATTCATTATCTCTTTTATTCTTTACTCTCTGGGTACAACCACAATATGGCTTTCTCCCATTTCTTCTAGTCCTCTTATCTGATCCTCACCTAAGCATTTTTTACAGAATAAAAAGGAGTAGAATATTGGACTTGCATAATTGGCTCCCCAATAGTGCATCTTTGATGCTGTCCCTTGTTATGCTCTGGCTGTGAAATGTTGGATTCCAAAAAGACAATAACTCAAATTTAAAACAGAGAACCTGTGTGTGTCAAGAATCCTGTATTACTCATTATCTTGCTATAGTTGAGGTTGTAGGATATTTATATTCTATTGCATCTCTTTCATTAATTTTAACAAACTATTTTTAAACACAGGGAGAGAGTAGTCAATGTATTCATTTCAGCAATTAAAAAGATAACTTGTTCTACATACCTGAGAAAGCAACAAATTACCTAGAAACTACAAAAGGAGCTTCCTTTGAGGGAATTTGAATCTGTAGACTAGATTTTAGAGTATGTGTTAAAAATGCAATTCTCACCCCTTTATGTATGCAAATTAAAAGGAACTGAAGTAAGAGAAGTGCCACTGAGTAGCAATCCTCTGGAGTCCAGCTATAATGAATAATTAGGTTACACTTATTTCGCATCTTTCATATTTTCAACCTGTTAGTGCCACTTGGAAAAAAAAATTTATTAAGCCATTGCCAAGTATTCCTTTTAAACTTACCTTTAAACTTCAAGCAAATCCACTTCCAGATATAATATTCTGTCATTTTGTAATTCACTAATTTAATAAGTTACTAACTCTTAATTCTTTAGACTGTCTATATTATTTTTATATATGATTTAATCCCATTTCTTTCAACTAATAAGAGCAATTTTGGGAGTTTCCCAAATGTTACAGTAGCTTTACTAACAGTAGCCAAAACTAGAAATGACCTACATGTTTATAAACAGAAAAATAAATAATAAATGGTGATATATTCACGCAGTGGAACATCATTCTGCAATTAAAATGAACTACTAAGACATGCAACAACACAGACTAAACCCAAGATCCCCATATTAGGTGAAAGAACCCAAACATGAAAGGCTATGTATATGTAATTGCATTTATACATACTTCTTTAACAGGCAAAAACCAGTGCATGGTGATGTACATCAGACTAGTGATTGCCTATGGCAGGGAGAAGAGCAATCAGTTTCCCCTTATCCTCATTTTTTTGATAAATGAGAACAGTAAAATTCACTCTTCCCAGGTCATTAATTCATTTATCCAGTGCTATTTTCGACTCAGATCTAGGTTTAAAATCTCTATTGTAAATCCTACTTAGTACATAGTGGTACAAACCACCATATAGGCCTTAATGGGGATCTGAGTTTTCCTATCAGTAGAATGAGTACACAGAATGATTACTGTGGGGCCTGCGATCCGGACAAATAAAACACTGCAAAGGAGAAACATACTCTAAAACTGACTGTGCAAAGAGGATAGATGGTATATTTATGGTTCAAAATCTTCTGTAGTAACTGTACAACCGTTTAATAGAACCAGAACTTTGTTTTCATTCTTAAACACACTGCTGCTACATCAAGCCAACAACACTGCACTATTTAAGTTAGTGATACTGATGGGGCTCCATAGTGTGCTCATATAACAAAGATTTACTACACATTTTATATTTCCCAACATAGTGAAAGTCTCAGTTGAAAATGAAAGCAGACATGCGGGGCATAGTGGCACACACTTGTAATCCCAGAGACTAGAGGCTGAGGCAGGAGTATTGTGAGTTCAAAGCCTGCCTCAGCAACTTAGCAAGGCCCTAAGGAGCTCAGTGAGACCATGTCTCAAAATGAAAAAAGCTGGGGATGTGGCTCAGTGGTTAAGCACCCTGGGTTCAATTCTTGGTAACAAAAAAAAAAAAAAAGGCAGAGAAACTGTTCTAAACTCTGAAAAATCTCTGAAGAAGAACAACTGGATAGATTTCAATATATCATCTAACTGATGGAGTAATTTGAGCCAAAGGACCTACAATCATTTCTCATTTATTTTAGCTTTGGTTTCCATTTCCATTTCTAAAGCACACTTTTAGAATAAAACGTCTTATGTGTTCAAAGTACCAATCTCAGAACAGGAAAACTAGCTGTCATGTGCAATGTACCAATGGCACATCATCTACATGACCATGGTTCTGTGAGATTATATCATCTAGTGACATCATAATCATATTAGTTTGTGTAAGTATACTCTGTAATGCTCTCATAATGGCAAAATTGTTCAACAAGCATTTTCAAAACATATTCACTTCTATAAGTGATGCATGCCCATATTATGAGTGTATTCTCGCAGTGTTCCTCTGGGATAATTATTATTATCAGTAGTCTGTTCATTGACATCAAACGGCTTTTGTCTCATTTATTATTAAAAGCTGGAAATAATAAAATCTTTCTTCCAATTTAGTTGATTCCTTACTCCCTTTAATCCAATAAATATTTGTGGTTTCAGGACATTCCCATTCCCATTGGTTTCTTTTTCATTCATTTATTTCTTCTTTTTTTCCCCTTTTCTATTTTCTTTCTAACTACTCTCCTTGTTCTCTTACTATTTTCACTTTTTCTTCCTATTCTTCCACTATCATATCACCTGTTTTAAAGGTAATTGAAGCTTATAAGCATACATTTACAAAACTCTGTGCATAAAATTTTTTTAAAATCTGTATATTTGGGCAGAGAGAACAGTAATTATCAACTTGGGGTTGGAATAAAGTAGAAATCTGAAACTAGATCAAAAACAATGAAGATCTGAAATAATAAACCAAAGAACGGATCTGAATTGGGCTTGTGGGGAAGCATCTGTACCAGAGGAAGGAGATTCTTTAAAGACAAGAAGGCATATTTGGGCAGAACCCAGATGATTGCTGTTACGAAGAAGTTCAACCTCTTCACACGTTTTCTGGTTTTACCCAAATATATGTTGGGAAGAGCCTTTGAATTATCAGGTAAAGATAGTGTTTCTCTAAACATTATATCTCCAAGACATAAATAGATAAAATGGTTTTACCAATTCCAGCTCAATTTCCAATAAAATCATTTAGATTACCTTTATTCATCTTTTCTAAAGGAGTTTATAGAATGCTGACCAAAGGCATTGCTGAAATCAGTTTTCTCAACACTGAAAAGACTTATTGCTCATAATAAATATAAGTGAATAAACTATTATTCAATAAGAAATCTAGGGACAATTTCAGTAATGTCGTTTAATTGTTGTTCCCAGTTTAATTCATTCTGTTGCCATTTTTAATTCTATTACAAACTTAATTTGATAAGTATTTCCATGTAGGCTTAATAAAGAGTATAAATATGTTCAGTGAAAACTATAGGTGCTCAGAGATGTAATACAATACATTGTACATAGGTTATCTCATTGTCCTACCGTACACAGATTTGACTGTTATTTTTCTTTTGTTTAATTGAATCCCTTTTTAATTGCAAAACACTCTTGTTAATAGTCAAGTCTCTCATAAGAATACTATTCATTTCATAATATCTTGTAGAATGTAATGACTTGTAAAATAAATACCCAAGTTTTCATTTTTGTCTCTACCTTTAAAATTTCTCTCAACAAAGGGTATTGTGAACATGTATTCACTAAATGACTAATATACAATTCTGATACAGGAAAGATGCAAGAATAATTTAAAGTATCTTAATAAAATAATTTAAACTCTATTTAAGAACTGTTTAGATTATTATTCTTATTATTCTTTATTCTTATTCTTTTAAGAATAATTTAAAATATACCTGTCCAAATCAATATTTTTATTTGTGAAGATATCTATGTGTACCTATCATCTATCATTTATCAACTTAAAGATTTAATATTCAAACCATCTGAGCATTATTACACTTGAATATCCATATAGACATATATCCATATATGTATAGGTTTATGCTTTTTTTTTTCTTTGATGTTCTGGAAATTGTAATATATAAACTCACAATTTCACGCTCTAACTCTACTCAATATCTTTTATTTTTACCTAGTCAAAAGAAAAAATTAAACTGAGGTTTTAAAAAAAATGTTTTATCTTTTAATTAGAAAAGTAACAATGAATAATTAATCTGAAAGAGTAAATAGATGACAATTATTTGAAATTACTTATGCTTATGATGATGAGAGGCTATCTGTGAGGTTTTTCAGTTACTCTTATTAATATGGAAGCCATTATTATGAGGATCATTATTGTGTTTACAATCGCTCTGCATCTGTTCATTCTAAAACTTTTATTCGAGTTTTGAAAATCACAGATTTTCATTGCTACCTGCCTTATTTACTAAATATTTTAATCTGCTACTTTGTTACACAATTTTTTCAAATGCCATTAATTAGGAAAATATTGCCTTGCATAACAAAAACAAAGCAGTATTATCTACAAGATCTTTTCTTGTATGTAATAACAATCTTTCATGTATTAAAAGAACCCAAAGTAAGGAATTACTATATAGATTGTACCTGCCCACCCCCCAAAAAAGTTAATAAAATAACACGATGATGTACCGTTTACTAGCCTCCCTTCATCCTCTGGAGTAGGAGTAGGTTTCTTTCCCTCTGGCTCTTTTTTCTGCCCAAGCCTCATCTTCTTGTCTACCCCCCTCTGCTGTGATTACCAGATGCCAGATCGATACAGTTATTGGCCACCCAGACTGAAGAATTAATAATGGGAAATATCATTCAGTAATTTTAGTGATGACAATTTCTGTCAAAATAAAGCCAAACTATTTTACTTAAGAAGAATTCTTGGTGGTTTGTAAGTGCCATTAATATTTTTCTGATTGTCAGTATGAATCACAGCTACAATATAAAGAAATCATGAGGAAGTTTCCTTCATCTATCGTCACATCAAACTTGCAGCAGCCCAAAGAGGCAGGTGGATATTGTAACTGGGCCACATCCCTGTTTGAATATTTCTATCTCATGTCAACTAATAAGGATTAATTTGTTCTTTTACTAATACTTTCTATGCCTTTAATGATTTATAACATTCACACTAAAACATAGTTGGATAGTGAAAAAAATAGTGGAGACCATCCCCTACCCCCAGCAGCCCATGTCTCTATTTTAAGACAACATATTCATGATGAAGCCAGAATTAAAAATAGTTAGTCAGTATAGATTGCTAAATCAAGCCAGGTTGAGAAAAACAAACCAAACTGGTTTTTGGGGAAAGAAAAGTTTGAAGACTCTGTTATGAGAGATTGAAATGTTAATGTCCCCCAAATCCAGGCCCTTCCTAAAGAATTTTTAATGAAGCAACTGCTGAGCAGACATGGAACTGCTAATTAATTCACCCAGGGCCCCCTTTCTTGCCTGGACCACTACTCCTAAGCTCCTTAAACCCACCTGTTACCTACCTTTTGGCTTTTCCACCAGCATCTCCCAGTCACATGTATGGGATGAGGGGAAATGAACATGGGGGAAGAACGTAAAAGAACAAAGAAAACTTCAGATGTATAAAAAGGATGGGGCTTCCTAATCCCACAGATTAAGTCTTTTGGGTCTCCTTCTTCCTCCTGGGAGAAGTCTGTTCTACTGTCCTTTAATAAAGTTTCTGACTCTCTACACTTGCCTCGCTTGCTTCTCTGGTGTTACACTCCAGCATTCAGGGAAGCAGGACTTGTCAAGGTATCAGTGATGAACATTTCTCTTTCTTAATGCTGTATATCTGTTACTCCAATGTGCTGTTGAAGCCAGCATTAAACAGGCAGTCAGTATAGACAGGTAAATGGAGTCAAGTCAGGTCAAGGAGGCCAAATTGAGTGAGTCCAGGAAGTTGGAGACTGCCTCCTAAAGGACTGAAATGCCTTCAGAGCTCTCCCTCCACCCTATCAAGATAACCTGCCTCTGCTTCAACCTGTTGCTAAGGTAACTTGTCTGAGGAATTGCCCCTCCCTACAGGGAGTTATAAAGTTGTTAATTAATGTGTCCTGGGCTGCTCCACCCTGCCTTTCCCCCTTCCCAGGCCTAGTCAGGTATGCTGGAAGAAGAAAGATAAGGAGAAGAGAGCAGGAGTACAAAAGAAACCTAAGACACAAAAAAGCACAACACCTCACTTCTTGGGATACAAGGATACCCTCTATGGCCCCCTTCTCCTGGGAGAAGTCTAAGATAATCTCGAGTTTGGGACCCCCAAAAGACCACCAGAGACTAAAATCAATGTAAGCAGCAAAGAGGCGTTTATTGCGAGCTAACTTGGTCCTCTGCGCACATAGCAACTGGTGACACTGAGAGGCCCTGAGCCCAGGGTTTGCAGAAGTTTTATACACTCTTTGGGGAAGGCAGGGACTTCACATACATCACAGCATCTCTTAGCAAACCATCACACACCCCGGGAAAAAATCACAAAACAACTCTAAAACATGATTAGCGTATCAAATGGCGGGAAAGAATCTGGAAAGAATTATTGGTTAGTTCCAGGGGTTGACACACTTTAAAATGATTGGTTTCAACTGTGAGGCTGAAACCAGATTTAAAGTTAGGTAGTTAGTGTAGTTAGGTAAATCGGGTCTAAAATCGAGTGAAATCTAAAATGGAGGCCATGCTGGGAATGACTCAGGGAAAATACAGGACAACTCATGGAATGTTAATGAAGTCCTGAAAAGGCCCTAGGCCAAAGTCCACCTCAAAGAAGTGTTAACCAACAGCCCCAACAGATTTGGAGATAGCCCATTCCAGAGAAGTGATAAGCCCATCTCAAAAGTCCTTCCTGCTCAGACTACTTCTTTGGCCCACCTGTGTCCCACCCCTCAGGCCTTCCAACCTACATTCCATCACTGAAAGAACTATAAAAAGGGGAGACAACTGCACTTCCACGGATTCCACCTTCTGGGTCCCCTTCTTCCTCCGGGAGAAGTCTTTTCTTCTGTCCTTTAATAAATTTCTAATCTCTACTCTGACCTTGCCTCGGCGTGCTTCTTTGGTGTTATTCTTCAACATCGGGGAGCAAGAACTCGTCACCGGTCAACAGCGGTAACATATTGGAGGTCCCATACCGAGATATTCTACACCGAGGTAAGCGCCTCTCTACGCACCCCATGTCTGTTTGAGGTGCATCTTTCTCTCTCTCTTTCTGGAGGGTAAGGTGGGCACCCGTCGGCTACTTAAATGCAACTAGTGCAGCCGCCACTCTACAAGACTCGGGTGAGAGGTTTCTCGGCCTAAGCAGCTCTCAATCACCTGTTCGGTACAGAGCAGGCATGTTGGGTTCTGCCAAAGCCGTTTCCAACTTTTCTGTCTGGGCCTGGAGAGCAATTGGCGTGAGTACACAGTGTCCCGAATCCCGATCTGCCTCAGATGCGTGGAGGTGGAGGAAGGAGTTTGGAACAACTGCGGAATCCCGGTCTGGGCTACTCTCAGACATTTCCAAAGATTCCTTTCTCTTGAGCCCCCTCCCGACAGCCCTCAGGGGTATCTAAGGTGATCAGTAGATGAATGGCACTGAGGGAAAGCCCCAATCACATTTGCCTCCTTATGGGCCATGCAACACTCCCAACCCCGCATCCATTCCTCCTGGATGCCTCCCTTCCTTCGTAGGTCAGAAACATTAGCAATTCAGGTTGTAGGACTGAGAAAAAGGCATGGGATAATTAGTAAGATCTGCCCAGGTTCCCTAAGGTGCATAGGTAACTTTCAATAGTCTGTTTTACCACCCAATGTTTAAAATGAGCTGTGTTCCTTAAGCTGCTAAGAGAAGCATTTTTTAAAATCAACTCTGGTAATCTGCTAGTCTACAGAGCAAAGGCGACAAAGAGCACACGATTCAATGGGTATTTAGTGGTCAGGAGGAAAGCAGTAAGGCCCTTAAGTCTGAATCCTCCCAGGGTCTTTGGCACAGGGCAAACTGAGACCCTAGCACTTTGCTAAAGGGGACCAGAAACCCCTTGGCAAAGCCAGGTGAGAGACGGGTTTTCTGGACCGTTTAGGAAGCTCAAGGTTAGGGAGACGTCCCTAAGGAGAACAGTTTTCTCCGGCGCAGCATGGGCGCCTGAGTCATGTTTTCCTCACTCAGACAGGAGCTTCTCTCTCCAATACGCCAGGTGCACCACTAGCCTGCGTATTGAAAAATTGGGATAAATTTGAACCTCAGATGCTCAAGGAAAAAGCGCCTCATTTTCTTGGCCTGGCCTCAATACAAACTCTCTGATGGAGAGACCTGGCCACCAGAGGGAAATATCAATTTTAAGTTTTACAGTTTGATAAATTTACAAAAAGGAAATGGTGTGAGATGCTGTATATTCAGATTTTCTTTGCTCTAAGGGAAAATCCTAAATTATGCCAACAGTGTAAAGTAGACTTAGCTATGATATCTGCCATGGAGAGAAAAAATCTTGGACTCACTGAGGAAAAAGAATCAGAGAAAAATTTGGGCTGATCAAAGTACATACCCCCTCCCCCTTCAAGACCTAAGGCAGATTAAAAACTGACTCTACTGGAAGGTTAGGAGATAAGCCAGATTGCCTGGGATTGGATCTATCCAAAGGAGCTAATCTTGCAAGTGAAAGGGAAACTGAGGAATTCCCAGCAGCTGCCAAAGCCATTTTCGCTTTGGGGAAATTTCCTCATAATTTCCCTGCACTGTAAGGATTACTCCACCTAAATGCAGTAAAGTCAGTCACACGGAGACCCTTGATTTTACACCTATAATTGCCCCTATGTGAGAACATCTGGTCCACTCATGGGAAATCTAAGGTGCCACTGATAATTAAATGGAAGTTCAAAACCTGGAGAGAATTTTTCTTATCTGGTCTGTTTTAAAGGTTATTATAGATTGTTTCTTTGGGATAATCTAGGCTAAATGTGTGTCTAAAAGATGTTTCATTGTAAAATCTGGTATCTAAATGAGTTTGAAGCATTGCATAATCTTGCAGTTAAAAGTTAGGGTTAGGTAATTGTTAAGTTTGTGATTTCAGATAATTCATGCCAGAGAACTTAAATACTTAGGATAGAAAATTAAAAGAACTCTACTTCCAAGTTGGCAAGTAACTCCCAATCATTGTTTTATTTTTACATCAATTTTGAACTGGGTAGCCTAAGGAGATTTCACTAGGTATACAGTGCATTGATTTGGGCAAGGATAGTAAATTATGATTTGGTATCTGTTTCTCTCAGTGTGTAGGATTTAGGAAAAGTGTTGAATTAAAACATTGGTCTGGCTTACTAAAATGACATTAATTAGCAACAGTCTTGGGAATTTTCAAAGCTTAATTTTAGATATACATGGTAGTGTGTGGATTTTTTCCAGGTGATTTAATGTAACTTTAGGAACTTCAGAACAAAGAAAGTAGCTTAATGATCCTGAAGGAACTTCTTCTGATGGTGTCTTTTATATTATCAAAAAAGATCCTATTTTCAGTCTTGTGTGAGCAAGTTTTTCTCATGTAGGAAGATATAAAGATGAAATTTTGTAAATTGTATCTTATTTCTACTTCCAAACCTAAAAATTGTGACTTATGGTTAAAATGCCTTAGGCATAAAATTTCTGCTCAGAATTCCGGTTTTCCAGGTCCTTCCAGACCTCAGCCAGGGCTTAAGTTGATATGCAAACAGAAGCAGCCTGGAGCTCAGGCCCAAGGAAAAAAAAAAGAGTAAAAGTGTCTTTTTATGGGAACTCAAACTGGATTAAACCAAAGAGTAAATTGTATGGCATTTACTAATTACTGGCTGGTCAATTTTTTCTAGGACTTTTGCCTTTTCTTAGATTCTATATTCTTTTGAGCTCATGATTTTGTTCCTACAGACAAGTTAATGTTTTTCTGATAAGTTCTATTTTTGATCAACTGGAGTTTTTTTTTTAAAACATTGCAATGAGATTTCACCTGAGAAATCTGCAAATTTGTGTTATGTGTTACACTTGTGTTAGTGTTGTATGTCGGTATGTCTGTGTGTATGTCCATATATCATGCAGTGATATGACAATTGACAGATGAGGAGCGCTCATGAAAAATTAAAAATGGATCCAAATATCTTTGATTCATGTGATTCAAATGGCTCAATTTAAATTTGGTAAATAGATTAAAAAGGAGATCTTAAATTAAGCTTATAAGTTATTCTAGTTGTTCAAAAAAAAGGCCCTAATAAATTTATTGTCTATAAAATAATCTGCTCAGATTCAAAGGTTTACAATTATTGTTTCAAGATGTGAACAGAAGGAGGTTAACAGATGAAAGAGAAACTAGAAGGTTCTAGATATGGATTTAATAGAGAGAAAATGTGTTTCTGGATTGAGTAATTAAGAGGGTTTAAGTAAGTGATAAAGAAGGTCTATGCAAGTTGGTTATAAGTGTAAGTTTTTGAGCAAAGTAATCTTAAAGAAATTAAACAGCTGGTTAAACAAGTGCTGTTTTAGAGAATTGTGCTATGTTATTCCTTTAAAAGCTAAACTTGATTAATATAAAAACATCAATGTAATTGGTGCCATTAATGTGTTCATATCTTCCAAATATACAAGTCTGTAAGGTAGAAGCTTTAGAAAGAGCATTATATCAAGCAGGTATTCTCAAATTGTATGGTAATTTTAGGCTTAAAAGAAAAACATGTTGGAAGTTTATCATTTTGTGTTCTATAACTGGACTTGTTATCAATAAGTTATGTAAAGTTCCATGTTACTTTTTACATTGAGATACAATTTAAATGTATTTTTAAGTTAATGAAAGCTTAATGAGAGCCTAATCTATGTGAAGGTTTTATTGCAAAACACAAAAGTACTTTGCTACTTTTCTACAAAAGGTTAAAAGCTTTCGGCCTTTCTTTAATTCTTGTTTTAGATGTGACATTATGTTGTGTTTGCTCAAGTTCACAACAATTTATGTAGGCTTTGTAAAATGATGTCCAAAAAGCAGAGATCAGCTTCAGAACTATAGTATTTAAGACTGTTTCTGTCAAGTATGTCTGTATCTGCCAAGAGAGACTGCATGAAGAGCCCCACCTTGAGATAAGGCTCTATGTCCCATCTCACTGTATGTGAAAGTGACTATGAAAGAAGTAGGCCAGATTTCAGTACATTTAAAGTTGTGTCCAAAAGTTGTGTTTTTGTCACGATTGCCAGGATCTCAAACAGGGGATTAGAATGTATAACTCTGCCAGAATTCAAGGTAGCTATTACATAAACTAAATATGTTTTTATCCTAGTTAGTTTTGTTTTGTAGTTTGCTTTTAGATGGTCTAAGGATTGCCTGTTAATGTTTTAAAGAGGTACTGCTTTAAGAACTCACAACCTGGGTTAACTTAAGATAAGGAGTTATCATCTACAGGATAGAGAGATAGGTATTAAAGCCCAGTACTTAGTATAAGGCTGTTGAAACTTATTTGCTGGATGTTTAAGATTAAGTTTTAAAGTTAAAGTTAAAAGGGGCCAAGAAAACCAATGTTTGGCTCTTGCCCTCTGAGTCAGTCTGAATCAGGGGATAGGGTCTTCTCCAAAGGGCTCTGCAACTCTAGGCCACATAACCTCCTGATCAGGGAGATTAATGAGACCAGTGGAGGACAGAAAGCCAATCAGTGCATTTGCTGTGAAGAGGAGGGTCATCAGAGAAGGGAGACATTCCTGATGCTTCCAAGGGAAGCCACATGGTCAAGCAAGGCCTGGACCCATCCTAGCGCAAATGGCACTAGCAGAACTGAGAAGCTGCTGTGAAGTTCCTGAGGACTCCCCAGGAGATTCAACTGACTATTAATAATAGATGGAAACAAAGTCAGTTTGACTTGCTTCATCTTAAACACTTAGCAAAGACGGTCAAAACATAGCTATTCCTGGACATTTTAAATGATAATAATAGTTAAATGTAACCTCCAACAATAAGTAAACTGGAGGCTGCAAAAGAGATTCTTAGGTAGGAATGCCTGGTAACTATCAAAAGAAACTGCCAGAGTAGTTTTTAGTTTTAAGGCCCACAGATATTCCTAACCTACACAGGTAGGCTTGGTGTTTGCTAGTATGATTATCCAGCCCTAAGTAACAGAATTAAAGATTTCTCTTAGACACAGAAGTCATACTAGTAAAAGGATTTTGCAAGATCAGATGATATTAAATTATTAAACTATATCTTAAGGGAAGGATAACTATAACCCTAAAAGTTAAATGTTGTGTTTACATCGCTGACATTTCTGGCAATGTGACAAATATCCTTAAAGATTTACATGCTCAGATAGAAGCCATGTCCTCAACAACTTTGTCATGGAAACAATATCTTGGCTTCTGGTTCTTGGTACTTCCTGGTGGAAAACATTGTTAGTCTTTGTCTTTGCCACCATACTCATTGGCATATTCCTGTGCTATGGCATTTATTGCTGCATCAATCTGGTTCCAGTACTAATGAATTCTTGTTTCTCTTATAGACCACCCATCACTCGAATGGCCCTCCAGCCTATTACTTAATTGGACTTTTAGCATGGACCACTCGATAGACCCGATATTTTTAAAGGGGACTCCAAACTGCTTGCCCCGACATCGCCCTTTTGTCAGCCTGAAGAAGCCAGAAAGATTTTCTTCGCCCCCTTTCCTTACAGCAGTAAGGAGTTCCCAAATTAGAGGGGGGAATGAAACCAGATTTAAAGTTAGGTAGTTAGTGTAGTTAGGTAAATCGGGTCTAAAATCGAGTGAAATCTAAAATGGAGGCCATGCTGGGAATGACTCAGGGAAAATACAGGACAACTCATGGAATGTTAATGAAGTCCTGAAAAGGCCCTAGGCCAAAGTCCACCTCAAAGAAGTGTTAACCAACAGCCCCAACAGATTTGGAGATAGCCCATTCCAGAGAAGTGATAAGCCCATCTCAAAAGTCCTTCCTGCTCAGACTACTTCTTTGGCCCACCTGTGTCCCACCCCTCAGGCCTTCCAACCTACATTCCATCACTGAAAGAACTATAAAAAGGGGAGACAACTGCACTTCCACGGATTCCACCTTCTGGGTCCCCTTCTTCCTCCGGGAGAAGTCTTTTCTTCTGTCCTTTAATAAATTTCTAATCTCTACTCTGACCTTGCCTCTGCGTGCTTCTTTGGTGTTATTCTTCAACATCGGGGAGCAAGAACTCGTCACCGGTCAACAGCGGTAACAAGGCTGTCAGAAGGCGGATACGTGCCAAGCTGCAGGGCTTCTGGTTTAGATATTGGTCACACTGCACCTAGGTGGGGGCCATCTGAAATTTCAAATATTTCAATATCTTGGCCTATCTTAGGCAATCACCATCTGTGACTTTTCCGAGAACTGTTTGTTCAGAATTTTCTGTGGTATTTCCTGACTTTAAGACTGCAAGTAGGTAAGGGGTTAAGTTTCAGAGCAAAATGAGGTCTCAAGTAAAATGAGTTTGCTTAGGTCTTTCACTATGTTATTCCTTTTTAAATAAACCCTGCTTTATATACTTGCCTCCGCATGCTTCTCTGATATTCAGACTTCAACATGTGAGCAAGGAGAACTCACCCATAACCCGAGGTATCACTATTTTATTTTGTAACTTGCTTTCCATTCTTTTGCTTCCTCACCATTAAAGGGATTAAATAGTCACCACATTTTTATTCTGCTAAGCCAATAATTTCTTCTTCCCTCTTTGTACATTCTTTATAGAGTTCTCTTATTCTATAGAGAAAAAAAAATCAACACTACTCTATCAAGAAGTTCTACATTAGCAGATTTAAACACTATGAATTGAACAAACTGTGGGGCAATAATATTTGGGGCAAAAAATTATGTATGTGTCAGTATTCAATGTGTACAGATTTTGCTTTTCTTGTCATTATTCACTAAACCATATAGTATAATTACTATTTACATTGTGTTAGGTATTACAGGTAATTTAGAATTGATTGAATATACATAGGAGGATATGCATAGGTTTCATGAAAATACTGCTCTCACCATTTTATATAAAGAATTTGAGTATCTGAGAATTTGTTTTCTAGTTGGTTCATGGACCCAATGTTCCCTGAGTAACCATGGGATGACTGTATATGTTGTATTGCTTAAGCCTCTCCTGCATAACATTCACAGCAGCACCAATTTGTTTCTGATCTTTTCCATATAATTTCATGCCCAACTACTATATCTAATTTTACTAACTGCTTGAACAGTTGCTTCTTTCTGGAAAATAGATATCTAAAACAAAAATAAGTATCTTCAGGTGGTTATAAGTATGCAATAAGTACAATGTCTCTAACACAGCCCTTGGACACATTTTTTGATGTTTTCTTTGAGTATTTTTTTATAAAGATTTTAGAAACCCATTGAAGTTTTAGAATTTTATTACCAACTAATATGTAAAGAGAAAGATTTGCTCTATTCTTTGAGCCTTATCCCTTTATTATTCCTCCCTTTTTTTGAAACATGAAGACTGAGAAACAGGTGAGATAAGGGGCATAATGGAATTTTTTTCAGATGGAGTAGGAGTCAGAATTTAAGCAAATAAAAATAATTGACTACCATCCATTTTCATTGGTGTAAGTTATTTTGAATAATTATTCCGCCACATACAAATTATAAAGTCAAAACAGTTGGATAGATTAAGTAGCCACAATATGGGCTATTTCACACTGAGTGAAGTTCAACTCCAACATTTCAATATTTTGAAAATAACTTTGTCCCAAAACAATAGACAAAATGAATCTGTGTTTTTTTATTTTTGTGTTTATAAATACATAATTTTTATAAACATGGAAGACAAATGCCTGTATCTTCTTAATGTTCATCTAGGCTTTACCTATACCAGTGATTTTGCTCAGTAGAAATGGGGAGCTGAAGTTAATTTCCATGCTTGTGGAAAGTTTTGGGATACACTTTAGGATGGACTGAGTACTGTTTAAACTTCTAGGTGTGGTGCAACTTGTTCCTATTCTTGGTCAAAATTTGCTGTAGTGGTTGGTGCCTTCTCAGAGGAAACTGGAGTGTGACACTGAGGCTAGCTGTCTAAGCACATAAGTCATCTAGAATGCCCCTCCACTTCAGAGAAACAGCTAGCTCAGTGGATAGTTAGATGGCACCTCTGATTAGGTATCTGGCTCACAATTACACAGGACCAAAAAAAATTGTGGGTGGTTATCTGAGGTCTAGGCTCCTTGCTTTGTTTCTACTTATCCCCAAGTGGTCTAGCCATGCCATATTCCCCTGTGCTCCCTTTGAGGTGAGATGGAAGTGGACTTGCTGCAAAGCACCTCAGAATACTAGTGAAGTGGGGAGGGAGGGGGAGACAAAAAGACAGTCAATATAGATAATAAATAATTGGGTCCAATTGGGAAGGTGAGAGCTGATTGGAAAGAAAATCAAATGCTGCCCTGCCTCACTTTCAACCAAAGTGTTCCCCCTGCTCCTGCTCTAATGTGTTGGCAGGGTAACCTGCCCCAGTAATTGTTTTTGTTTCCCACTTTTTGGCACATCCTCCCAGACTTGTCACTTACACTAGATGGAGGGAAATAAGGGGGAAGTGGGCAGGAGTACAAAGAGAATCTAAAATTTATAAAAGGGGCAGAATACTTCCACTTCTTTGGATACAAGTCTTGGCCCCCTTTTTCCCTCCCAAAAGGAGTCTGTTATTATTTAAATAAAACTTGCTTTCTATGGTGCTTCTCTGCTGTTCAAATTTCAACATCAGGGAAAGCAGAACTTGTCATTGGTAACCAGCAACGGTATCACTAGTCCATCACTGGTACCTTTTTCCCTCAATGAAAACCCTGAGTCCTGGGGATCCTATAAGTGGCATCATGCTGAGTTCAGAAAAGGGAAGGGCACACTGACAACATTAAAGCACTTCTCTTGCTCTTTCTGTAACCAAAAGCTTGGTCCTTGTTCCCCATGCCAATTAATGCCAATTTAATAATGAGGACACGGTTTTGAGAATAAAAGAAAGTGTGCAAAGGAGAAACACAGGAGATTCAAGGCCCCAGAGGCTGTGATTCTCCCCATCAGAGGAACAGGGGGATATTTAAAGGAGCTATTCAAAGGCTACATTCCAGATGTGCTCTGGTAGGGGGTCCTGGGGCACCCCATGGTGTGTTAATGTGGGAGATTGTCACTTCCTAGATCCTCTAGCAGACCTCTCCTTCCTGTGGAGCACAGATAACTCATGGTAATCTTGTTCCTCACCCCCAGGTTAAGGAGGGGGAGAGAGAAGAAGAGAAAAAGAAAAACAAGTCCCTTTTAAACATAAGCCTCAGAGTTTATATTTAAAAGGTGAAGTGAACTACTGTTCCTTTTCCATGAAGTTCTAATTCATTCAGGAGACCACAAGGATGACTCAGGTTTATTCTTCATTTGGAGGGATTTCACCAAGATGTTCTTGTTTATGAACAGTTGACAGTTGAACTTTTCTGTAATCGATAGTGGAGCCTGGACTCTCCTGCCATCTAGCACATCAGTTTTTTGTTTCTTTGTTTGTTTTTCTTAGAAGAGTTGGAGAGAAAGAAAGAGTTATATATTACCAATTATTTTGTATATCCTAATAACAGTGATTAAAAGTAATTGCAACACACACACACACACACACACACACAAACACACACACAGCTTGAGACCTCCTTTGCACAATTTAAAAAGAAATATTTTACCAAGAATAATACAATGATTTCTCAGTTCTAAACCTTGTAATTTTTTGACATATAACTTCTAAAAACATTTTTTTTCTACTTATTTATACTATCACATCTACTCTGAATCAAGTAACATTAAATTTTTTCTCTTCAAATTTTCAGGAATTCTGTCAGGGTCAGTGTTGCATACCTGTAATCCCAGAGGCTGGGAGGCTGAGGTAGGAGGATCATGAGTTCAAAGCCAGCCTCAGCCAAATCAAGGTGCCAAGCAACTCAGTGAGACCTTGTGTCTCCAGGGGACAAAATCGCAATATATGCAGACTAGGGGAGAAATAAAGAATATACTCATGCTTCTGCTCCTTCCAATGCTTTATTCACTCAAATTATTCAATACAAATTTACTCTATGGGTTCTTAATCAAGAAAATGACAATCCTCTAATGCTAGGCACTGCAATAGACATAATCGATTCACAGCAAACAATTCTAGATTAATTCTAAGCACTGCAAACACACTTGATCATGACAGGCTAATGGCAGATATTCCCTCTGTGTGCTAAGTTCAAAAGTCTTAATCCTTAGGCTTTATGTCCAGCAGATGCACACTCACTCAGACCGTGGTGATCAGGTCCTGAACCAAGGCAGTCTTTTCCTTTCGTTGAGTGGATGACCGGTTGAGGAGAGGGTCATTGGGAGAAGTTGCTACTTTCTTTTTTTTTTTTTTAATTTTTTATTTTTTTATTGGTTGTTCACAACATTACAAAGCTCTTGACATGTCATATTTCATACATTAGATTGAAGTGGGTTATGAACTCCCAATTTTTACCCCAAATACAGATTGCAGAATCACATCAGTTACACATCCACATTTTTACATAATGCCACATTAGTAACTGTTGTATTCTGCTACCTTTCCTATCCCCTACTATCCCCCTCCCCTCCCCTCCCATCTTCTCTCTCTACCCCATCTACTGTAATTCATTTCTCTCTTTGTTTATTTTCCCATTCCCCTCACAACCTCTTATATGTAATTTTGTATAGCAATGAGGGTCTCCCTTCATTTCCATGCAATTTCCCTTTTCTCTCCCTTTCCCTCCCATCTCATATCTCTGTTTAATGTTAATCTTTTCTTCCTGCTCTTCCTCCCTACTTTGTTCATAGTTGCTCTCATTATATCAAAGAAGACATTTGGTATTTGTTTTTTAGGGATTGGCTAGCTTCACTAAGCATAATCTGCTCTAGTGCCATCCATTTCCCTGCAAATTCCATGATTTTGTCATTTTTTAGTGCTGCGTAATACTCCATAGTGTATAAATGCCACATTTTTTTAATCCATTCATCTATTGAAGGGCATCTGGGTTGGTTCCACAGTCTAGCTATTGTGAATTGTGCTGCTATGAACATCGATGTGGCAGTATCCCTGTAGTATGCTCTTTTAAGGTCTTCAGGGAATAGTCTGAGAAGGGCAATAGCTGGGTCAAATGATGGTTCCATTCCCAGCTTTCCCAGGAATCTCCATACTGCTTTCCAAATTGGCCGCACCAATTTGCAAATTCCTTAATAGGACACCCATAGCACAAGAGTTAATAACAAGAATCAACAAATGGGACTTTTTTAAACTGAAAAGTTTTTTCTCAGCAAGAGAAACAATAAGAGAGGTAAACAGGGAGCCTACATCATGGGAACAAATTTTTACTCCTCACACTTCAGATAGAGCCCTAATATCCAGAGTATACAAAAAACTCAAAAAATTAGACAATAAGATAACAAATAACCCAGTCAACAAATGGGCCAAGGACCTGAACAGACACTTCTCAGAGGAGGACATACAATCAATCAACAAGTACATGAAAAATGCTCACCATCGCTAGCAGTCAGAGAAATGCAAATCAAAACCACCCTAAGATACCATCTCACTCCAGTAAGATTGGCAGCCAATATGAAGTCAAACAACAACAAGTGCTGGCCAGGATGTGGGGAAAAAGTTGCCACTTTCATCAAGGTCCGGATGAGGCGGTAGAGTTTGAGAGCAGTGAGGATTATGCAGAGGATCAGGAAATGATGACAAATGACAGGATGTCAGTCCAGGTCCTCATCAGGCTCTCTAGCTCAAGTGCATCCTTGTTTCCGCTGGCTGAATCCCTGTTCATTTGTTCTATTATTTATACTAAATTTGGGGGCTTTTTAAACCCCTCTTTCAACTCTTATCAGCTACCACTGAATCTCTCCATGACATTATTTACCCTGAGGTCTGAAACTTTTGGTCTGGTGGTCTCCACCCCTGATCTTCTCGCCTTTCCCTCTTATCAGGCAAGGACAGCCTGCCAGGAGCTTCACTCTCTTTAAAAGGGTGAGGGGAAGTAACTTGTTTGAGGCCTCTGTCATGTGTCTGGTGTGTTTTTAAAATGGAGTTGCTTAGGCTCAAGCCTAAGGCCATCCTCACACCCTATCTCTAAATAAAATACAAAATAGTGCTGGGGATGGGGATGTGGTTCAGTGGTTGAGTGCCCCTGAGTTTAATTCCCTGGTTTCCCCCACCTTCTCCTTCCCCCCAAAAATCCAGAAATTCTGCTCTTTGATTTTTTTTCTCTCCCCCATGCTTTCCACTTCTCCATTTCCAAGCTGGCTTTTCACAATTTTTTTTTTTTGATTCTTCTATTTATAGGACTTCTTGGCCACATTTGCTTGATTACTTTGTGTTTAAACTATTTCTAAAATATCTTCACTTGAATTTTCAATTGTATCATAGCTTTTTTTCCTTCTAACCTACCAATCCTTACAAATTGCCATCTGGATTAAATCAAAATCTGTTCTCTTTTCTCCTTTTTAATTTGTATTAGATGACCTAATGGACATGAAGGGCACCCATAAAAAAAATAAATCCTCCTGTAATCCTCTTGTTGTCAGCTTTTCCCATGAAGGCTAGCCCAGATATTAATTCTCTCAATACCTAAAGTTCAGCCAAGAGGGGCCAAGGGGGATATGAAAATTAAATGTAGGGACACTAGGAATTTAAAACTAAAAGTGTCTGTAATCCAGAAATAATAACCTGGTTATCTAAAAATCTTATCTAAAGTTCTACTATACTCCAAGTCAGGAATAGAGAGCCTGACTTTCCTCTTTCTGGTTGAAGTAAATATTTATACACTTTAAAGTTCACTTCATGGCTTTACTTTGATGAACATTAAATGTTCATTGCCTACGTGAAAATAATACACAATACAAAGAAAAAGAACTTACAAAAATGAATAAAGGTTAGCTATAAGTGACCGAATATATTCAAATTTTGGTGGTAGTGAATAGATAATTTATCACTAGACAAGTGTTCATCTACAATGAATTCCATCATAATTATGATACACCAATAAAAATATGGAAAAAAACACAAAGACAAAATGAATGTTTATAGCTGATCTATTTATTGTCAGTATAAACTAGAAAAATCTAATATGGCTTCTAGTAGGTAAATAAACTGTGGTACATCTATATCTTGGCTTACCACTCAGCAATAGAAATAAGTGAATTATTTATTTACAAAGCTGTGATTTTCCAGGAAATTATACTGGTTTGAAAAAACAAAAACAAAACAAATAAACAAACAAAAACACTCTAGTTCATAGTGTTTACATAATATATTTTTTTATTGTGTAACATGTTTTAAACACAAAATATGAAAATTCGTTTTTGAACAAATGTTTTTTTTTATTGGTTGTTCAAAACATTACAGAGCTCATAATATATCATCTTTCATACATTTGACTCAAGTGGGTTATGAACTCCCATTTTTACCCCAAATACAAATTGCAGAATCACATCGGTTACACATTCATATACAAATTGGTTTTTGATAGTGCTTATTCTTGTGGTGGTAGGGAGGTCAGAATGCAGAGGGAAGTAAGTGTGATTATAAAGCTATATGGTTTAGATATGAAATGTACCTCATGTGTGAGAAAATGTAAGAATTTTCAGAAGTGAAATTCTTATATTAGGAAAGGCATGACTTAATCAGTAGATTAATCCACTGATATGGGTTTACTGGGTGGTAACTGTAGACAGGTAGGGTGTGACTGAAGGAAGTAGATCACTTTAGGACATCTGATGAGCTGAGCTCTCTCTCTCTCTCTGCTTTCTGTCTGTCTTGAGCTGCTTTCCTCCACCACACCCCTCAGCTGTGATATTCTCCCTTACCCCAGTCACAGAGCTACAGAATCATCTGTCTATGGGCTGAAATCTCTGAAACCATGAGCCCAAAATAAACTTTTCCTCCTCTACATCATTCTTGTGAGGTCTTTTGGTCAGATTAATGAAAAGCTGACTAAAAAAAAAGGGGCAACAAGAGGAATCTTTTTGATTAGGGTATTGTTCTATATCATAACTATGGTGCTACATGAACCTGCAGGCATAAAAAAATGTATAAAATTAAGTGCACGCTCTCTCTCTAAATATGTCTCATACGCACACTCTCTCTCATATACACAAATGAGTACTAGTAAAATGCATAAAGTCTGAATAAAAAAGATATATATTTTAATGTCAAATTCATGATTATGTAATTGCACTATATTTTTTTTGCAATATGCTACCACAGTAAAATAACATTTCTTTTTATTATATCTTACAAGTTCCTATCATTCTACAGATATCTCAAAACAAAGAACTTAATTTTTTAAAATTGTATGGCTTTTTTCCCCTTCCGTTAATTTTTTCTTTAGGAATTATTATTAATTTTAGATCACCATCTGTCTTAATATGCTCTTTTTGTTATTATTTAATATATTTATACATCTTTTAAAGACATAAAATTTTACTGTGTATCTATGCCCCATTTTCTTTATTCATTTATTAAATTGGTGGACACTTTGGTCCCATAGTTTGGCTATTGTGAATCATGCTGCTATACCATGGGTACATATAGTATGCTAAATTTAATTCTTTAGGATAAACACTGAAAAGTGGTAGAACTGGGTCATATAGTGGTTCCATTTCTAGTCTTTTGAGGAAACTCCATAATGATTTTCCTAGTAGTTAATAATTTACAATCCCACCAAAAGTATAAAGTGTTTTTATTTTTCCTCCACATTCTCTTCAGCATTTATTACTGTTTGTATTCTTGATAGCTGCCACTATAACTGGAGTGAAGTGAAATCTCAATGTAGTTTTGCTTTGCATTTTCCTTATTGCTAACAATTTTGAACACTTTTTAAAATAAACTTCTTGGCCATTTGTATTTCTTCTTTTAAGAAGTGTCCTGTGTATTTCAATTTTCCATTTATTAATTAGATAATTTATTTGTTTGGTTTAAAGTTTTTGGAGTTCTTTATGTATTCTAGATGTTAATCCTCTGTCAAAAGTGTAGCTAGCAGATTTTCTCCCATTTTCTGTATTTTCCCTCTTCACATTTATGTTTCCTTTGCTGTTCAGAAGATTTTTATCAATTAATTCCATCCCATTATTTAATTCTTGATATTATTTCCTGAGCTTTAATAATCCTCTATTGAAGGATGTTGCCTGCACTTAAAAGTTAGAGTGTTGGTTCTATGTTTTTAATGATTTGCATAGTTTATAGTCTAATTATTAGGATTTGATCCATTTTGAGATTATTTTTCTGCTGGCAGGGAGATAAGAGTCTAGTCTCATTCTCCTATATATGGATAACCAGTTTTCCCAGCACCAATTATTAAAAAGGCTATCTTTTCTCCAATGTGTGTTTTTGACACATTTCTCAAGGATCAGATGACTCTATCTGGTGGGTTTTTCTCCATGTCTTCTATTCTGTTTCATCTATGTAACTGTTTTATGCAAGTTAATAACATATTTTTTATTACTATTGCTCGGCAGTATCACTGAATTCAGGTATTGTGATACATTTTTACGCTATTGGTTTAGAAATGCTTTGGCATTTCTGGGTGTTTTATTCTTCCAAATGAGTTTTAGGACCCCTTTTTTCTAGTTCTGTGAAGGGCATCATTGATATTTTGATAGGGATTGCATTGAACAAGTGTATTGCTTTTTGGTAATATAGCCATTTTAATAATAATAATTAAGCCTATTGAAGAACATGGGAGGTCTTTCCATCTTCTTGTGCCTTGTATTTCTTTCTTCAGTGTTCTATATATATTTGAGAGATCCACCTCCTTGGTTAGACTTGTTCTTAGGAAAAGTTTTTATGCTGTTGGGAATGGGATTGTTTTCCCGTTTTCTTTCTTAGCAGATTCCTCATCCATATATAGAAAAGCTATTTATTTTTGTATGTTAATTTTGTATTATACTACTTTGATGAATGTGTTTATTAGCTTTAGTAGTCTTCTGGTGGATCTTCTAAGTATAGGATTATATCATCAGCAAACATAATAATTTGAATTTTTCCTTTCCTAGTTTTACTCCTCTAATTTCCTTCTCTTCCCTAACTGCTCTGACTAGAATCTTTATTACTATGCTGAAAAGAACACATGAGAATTAATGTCTTTTTCTTGTTCTAGATTTTTAGAGGAACGGCTTTCTGTTTTCCCACATTTACTATGATACTGACTTTGGGTTTGTCATAAATAACACTTATGATGTTGAGGTAAGTTTTTTCTCACTAATTTCTTCAGTGATTTTATCATAAATAAGTACTAAATTTTGTCAAAAATTTTCTTTGCATCTATTGAAACACTATGTGATATTTGTCATAATTATATTTATGTGGTAAATTACATTCATTAATTTATGAATGTTAAACCGTCCTTGCAACCCTGGAATAAAACCAACTTGATCATGATGTACAGTCTTTTTAATATGTGGTTGAATATTGTTTGTAATGTTTTATTAAGGACTTTGTATTAAGTTAATCAGGATATTGTATGTAATTTTCTTTCCTTGATGTATTTATTTTTTGGGGGGGGAATAATAATGGGGATTGAACTCGGAGGCACTCAACCACTGAGCCACATCACCAGCCCTATTTTGTATTTTATTTAGAGACAGGGTCTCACTAAATTGCTTAGTGCCTCATTTTTGCTGAGGCTGGCTTTGAACTTGTGATCCTCATGCCTCAGTTTCCCAAACCACTGGAATTATAGGGTGGGGTTTTTTGTTGTTTGTTTTTACTGCTTCTATTTCATTGCTAATTATTGCTCTGTTAAGATTTTTTTTTAATCTCTTCTTGATTCAATTTTGGTAGGACATATGTGTGTAGAAATGTGTCCATTTCTTCTAGTTTTTTCAATTTATTTGAGTATATTTTCAAAATAGTACTTATTAATCCTCTGGATTTCTGATGTCATGGTGATTTCTCCTTTTTCATTTTAAATATTATTAATTTAAAAAAATATATATTAATTTGAGTCTTTTTTTTTTCTTTTGTTAATTTGGCTAAGGGTTATCAGTGCAAATAACCAACTCTTTGTTTTGTTGATCATTTGTATTATATTTCATTGATTTTGGCCATGATTCTTATACTTCCTTTCTTCTAGTAATTTGTTAATTGGTTGTTTCTTGAATTTTCAGCACCTTGAGACCTTCCATCATCATTATGTTGTTTATGTGAGATATTTCTGATTTTCTTATGCAGTCAATCATAATTATAAATGTTCTTGTTAGAACCACCTTAATAGGGTCCTGAAGTTCTGATGTATTGTATCACTATTCTAAGAATTTTTTAGTTTCTCTACTCATTCATCATTTAAAAGTGTATTACCCAATATGCACATACTTATATTGTTGATATAGTTTTTTTTCAGGGGGTATTGATTTATAGTTTCATTCCATTATGATTATTATATGTAAGAAATCATATAATTTTTTATTTGCTAAGAATTGCTTTGTGGCATAAAGTATGGTCTGTTTTAGAGAAAGTTCAATGAGCAGCTAAAAATAAAAGTAATTCAGCTGTTTTTTGTTAAAGTATTTTACAGATGTCTGTTAACTTTATTATATTTAAACCACTTTTTAAGATCTGAAGATTTTTTTACTGAGTTTATGTTTAGATGGCCTACATGTGAGACTCTGTCTTCAGAATTGTGTACCCTATTTTTTATCTGATATTTCATTTATGTCAATATTTTTAGAGTCAGCTGCTGCTGAATTATGAACTTTAGGAGGTATCATGTTATCTTAATGTTTCTGATTTCTTCTGTTCCTGTGCTGAGTTTTATGTCTGCTGGATTGGATTTCTCTTCCATTCAGTCTTCTCTTGCCATAATGTTTCAAGAGATTAGATTATTGTGAATTTTTCAATATATTTCCAAGTTGGTTTTATAGTGTAATTTCCCTAATGGTTCTTTAGTGATGATTAGTTTATTTTGAAACAGTGTATATTGTGTCAGGGTTTGAGAATTTCACTTTCCCTGTCAAAAAGTGGAGTGAGTCCTCTTTAGAGACCTGGCAATTGTGTTGTACACTGTAGAATACTTGTGGTACACCCTTTGTGAAAGCTCTTCATCACTTAAAATCTCTCTATATTCTAAAGAAATGTGGATGTGGTCTATATTGAGACACCTCAATAATATTGTGTCCACAATTTTTGCATTAATTTTCTCTTTTTGTACTGTATGGACTCATATTCATGAGTAAGACCTGAGAGCCCTCTAGATATTTTTTTTTCTTTTTTCCAGGTCCTGGTCATTAGTTTGGTGATTTTTCCCTTTCATTTGCTTTGTATTATTGTTGAAATTTGAATGTGGGGCTGGGGATATGGCTCAAGTGGTAAAGCACTTGCCTGGCATGTGCAGGGCTCTGGGTTTGAACCTCAGCACCACATAAAAATAAAATAAAGATGTTGTGTCCACTGAAAACTAAAAAATAAATATTGAAAAAATTTTCTCTCTCTCTTTCTCTCTCTCTCTTAAAAAAAAGGACAAAATTTGAGTGTGTTTAATTTTTATGTGGAGCAATGTACTGTCTCTTGGCTAGACTGAGCTCAGCAGCAGAACTTCTACCCTGTGAGCTCATAGTATCCCAGTAGACTCCTAACACCTCACAAGAAAAGGAGAATTCAAACAGAAGAAATAATAAAAAGAAACAATGTACTGCTTTACAATAAGTACTTATTGCTTCCTATGACATATAAAACACTAGTTATGACAAAAAAAGGAATGGAGGTGTCAAAAAATGTGAAGCACAAAAATAATAAGTAACAATGAACTAGATCTAGCCTTAAGAAGTAGGTGTCAACTGTGCCATCCTCAGTACTAATAACTATAAAATGTGAATGGTGTTAGCAGCAAGTATGTAAACCATAGTTTATGAGCAGGGTAAAAACACAGTTCATTAAGATAAAGGAAAATGTATCACTAAAAAAGAAGTTTAGAATATTTAAAATGTAGGTACAGAGACAGTAGAGTAGATGTGGCAAGTAATGATTATAGAGAATGAGGAGAAAAAGTAAATAAAATTAACAAAATAAGTAAAAAGAGCACAAGAAAATTTGACTACTTAGAGGAAGAAGAAAGGAGAAAAAGAGAAAAATGAAAAACAGAAACAGAGCAAATAAAAGCCAATATAAACAAACCAAAAAACACTAGTGCACAAAGGACAGGACATAGAAAATAATAAACACTAAAAATGAGAAAAAGAGAAGCATATATGTGTATATATCCATGAACCAATCAGCACAGAAAGAACACTAATTTTAGAAGAAAATGGGAAAAAAATTCTTACTGAAAATCAAAGAATTGCCTTTATTCAGACGGTCAAAACTGTGGACAAGGATGGATGATCATGGCCTATGCCGGACCATCCTTGATATTTCTTCTTGATCTATGTACCCCTTAGCAAGAACAAGGGATGTAAATTGTAAACCTCCCTCTTTTTGCATTGTTCCCCAGGCTGCCAGGTGTAGTGGCCTAAAACTGAATCTCACTGAATTAGCTTTTATCTTCCCTTCTCATTATATAAGGTAGGACAGAAGAGAGAGGTACTGTCAGTTGTAGTTTTGTCCAGACTCTAGGGTTGGGGACTATTGCAGATTTCTAAATAGGAAATTCCAGCAACTAGCATTTAGCTCTAATTGGGCCTTTGGTCCTGTAATAGTCAAGGTTCTCTAGAGAAACAAAATGAACAGGATACATATAGATCATATATATGATTATGAAAAGAGATATGTTAGATTGGCTTATATAACCAGAAGCTACATAGTCCCACAATGGCTGTCTGCAGGCTGGAGAGCTGGAGGAACCTATGGCTACACAGTCAAAGATGCTCAAGGCTCAGAATAAGTGATGCTACACCAGTTCAAGACCAAAGGGTTCTGGAAACTCCTTGGAGAATCACTGGCAAAATCCACTTTGGATGAGTGAAATAGCTGCAGTCTGATGTCCTCAGGCAATTGCAACAGCTATCAATAATCCATTCAATAAGAATCAAGCTTGCATCTGCTACTACTTTCTTGTTTTTCCAATTTTTGTTCAATCCAAACCCTCAACCTATTGGACAGTGTTGCCCAAACTTAGGTGGCTCTCTGCTTTGGTTTGTTATTCTACATGCCAATCATTCCTAGAAATATGCTCATTGACACACACAGAAGCCTCTTAATCTTAGGCATCTCTGAATCTAACCAAGTTGACAATTCAGATTAACTATTATACGTATTTTGTGAGTAGTATTAGCTCTGGAAAGAATAGATCAATTCACCACTAGGGCTAGGTAGATGCTGATTTGTGCTGTAAGCCTCTATCTCAGAAGCTTCCCGAGAATCTCTTACTACAAGGGAGCCAATCCTCCACAGGTATCGTATACTTCACCACCCTTAAGTCTGCCCTTCCCATGCTCATTCCCTGAGTGTAATCAATCCTACCTGTTCAGTTTCCTGACAATCTTAGGCTGGTCATAGGACCCACCAGACTAAGGAAAAGCTAGTTGCACTCCATTTTGTATCTCTTACTCCATTTTTTATCCCCCTGCATACAATCTTCTCTTTACCTGTCTCAATCATGTTCTGCTAGGTATGTTATGCTCAAATTTGGGACCCTCAAAAGACCACTGGAAACCAAGATCAATATAAGCAGCAAAGAGGCATTTATTGTGAGCTAGCTTGGTCCTCTGTGTGCACACAGCAACTGGTGACGCTGAGAGGCCCAGGCCCAGGGTTGCAGCACTTTTATTCACTCTTGGGGAAGGCAGGGACTCCACATACATCATAGCATCTCTTAGCAAATCATCACACACTGCGGGAAAATCATAAAACAACTTTAAAACATGATTATCACATTCACTGGAGGGAACAAATTGGGTAGGGGTGATTGGTTAGTACAAGACGGGGATTCCTTTGAACTGATTGGTTTAAGCCAAGAGAGGAGTACATGCTGAACTACATGGTTTTCCAACATGTTATCAACCACCATAAACTATGGGGAGGGTCATCTGGCATCCCAGGTATTTTCCCGGTCTCTTGCTGATTGATGGCTGCTAGGAGGTTGCTATGGGTCCCCACCTAGCCTGACAGAGTCAGGGACACCTGGCGCACCAAATCTCTCCTGTTATTTGTAGATAAACAACTCAGCAGGGTGGGTAAGTGCCTTGGAGTGCTCTGTGGGTATTTCCAAGGACAAGGGTCATGCCCCCTTCCTTGAACAGGCTTTGCTCTGAGGTAGAAGCTGGCTTTTCAGGTACACCCTAAGCCACACAATATGCTCTTGCTGGGACAGTATGACAATGTTGTCTATAATCTTCCAGGTTCCCGCATATGTCTCCCTGCCTCAGCTTTTCACTTTTCAGTTAACAAACACAGAGCACTTTTTTTGGGGGGGGAAGGGGACTGGGTACCAGGGATTAAACTCAGGAGTGCTTGACCACCAAGCCACATCCCCAGCCCTATTTTGTATTTTATTTAGAAACAGGGTCTCAGTGAGTTGCTAAACACCTCGCCCTTACTGAGGCTGGCTTTGGACTCCAAAACTCCTTCTTCAGCCTTCTGAACAACTGGGATTACAGGCATGTGCCACCCCACTGGGCTCAAACACCAAGTTGCTGTGCAGGCTTGATTTTCAGCTAAGTTTAGACTATTGTTCTGTTCTACCAGTTTTTTTATGCCAAAGTTAAGGATGATAAAATTATTTAACATTTTTTAGAAGACTGTGTAAGATTTATTGGGAGTAGGTGGGGGAAACACCATGAACTCCCTGTAATTTCTTCTAGGCCCTCCCTCCAATGTGTCCCCTAGCTCCCTCTCCTAGTTTATGACACATCTATGTTTGTGTTATTCCTTTGCTCTATGGTAAACTGGCACAGCTGCCACTTGTGCCACAACCAGCTTGACTCCAATGTGCTCTTGTTCTTGGATGCACCAGAATTTCTGAGTCTCTAAGCACCTCTGACTGTCCAATGTCAAACTTCAATGAATTTCCTCTTTCACCCATGTTGCTGTGAGGCAGTATTTCCACTGCTTGAATCCCAAGCCACAGCGCAACTGGAAAGTCAGCCTTCCTCTAATGCACTCTCTTGAATCTGCCTCATATAGCTGTCTTTGTGGGAGAATAAGTTTTCATTTTTCTGGAATAAATGTGAGACAGTGCAAATACTGAATGACATGTCAATGACAGGCTTAATATAAGAAACTGCCAAAATATTTTCCAGAGTGAGTGTACCATGTTCATACTAAAAGCAACGTGTGAGTGAGCTAATTTCCCACATCCTCACCAATATTTGTCCTTGCAGTTTTAATTTGAAGATCCCAAAGATTACTTACTTACAAACTCTCTTTGATAAAATGTCTGATTATTTTGCAATTAGATTTTATTCTTTTTCCCTTCTTTGTTTTCAGAGCTATGTTTTCTACATGTTATTATATTGTTTATAATGTGATTTTCAAATATTTGATTTGCAATCTGTAGTTGGATTTTTTATCTTCTTTGTGGAGTCATTTCCGAAGTAATTTTTTTTATGTCAGGTTGAATTTATCAATATTTATTTTTTATAGATGGTGAACTTAGTGTCACCATCTATAAAAAAGAGAACCAACTTATTCAGGACCTTGAAGTAAAACTAATGAGTTTAGACTTGGAAATATTAAGTAAGTAAAAGAAGAATAGGAGTTTGTTTTCTTTACTTTAGAGCTTTTGAAATTTATTTTGTATCACATACACACAAACTTTTTTTAACTGAAAATTTACATGAGACTGCACTATAATAAACAGATAAAAGTAAGATGCTGATTAAAGTAGAAACAAGGCTCAAGCTCCTGTGTTTTTGAGCTTTTTCTTGTTTCTCTGCTACACCTGATGCTGGAATTTCTCCAGAGAAACATCTTCTTAAGATGCAAAAATATCCTACTTCACATCATAAGCCACTTCAGAATCTGGGTTCCTAATCCAGAGTATTCAATTACTATTTTGTTTTCTAGGTTTTTACTTTTATAAGAAATATTTAAAAGATACATTAGTAAACTGATATCAGAAAAAAGTTAAGGAAAATATAATTCTTTAGCTTTTTTTTTTAGCAGATTATGTAAGAGTTATTGGGAGTAGGTTGGGAAACACCATTAACTCCCTGTAATTCTTCCAGTCCCTCCCTCCCGTGTGTCTCCTAGCTCCCTCTCCTGGTTTATATCACATCATTTTGACACATCTATGTAGTTATAAAAGATCTATGTGCCACCCCTTCAAATTCTATGCTTTGGGGGAGAAAAAACTAATCCTTTTAATTTATCTAGCACTGGAGCTGGTGATTGAAATGGATAAATATTTAATAAATAAATAATATTAGTAAAATATGTACTTTAAGATCTGAGGTTTTCAGTGAATTAGTAAATTTCTTTAAAGTCTCTGATACCTAAAAGGTACTTTACTCTTTGCTAAAAATATTCTTTGCCTGAATATACATCATAAGATATGAGGTTATTTTACAATGCTTTTGGAATAGGACTTGTGACACCTTGGACAAGACCAATAAAGCTGGAAGGCAGAAAAAGAGTTTTCAGCAAAATCCTTTAGAGCTCTCTGCATCTCTCAGTTTGTATTTGATACCTAGAGAATTACTATATTTGCTTGGCCCTTGCCCTTTTTTTCATAACTTGGGTTCTTCTTTGCAATGATTTTCAGGAATTCCCCATGAGACTGACCACAAATGACTACTTTGGCAACCAAAAGTTGCTCTCTGGGTGACAGTTTAGTTAAAGTCAGCTGCTGAGGTCCAGCCCCCATGGGGGAGGCGGGGCACGGAGTGAGGGTCCATGGGGTCCTGAAAGAGGAGTGGCATCAGAAGAGTTGGGATGACAGGTTGAAGTTAGAAACCTCCAGAAGACATCTCTCTGCCCCTAGAGGGACTTTTATTTTTATACCTTTTTTACAGGTGTTTTTTCAAGTAGCTAATGGATTGCTTCAAAGCCCGAAACTTTTTTGATTTACATAATTTTCAAGAATTACAATCTTTTCTGACATACATTGATTACCTAAGATATTGAGTACATTGTTCAAAATATTTTTCTGTAACCTTATACAATCATGTTTAAGCTTTTACATTTTTGTGTAAATCACTAGGTGCTAAGTGATGCAACTAGATTACTTGACTACTGACCTATTATTATTCACTTCTAACTTTAAAGCATACCAGGTTTCATTAACCTTTAACTTTAAATCATACTTATGATTATTGGTAAGCTTTCTTACTTCTAAACTAAAATCCCAGTAAAACACACTTAAAGTAGTGAAAGTCTATTGTTTAAAAGCCTACTATTCTGAAATGCCTCTAAAATATATCTATGTTAGTTTTACATTATCCTATTTTTAATTTCCAAAGTAATTTTCTTTTTTCATATTTAACTGCTTTCTTAAAGAACTACTTTGATGCAATTCTTATGTCTTTGTAATCTTTAACTAAAGGGTGGGCTTTACACCTCAACTCATTTGTCATTTATATTAACTACGTGTTTTCCATTTTCATCAGAAGTTTCTGCATAAAGCAAAGGAGGGTCTATTGGTTGGGGAACATATTTTTATTAGTCTCTTGTCCTTGAGGGGATACTATAAGCTACATATGGTGGTCCTTGTACAGTTGGCACAGCAATTGTTTCTCTGTAGCTGGGCTATTGTATTGTAAATTGAGGCTTTAGGATGGGATTGGGTGGGTTAGTGTAAATTGTTAACCATGGGATAAATATTTCTTGTTTAAGCTTGAGGAATAACACCATTGTTTGTATCCTGAGAGACACTGAAAGGCACCTCAAGACATGTATCAATTGCATCCTTAGTCTCATTCTGGGAATTTTCCTACAATCTCAGACAATACAAACTTTTATTATTGATTGGCATGTGTCCTGTTATCCATATCATGAGTATCATAAACAAAACACTTAACATTTCTAATGGTTCCTGTTTCCAGATGGTGTGGCCTTGCTGCAGCATCCCCCATGCTGTGACCCTGTCAGACATCAGGTGCAGAAACACTTTTACCAGTCAGCTCTCATATTACCCTGATTGATTTAACTCTTGTAGATTTTAAGCCAACTTGGAAGGCAGGGCAGCTAAATGGTTGCTTAAAACTTCAATTTATGGATACTTAATCAAATCTGGAAATAACACATGATGGGTAAAGTCTTATCTTTAATATGCCCTCCTTTTAAAGGCACTCAGTTTTTAAAAGTAACACAAAAGTAATCAGGGTTAATAGATGTTTTGATAAATAAGCATTGAACAGATAATTAATAAGGTCTGTTTAAAAATGTGTGAAATTATGAGCCCATCTTTGTCTAACTTGAATTAATAGTATTTTGACCAAAGTATGTTACAATTTTAGAAAACAAGAAGAAGGTTTGTATAGTTGTAAATATAGCAAATATTCATTTAATATCTGTTAGCTAAGCACTAATTCAGCCCCTACTGATGTCTGTAATGAAGATTCTATGCTCATGTTTTTTACATTCTAGATGAGCAGGATAGAAAATAAACCATAAAAAAAATTGAAGATGAAAATGTCAGATACAAAGAAAAATCAACATGTTATATATTAGCTGTTCAAACAGATAATAATTAAGACAGCAATTCAGTATAGGGAGATACCACTTTGGCCAAACTTAGCATCATTTGGAAAGAAAATATTAGAAAAGTGAAGTATGTTATCTGGGATTTTGAAAATGGAAAGTGAAACCTAACATAGCAGAGTTCTTCAGGTTGAGAGGTGCCTGAGTACTAGGTTCACATCACCATTCCTCCATATAAAAAATAGTCTAGTGTTTAAACTGGTTGGAGTTGGGTTAATAGCAAGGGTGGTAAGGAAATGGAATCCTCTAAGAATTTTATAAGAATGAGACACATAATCTTCAGAAACAAAAAAAGTCATACAGCTTCAGAAATTCATAAGCCAGTTTAGGAAATGACAAGACCATGGGTTAGGAATTGAGAAGATGCCTGTTGAGATAAATAAGTAGCAAATACTTAAGAACTGAAGAATTGATAGTATCTGTCCAACTCTAAATCCTAGACACCAGTAAAAATTACTTGATATTACATTTTTGTAGTGGGAAATAAAAACTTGATTATAAGATTATCAAAATTTTTCAAAATGCCAAGATAATTTTGTAACTCTTTAAAAAGTGTAGAATAAAATGTAATAATTACCTAGCTCTTTCAAAGTATATGTGAGAAAGGTTTCTACAATATTCTTCAAATTTTTGCTAATGTTATCTCCTATAATCCCAATACATAAGAAAGTACAGGGCTCACACAGAAGTCAAAGTGGATATATTTTGCCCAGTGTATGATATTTATTAGTGCAAAGAGGACATAAAATGTACTTTTGTATATTTCTAATTTCCCAGCATGCCCTGAAATTCACTCACAAATGATACTAGCATTTTATTTTTTGAAAAATCTCTTTAGTTTTACTTGGCAAATTAAGTTATTTTAAGTCATTACATGATATTGAAATATTTTTACTCAATATTGAAATATTTCTATTCAATATTAGAATTAATTAAGTGCATTCTAAAATCAGATTTTAGCTTTAATTTCTATGTGATTTTAATTACTTATAATTTTACAAAATATCATTTGACTTAATATTACTGTCATACTACATAGTATGAATAAAAATCCATAATCTTAGTCAGAAATTTTATCTTTTATAAAGACAATTCCAGTCTCATTTCTTTTTCTTTGCCAAGGGTTAGATTTTTATTTGATAAAATAAGGTACTCCAAAAGGTACTGAAACAATGTAAAAATTATTCAGACTTTATGAGCTTAACAAAACCCATGTTTTTTCAACCTGCTCTTAAATGTTAATATTTCATTGTTTTGTATTATTTTTTAATTATCAAATAAAATTCAGTGAAAAGTTTCTTACACTTTTTATTGAGTAGCATCTTAATAAATAATCTTAGGGTTCAAGTCAATAAACTAAAGGAATTCACACCAGGGTTTCAGGCTCTTTTTTCTTCATTACACTTCTGTAATTTTCAATGTAATATGAATTGTCTGGGGTTATTATTCAAATTGTGGATTCATTTACACATACTACTTTCAGATATCCTTAATTAATGTTAAACCAGGAAACTCCATTGAACCAACTCCTCAAGTGATCCTGAAGCCAAGACCATTTTGATAAACACCTTGTCAAGACTTCCTCTCTATAATCTGACATTAGGAGAATTTCACTTGCTTTTTTGGCCCTGTGCAATTTAATTTACTGTAAATCAACATTGGCCAATTCTATAATTATTTCAAAATTTAAATCCAGAGTATTCTTCAGGAAAAAAAAACAGTTTTAAATAAAATAGGCTTAAAATTATTTCCTATGACTATAATAAATATATTCCTACTGATTTCAAAGCAAATAACATGAGGCTTAGTAATGACCAGTCAGGGTGCCTTTTGTATAATGTTAAGCCAATATATAGCACAGATATTTACCACATTGTTAATAAATCATTTTGGCCACATTTCAACCTTGAAAAACCATCACTCATCTCTGAATCATGCTGTGATGTCTTGTCTAATTAAACCAATTTAAAATATGCAAGTGGTTTTTACGGATGTTAGATTTGTGAGAAATGTAGCTTTTTGTGAGAAATATACATAATCTTCTATAGTTTAATATATATGATTTCTAATCTTCCAAATAAAACATCATGTGAAAAAGCAAACTTACCTCTGAAAGACATGGCAGTAGACAGAATTCATATATTTTTAAGAATGCTCTCAAATCCTGGATATCTAGCTTTAGGTAGTATGCCTTCTATTTTTTGCATGGCTTATTTTTAGTAACTCCTGCCCTACTTACCATTTTGAATGAATGCACAGATGCTTCTGGCTCCTGTTTATGGTACTGGTGTCGTGTTGGAGCCCAGGCACACTTCTCAGTAGTGGAACACCCATTTTTGCTCTGCTAGCCCTGTTCTAGGACACCCTATTCTTCACACCACTCAGATGCTATGAGAAGTTTGATTCCTGGTAATGATTTTCTATAATCATGATAATACTTCTTCAGCTCAGTTTTGTTGTCTCCCAGGATACTAAGCATGGTGCATAGTCTCTCATAATATGATTTTCAGAAGTCCTAGATGACAGAGAGAATAGAATTATATGTTGTAATGGATTCATAGAGTAAAGACCTTCTCATTAAGCATCAATTCATATGGTTTAAAATTCTGCCAAGCTGGGAATTCTGCCATGTCTTTTTGTGTGGTTGAGGAATTCACAGATATATTTATACCAAATTTGGCAGTCAGTCTGACCATTACATTGCCTGTACTTACAGCAGGATCTGGCAGAGGCAGACACTCCATAAATATGTAAGAAGTAATTTAAATATTCATTGATTTCAAGATTCTATTATTATAGACTCTGGAAGAAAAGCAATAGAATTAGAATGTACAGAAGAGTTGAAAATCTACCAACAAGCTAAATCTAGATCTAGTGCTTCAACAAATATTTGTGACACTTGAGATTTGATTACTAAATTTTTGAAGTACAAAGTGAGTATTATTTGGGCTCAAAAAGATAAACTGGTATATTAAATTGACAGATTTCCTTGATGGCACGCCAGAAAAATAAACAACTCACTCTGCCTATTTTTCCCTAGGAATTTAAAAACTCCTTGGTGGTAAATAAAATATAACAATTTTCTTGGTAATCCACATAGATTTTTCTGCATAAAATTACAAATGTATATTCTGATACATATCAGAAGAGATGGAGTCTGTGTTGGAAAATGATGATTCTAAAAGATGTACTGAAGGCCTCTTAATTGAAAGCTTAAAATTTAACTTGTGAAGCATTCAGGGCCAGAGAATGCAAAGCTCATAAATAGCCCGAAAAACCCAGGTTACTTCACATGTCTCTAAGTGCAGGTGTTTGATGTCATACACAAACACACACACCCCCCCACACACACACACAGACGCATGGTGGGTTTGTGGTATCAAAACTAAGAAAATAACACCATAAGTAAGAAAATAAGATTGTATTCCTTCTTCATCACTTTGTTACTTCTTGCAACAAAAAGGAAATAGAAAATGTTAGAGAATAAAAAGGTTACACAAGTGCCTAATGTTTACCTAATTGGCAAAGAACAACATAGCATTGGAGAGGAGAAACCTCTGCAGTCAAATGTTACACAACCAGAGAACTCTGGGCAATGTTTTTTTGTGAGATGAATGTATACATACTCATACCCTACCTTCTCACAAACACAAAATTACACCCTGCAAAGAGCCAACATATCAGACCGATGTGAAACCAAGATTTATTGGCAGTTAAAAAAGGATTCAAGAAAAGATCAGAGTAACATCCACTGAAAGAATATCTTTTAGGTTCCGACTTAATCAGACACTAAATCCACAGTTCTCCTTTTGTGCTTGAAATGTGTTGGATTTAAATCACAAGCATTTAACCCATATTTTAAAAATTAATTTTCTGGGTACTGTAATAATTAGAGGAGCTAATAGAGTGAGAATTTTTATTTCATTCTTTTTTTCTTTCCTCCAGTTTATTTATTTATTTATTTAGAACCCAGAGGCCTTTGCTTTACCACTGAGCTACATCCTCAGCCCACTTTATTTTTTATTTTAAAAAGGGTCTCACTAAGTTGCCTTTGAGCCTTCTTATGTTGCTGAGGGTGACCTCAAACTTGTGATCTTCCTGATTCTGAGCCACTGAGATTAGAGGTATGGGCTACTACACCCAGCTGAGAATTTTTGTAAACATCAAACTCTATCATGGGAAGAAGAAGATGAAGGAAAGAACCTGAAAGGGGGAGGAATATACCAAGCACATTTTGCTTTATTCACCTGTTGACAAAGAAACATTTCTCATTGGCTGGCGGTCTGTAAGATCTATGTAAACAGTAGACTATCTTAGAAATATTGATTAGTGGACAATTATTTTAAAGCCCATACAGTAAGCAAAACACTGAAGTATTTAAAATAACAATATTTAAAATAACAATATTACTGATGATGATGATGATGATGATAATTAAAAATTTGAAAAAGGAGAAATTTTCAGTAGGTTTTGATTATACAAATAAACAAAGACAAAAAAAATCTCAGTTCTAGTCTGTGTTCCATAAAACCCAACTAAGTCAAATTTAAATACCGGTTTTTTTAAAGAAAATTAAAACATATTACAATAGCATGAAAATTTTTTGTACAAATAGCTATTGTGAGAGGAGTACCTAAGCAAAAATTTTATTTTTAAGTTCAGTCAAAACTAAGGTATAGGGATGGATATATTCCATAATCCAGGAGACGTCATAAAGCTTTATTTTATATTTATAAGGATTTAATTTTCTATCAGTCAGTAACAACAGGTTCTTAGGAAAAATATAATTCCAAGGTGAAAAATAAATTCACTCTATTTTCTTACAATTCTAAAGTCAATTTTTTCTTATTGTGTCTCCTCCTATGGAAAACAAGTCATTATCATCTACTTAGTTTACTATGTCTGAATTTAATTGTGTGTCAAAATGTACACATATTAAGTTGGAAGAGATTTTAGAATTATTCTGTCCCAATGATTCCTCAGACCATTTAAAGTCTTTCAGATCAGAGAACAGGAGAAACACAATAAGGCTCAGACTTTCATACCAAAATTCTCAGTGAGTACAGAGTACAAAGGTCTTCTCCAATGATACAATCTCCATTATTGCCTATTGTGCTTCTACAGTAATGCTGTACCTCTATTATCCAATTTCAGAATCATCTAAGCAACTACTTACAAAGATACTTAACAAGTTCTTTCCAGTTGCTAATAATCCTTTTCATGGAACTGCTTCTTTCCACCATCATAAAGTTCCCATACTTGCCACTCCATTCTAGTTCACTTTAAAGTAATTTATCACTTTCCTATACTTAATGTTCCTTCAATCTATTTGGTAGTTCCACTGTAGAGTAATCGAAAATATTTTTCAATACATTTATTTTATTTACTTATTTTTATGTGGTGCTGAGGATCAAACCCAGGGCCTCGCATTTGCTAGGCAAGCGCTCTACTGCTAAGCCACAACCCCAGCCCAGTAATCTAAAATACTATAGAAATATAATGTGTTGGGGATAGGTGTTCAATGTTTCAGTCAATTTTAGGGTGACTTGATTCTTTGAATATCTATGTCTATGTATATATCTTTTACATATTACATATCTATCTCAATCTTTAATCTATATTTAATAAAAATTTGAATATTTTTGCCAGATTATATTAGACTTCAAAAAAATTTTCAAAGAATCCATACAAACCTCAACAATTCATCAGGGGTGCACAATGTTTAGGTAGTTTAATATCTAGGAGAAAAGAAAATAATAAAATATTGTTTTTACTTATCTATAAAAACAAAAACTATAGTTTATTTAAGAAAGACATCAGCATGATCCATGTAAATAAAATGTAAATTTTCACTGAGTACTGTTTGTTAATTCTTAGTGCTAGTGATGTTCTAAACACTCATCAAAGATTCAATATTGAACAAAAGAAACCATTGGACCAACATTGGCATAGAGGGAAAATTCAAAAATAAATAGAAAATGTAGCTTCTGGCAGTGGTAACTACTATGAGGGAAAAAAAATGAAACAATGGACAAAGGTAAATATGAAAATTCTGGGAAAGAAGGAGGTTAAGAAAATTCCTCTTAGATCAAGATATTGATTTTAGCAGGGGACCTGCCAGTAAATACAACCAGGGCTCCTAGGAGAAAAACACTACTAAAAGGAAGATAGCCAGTGTGATCAGCCCTGAAACCCGTGACGGAACAGTAACAAATTAGATAAAATAAATGAAGAGCTATGAAGTATTCCACCAAGTATTGTAAAACAATGGTGTTTATAAAATCAAAGCACATGCTTTTCACAGTGAAATTCATAAGTATCTTTTACTGCCCTTTTCCTTGGCCACTCAAAAATAAAATATTGCCAAAGGAATATAAATTGAGAGAAACAAAAACATTGGTAAAATGGGGAAGATACTTTTCAGAATTCTTGAGCTATTATGGTCAATATTATTACAAAAATACTATAAGCAAAGCAATCATGTTGACAATGGAATAGACCTGAATGAAAAGAATTAAAATGATAACAACTGCATATAATTTAATTTAGGTGGCGTCACATATTAGTGTGGAATAACAACATATTTTTTTTTCTGAGAAGATTGGATCATTATTTAAGAAAAATGGATGAATTGGTACCTCTTTTCACACATTGAAACAAAATTAATTCCATCAGAATTAGAAAGTTAAGTATTAAAAATAAAACCATAAAATAATTGTAGAAATAATGATGAGAGCTCAATTAATAACTTTTAGTAGTGAATAATATCCTAAAACATCTACAAGTGATATATGGAGATTAAAATACAAATGTAAAACTAAGAAGAATATTTATACTTTTGACAGAGTGGGTAACAAAAGCCTTAGTAAACCTTGGTATGTAGGGGTGTCTTATAATTCACTATCAAAAGATGCAAAAGAAAAACAAGATGTCTTCACAGAAAAAAAATGCAAAGTGTAATCCTAGTCACAAACAGAATTCTATTTACCAAAATTCATCTGGAAGAAATATTAAATTGCTACAGTCTGGCTGCAGCAAAATAACCGGGGGGTGACGAACAACTTGTGTACGTTGATACAGCAGGAGTGGAAGCCGTTTATTGTAGGACAACAGAGGTATTTATACATTTTACACAGCTTATCTTAATTAGCATAAACTAGATACATCAGTCAACCAATAAGGAATCTCCACACTTAATGGCTGGCTTTTGCTACTTCACAAACCACTCCCTCTGGCATTTTGCCAGGCGCCATCCAGACTTGTTTACAGACTCTAACATTAAATTAATTAAGATACAAATTACATTTTTAGAAACTTTTAAAGTCTTTCTCTATATGTGTATATATTTTATTGTTATAAATGTTATATATAGATTGTTATTGTTGTCTGTTATTTGTAAGTGAATGGTGAATTCCATAAACTGATATTGATAATATTAGTTGGTGTAAATTCTCTCTATATCAATTTAGCTCTCTACATATAATGGATGCTTTGAACATTCCTCTTCTGCCTCAAAAAAAAACTTCTGGGAATTTACCTTAAGGAGATTACAAGGAATATTTAGATGTATAAAAATGTGGGGTCATTGCTGAATTATTTAAAACATGAATGTCAATATGAAAGTATTGTGTAAATTATAGTTTAAATATGAAGGGCTATTGTGAAAACAATAAAATGATATTTTGGTTAAATAATAGGATGGAAGTTTACTGTATATTAAAATGTGTATTTACAGTTTCAATTAATTTTTAGAAGAGAATGTTCTTTATTTCCATGTTCTTAATGAAAAAGATAGGTAAATATTTTTTCACAAATTACCTAGGCAAAAGATTATGAAGTCTTGATTGCACTGTAACTTAAGTACACATTCATAAATTCACACTTCTATTTCTCATAAGAGCATTTCATTAAAAAAATAAAACTTAGAACACAGTAATGGAAAATGAAATTATGTTATTTGCTGGTAAATGAATAGAACTGCAAAACATCATGCTAAGTATAATAAGCCAGACTCATTAAGTTAAGGGTCAGATGTTATCTCTCTTATATAGACACTAGAGAAGAAAATGGAACTTAAAAAGTGGATATCATGAAAATAGAAGGGAGATAAATAGAGTAGAGGTAGGGGAACAAGGGGGAGGGAAAAGGGAGAACTGGGGAATAAAATCAACCAGATTATGCTATATGAATGTATGAATATATTAAATTAAATCCCACTTTCATGTATAACTATAATGCATCAATGAAAAGATATACATAAATAGAAGAAGGATGACCCGAAGAGTAGAGAAAGAGAATCAGGGTCAGGGAGAGGAACAGAGGAAAAAGACAGGTACCCGGGAAATAAATGGAGAAAATTATGTGCATATATGAATAAATCACAATGAACCTCACTATCATATGTAATTTTATAGCATAATTAAAATATAAAAAACACTAGTTTATATAGAGTAAAATGTGTTATGGGTCCATGACCTTACTATATGCCATATTTATGTGTTTAGTGTGTGCATCTCATACATAACCACACTCAAAACATTATTACACCTTTTTTATGTGTACATCTGTGTATTATATATTGAAGGAATAGTGATTAAAATAAGGGTATAATGATTGTATATAGGTGATTTTCTTCTTCTTTTAAAAGCAGCTCAACTTAAAATTGTAAAATTTTCAAGATATTATAAAAAATGCAAAACATTAATTGCTTACCTACATAAATATATTTTACCAGGCTTCATTATTCACTCTAAATCTTTCCAAACTACTGAGTTAGAATAAATACCCCATTCCTATATTATTTTTGTAAACATACATTTATTCTATAAGTATATTTTAAAATGTACTCAAATATCAATTCCCCATGTAATTTTGACTTCTTTTAGGATAATTTCCATAATATTATTTCTTTTTTTTATTGGCACATTATAATTATACATAATAGAGGGATTCACTATGCCATATTTTCACATGCAAACATTGTTTGCTCAATTTCCTTTTACAGTATCTTCCCTTTCATGCCTCGTCTCTCTCCCCGTAATTTATTTTTTTACTGTAATGATTTTCCTTCTATTCTTCTTCATATTGTTTTAGTTAGTAAATTATATATATATATATATATATATATATATATATATGTGTGTGTGTGTGTGTGTGTGTGTGTGTGTGTGTGTGTGTGTGTATCCATCCATCCATGTTGGAATATAAGTGGGATTTAATAACTATTAAAAGAAAAATTAACTTTCTTTTTTATAGATTTTTTAAAAAATTATTTATTCTAATTTGTTGTATATTACAGCAGAATATAATTCAATTCATATTACAAATATAGAGCACAATTTTCATGTCTCTGGTTGTACACAAAATAGAGTCACACCATTTGTGTCTTCATATATGTACTTAAGGTAATAATGTCCGTATCATTCCACCATCTTTCCTACCCCCCTTCCCCCTTCCTTTCCTCCCTATCTAAAGTTCATCTATTTCTCCTATGATTCCCCCCATCCCCATTATGAATCAGCATTCTTATGTCAGAGAAAACATTTGGTTGGTATTTGTTTTATGGGGATTGTCTTACTTCACTTAGCATGATATCCTGCAACTCTATTCATTTACCTGCAAATGCCATGATTTTATTCTTTTTTAATGCTTGAGTAGTATTCCATTGTGTATATATTAATTCGTCTACTAAAGGGCATCTAGGTATGTTACACAATTTTGCTATTGTGAATTGTCCTGCTACAAACATTGATATGGCTGCATCTCTGAAGTATGTTGTTTTTTAGTCCTTTGGGTATAAACCAAGGAGTGAGATAGCTGGGTCAAATGGTGGTTCCATTCTCAGTTTTCAAAGGAAATTTCTTACTGTTTTTCATTTTGGCTGCACCAGTTTGTAGTCCCACCAGCAATGTATGAGTGTGCCTTTTTCCCCACGTCCTCATCAACACTTATTTTTGTTTGTATTCTTAATAGCTGCCATTCTGACTGGAGTGAGATGAAATCTTAGAGTAGTAGTTTCAAATCTTAGATTTGCATTTCTCTAATTGCTAGAGATGTTGAACAGTTTTTCATATATTTGTTGATTAATTGTATATCATCTTCTAAGAAGCGTTTGTTCAGTTCCTTGGTCTATTTATTGATTGAGTTATTTTTTTTGTTTTGTTTTGTTTTTTGGTGTTAAAGATATAATTTTAAAATTATAAAGTAAAGTAAATTATAAAGTAAAAATTTGCTCTCATTCTGTAGGCTGTCTGTTCACATCACAGATTCTTTTGCTGAGAAGAAGCTTTTTAGTATGAATCCATCCCATTTACTCATACTTGATTTTAATTCTTTCATGATAGGAGTCTTATTAAGGAAGTCAGGCCTAATCCAACACAATGGAGATTTGGGCCTAATTTTCTTTTATTAGGCACAGGGTCTCTGGTTTAATTTCTATGTCTTTGATCCACTTTGAATTGAGTTTTGTGCATCCTGAGAGATAGGGGCTTAATTTCATTGTGTTGCATATGGATTTCCAGTCTTCTGAGCACCATTTGTTGAGGAGGCTATCTTTTCTCCAATATATGTTTTTGGAGACTTTGTCTCATATAACTAACTTTGTGGGTTTGTCTCTGTGTCCTCTATTCTGTACCATTGGTCTACAAGACTATTTTGGTGCCAATATCATGACGTTTGCCTCCATCTTGCATAAATATTTAGGTTGAAACATAAGATATTAAAAATATTTAAGAATGTTTATCTGCAAATGATATTTTCACATGCCCTGATTAAAATATTATGTTAATTAAGAAATATATTCACTTGTGGTCATTTTCTATATTAACCAGGCTTGTAAATAATAAATAGTTAGTATAATTTTATTTTAAAAATATACTTATTTTCAAATGAAGGATCATTTGGCAGCATATGTATACAATTGAAATGATACTGGGAAGATTACAATGGATCTTGCCCAGGGACAACAACCAAATTTATGTTAAAAAATTAAAAGTGAATAAGGAAGTAAACAAAGAACCTATTGGCTCCTTAAAATATCTTTACTCATGGTAGAATGAAACCATGAATTTGGGTTACCTGTACCTGAAACTCCAAGTTGGTATTAAATGACTACATTAGTAAAAATCTGAAGAAAGTTGAAGCAAGGCCCTCTGTGGAGTTTCATCAATGTAACAGAATAATTTCATTTCGATAGTAGTAGCATTAATTTTTTAAAATCATGCAATGCATTTTTCTTTAAAAATGAAGGGAATGTAAAGGAAATTTAGGAATAGCATGTAGAATTACTTAAGAATTTAAACATGTTATTAGGTATTATGGTACAATATATAGTACAAGCTGATGTAAAGTAATGGAACATATTGCTTAAAATAGTTGTATGCAGGCACATACACATGTAAATGATGTCCAGCTATTTTATGCTTGTTGAAATCAAGAAAATTAGAGCTTTGAAAGCAATTGTGTCACATTTAGTACACAAGAAATCTATTAGTTCTTATAGAAGCAAACATTTTACATCTAGATATATATGACCATTTTTTAATTTAAGGAGATACATTTTTGAAATGTATGACATATTATATCATAAAAAGTTAGTATTCTCTGTAGACAAAAATAATCTAGCAGAAATGGAATGAATGCAAATTTTTCTCAAATATCTTACTATTCTGTAAGTTTAAAATTACCATTAAGAATCCTGCATCATGGGAAAATTTCTTTTCTAAATTTATGCACCAAAGTTTTATCCTCCCACCAACGATTGCTCAGGAAGTAGGAATGAATTAGGAGAGAGTATATATTTTATAAGATAGAGGTGGAAGGGAAAGGGAGGGAGAAGGGGAATTGCACGGAAGATGGAAGGAGACCCTCATCATTATACAGAATACATGTATGACGATTTAAGGGGAAAATAAAAAGAAGTGTGTCACAGTAGATTGGGTAGAGAGAAGTGATTGGAGGGGAGGGGAGGGGAAGGGGGATAGGAAAGGCAGCAGAATAAAATAGACATTATTATTCCTGGATGTATATACGTGACTGTATGACCAATGTGATTCTGCAACCTGTACACTCAGAAAAATGAGAAATTATACCCCATCTGATTCAATTGTATGATATGTCAAGATCATTGTACTGTCATGCATAACTAATTAAAACAAATGAAAATAAAAAAATACAATAAAAGATCATCTTCAGTTGTTGACTATGCTGCTCAATCCCTGGTTAAATTTATTAAAGGAATGGGATATAGAAATTGCAGTAGGTCTTAGGGTGTGTGTCCCTGCTTCTGTCTGTCTTGTTTTTGTACAGTTCATTTTTTTTTTATTTAAAAAATGCTGCAACTATCAGCACCATCAAGCAGAATATTTCCAGTTACTCTCCATTTTCCCTCTGAATACTAAAGTTAGGCATCCACTAATCATACTACTAAAACAAAATATAGTTTTACAATTCTTACTTTTTTCTAATTTATGTCTTTAAACAAAGGAAATAATGTTATAAGTATATATTTATTGACTTTGACACGAGAACTTTTTAATTCATTATACCTGATTGTCTTTATTTATTCATGTGTATTCTGGGATTATCTGGTGTCATTTGCTTACTTTTTATAAATTTGATTCCACCTATCTCTTTTGTGCTACTAATTTTAAATATATGTATTTTTTCCCCTTCTTTTTTGGAGTGGGGTATGAGGGATTGAACTCAGGGGCATTTGAGCACTGGGCCACATACCCAGTCCCATTTTGTATTTTATTTAAATACAGGGTCTCACCAAGGTGCTTAGTATCTCGCTTTTGCTGAGGCTGGATTTGAACGTGTAATCCTCCTGTCTTAGCCTCCCAAATTGCTGGAATTACAGCATGCACCACTGCGCACGGCGATATATGACATTTTTTAATGCTATAAATATTATTTTCTATAATTGCAGTTAAGAAGAAGTGCTTAAGCATATACTCTGTTTTATTAACACATAAATGTTTTATCAGTTATTTCTGCCTATTTGTATGAATCCTGACTATAGACTATGACCACTCTTCTCTAGCAAAGAGCTTTCCTTACTATTTCTTTCAATTTATGGTTTTTTTTCTGGGAACATATTTAAATTTTCTTATTTTTTAAAGACAGTTTGCTTAGGCTGGATGCATTTGTATACACCTGTAATTCCAGGTTCTTGACAGTCTGAAGCAAAGAAGATTGCAAACTTGAGGCCAGTCTCAGCAACTAAGGAACTTTAATGAGACCATCTCAAAAATAAATAAATAAATAAATAAATAAATAAATAAATAAATAAATAAATAAATAAATAAATAAATAAATAAAAACAAAGGGCTGGGGATGTAGCTCAATGCTCAGTGGTAAAGCATCCCTGAGTTCAATCCCCAGGACACCCTCCCCCTGCCACCACACACATTTTCAGATATAAGATCCCTGGTTATCATTATCACCCAACTACTTTGAAAATGGCATTTCACTGCAGTCTGTTGTTCATTGTGGTGAGAAGGCCACTGTTAATTTTCACTTAAATGTAATAACTTATACGAGTTATTTTTATCTTCCAGCTTTTAAAATATTCTCTTCATCTTTGTCCTTCAACATTGGTACTATAAGGTGTCTCAGTGTGGATATCTCTGTGGTTTTCCTCCTTGGAGTTCATTAAATACTTGTGTATATGAATTGATTTGGGGGAGGGACATTGTACCAGGTATTAAACTCAGGGACACTCAACCATTAAGCCACATCCCCAACCCTACTTTGTATTTTATTTAGAGACAGGGTCTCATTGAATTGCTTAGCTAGCACCTCGCTTTTACTGAGTCTGTCTTTGAAGGCATAATCCTCCTGCCTCATCTTTCTAAGCTGCTGGGATTTCAGGCGTGTACCACCATGCCAGTCTATAAATTGATATTTTTAATCAAAGCTGGCAAGTCTTCCTCCATTGGTTCTTTAAAATTTTCAATGTTCATTTTTCTCTCTCTTCTCATTCTAGTGCTCCTACTATGTATATATTCATGTATTTAATATAACACCATATTTGTCTGAGACTCTATCCATTGTATGCTCTTTTCTTTTTGCTGTTCAGTTGCATAATCTTCATTATCTTTGAAGTCTTTTTAGATTCTTTGAAATTTTCATTTGCTTGTTTAAATTTGACATATGGGATTTCTTACAGATTTGTTTCTTTTTTTGACTCTCTGTCTATGAATTATCATTATAACTTTCTTGTGTCTCATAATTCCACTTTTTGGCAAAAAGTCAAAATTTTAGACAGTATATATTGACAACTGTAAATTGATGCTTCTGGGGATATTTTTGATGCTGTTTTCTTTTTAGTATATATGTATCCAAAGAATGAATATTATATATATATATATATATATATATATATATATATACACACACACACATACACACACAAATAAATAAATATATATATGTATATCTACACACACTTATATAAACACCTCCTACTTATATACACATACATATAAATTATACATACACATATGTGTAATATGTGAGTTTTCTACATTATTTTAGTGTTCACATATTGAATTAGATATTACGTACATTGTTCTGTGTAACTATGCTTATACATATGACCTATTATTGAATGTATCCTTTCCTCAGGTTCTGGCAGCCTTGCAATGAGCCATGCTGTGCTTCTTTACACAGTTCAGGGTCTTGCAAGAACATTCAGTTTGTCAGCAAAATTCAGTTACTTATAGTTTAGGAATTGAGACCTTCAGTTTCTGCATGTTTCCTGTAATTTCCCAAATTTGTGTGTTTGACCCTTTCCATAGGCAGTTCCTAACATGACTTTTTCTTCCTCAAGGCCAGTAGGAAGCTTTAGGAAAGTCTCTATCTGACTCTATCCCCCTCCCCCCCCAACACACTCCATCTGTTTCTGTTTGTTTCTATTTTTCTGGATGATCATAACTGACACAGCAGTAGAACAAATGCATTACATATGTTGCTTGACTTACAATGAGTTTATGTCCTGATAAACCATCATAAGTTGAAAATATCTTAAATTGAAAGCACATTTCATACATCTGATTTGCCAAACATTATAGTTTACCCTACCCCATGCATGCTCAGAACACTTACGTTAGTCAGAAATTAGGTATCAAAAGACTATCATACAGCATATCACTAGCCTATGAAAAGGAAGCATCATTTTTCTGAGAGCATATAGCCTCACATTTCAAGTCATGACTTTCTGTGTTTTTTATTCATGAATGGGTTTATGGTGTCAAAGGAGAATTGTGCACTTTTAGAAATCCAGGTAGAGAATGGCTGTAATAAGCAGAATACTCAAATTTCAGCTGTGGATTAGTGAATCGTTCCCGTGTTCATCTTATCATTACTGTCTTCCATTCTTCGATTCTAAGTAGATGGAAAACTGAAGTTTAGCATTTTTTCATACCATCTTCTCAACAGAACATTTGAGACATTCAGGGGATTTTTGTAGGCTCTTTATGTGAAAACTTAAGAGAAACTCATTGAACTGTTTCATTTTCCCACTTAACCTTGAGAATTCATTTTCTGATTTTAAGCAAAAACAGAAAAGATAAAACTACTCATAAAACTTGGTCTCTTTCTAGCTGTTAAGAAGCACAACTTTGACTTGATTTAGAGAAAGGACTCGGTTCTTTCTGCAGACAACACCCTCAATATTAATGGAGTAATAATTAGTGGGTAGTAGCAGAGTGTTCCTAGTTCTTAAATCCTTGCCATATAACAAGTGATGGCTGGGCATAGTCTGGCTGCCAGTATTAGTATACAGTTAGCTAGAAGAGGTGAAATGAGGTTTGTGAAGACAGACAAATTTGTAAGTTGCATGGACAAAGTCTAATTTAGTTGGAATATTTATTTTCTCCAGAGATACAAAACAAGTAGGAGATTAAGAGGAAAGATAGAAAGATAGGGAGATAGATGGAGAGATGATCGATAGATAGGTAGACTGACAGATAGATAATTATGATAGGAATCGGTGCACATAATTATGAAGTTAAGAAGTCCCAGGCCAAGTTTTCTGCTTGGTGGAGACCCTGGATTCTGGTAGCATGGCTCAATCCAAGTATGAAAGATTCAGAGTCAAGGAAACAAATGCTATAACTCTCACTCCAAGGTTGAAGGTCTGAGAATCTGGGGAGTTGCTTATCTAAGTTGTGAAATCCAGCAGATGGAGAGCCTGGAATTCTGAAGACCAGGGGCAAAAGAATGTGTCCCACCTCTAAGGGAGAGAGAGAGAGAGAGAGAGAGAGAGAGAGAGAGAGAGAGAGAGAGAGAGAGAGACAGAGAATGAATTAGCTTTTCTTTTGCCTTTGTTCTGTCTAGATCTCCAGGTGATTGTTGACTGCCCACATTGAGGGTAAAACTTTCCCACTCAACCCACTGATTTACACCCCCAACTACTCTGGAAACACCTTACAGATACACCAGTTTTCTGGTATTCCTTAAGCCAGTCTAATTGACTCCTCAAACTAACCATTCACAGACTATTATATCCAAATAAGAAGTAAGGGTACAGTGAAGTACTTCCTTGCAGGTGTGGCTTGTTAGAACAAGAGGGTACTGGGTCACACATTTGAAATTTATTATAAATTATTTTTGCTTGCAAGATAAAAAACTCTTTAACAGGCAAAACGTCCATTTTATTAACACACATTAGGCTACACAGAAGGTAGCATACCATAGTGACAGGTATGCAGAAGAGCTTTACAAACTTTTGGGAGAAATTGCTGCATGGATGTATAAATTTACATGCTAGTGAATAAATGTGTGAATTTATTCATGCATGAATGAATCAATAAATGAAAGTAATTACAAGCTCAGGTCAAGAGTCTGCCAACATAGTGAAATTTGATCCACATCCCTAAAGGGAGTCTGGTGAGAATAAGGCAAAGCATTTCTGTGTCCGAGAAGCAATGGAGACTTTTACAACTTACTAACACAAAGGTTTTTTTCACAAAAACATGATGAAAAATTTAAAAAATACAACAGGAGCATTAATAATGACTCAATTGCCAATATAAGAGTATGTAATTGGAGCTTAGTAAAAATCTTCTGCCCAAGGAGAAAATAGGTCTCTGACCGTGGAGAGAGACTTAGCTTATAAATAAGAGTTAAATGACTGTAGTTGTAGAGCTTATATACTTTCTGGCAGGTTCTCCTTTTTCTCATTTTTTAACTCATATAATGCACAGCTAGTATCTCAGTGCTGAGCTATATTTCTTTTGAATGATTCTTCAAGGGTTGGAGGAAAAGTAAAAATTATAATTAATAGTAGTAACTAGATGTTATGAAGGATATTGCTAAATAAATAATAATGCATTTTAGCAATGGAATTTAAAATACAAATAATTGGCAGTAATTGCATTAACACTAAAGTTAAATTTTATGAGTTTATGAGATTATGACTGCACTACCATATAAACCATACCTCAAAATTTTTGCATGACTTATGTCAAAAATTAATAAATTTTAAGTATGCTTGGTTGACTGTGAATCTATAGATGATTTATTTTGTTCCTACTAGTTTTTCAGTATTATCCAAATGATCTATAATGAGCTTATATAAACATTAGAGTAAAAAACCCTATATTTATTTATTTATATTTAAAAACATAGTGTTTTTATAGTTCTACTTGATTAATGGTAAATTAATGCTGATCTGATAAGCCCCATGGATGAATTTCTCAGAAATTCTTTTAAAGTGTGTGTGTGTGTGTATGTGTGTGTGTATGTGGAGAGAGAGAGAGAGAGAGAGAGAGAGAGAGAGAGAGAGAGAGAGAGAGAGAGAGAAAGAGATTGTGATTGTACATTTGATTAATTTGTGACATCATGATGCACTGATTGATATTAATAAACTTTCTGTGTCAAAAATAGAATGGCATTCTTAGGAAAAGAATTAAATAGAAGAAACTTAACTGATATTTATTAAGTGAATTAATAAGGTGAAAAGTTGAAAAAATTTCACTTTTTCAGAAAATATGTTGACAGACAATTCCTGAATTATTTACTTTTATCAAGGTTATAATTATTGTACAAAAATATTTTTCTCACTAATGAATGCATTTTATGAGAATTTTAGGGTATACAAAGAAAAGAGGCAAGGTACCCCAAGGAGAAAGCAGTCTGTAAACTACTCACTAAATCAATATGTGACCTTTGGCAATTCATTTCTACTCTCTGGACCTCAGTGTTCCTGCTAAATATGATATTGGCAGCTTACCAAAGAACCTGTAAATTCTCTGCCACTTTTGAGCCATGTGTTTTATGAATTTCTCTTCTTTGGAATATTTATAAATGCCAAAATTTTCAAACAAAATATCAGTACCGGTATTTTAAAGAACAAAGTTTTGGGGCTGGGGATGTAGCTCAGTTGGGAGAATATTTGCCTTTTATGCACAAGGCCCTGGGTTCAATCCCCAGCACCATAAATAAATAAACAAACAAACAAAGTTTCCTTGATATATTTAATATGGTTATATTAAACAAATTAGCTTTTTAAGAACAAAAACATCTTGTGACTAACTGTCTGGATCAGAATTATGATCACTATCTTATGGTTTTTAGTGTATTAGTTTAGAATTTTTTTATTAGTTGCTTAAAACATTACAATGTTCTTGACATATCATATTTCATATATTTGATTCCAATGGGTTATGAACTCCCATTTTTACCCCAAATACAGATTGCAGAATCACATCGGTTATACATCCACGTTTTTACATACTGCCATACTAGTGTCTGTTGTAGTTTAGAACTTTTGAAGCAAGAAGAAACTCAAAATCCTATGCCCTGGGTTCTGTGTCATCTTTATATATCCTGATGAAACACACACACACACACACACACACACACACACACACACACACACATATGTATATACTGATTATTATTCAATGAATTTTATAAAAATTGACTCCTACCAGAGCTACATTTGGAATACACCACTCTTTAATTCTTAGATATGAATTTTTCCCCTGTGAGATTCTCACAACATTACAAACAAGCATTACATTTCATTTACCTTTATACTCTTCCCCCTTGATCCCAACGTCAAAGTAACAACATATTTAGTGATTTGTGTGAATGAAACAAAAGAGAATGCAGTGGGGGGAAGGTATAGTATTGACTGAGAACGAGTTAGCTTGATTTAGAGGAATTATTTAAAATAGAAAGGAATGGAAAAAGTTAAAAAAAACAAGATTGCACTGAGTATGAGAAAATATTTTATTTCCTTCCTTCCCTCTCCTGCATCTAAAATGGATCCCTGCGAGGACCTGCTAACGTATATAATGATCATTAGACACCCTTTCCTCTGACCTACTACAGCAGCTAAAGTGGACAACATTGAAGTACACTGAAGTATTTATTCTTTTTATTATTGGCTATATTCATCAATTTCTTTATCTCTTAGTTTTGACCCTCATATATTACTGTTTACTTAGTGGACCACCAACCTGCTTTTGTCAGTGAAAGTACATGTTGAACCCTCCAAATGATGTTCAGGGTTTCCAAATTCCAAAGTGAAAGCCACTGCATCTTCTGCTTGAGACAATCATTGGGAAGTCATCAGAAAGCACTGGATATAATTTAAAATTCAGAACACAGATGATTCTCTTATGATTTTGCTTCACATTCTGTAAACTGCAGATTATAGTAGCACCCACACCATAACTTATTCAAAAGATAAACTGCATTATGTAGAAAGTGTTCAGAGCTTTGCCTTTCCTCAATTAGAAGTCAATAAATGAGTTTATTATTAATCAGATTTCTTTCTGCTCTTATCTTTCTTCCCTTAATCCATTTCCACATATCAAAGAAGAATCACTAATGAAAAATTATTATCCACTTTTTGCTTTGTTTTCAGGGGTACAAAGGTGAACAAATGAAGCAGATATATACTCCCATTGGGCCTATATTCATGATGTGTGTATATAAATGTGTACCTCAATATCTGTATGTTGTGACTGCAACAGCAGGCAATAAAAAATAAGAAATTAGGGGATGATATATTTCCATGTGTGTAAAGGATTTCATGAAGGTGACTTCAATCAAGGAGGATATTTGTGGGTTACAATTCTAATTGCAGGGAGGAAAGGAAGCCTGAATTTTGGATGTAATTGCTGAGCTGAGATGCAATGGGTGGATAAGAAGGAACCAATCATCCAGAAGAATAAGAACAACCCAAAAAGAGAATAGAAAATTAAAGTGGGAAATATCTTGAAGTATTCAAGGGACAGAAGAATAATGAGTGAAGCTGAAACACTGTGAATCAGATGATGTCTTTGTGAAAAATGTGAGGACAGCAGGGTTTGAGACAACTTTGGAGAATGAAGTAAAGACAATAATGTATGTATAATCATGTTGACAGTGAAAGGAGTTTGGGTTTCACTCTAAGATAAAGGGAAAGGTTTTAAAATTTTTATGCTATGATCTGATTTGTGAAAGGATATCTATGAATGTTAGGTGTAAAATGGATTGCAAGGATGCTTGAGGAAAGAAGAAAATAAACAAAGGGTAACATAATAATTCTAGTGATATACAATAGAGCTTTGATTAGGATGAAATGAAAGAGAATTCAGGGGGCCTGCTAGATGGTGTGCATGGACCAAGAGGAATGAACTAAAGTTTTGTTTATGCTTTAAAAATAGGATATATCTAGAAAATTTAATATGCTGATAGAAATAAGCAGAGAAGAAAATTGGTGATGCAGAAGAGAGAGGGTAGACCCAAGCAAATCAATCCTTCTGATTAATTTCTTCTATGACCACAACACACCTAGCACTTTCCTAGGACTTCAGGTGTGGTTAGTAAAATGTTTATCAAAACACAACCCATCTTTTGCCTCAGAATAAGAACCAGAGATACTCAAAGAGGAAGAAATGACTATAGTGTTAAAGCATACCAGAAGAACAGAAAGTAAAGTACAATAGTGCCAAAAAGATAACAGGTTTATAACCTCTTTGCATATTCTCTTTTGAAATTATTGCCATAGAATCAGCCTGCTCTAACTGAGCCAGATTAACAAAATGACTTTGTTTTAAATTGTACCATGAAAGAAAATTCAGTCAATTTGCCCATTAGGAAAAAAAAAAACTGCTGATCATCTTCTTAAACTGTAATCATCAGTCAAGATCTGTCTAACTTGTCCTAAGATGTCTTCCTCCCTCCCTCACTGAGAGTAAGCAACTGAGAACTGACCAGTGGGTAGAATAAACTCCTGAAGATGCAATTCAGAAATTAAACTTCTCAATATGTTATTTGTGTGGTAATTACAAGATGAATTTAGAATCAGCCCTAAACCAAAACTCCTTTCAATGCAAGTAATAGCAAATTGAAATATGGCTGATGCTCCAGTGACAGGAATAGCTCTGGTTGACCCTGCTGATTAGACCACCACTGAGGCAAAAAGATAGTAGATCACACAGAACTGAATAAAAGAAACTTCCAACTTCAACTTGATCTATGATCAATGGATTGATCCAAATTAATCTTTGGTCATTTAGCACAAAAATCTGCTTTTCAAGGAGCAGAGACTGGGCCCTGCTGCATAAGGTATTCCTTTCAAGTCACATATTCATAATACATTATTTTAAGTGTATGACTTTCTAGAGTGAAGCAAAGAAAAGTTACCTACAGTGGTTTCAGAACACTTATATATTGCTTTAGCTGTTCCCATATTCACATTATTTTATTTCCCGATGTGTCAGGTGCATCACACATGAGTAATTACTACAACTAGTGATTTGCCCTCTAGTGTCCTCCGATTATAAACTATTTTATGTATCTAATTCAGTAAAACTGTCATCAGCTCCCTGATGAATGATTACATTGTAAAACAGATTATTCTTACACATTTGCCAAACTAGCATTTTATATGGGCATCCATGACTGCATTATGGACACTAATGTATCATGGAAATAATTCTGAACACAGAAAGAGCTAAAAGTGATACAATGCATTTCCTAAGAAGCAAGTACTTTTCCCTTCTCCCCTACACTGTACTGTGTTTTCCTGATGTTCCAAGGGGCTAAAAGGATGATTTGAAGTCGTCATCTGACAAGCATCAAAAAGCAAAGCAACAGATACAGCAATGATTTAACTTCCCAACAGTAATCCTCCAGCCTCTTGCTTTATCCTTTCCCCACAGTCACAGAGGTCCAGTGAACCAAATAATGGTCAATGAGACATAAAAAGATGCTTGCTGTGGATTTTCTGGAAAGGTTTTGGCTTCTTACTAAAAGAGAGAAAACTCTTAGCCAAGTTCTCTGTCACGTACTAAATGATTCAACCATTTGAAATATTTTATTGACAACTTATTTCTTTGTACTCTACATCAAATCATTCAGCAAGATAAATAAGACCCATTTGCAACAAGATCACCAAACCATCACTTTTTATTATCTCTACTATTATAAACCTGGCCCAAGAAATCACTAAATGTAACCCCGACGAGAGAAATCGATTCCTATCTGGTCTCCTTTCTCTACTCCAATTCTTCAATCTATTCTTCTAAGAAGAATGATATTTAAAAATAAATAATAAATAAATCTGATGATATTATGCTATGGATTAAAATCTGTAGGAAGTGACCACACAATGATAGTGTAATCCAAACTCCATTTTTGAGGCTTCTGTTTTTAGCTTTAAATTAATAACAAAGATTCACCTTTCCACCTCCTACAACCACAACAACAGACAAAATGTATGAAATATATGAAACAATACATTTCAGCCATTGGGAAAACAATAGTCAAACCATAATTCATAAGAGAAAGGAAAAGAAAGTTATGAGCCTTAGAGTTGTTCTGGCTCTGTGCCTAGAGAGAATTTCTAGGCCAAAGCACAGGGAGGGAGAGTTGAACTAAAGTTTGTCATCTCCTCATTTGTAGAAAAGGAGTTCAGAGTCTGGGAGGTCAAGGAAATCACAATTCAAAAACAAAAGAAAACTACGCAAGAACTCCAGAATTCTGTGATATTTCTCTTGAGTCTGGGTTCCTATCTGCACATATATGTGAGGAAATTACTGAGATGCAGAAAGAACCACTTGAAAGGATGAGGTAGAATAATCTTTGGAGCTTATACAAAGCTGGGTTTAGTTCATATTTCTAGTCAGAATGAAAAGCCTCATAATTCACGTCAGAGAGAGTACCCAGAATGTCTATTAGTAGGGCCAAATTAATTGTAGTCAGACTACAGGTTGTTCAGTTCTCACCTAACAAAGTTTTAAAATAGACTTTGACAGAATCAAATTGATCCAAAGTAGTACATTTTAAGGCACAAAAATATTTAAAGGAATGCAAAAAGAAAACAATCCACCACCCAACAAAGTCAAATACAAACATTCTGGCATTATTTTACATTGGATTATCTGTTTAAAAGATATGTTGAAGTCCTGATATCTGTGATATAATTACATTTGGAAACAGTCTTTGCAGATGTAATCAAGTTAAAAATGAGGTCATTAGGATGAACTCTTAATCTAATGACTGGCATTCTCATAAGAAAAGACAAATTTAGGACAGATATATACAGAGGGAAGACAGCCATTTGAAGACAAAAGCAGAAATTGGAGTTATGTTATCATAAGCCAAAGAATAGCTGTGCTACCAGAAGGTGGAAAAACATGAAAAGAGGCTCCCTAGAGACTTTGAAAGGAGCACACTCCTGCTATTTTAGGCAACTTTTTCACTACTATGACCAAAAGCCTGGGCAAGAATAATTTTAGAGGAGGAAATAAATCTACCATTGCGTTCATGGTTTCAGAGGTCTCTGTCCATAGAGAGCCAACTCCATTTTTCAGGGCTTGAGGTGAGGTAGAATATCATGGAATATCAAGGAGGGTGTGATAGAGGAAACCAGCTTCCTACATCACCAGCAAGCAGAGAGAGAGACTCCCCTCACCAAGGACAAAATACATACCCTAAGGACAAGTCCCTCACCTCTTCCAGTTACATCCTACCTGCCCAAAGTTACCACCCAGTCAATCCCTAGCATTAAGCACTGATTAATGTATGGCTTGTATAACCCAATCATCTTACCTCTGAACTTGCTTGCATTGTTTCACACCTGAGGCTTTTGGAAAACATTTAACATCTAAACCATAACTCCTGCCATCACTTTGCAAAATTCTAGCCTCCAAAACTCTCCAGGGGAATACCTTTCTGTTGTTTTAAGCCACCCAATTTGTCAAAAATTTTTTGTAGTTACATTTGGAAACTCATACAAGTAACCAATCAAAATTTACCAGGCATGGTAAAAAAAAGTAGGAAAATTTGATAAATAGGAAAGAATAAAATTAATCAATAGAATAAAAGACCTAATAAAATTTGGAGACAATGAAAACTTGTTAACTATAAATACACTTCATCTTGTTTTAGAAATTAGAGGAAAGACTGTGCATAATGAGAGATAAGAAATAGAAAAAAGGTGCAACATCAAACTTCTATGAATGTAAATTAGAATAATGAAAAATATACTAGTTGTGATTACTGGTAGATTGCACATTTTAAAAAAAAGATTAGTGAGCCTGAATATGTAACAAAGGAAACTATCCAAAATGAAATGGTGAAGAGTAAAGAAAAAAGATTAACAAAGCATCAGTGATCTATAGAACAAAATATCATGGGTGTGTTGGTAATTAGAGTTCTATAAAAGGGGAGGGAAAGAAAGACAAATAAAAATAAAGATAATGGCCAGATCTTCCCAATTTGATGTGAAGTATAAACCTTCTCATCCAAGAAGCTCAATGAAATCAAAGTAAAAAACCTGAAAAATTTGCACAAAGGCATATCATAATCAAATTGCTTAAAATTATGATAAAAACAAACTCATTAAAGCCACCAGGAAAAAAATGACACACACTGAGGTTTAAAAATAAAAATGGTGGCAGAAGTCTCACTGAAAACAATTCAAGCCAGAAAGCCATGCAATAACATTTTTAAAGTGTTCACAAAATAAACAATAATCATACACACACACACACACACACACACACACACACACACACACACACACAGGCAAAAGACTGTAAACCTAGAATTCTGCACCCACCCACCAAAAATAATTTTCAAACTTCATTTTTCAAATACAAAGCTTTAAATTTTAGTTTTTGTCTCTGTTCACTCTGCCTCCATTCATTTATATTCTAGTAAAAACAGCTCATTTCCAGTATCCTCAATGTATGTAAATTAATTCTCAACTGAGAACAGTGCTCTTGTTGTTTCTTTGCCTGGAATCGTTCTTTCCTTAGACTTTTGCAACCTGAATTCTATCACCATTTAGGTCTAAGCTTGGTCCTTCTTTTCTCACTCTAGCTCTGGAGGCTGCATTATTCAAACTAATCAAAATCGACTTTCCAGTAAGTTTCTAGACCTTTTTATGAGGTGTATTTGAACATTTTTTTCAATATACAAGGAAAGGTTTAAGCTTTGACTGTCCTCAAAAAATCCTGAAATTATAAATATTTCAAAGTATGTTACCTAGTAATAATAAAATGATTTACTTTGCTGATGAATTGGCCATCAAACATAAATTGGCCATCAACCATGGGAAGGACATGTAAAAGATAGTCACATATTTACTTCTCAAGAGACACTAGACCCAGATGATTTTATTGATCATTTTCAAACAATCCTCAAGAAAATGAGAATTTCTGTGTTCATTAAATTTTCTTAAAACATAGAATATCATAAAACACTTCAATTTTCCTGATCTGTATATATATTTGCAAACAAAATTCAACAAAAAGCAACAGTACATCACTTATAAATGTAGAGAATATTAATATATACTAGAAAACTGATTACAAGAGCACATTTCCAAATAATGCACTCTAATTATTTTTTTTCATAAATATAAAGCTGGCTTAAAATTGAGAGTTCTGTTAGTGTAACTTACTTTATTATTATATTACAAAATAAAATTATTTAAATACTTAGTGGGGAAAAATAATATTTTAGAGGTAAGAATACTGAAATGTATAGTGGTTAAAAAACACTTTCAGAATAGAAGAGATCATATGTGACATTTCTGAGATTTAATTGCATGTCTTTCTGTCTTTGAAAACCCTTGCTTTAGACTGGGGTAATATTTGGTTGTTGTTGAGTCTTGGACAACCCTGAGTAAATGACATGTTGTCTTAATAAAATATTTCAAATTGTTGAATCATTTAGTATGTGACAGGAAACCTGATTAAGAGTTTCTCTCTTTTAGTAAGAAGCCAAAATCTTTCCAGAAAATGTTACATGATGATGCTATTCATTGAGTTGGAGAGGGCAGAAGTAGGTATGGGACTTTGGGAAGAATGGGATTTTATGTTTTACAAATTTGGTTTCCCAACTGGGAAATTTAACTTATACACTTTTAATTTAATCAACTTTTGTTTGTTTGTTTGTTTGTTTGTTTTGTGTGTGTGTGTGTGTGTGTGTGTGTGTGTGTGTGTGTGTGTGTGTGTGTGTTCAGTACTGGGCATTGAATTCAGAGCCTATAGATCATGCAAGCAAACGCTCTGATTTTGAGCTATATCCCCAGCCCTCATTTTAATATTTAATTTTATGTCCATTTATTTTTTCATACTCACTGCTTTTGCTTATACGTTTTGCTTCCTCTATTGCCATTTGCTGCATGTGCCTTTTTTCTTCTTCCCAATACTTTTGAAATTTTTCTTTCATCTATATTCCACTAGAATTTATTCCTTAAGATTGTATTTTCCTATCAGCATCAAAAATTAATCAATATGCATAGCTGGCAGAGAGGTTTTTAAAATACACATCTGACCATGGTAGACTCGACACAGAATTCTTCCATAGCTTCTAGTGCCTTAGGATAAAATTCATTACTACAATTTATCTTATGTCAGAGTTATGCTTTTTACAAATCTTACTCACAATGCTTCTACAACAACACCACCTTTAAATTTCTTTTATAAAGTTCCACAAGTAGAATCATGTATTTTCTTTATTCTTTTGACATGTTCTTGCTGTAGCAAAGCTTCACTCTTGATTAATTTCCACCTCACAGCCAGTGAGGGAAAGAAACTCAGTTGACAGCAAATCAAGAACCTGGGCATTTTGTGATACTACTTAATTGAAATGGAAGAATGACGAGTATTTTAAAGATTTTCAAAATCTTTTAAGATCTTTTTATTTTAATCTTTAAAATCTTTTAAAGAGTTACAAAATGGTTCTGGAGTAAATTCACTACAATTAAGGTGTTAAATGGCCAGAGTGTACCACACAATGGGGTGAAGAGAGAAGTCTCTGCAAATAAGACTATTTTCTTGAACAAAATACCAATATGTTAGTCTTCATGCTCCAGACTTTAAGCCTGAAAACATGCTATGTCTGTAAGTATAGACTCCATATTTTAAGGACAAAATCAAAAGTCAGGAGTTAAATTCAGTGGAGAAAAAAGAATGGGAGGATCTGGGGTCAGTTGTAGGGTTATACTCATAGGGCTCCCTGAGGAGTATGAGTATGCATTACTGGAGGTCATAGATTATTTTTCTGGTGTACAGGTGAATGATTAGCGTCTTTCATGTTGCTGTCAATAAATACCATTTTGTAGGAATGTGCTAATCAAAACTTCCCTTACTTCTTAGGGCTGCCACAGAGCCCTAAGCTCCTGTTTATTGCATTCTGCTTTCTTGTCTAAGTCTCACTCCAGGATTCAGACTCTTCGAAGCTCTTTAGCCAGAATCCATTTGATTTCTACTATTGATTCTCAGGTATGTCATCCCTTATGAGATTTTTAGAAGCCTTTCCATCTTATGGTGTTGTGGGAATTAAACATTCCCATTTATGTCTAAAGTATTTATGAGGCTTCACAGAGAGAAATACATAAATCCTAGCTAGAATGTTTCCCTCTCAGCAAGTCTGCATGGGAATCTAAATAATCAGCAATCTAGGTAATCATGAAAATTAAACATGATTTAAATTTGAGGGTTTCTCACTTATGTTAGAAGTCCTGTGGCTACAGAAATCAGAATCTTTTCCTTTATTTCATGTGGATACTGACAAAGTTTATTCCTCTCAGTCTTGTACTTCTAAATTTTCTTTGTTGAGCAAAGTCCTAATGTTTTCTGAAACTTTCTCTAATTGTATAATATGGTTGAATTTTGGTGTATTCAAGTACGGTCATATTTTTGTCCAGCTTCTCAGAACTGGCTCCAAATTAACATCAATGGTATTGCAGATATTTTCAAACTCTTTGCACATAAATTTATGACACATCTCTTTGATCCCAAATATAATTAATATATGCACTGTGTATTAGCTTTATTGTTTTCAGGCATAAATTTTGTCTATGTTTTTTAAAATTGGAATGCATTCTATATTGATGCTGAAAGACAATTTTAATGTCAGTCCTTCCCCAACCAACTTGTCCTCCAAGCTTCATTGTATTCTAAAACATAACCTGTCTTACAGTTGAATAATTATTAAAGGCTAATCTTTTTTTTAAAGTCCAATCTTTATGGCCAACCTATGATAGTATTCTTGAGACAATCACATATTGCCTTTGCATGCTGTTAAAAGAAATGTGTCATGTATAAAGATAAACATTTGTAATTTTCCTATGTCCCATACCTAAAAAGTTTGGGAAACATGCAAGTAGGACCTTCACCAAGTTTTCTGTTACATTCCTTTATATCAAAGAAATAGAATAGTGGTCCTCTTGTTGCCTCTGAAGTAAAATTGTATTAAGCAGCATAAGGAAAAAAACATGTAACTGACCACTTTTTCTCTCTGTAATAAGTCATAGATTCTGTAGCTCCTCCGTTGTGCCTTGGGATGGTTTTCACATATGTACACAATTACTCAAAGGATCTTGACAACAGAAGCTTCAGTTGTAGGTTCAATCCAGAAATTTAATGATTTCAGGGCTTAGATTTCTAAATTCTCTTGACCTTCTCATTTTTGAAGGCAGGATGGATGGCAGCGGACAGTTAGCTCTCATTCTGATGAGGGAAGCACGGGGGACCTTCTGTTTACTTCTTATTAGTGAGAATTACATCATAAATTGCAAAGAGTCTGAGAGGAAAAACGTAGCTATCCTCTGTATCCGTAAAAAAAAGAAGGAACTTGGAAATGCATGTTAAAAAAGTCAACCTAAAATATTTGTAACTTTTTGTGTAGAGATTTCATTTTAGATCTAATTTTAGGATTGTTTTTCCTTAGGATTGTTTTTCCCATCATTTTTAGTAGCTACCAACCTACAAGGAGGAAGTTGGCTGAAAAGTATACTCAGCTGAAGACATAGACCATTTTGTTTTTGATAGAAAAGGATGATGGTTTTGATAATAGTTCCAAAACCTAAATTGTAGAACAACACACACACACACACACACACACACACACACACACACACACACACACAAAATCACTAGCAGGGAGAAGTTCTGGATCCTCACACAGAAACAGGGACAAGTACCCAGTTGGATTTTAGTGTGGCTACAGATTAATAATCCTATAAATGATGTTATGTTCTGTACTTTTTGGACCAGAAAGTCCACTGTGGTTATCTATTCTTATCTTAATATCATATGCCAATGTATGAGGGGTAGATAACTCTCCCTTTAGTTCAAAGACAATCAAATTAAGTGACTATACTAGAAAAAGTGGTATCCTCAAGAAACTGTACCTGTGGAGCTTTACACATACTAACATTTGGTTCAGATGTGCTGCAATTTGATTTCTACAATGGGTGAATATTGCATATGAAAGAAAACTATATCACTGTGAGTGAAGTGTGTAATATGAGGGGCTGGTTTTCCAAAGATGACTATATCACTGCCCCTGATTCCTTAAAATATTTTGAATATAACTTACCAAAGCATTAAAAAAAGCTGAGTATGTGCTCTAGCTCTTCAAGAATGGGCAGACCCTGAGATTTCTTTGATCAATAGAATACAGAAGCTATTCTACGGTGTCAGTAGAGACATAGTCCTATTATGGGTTGAATTGTGTCCTCAAGACATGATATATGCTCAAGTCCTAATCTCCAGGAAATCAGAATGTGACTTCGTTAGGATATAAGGCTATAAGGTTTCCAGCCACAAGTAGGAGCACTCTCGGATATCCACATCAGCTGAGCCTTCAAATAAATATAGTCATCTCACCTCACTCTTAACTTTCAATAAAAAGCTGAATTTTTAATCTGGATACTATTGTTTATCAGCCAGAATTTTCAACCATTTGAATTTGAGTCATTTTTTTCAATACTGCATTTTGAAGGGAGTCTAGTTCAAATAGATTAAATAATTGCAAAACAAAACAGTAATAATTACAACTCAATAATTCCTCTAGTATAAAAATGTGTTACAATGTTCATAAAAAGCATCTAGCATTATTACATTATCACTTGGCTGCCTTTCAGCATGTCACTAACTAAAACAAACACAGCTACTGCTACTGCTATGACCAGACCTATAACATACATTTTTCTTGTTTGTCTAGTAAACAGGACTTTTGTCCATGTTACAAGATTCTTGTGAAGCTATGCAAGTTAATTGCAGCATGCATCACCCTGCCCTGCAAGGTTAGCTCAATTAAATCTTCCTTTGGACTGTAATTACCATCACATCATTTACACTGAATCAATATTTACTCACATACCTCTGATGAGTTCTTGGTCTACCTAAGTAAGGTATCAGGCAAGTCACTGTTTTCTGCCTTTATGGGAAAATGAATTAAGCATTACATTCTAGTTTTCAAAAGTACAAATCAGAAAGCCTCCTGAGAAATTTAACTTATTCTGAATCAAGAGATAATCTCAATCTATACTGTAATCTTATTTCCCATTACCATTTTTCATACCTTTTCCATTTCAGGCACACTGCAGGAACTGTTCTCCCTACCTTATGTATTGATTTTTCAAATTACTACTAAAAGCTTTACAATCCTTGAATTTTACATAGCCATTGAACATATCTTACAAATATTGTAGAATTTTATGCATATAATTTTGTACATTTAATAACAGAATGTTCTACATAGATGCTTTTATTTATATTAATTTTTTTCTGAATTAAATATTTCCTCTTCTCTCCAATGTTTGATTATTCATATCATACCCATCTCACCACCAAATTTCTGGACTACAATTTCAAGGAAGGCTCTTTTTCTTCACCAAAATGAATCATGTCATGCATTTGAACACTTACTGGTATTTACCTCCTATTTTGTGCCTTTAGGAGTTTACCACAAATTTTAGTTATTCATTCACAGCATTAAACTCACATCATAAAAGTTCTACATATTCAGGGTCATAAGGAACTAATTGACATGAGCATTTCTAGAGTCATCTATATACACTCAATATACTTCCTAAGTAAGTAGCTGACTAACAGTCAAACAGGTTGTGAGGAATTGCTTTCTTTATGATGCTCATTAAGTCAATAATTTAGTAATAGCAAAAACCTTGACAAAGTCAGCACTTGTACTTTTTTAGAATGTATGCATACTATGCAGATAAAAGGAGCAAAGCAGTCACTAACTAATAGAACTAAGAACATGATCTAACCTAACTGGTTAAACATTGGAATAAACAGCAAATGGGAAAATAAAGAACTATTGTGGTATAGTCAAACAATAGAATACTATAATTTTTTAAAAATGGACCTCTGATGAGTAAAATCACTTGGGTGAATCTCAAAAATACTTTTAGCAAATAAGTCAGGTACAATAAAATGCAAATTGCATTATTACATTTTTTTGAAGTTTAAAAACTGGAAAAAAATGTGTTGGTAGAAATATATTATTTCCAGCACTGAGGCAATTCAATGGAGCAAAAGTAAAACATTTAAGTATAATTAGCATATCCACAATTGCATGGAAGAAATTCATATAAGGAGAAAAAACAATGATTATCTATAGAATATTTGTAAAATAAAGAGCAAGTATGATTTAATTGATCTAATGTCCAAATCCACAGACATTATTCTTTTGATGCTTAAGGAACATTTGCAAAAACTGACCCTATAAACTGCATGTGAGAATTCTCAAAAATTTTTAAAAAGTATAATAATATGTCCTTCATAAAACTATACAGAACATATTTTCTAAATATAATAGAAACAATGACTAAAAATAGTTTCATATATATTACACATTGCACATATATGTATATATATATATACGTATACACACATAGAGCAATTGATAGATACAAATATTTGGACAAAACACACTACTAAATAACATATATATTAAAGAGATATAAAATAAAAATAGAATTCAATAAATAAAAATTAAATTAATTAAATTAAAAAATAAAATTCTATAAATACAAAAATAAATTAAAATATAATTCAAAATGGAAATTTTAAAATGTGAAAACATGTGGACAATGGAAACTCTATATAGCAAAATGTTGGTACTTGGAACATTCAGAGATAAAAGACAAGTAAGCCAGAGCAACTGATCAAAACGCAGCTCACTGACAGCAAGTGGCTGCTGCTTGGCTCAAAAGATTCTTGTTTTGCGTGAATGTGGTCACATGCTGACATAATTTTTTTTATTTTAATTTATCTTGTTAGAGTATCCAGGGAAAAGAACTTTTTGTGAAATCTTCCAAGTGATAAACATTGGGAACAAATTTTAAAAAATTATAGTGCATAATGACAAGGCAAGAAAAAACATGTCTACAAGAAAATTGCTCCAATGCAATGGTTCTTTTTTTGTTTATTTTTATTGATTTTATTATTTTTTTAAATACACGACAACAGTGGAATGCATTACAATCTTTATTACACATATAGAGGACAATTCTTCATAACTGTATATAAAGTATGTTCACATCAATTAATGTCATTATACATGTGCTTTTTTGCATTACAATTCTTAATACACATATATAACACAATTCTTCATACCTCTATTTGTATATAAGGTATGTTGACACCCAATTCATGTCTTCATACATGTAGTTTGTGTAATGATGACCATCACATTCCACCATCCTTGCTAATTCCGCTTCCCCATCCCTTTCCTTCTTACCCCTCTTCCCTATCTAGAATTAATCTTATCCTCCCCTGCTCTCCCTCCCTACCTGACTATGAGTTACTCCCCTTATATCAGAGAAAACATTCCACATTTGTTTTTTGGGATTGACTAACTTCACTTAGCATTATCTTCTCCAATGATATCCATTTAACTGCAAATGCTGTGATTTTGTTCTTTTTAAATGCTGAGTAATATTCCATGTGTATAAATGCCAAAGTGGTCCCTGTTACAGTCCCACCAATGAATTTAAGCTACCTTCATGCTGCCATTAGAAATTCTGTGGGTGGAGTTCTGTTCAGTCTTTAATAAAATATTTTGATCCTTACGCACTCTCAAGTTCCAGAAACACACACTAAGTGGTCTAAAAGTTTGAGTATGACTTTCTATCTTTACAATTCAGCTAATTTTTTTAACCTTATAATACTTCACAATGGATCTCTTTTTTTGTGCATAGCAATAAATTTGGCATCTGTCAAGGGGATTCTATAAAAAAGAAAAGTCTGAGCATTTAAGAATACAGTTAAAAATACTGGGGAAAGAATAAATAATGAATAGAATAAAGAGAAGTGTCATCATCATATGGTTTTTATATATTAAAAAGAAGCATACTCAAGATCATGTACAAAGCAGGATACTTATTGTTATTATGTCAATTTTAATCAACCAACAGCTCTTTCCTTATTCTGGATTCCCCCTGCTCCAGACCAAGAGAGAAAAGCTTATACCATTCAAGAAGTAAAGGATGTTCTAATTTGAATGGAAAAAATCAGATGAACAAACAGTAAGGCAGAGAGATGCAATTGTGAAGAGGTACCCTCAATAAGCTCCCAAAGCAGTTTGCTCCAAAAGTTCACAAACTCTGATTGGATTTTATAGTTATTGTTTTTCCAGAAACAAAAGATCTTTATTTTTGCTTTCATAGCACCAGTTATGTTGATTTCCTCTCTAAAGTAAGCCTAAGCTCTAACAAGATAACAAACAGCCATATAAACCTAATAAAAACTAGACAACTTGATTTTCTACTAAAAAGCATTATGGTGAATAATTAAATACAGTTTGATTGTTTGCTGAGCCTTTAGTATCAATGGTGCTTTAGGGGAATAAAATGTATTCTGTAAATGTGATTTTTGAGTTTGGTGTGAAAATAACCATTTGAATGCCTTATGTCAAAAATAGAATCTCAATTTCCAGTGACATGTGGGACAAATTTTCCAATAATTATTACTAAAGTGCAGATAATAGATAACACATGCAGTCATATTTTTATCCCTTATCCTTATTTTGTTAGATGTAAGATTAAGCATAGACAAAAATGAAATCATTAGACTTTTCTCCAGATATATATATATATATATATATATATATATATATATATATATATATATATGAGTAAGTTTAAATTCACCATCAACTGAGGACAGATAAATATTTATGAAAACATCTGAAATTTAATACATTCAAAATGAATCTCAATTTGTTATTGGGTGGATTGCAGTGAATATAAAGGTAGTGTGATCAATTATTATGGAATGGAATGATCCTCAATAAGTTCTAGAAAAACCAATTACTTGAGATAGACTTGGAGGGATATAGGTTTGAGTTTATGGAGGAGAGGAGGTGTGAGAAAATAAATGCACAGAGGTGAAAATTAATGTGACTTAGTGCAAAACAACTGTGAAGAGACCACACTGATTCCTAATGATAAAGCTGCTCACTCTTTCTCAACATTTTAATTTACTAAAAAATAAACAAGCAGGTTTATGAGAAAGACCAGTTTGTCTCCTTTGTGTCTCTGGTGAAGGTTTTTTCTTCAGAAACTTTAGATAGATGGGGCTTCACCCTGTTGAGAAATCAAACATGAGAGAATCATGCATTAAGGCTCTAAAATTAGATTATCTTGCTCTGAGGTCTAATCAACTGAGGTCTCTCTGCCTCAGTTTCCAAGTGCACAATACGATGATAAATAGCATAGTTACTTAGAAGAGTTTAGACAATTTTCCTTACTATCCAATGAGCAAGATACATAAATGATACTTGGTAATTTTCCAATAGCTATTATCATTCTATATATATTAGCACTATAATTATAACCATCAACATTATTGAGAGAGAGAGAGAGAGAGAGAGAGAGAGAGAGAGAGAGAGAGAGAGAGAGAGAGAGAGAGAGAGACTGAATAAACTGTTCAACCTTCTTGGAACAGAGGCATTGCATAAAAATTCAGCACCAAGGATAGCTTTATTCCTATAGTAGCTAAGTTGAACAAGGGCAGGTGAAACAAAATGAATCTCAAGTTCTGTATGGACATCTGTTCTCTTTTTAAACAGCTACCCAGTCTCTTGTTGGTGGCTAATGCACAATTATTGAGTGACTGATGTTTCATTATACATTATACTTGGAGACACACAAGTTTTTCTTATTTTCCTTTTTGTTTTGTTTTTCAGCTTTGATGCCTGTTACCTAGTTGATTTTTGCACAAATGGAGCTGTAACGCTTCTATTATCCTAACTGAATCTTTCATGAATATAAAAATTAAAAAAGCCCTAGATTCCAGGCTTTAATAACAATACTATTTAAGTATTTTAAACTGACTTTTTAGAATAGTGTAATAGAGCATGAGTGCTTTGGGAAGTAGACTCTTAGATGAAGATCAGCATGAAAGAAATTTGTCAGGAGTACTTTTAGAATGGCATCCTGGAGACGGAAGGAAGGAATTAAGATATTTCAGAGAAAAAAGATTGGCTACAATGCCATCTCACTGAAACAACAGGCAACCAGAATCTCATATAGTCCTTCAGAATTCCTATTATTTGGGGTGAGGAAGTAATTTTTATGCTCGGTCATTGAATATTCATTAGTTATGATGTATCTTGGAAATTGTGACTTTGGGGTAGGTAACTTTCTTAGCCAAGAAAATTCCAAAATACAGCTGGGATTGAAGAAGAGCTTCAGGCAGCCCTTTTAACTGCCAAGGGAATTAAACCTATAGGCTACACATTACAGGGAGAAAGAGAAAATAAATACAGATTCATATCTATCTATCTACACACACTTGTGTATGCTTGTGTACACACAATTAGACTTACATATAGATAAATGTATTTCTTTTAACAGAAACCTGATCACTATAGCCAGATAAATTGCATAGTGACAAAATAAATATCAGGAAGAGTAAAGGTCACAGCTTCAAAGCATATTCTTCTCTCTTACGATTTATTTATTTATTTTGGTCCTGCAGATTGAACTCAGGGCCTCAAAAATGCTAAGCAGATGTTCTACCACTGAGTTACATCCCCGGCAATTTATGGCTTTTGTACAATAAATAGTTTTTAAGAACTAATAAAAATTAGAATTTTTCATTATTAACCTACAACCCTCCCTGGTCAATGTTTCTCACCTAAAAATAAAAGAAAGAAAAAGGAAAATAAAATAATCGGCCAGAGATTTATTAAGCTACATGCAACACAATCTAATTTTAATCAACCTGTATCCACCCACATGACAATGATGAAAAAACTAAAAAATTATTCTAAAGGAGTCAAGAAATACTTTGAATGTGCAAAGGTTTTGGAATGGACTGGGAATGTTAGGGATTCATTTGGGCAGAACTCACCAGTCTCCATGAGCAGTCCATGGCCCTGTATTCAAAAGGAACAGCAAGCCAAGATCTGATTCAGATGGCTATGGTTAACACAGGGCGGAACATGGCATCAGCAGAGTGTCCCAGGCAGTTTCTCCTGGAATATTTCATATTGGAAATGGAGAGGCATTGGTCACCAAACTAATGTGTTTCCTTGTCCTTTTTTCCCTTATTTCTAGACTGAAAAGTCTTAGTAGGCAAAAAAAAAAAATGGTTGATTTTACAAGTCTAATTGTGGGAACAGATTATGGTAGGAAGTCAGGTCAATAAACCAATAGAAAGAGAAACTTTGGAGCATTTTCTTTTTAATGAGAGCAAGATCTATAGCTAAATAAGAACAACTTTACAGTTAATCTAAGAAGAAATTGAGAGCTATTACATGTTTTCATGGAAACTAATTATTCTGTTCATTTCTAGGTATTTAAGTTTTAGTTTATCTACATCTCAGTTGTGTTGTCATTGTAGATGGTGGAATAGTATTCTTTTAAGAATTATAATTTCTAGGATAATACTGACTGAATGCTCTGTTCACTCTCTAATAACACTGGTCATAGGCCAGTGGAGATATATAAATGTGGACCATTCCTTTATAGAAAATTGAAAAATAATCCTTTTTGTGAGAAATGTTTGAATGAAAATCTGGGAGGTAGACATCATGACACTTGCATATATTCAAATACTGATTCATATCTTCTTTCATGCTTGCCCCTTTCTTCGCTTAAAAGCAAGTCATCTTCTATTTTTAAGATGTTTTGTGTACACAAAATCTGATCAACAAATTATGCAATAATTTCTCTTTTTATGGATGTGATATGTTTAAGCAAAATAAATTGAAATTCTTTGATGGATGCTTCACATTACAAGTACTCAATTACAAAAGGTTTTGGAAAGTAATAAACTGCTAATTTTGGTGAGCTTTGATCTGTTTTTTTTTCTAAAATATTCTTCTGAAAAAGAATTAAAAGATGATTTGATTAAGCATTTAATTTTTTTGGAATTTTCTTCTATGGACAAGAAGATTTTTCTTGGCAGCATCAAATGTGTTTTCGAGAAGAGAGAGACAAGTAATGACAATTTTCTCAGTGTAATAATGGCTTATACTCTACCATCTACTCCACTTATTTAGACACACCTGAAATCAGTAGTAGTGAGCACTTGGCTTTTGCTGTGCTTCAAAGTAAACCCCAAATCTTTCATCTTCTCAGGTTGAAGCAGTACCATTTATCATTAAGTGAAACACTGTATTGTGAGGATAGTTTTAGCTTCGCCTTTTCTCACCTTTCAACTTCTCAGCTAGAAACACGCCCATCTGTCTTTAGGAGAAACATTACACTAAGGATGATTTAAGCTTAAAAGCTTTTTTCCCTAAAGTAGCAGTGCCTCAAAACTTAATCATAGATCTTTATTCTATTCTCTCTCACTCTTTTTTGTTTCATTCCCCATTCTTTATTTGGGATTAGCTTCTGCATTTCAGAGAAAACATTTGATCTTTGACTTTTGGTGATTAGCTTATTTCACTTAGCAGGATAGTCTCCAGTTCCATTCATTTACTGGCAAATGTCATAAAGTCATTCTTCTTCTTAAGAATAGAAGAAAAGGGCTGGGGTTGTGGCTCAGCGGTAGAACACTTGTCTAGCACGTGTGAGCACCACATAAAAATAAAGGTATTGTGTCCAACTACAAATAAAATATAAATATTAAAAAAAAGAACAGAAGAAAGATCCGTGGAGTAGGCAAAGGGAAATGAAGGGAAGGGAAAGACAATGAAATGAATCTGACCTAACTTTCCTATGTACCCATATGAATATACCACAGTGAATCTCACCATCATGCACACCCACAAAACACTAATTAAAAAGAAACTATAAGTAGCAAAAAGATTAATAGAATAGAGGGGCAGGAAAAGGGAAAGGGAGGAGGGGAGATGAAGGGAAAGTACTGGGGACTGAATTAGAACAAGTTATATCCTATGCTTTTATAATTATGTCAAACTGAATTCTACTGTCATGCATAACTAAATTGAATCAATAAAAAACTTAATCACAGAGATATGGAAGTTCAAAAAAAATCTTTTTAAGAATTTGCCTCCATTTATAGGACAACATAATTTTATCCTACAATATTCCTACCCATATCCTTTGCTGGATAAGTGTCTATGCTCTTTGTTGAAGTACTTTGATTATAATGTAACTTACCTATGGTTAGGTTTGAATTGTTATAGAGCAGAAATTAAAGAAAACATGAAGGCGAAAGTTTTTTATATGTTTCTGTTCCAACTGCTCTGGAAAGAAATTGTAAATAATTTTTTTAACTTTTATTTTTTAGTTGTGGATGGACACAGTACCTTTATTTTATTTTTACATGGTACTGAGGATCGAACCCAGTGCCTCAGGCATGATAGGCAAGGGCTCTACCTCTGAGACACAACCCCAGTCCCTGTATATATTTTTTTTAAAAAAAGAATTTCAAACATACTTAAGGTACAAAAATTAATTGCACACACTGTTTTATTAAAATTTTAATATATGTTTGTAAATGTAGACATTTATCTAATCTATAGAAGTTGCATACATAGAAATGTCAGATTAAAATAATCAGTTGGTAGCAAGTTCTAGATATTGATTTCAATTATTCCCAATTAAGTATATAGTTATCTCTATTAAATATCAATTAATGATACCAGTAAACAAGGATGACAACATTTCAAGTCATACACCAATTTTCAGAATTTCATAGATATTCAATGAATCACTCCATTATGAATTCTGACCCTATTACCAGACTAAATGAGGAAAATTAGGTAATTATTTATAAATATTTGTCTTAGGTAAGTATGGTGAGTATTGGCATCTCCTCAAAAGAATCAAACCAAAAATTACAAATAAAATTTTGTTTTTTTGAGTAAATGAATCAAATAAAAAGCACCTACAAGTTTGGTACTTATTTTTTTTTGAGTGAGGCAAATTTATTCCAACTCAAATCACATTACTTTAATTCCACAGAAACATGTACTAGACAATGAAATAATCCTACAGTAAATGGAGAAAGAGGACATTCTCCTTGGAATCTTGGAGAATTTCCTGCAAATTTGAATATATAAATAAATAAAACTTGACCCTCAATATGTATTACTAAAATATAGCTCTTGGGAATTAGTCAAACCAATATGTGCTCAAAAATAGTAAAAACAAAGCCAAGTTCCTTCTTCTCTGATACAATCCTTAAGGTCTCTTTGTTCCATATACTTCACACATTAAATCTAAGATTAATGTAGGGATGCATTAAAAAGGCACTGTGATATATAGATTTGTACTATGAAACAAACTCCAAAATATCACTTTTCCTCTCTCTTAGGTACTACTATCAATTTTAGTCTCCATGGTTTATTTCAATAATAAATTTTATCTACTATTTTTATACAGCTAGATCAAATGAATATCACTAATTAATGATGTCAGAAAGCAAGTATAACATTAGCTGATTCTTTCCCTTCGATGCATTGATATGAACTTGACTGCAATGCCCGTCTTATTTACTTCATTTTAGTTGGATGATAAAAATATACCACATAACTCTTGAATGATGCTAGCTGCAACTCTAATATGAATCCCTAGTGGTGCTTTTCTGATAATAATTTATTTGTGTGCTTCCTGCTTCCAATGTGGCACCTTGATGCCCCATTCTCTAGAGGGAAGGATCATGTTTCTGTATCTGGTAGATGAGACAGAAAGTTGAAAAGGAGTGAACTCTGTCAAGGCCTTTCATAAGAGCCCCTGATCCTATTCATAAAGACTCTGCTCTTATGACGTAATCACCTCCCAAAGAACATGCCTTCCTATACTATTGCATTAAGTTTCAGCATGAATTTTTGAGGGAACAAACATGTTCAGACTATAACACTCACATGACTGACACCTGAACTCAGAAGACTGTGATTTCAAACTGTAGAGTCTACATGTATCCTCTCCTTGCTTCCTCAGACGGTGGTAGTTTCACAGTAGTCAGATTTCTTATATGGCTACTCAGGTCTCCAAGTAAGAATGTTATGGAAAACAAAGCAAGAAGCCCCAGAGCCTTTATAACTAAGATTCAGAAGTTATCTGTGTTGTTTCCACAGCATTGTATTATTTATAAGCAACCCAAGAGCCTACTCAAGTGCAAGAGGAGAGTACGGACAACTTACTTCCTAATATAGACAATGTTCATGGAAGAGAAATATTATGCGATTGTCTTTGAAAAGTATAATCTGATACAAAATATATTGAGTGCAGGTCCATTACTAAGCAAAACCATAGTATTAAATCAGAAATAATGCTTATGTTCTTAGTTAACAAATACCTACTAACTGTCATAAAATTAGTAAGCACTGGTTCAGGTGTCACCAGGATTGAACAAAAACTAATTCACAGGTTTTGCCCTCCTGAAGTACATGATTTAATTAAACATAAAAATGGCTGCAAAATTTTTGAAAAATTATTTTTCATACTAAAGGGTTGTCAATATTCAGTGATGGGGCTCAGAAAGAAATCAAGTAGAGACAGTTTGTGGTCCTGGAGAAGGAGAAACCAATTCAACTCATCAAAGAATCCTAAAGTGGACAATGACAAATAAGAAAAAAAAATAAGTCGTTTCTTTCAAACCACATAAAAGATAAGACAACTATGAAAAATGAGAACATAAAAGAATAAGGTAAAATCTCAATGGGGAGGATAGAAAATGATTTATGAAGAAGATAGCATTTGACAATGCAAAGGTTTGATAGAGAAGGGGAAGAGAAAAGTCCATGATTTTCTAGACAAAGCCTATATAGAAATGCTCATGTAGTCTAATGTGGCAAGAGTATCTGCTTTTAGTAAAATGTTGAAAGATGAGGAAAAAATAATATGATCACAAAGTGGTGAACACAATTCTTTCAGGAAAGGAATGTTTACAGAGGTAGTGGCATGATGGGAGATGAACTTCAAGAACTCATCTCAATACAGAAGTAGGGAAGGAAACAGTGGAATAGGAAAAAGGTAGTAATAATGAAATCTACTTAGAGTCCCTTTCAGTGGTTGAAATGCTTGTTTATTTTTTATTCCAATCAAGCCACTTTTTCAACTGGGAATTGTGTTTATAAAAATATTCCACAAAACAAATTTGTTTCTTTAAAACATAATTTTAAGTAGTTTCTTTAAAACAATAATAAATGATTGGGTTTTTTTAAACAATAGTTGATGATATTTATTCTTTTTGAAATTTCTTTACTGCTTTTCTGATATTTCTTTAGTGGCTTGGAAAAAAAGTTTATATTTTAATTGGCATGCTATTTTAAAATAAAATCACTCACAACACATAATATAAAATGAGACATATTGAGACTTTTCCACAGCAATTATAGTCTTATGCATTCCACATCAGGGAATATTGACTCTTTGCTCAGGATATATTGGCAATTCCATATGAGACAGGGTCATCTTTAATAGAAACTAAGTGAAGTTACTAATGTCAATCTATACATTAAATATAAGTGGATAAATGTGTAATATAAAACATGGGTATGTATGTTAAGCATGTTATATTAATGATTATAAATAGATGTTTATTTCAAATTAATAATCTTCATTTCTTTATTTCAAGATAAAGAATAAATGTTGACACAGATTCTAGGATAGTTTTGATATGCTCTGCTCTATCATCTTCCAAACTCTTAGAAGTGCATTAATGTCATTTTTTATGTCTAGTATGAATACATGTAAATAAAACTATTAAGAAAGAAATGGAGAGGAAAGAAGGAGCAGAAAAATGAAATTGTCTTTATCAATGAATATGGGGATTTAATGTTTCTTTTGACAACTCTCAGAGGGTTCGTGTATGTTTTCATGTGGAATGGGATCTTGGCTGTTTTAAGCCTAAAATAACTACAATCAAAATGGACATCAAAAGTTCTGTCTTGGTGCTTAAAGGTTATTTCTGAAACTTATATGCATTATCCTCAATAAGCAATCAAAAATTGCATACATTGCCAAGACAATACCAAGAAGTAAATATATCAAGTTATAGCAGCTATCCAACTGAAGATTCAATTAACATAAAACATGCACAATAAATCAATGTGTATTTTATGTAATTTCTACCATAATAGATAATTACCTTTCAAAGAAAAAAAAGATACCAAAACATTTGTTTGTTGAAAGACTCCTTCAAGCTAAGTGCTAAGTTCTATTCATTTGAACACTTTTCAATATTCACCTTTTTCAGGTTACTTCATTCGAATGATCCATAGTCATTATACCAGAAGACAAATCTGTTCATCAAATGGATTTTGGAAAGAAAGCAGAAGAGAAAGATGAATGTCTATAAGTTTAGAACATAATGCTCTGAAGGAGCAAATAACCTTCTGTTTTCTCCTGACCATATTTCCTATGCAAAAGCTTTTGATTTTCTGGACATTTTGTTTTGTAAATGTTGAAACCACTACTTGCTTTTCTGCCCTGGACCCCAAATCTAATGTTCTTTGATATTCTTTGTTAAATAACATTTACCTGACATTAAAAAATCCACTATATCCATCTCCAAAGAATATTTTATATGTTACAGTTACCAAACTGGTGGTGTGCTTTTTTAAAACAAATTATTTTGATTGATTGGTTAATTAATTTAAGGGCAGAGGTCAGAAAACAGTAGTCTATACACCAAATCTAGTCTAATGCCTATTTTTATATTACAAAAAGTTTTATTGTACCATAGTCAGATCTGTTGGTTTAATGATTATCTGTGGTTGTGCTTGCACAATACGGTTAAGTATTTGCAACAGAGACAAAAGCCTACAATAGCCACTAAATGATTCTTTACAGAAAAATTTTACTAATTTATGAGTTAGGAACTTGGTGAAACAAGGAGACCAGTTGCATAATGCAATACAGGGTACTGAAATTCTCCAGAAGAGTGTAGAAAGGGAGTGAAGGTAACTAGGGAATCCTCTTTATTTTATTTTTTAAATTCCCACTTAATAGTCACATAATTTTAAATTTAAACTAGTTAAATATTCTACACTAATTAAAAAGTTTGAATATATTTTATCAGAAGGCTAAATTAAAGAAAGACTCAGACTAAAAAAAATTAAAAAATTGTATAGCTTAATATAATGAAGAATTTGAATTTGGGCCACGCAGACTGATTCAAAGCAAATTCATTCTTTGTTTTTGTTTTAGTTATTTTTTATTATGATTATCTTTGACAGAAACCATGAGGGTGAAACTCAGAATATTCTAGAAAAAAAAAGTTCTGTTTATCAGATGTTTATCCCCTCTTCTCTAGGGCTCAGTCATTTCTATTCTTTCTTTCCCCTATGGCTTCAAGAAATGGGATTTTTTAAAAAATACAAAAGACTGATAGTTCTGAACAATTCAGGGAATTTTTTGCTCTTTTCCTTAAATTTACTTTGGAGATGAGTTTAAGAACTTTTCTGTTGTGGTTTGGATATGTGGTGTCCCCTAAAAATCTCTCTGTTTGGAGGAGACATGATTGGATTCCAAGAGCTGTAATCAAATCAGTCTGTCCTAATTTGAATGGACTAAGTGATAACAGTAGGCAGGTGATTGGATGAGGTTGGTCACTGCGGGTATGCCCTGGAAGGAAGCTTCCTTGATGCAATGAATGGAGCAGCACTTCTCACCATGTCCTTCAACCAGAATGCTCTTGCCTCATCTTGAACCTAGAGCAAAGGAGTCAGCTCTCTATGGACTGAACTTCTGAAATCAGAAGTTACTTACTTACCCCTCTACGTTGTTCTTATTATTTTGTTGTTGTTGTTTCTGTCACATTGATGAAAGATGAGTTAACACACTGTCCTTGTTCTTTATGGAATGTACACTATACTAGTGCTTTTAAAATTCTTATTCCTTTGTAAAATGTTAATTTAGGCTAGGTATATAAAACATAAAACTGAAGCAAACCGGTGGCTCATAATACATTATTTTCAAGTTATTGTATATTCAATATTTTACCTAAGTTAATATCATTTGATGAGAATTATGTCATGCATGTGTTTTAGTTACACAGCTGGTTTTCTATTACTGCAAAATGAGAGACCAAATGGACTGTTAAAGACGGATAGAGATTTTTCCCCACAACAAATAAGAACCCTTTGTGATAAGCATCTGTTGAAATGAAAAGCAAGAGGACTCTGATTTAAGCACTCTGAGGCTATGCTCAGTGATAAATTGCCTATAATAATTCTGTAGGTGAGGGTATTTGAATGACTAGAGCATGAAATACAGGCGGAAACTAAGAATAAACTTTATATACTTACTCCTCACCAATTTTTTCCTTATTAAGCAAAGTACAGTCCCATGAGAAAGAATTGAGAACATGTCATGTGAGAAAATCAGTTTTACAAACACCCAGTAAAAACTAGAATAGTGGTTCTGGTGTCAGCCTCTCGTATCCTTTTGGAATGCTGGCTCATGTTGAGGTGTGGATGGGTGTTAACAAAACAAAGCAAACAATTTATCACTGAACCTAGAATGTTACAAAATTATAAACAACTTTAAGCATTCATAAATAATTTACATAATAATAATAATAGTAACAATAATAACCATTTCTTTTGCAATGTTTTTTATCTCATTGTTTCTGGCCTCTATGTTACCAACCCCACAGCAGTTTGTTCCATTAGGAATCATAGTTGCCAATAATAGACTCCACTATAGATAATTTCATCAGAAAGAGATTTATTGGGAAATATAAAGAGTTTGAAGAACATAAAAGGCATGCCAAGAAAGATCCTTAAGGCAAGATTCACTGCTCTCTCTTTGACTGGAAGATATGATTGAGGAAACTACTTACATCAATATTGTTTCCAGATTTGTACTTTCTTCCATGCTTAGGAAGGAAACTATAAAAACTGGAAGCCAAAGCTGCAGTTTTTTGTTTGTTTGTTTGTTTTTTGTTGTTGTTGTTTTGATGTAGGGATGTAGTACCAATACTGCCTTTGTCATGATCATAAAGTAATAGAATCAGGAATTTGTCTTCCTAGTGGCTGACTCTAGAACTCAGCTGTCTTTGCTAAACATAAGCCAACAAAAATGACTACCCTTCGTCCAACCTCTTTTTCCATTTTACTCAGTTCTGAGTTCCATCCCATATGTGTTCTTTCATAGTAGAAGCTAAACTCTAATCATTTGCCTTTAGAAACAAGAAGCAATAGAGGCTGAATGATGTCTTTAATATGTTTTGAATTCTACATTTGTTATGGTTTAAATATGAGGTATCCCTCCAAAATTTCATGTGTGAGAAAATACAAGAATATTCAGAGATTATGAATATTATAAATATGTATATAATATAATAAATTATAATTATTATATAATACAATAATTACATTATTATATTATATACAATATTATATGTAATATATAATATTGAGGTGTAATATATAAATAATATATAATATTGTATATATTACATAGAATACTATAAAATTATGAGATGATGAAATCTTTGATTAATCAATGGATTGGTTCACTGATATGAATTAACTGGGCATTAACTGTAGGCAGGTAGGATGTAACTGGAAGAAGTAGATCACTAGGGTCATGTCATTCCAGTTTATATTTTGTCCCTGGTAAGCAAAGCTCTCTGCTTCCTGGCTGTCATGTCCTGAGCAGCTTTTCCCTTTCATACACTCCTGCCATGATATTCTGACTTACCTTGGGCCCAGGGCTATACAGTCAGTTGACCATGAACTCAATTTTGAAACCAAGAGCCAAAATAAATCTTTCCCCCTCTACACTGTTCCTGTCACAAATTTTGGTCACAGCTGACTGAAACAACATTGGTATAACAGAATTTACACCTAGAATATCACAGAAACATGAAAAGTATATTCAAAATATAAGACATATACACATTTTTATTGGAGAAAATAGCAAACCCTGGGTTGTGTTGGGGTAGGCCAAAATGCTTTGATGTCAACTATTTAGAACAAAACCAGGATAATACATGAAACGAGCATAGAGTGGTAAAGTTGATCTTAGATATAAGTATCTGTTATGGTTTGGATATGAGGTGACAGCTGTAAAAACTCACATGCTAATGAAGAAATGTTCAGAGGTGAAATGATTAGATTATGAGAGCTGTAATGTAATCATTGCATTCACCCATTTGCTTCCTTAATAGTTTGAATGATTACTGGGTGGTAACTGTGGGAGAAGAGGCATAGCTGGAGGAAGTAGGTCATTGGGATTGTGTTCTTTGGGATTATGCCACTCCCAAATTCATATGCTGAAATTCTTGACCTCTTGTTGATTATATTAGGAGCTGACCTTATATGTCCTATGGGGAAATAAATGCATTATGAATAGTTAATATGACATATTAAACAAATATTCTATACTGAATGGTTTAATCAACCATTAGATCATGAAGACAGAGCCACATGGAGTAGAATTAGTTTCCCCTTACCAGAGAGATTCAAGAAAAATCCTTCTGCTCTTCTGCCAAGTAAAGTTAAAGTAAGAAGGTAGCTGTCAGGAGTAAAGAGCCCTCTCAAACAACAAATTTGCCTTGATCTAAGATTTCCTGGCCCCCAGAACTGGGAGAAACAAAATTTCTGTTGTTTATAACTGACCTAAATTAGAGTGTTTTCATATAGCAACTAAAATGGATTAAGAAAATGTGTGTCTATATATTGTTCCTAAATTTTGTGGCAATATTTCTAATTGTTCATGCATGAGTTTAAGTCTCAACAGAGTTTCTATGGCAGAATTTAGCAAACTAGGACCCATGAACTGAATTCCCAGTTGCTGGTTATTATAAATAAGTAAGGTTTCCTGGGAACTCTGCCATCATCACTTATTTACGTATCATCCATAAGTACTTTTATACAGCAATATTGAGCAGACTTGAATATGAAACACAGCTAAAATTATTTTACTGCCTGATCTTTTACAATAAATTTGGCTGAAATTATATATAGATAGATAATAAATGCATATTTATTTTATGTATGTATCTATCTATATATGTGAATATATTTAGCCATTTTTACTGATTTTATCAGCATATCATAAGGTTCTAAAAAAGTTAAGTGTTGAACTATATTATGTAGCTTTTCAACTACTGAGATTATATTTACAGTATGTTTTGTTCTCTTAATATAACAGTTTATAATACAATAAAATATAGAAATACCATTTTATCACTAGGATAATCTCTTGTTTATGATTATTTATTATAATATATTGAAATTTAAATTAAAAGCCGTATTTGGGATATTTGGATTTCTATAAATAATATTGTTTTATAAGTTTTATGTATTATTTCTCTAATTTTTGTATCATAGCTGACATTATATGTCCTATGGGGAAATAAGTGCATTATGAATAGTTAATATGACATATTAAACAAATATTCTATACTGGATGGTTTAATCAAAAAATGATCCTGAACTTTTGTAAGCCTACTACATTTTCACAGCATTCTTATGTCTATTTTCAATTTTTTCTAACATATTTGATCTATTAGTGTGTAATAAATCTGAATCTTGAATTAATTTGTCATTTTCTAAAATATATTTATTTCATGTAGCTTTTGAAACTTTGTTAATAAGTTATATACAGCAAAGGTCATCTAAACACAGCTCTTAGCAGGTCATGAGAATGTTTACTTCCTCACATCCTAGTTAACACTAAAAGATTATATAGCCAATTTAAAAGTATGATAGCTGGAAATGGCATGTCATTATTCAGCAATTTCCATTTCCCTGAACCTGAGAAGGTAAATAGAAACACAGCCGGATTTCCTCTTCTGTGAATGTTTTATTTATATTCTTGAACTATTATTTTTAATCACTTTTAACCTTATTTTCATTGATTATAAGTACCTTTTTATAACCTATACAATGATAATATTACAATTACAATAATCATAACAATCTTCCAATCTGTGGCTTTTCTTTTAACTTGATTTATAGTTTGAGCAGGAGTGGGAGTGGATATGGGAGATGATAAGATCTAAAATTATTTTAGTTCTATCCATGAATAGGCAATTGCAAACTTTCTTCAGTGGATCCAATTTTACCTCTTGCAATACACAGGCTGCCCATATTGTACACATATGTTGAGAACCAGGCTGCTATGTTTATTTCTTATTTTATGTAGCTTCAGGTTCCAATCATAGTTTAACATGGTGATTTTTTTTTTACTTTAATCCCTGGAAATTCATTTTTTCTTGCATTTTAAACCTTTTTTAAATTTAAAACATTCAGTATACAATGTTTTAATGTTTACAGTGGAATGAAAAGTTTATAAAATGTGTTCAATTCATAGCATAGCTGTAAGAAAGTCTTATTTTCTGCTTCTGTCTTAATTCTTTAATTCTGCTGTGGTTTTCATATATAGTCTGCCCTCCATATCTGAGTTCTATATCTACAAAACCAATATATTAAGGAAAACAATCACATCTGTACTGAACACATAAACTTCCCTGTCTTTATTCCCAAAGGAATATAACTACTATGTAACTATATTTACTAATGATTAAGTACAACAACTTATCATTTACATTGTATTAGGTAAGATAAATAATACAGGAGAATGTTTATAGGTTATATGCAAATACTGAGCCATTTTATATAAAAGACTAAAGCATCTGTGACTTTTGGTATCCAGAAGAGGTTATGGAATGATCCTCCATAGATAGTGAGGGATGATTATCCCTCTCTCTCCTTACACACACACACACACACACACACACACACACACTATGTTTATCTCTAGTCACCTTTTGAGGGTAGAATGGGGATGGGCAGTGTTGAATTCCCTAATGGATGTTTTCAAGACTATAAATTCTCCAAATTGTTTCTTTTGGCTAGATCCTTTAGGTTGGAATACTGAGGGTTTTCTTTCTACTTTCTCTTCAAATATTCTACTTTTGTTGCTAGTATTTTTAAAATCCCAGTATTACTTATTCTAGTGTGATTAATTTTATTACAACCTGTTAAATTCAATTTTGGCTATATTGAGTTTTTTAAAGAGATTATATCAAGTAAATCCTGTGTTTGGGCAGTTATTGGGATGTCATGTGTATTTGTGAGTGTGCATATGTACAGTGGGTCATGCATGTGGGTGTTTTCTTATAAATGGACTGTTCTGTTGAATTCAAATACCCATAAGTACACACTTATGGACACTTGCTGAGCAGTAGAAGACCACAGAGGTTCTAGGGATGAGAATCCAGCAACAGTGGTAAGATGAACTTGAGGGTCTTTTTCCTTCTCATTGTTTTCTTTTTTTTTGTTTTATTTTGTTGTTTTTCTAGCAAGAATGCAAATCATATGCATGAGATCAAAAAATCCAGAATCATACAAAAACATAATTCCCAGGGTTTTTCTTCCCTTTCACAGAAGTAATGTTGGCAGTCTCAAAGCCCATATTCTTCACAAAGAATGTTCGCAGTCTCAAGGCCCATATTAATGGGCAACCATAATTACAACAGTTTCTTGGTTACTGTCTTTTAAGTACCCGAAAGAAAGTACTACACTCTGAAATGTTTCTTCATTTCATAAATAAGATTTTTAAAAATTTGTTTATCTCACTAATTTTAGAGATTTGCAGAATGAAAAGGTCTAACTAATTTAATATCTTTACTGTACTTCCTAACATGTTTTAATATTCTGTCAAAATAATTGATTTTCATTTAAATTATTTTTAACAAAGTATATTAAATCAATGAAAAAAAAAACATTATGGCCTCCAGCTGTGATACATTATTAAACTTTAACACATCAAATTATTCAAAAGTGTAGAGCATCTTTTTAAAGATGTTAATCTCCATTGGCCTTCAGCAATGAATGGATGCAGTTTTACCGTGCCTTCTCCAAAAATGTTAGCAGTGTCTAACACACTCATAGATCCAGCTATTCCATAAAAGATATCTTCAATGGTATGTGGGACATAGCTGTACCTTACATATTTTATTTTGTTTATCTTTTCTATTCAGATATCTGTGAGCATATAAATTTAGGGTAGCAAATCTTTGGTAGCCTGCTGGGCATGTGATGCTTGGGAATCCCAAGCTTCTTCATAAATCCCACACTTAAGAATAAAAGGCATATCCTATACTTTATGTTATCTATAGGCTTTGTTATAATTTCTACCCTAACTCATCTGATGTAATTTTTATCAGTTACATGATGAGAATGAGTGATTACTAATCATTATGCAGTCATGCAGACTGCACAGAATGGGCCTGGTCTGCCAGCAGCTGAATGGTCAGGGTCTCTAACCTGTGTGACCAGGTAAGCTTGGTCTACTCACACAGGCTTTATCTCAAGTCTCCAGCGACAACAGAAGGTTAAGCATGAGTAGCAAGAAGTGAAGCCTGTGAACCCCAGGAGGAAGCTGAATATCATTATGTCTTTCTGAACCACTGACTCTAACCTAATTGCATTAGTATTCTGAAACTTTTTGGTCCATCAGTACTATTTGAAGTTTCAGAGAAATGAGTCTGATCTTACCCAAATACATACAAGATTCATATCTAAATGTACCTATGTGTCTGTATATTGTTCTTTTATTTTCTGAGTAAATTTCTGTGATCATATATATTTTCTTTGTATTTCTTAAGTTCTTAAAAGTTCTTAACTGATATACCTCTCCAATGGAGTTTATCTCTTTTTTTTTGGGGGGGGGGTCAGGGTACCAGAGATTGAACTCAGGGGCACTTAATCACTAAGCCACATCTCCAGCCCTATTTTGTATTTATTTAGGGACAGGGTCCCACTGAGTTGCTTAGTGCTTCACTGTTGATGAGGTTGGTCTTGAACTCACAATCCTCCTTCCTCAGTCTGGGGACCTGCTGGGATTATAGGCATGTACCACCGTACCCAGCGAAATTTATCTTTTATCAATAAAAAATTTTTTGTTCATTTCACTAAATTCTTTTAAACTTTTCTTTTATGTCATATTCATAGCTTTTCCACTGTATTTTGTTATTTTTTGCATAGTGAATTATATCTTTTTTTTCAAGTTTTTGTCACTATTTTTGTTTCAGGTATGTCTTTCATAAATAGCTAGGTTATTTTGATTTCCCTGAATATTTGCATGATGATAGTAATGATAACAGGTAAAAGTATTGTTCACTTGGTAACAAGAAAGGACATACCAGGGAATATTAATTTCACATCATTCTAACTAATATAATTTGATAGACATATTTAGCTTTGTGCTATAGCATAAGAGAAGTTATAGCTCTACTATCAGAGAACTGTAAGGTATCAGAAAGTTGGAGGTGACAGATGTACCTAGACAAAAGAATTTTATAAGCGTCTAGAATTGAATGCTGAATTATATCTCATATATTGGACATACTCTGGGACTCAGAGAGGATGGAAAGTATAATGAATAGTTTAATTTTAGATATATTAAATAATAGCCAGATATCCAACTTGCTGTTAACCTACTACACATTTGTCTTTGCCATGCTAAGTGGTTAAGTATTTTGTTGTACAATAATTTAGAAGCAAGTATGCATTTATAGACTGCTAGATAAAGACATGTTTATGCGGGCGTGTGTGCAACGATATTGAAAGAAAGCTGACACTTTTTTTCAGTAGCTCTTTAAGATTTAAATATATATATGTTCACTTGTTTAATGATCGTAACTATCCTGAAGGCAGAGGGAATAGAAGAAGTGTAACAAATACTTATTAACCACTTTTGTGCAAGACCATACCCTTTTTACTTATTCATGCATTCATGAATGTTTGTGTATATGAATACCATTGTTTCAAAAATAGTTTTGAGTCCCCTACTATGTGCCTGGAAAAATTAGAGATAATTGAATGCAGACCAGACAATGAAATCCTCACGACAATCACTAAAATATCATTGTACAATTAACAGTGGACAAAACTCAACAGAAATAGAATAGTGACACCTAAGCCAAAAAGTCACCATAATTTTCCTAACTGTAAGGTTCATGCTTTTTTCATTACCATTGCTTTCCATACACATTTGAGTTGCAAATATCACTTTACTTTCTCAAAAATATATACATAAAAATTTACTATACCAGATTTAAAGTATTCCTGCTTGATGGACTCATTGGCTAATGAAAATAACCAAACTTTATCACTACTTTTAAAGTCACAGTTACTTATTTATCTCTTATTTACTTACTGTATGTGTGCATTTAACATATGATCAAAGGTATTGGATTTTCCTGTTTCTCAGGCATGTGGCAAGGCCATTTCCAGCAACTGTTTTAGCCAATACTGTATATACATCCATCATTCATTTCAATTCCTCAAAATGTTTCATTTCGAATACACTAATAATATGGAAAGACTGATAATGCTTTTTCATCAAGCACTGTTGGAGAAATTCTAATGAAACTAATTTCAACTCCAATATCCCTGATGAAAAGAAAAAGTATAAAACTTTTGAATCTAAAATAGAGATGATTTATATCTCTGAAAGTTCAGAATAGGCAAGGGCAACAAGATCAACTCAGCACTGTAGAGCCTGAGAAGTATATAGACTATAAGCAGAAAATTATTGCTTGATGTCAAAGTTCTCACTAACAGCAATAAATTCACCTCCTTCATGTTATTTGGCCCAGAACATCCATTTTATTTAGTTATCGATGCACATTAAAAATCCCTGACAAGATGACACTTTCCTGGAGATTTGAAACTAAATAGCTGCTATTATATTCTAATTAGAAAATTATTGATATACATGGGATTATGTAAAAAAATGAGAATGGTATGAATAGAGATAAACCAAGTCACACCAGTCCAAGGAACACCTCTAGGAAATTCAAAAGCTAAAGACAACCCTCCAGGGGCCCTGGAGACATGCCAACCCTACTTAAATCACCATGCAATTTTAACCAAGCCCAATATATTTTCCGGTGAATGAATGTCATCTGTCCAGATTGAAAGATAGCCATGGCAAATCCTCTATATTTTGTTTCATTTCACAACCAAACTCACTCTTATGCTTATTTGGGATGCTGGGTGATGCTGTCAAAAATTACAGAAGAAAAATATATGAGGTGCATTAGCTAATGAGACATCTGTCTATTATTTTTTCCTTGCATTACAGAGAATGCACTACCTATAAAATATCTTAAAGCCCTCTCTTTAATTGCAGTCATTATAGACCTAATGTTCAACTCCTCCCCATCTGTTAATGTTTAGCTACTTTTTGTATAAAGCCTAATTTACAAAAGGATTTTCATGCAACCCAAAGAGCACTGTGTTTTAAATAGTTTAACATACAAAACTAGAAAAATAATAACTCAAGTATATCTTTGGATAAATTTTAATTAAAAGTTTCTCATATTCATAAAATAATAGAGTATTATAATAAACATATATAATCAATTCTTTAACAAATTCTTTCAAAACTATTTTGAAGTCACACGTGACTGATAAAAAACATTTTATATTCCTTTCCGTCCCAGTGTACTTTTTCTCCTAGAGATAACCACCATTATAAAAGTGATATGTGTCTTTGCAGTAAATGTTTTCATAGTGTGTTACATTTGTACATATCTATAAACAATATTTATTGTTGTTTTGCATGCTATTAAATGTATCATGCTTTATATATCATTCTGGATCTTGCCTATTCATTCCCATATGAGGTATTTCTCTTTTGCTCTCTGGTTTATACCTTATGAATATACCATAATAGATTTTATATATATAGATATATAAAATATATCTATATATAAATATATATATATATCTCCTTCTGCTGATGGACATTTATATTGATCAGCAGTTTGTTCATATAAACAATTTTGTAATTAGATCATAGACTTCTTAGGCATGTAAAAAGGCTATGTTATAATCTCAGGTAATACTTATGTTCATCTGCAAATTGACTTGATCTTACAAACCTCTTCTGCAAAGTAACTATACCAACTTAAACTATCAACAGTCTCTATAAGTTCTCATTTCCCTAAATTTTTGTTCACTTTGGATTGGTCACTAATTTTTCCAAATTACTTTAAGAATTAGATTTCTAGTCTAATTAGCTCTGTGATTGAAATAACACTGAATTTTTTAGGTTTACTTTTGGGCAAATAACATCAGTGTAATAGCAAGACTTTGTATACATGTGGATATATCTCATAATTATATGACTTTTCTTCCACGCCCTTTAATAGCACTTTGACATTTTCACCATAAGGTCATTGCAAATTCATATTTGCTCAATCCTGACTAGTATAATTCTTAAACTACAAGTACATAACATTTCTATTTAAAAATTACTAAAAAGACTTGTTAAAATGTTTCTACTATATTTGTGAATTTTATAGTTATTGTTTGCTCTGTATTATCATGTGCTTTCTATACAAATAACCATAATATTTAATTTACAAGATACAATATTTTATGTTCACAATTTTTCCAGTTTTTAATTTTTTAACATTGCATAATAAATTTCAAATTAAATAATAATGATGAAGTTATTTCTAACTATATTTTGTTTTCTATCATAAAAGGTTACAAACCCACTACACTTTTGGAATGAGATAATATTTAAATAGTTTTTAGTATATTAGAGATATTTCCTCCCATTCTTAGTTTAATTCAAGTTTTTAAAAAATTAGTGTTGAATTTTTTATAGTCATTTTTGATTCTTGCAGAATATTCTTTCTTCCTGCATAAAATTAAGATTTTTATACACAAGGGCCCCGGCACAATGGTGCACACCTGTAATCCTGGTGGCTCAGGAGGCTGAGTTAGGAGGATGAAAAGTTCAAAGCCAGCCTCAGCCAAAATGAGGTGCTATGCGTCTTAATGAGATCCTGTCTCTAATTACAATACAAAATAGGGCTGGGGATATGGCTCAGTGTTTAAGTACCCCTGAGTTCAATCCCTAGTACCAAAACACAAAATAAAACAACAATAAAAAAAGATTTTATATATTAACAGGTTAATATATATTTTAGATAATGAGTTTTGAATCTAATTAAGTATTATTTCCTCTAGCAAATTAGATTTTTACCCATTACTTTGCTAATATTCTTTAATTATATGATAGGACTTATCAGGCTTTTTAAAAAACTTTACTATGTGATATAATGAATTGCTATAGTAGAATCTGGAATAAACCAAATTATTCCATCTTAATAAAGAACAGTAGAAATTTAGTTTGCAAAGAATTTTTTAAAAATGTCTTTTCTATGCATTTATATCTAAATTTGTTTATATGATTTTTAGATTTATCTCATATAGCCATCAAGATTTTCTAACCATATGAAATGATTAGATATATTTCTTCCTCTTTCTATTCTACAATCATTTATATTTAAAAGTAATATATGTTCTTGAGGATTTGTAAAAATACTACAATAGTACTGTGCCTGGTATAGTTTTAGGGTATGACAATGGATCCCTGAGTATAGCCTTAATTTATTTTATTTTTGTTACCGTATTCCAGGTTTTCTGGGCTCTTTTGTCACTTCAATTCATGCATTTCTTCAGACAAAAGTTGTTATTTATGTGACACCCTCTCCATAGCTTTGCTGTCACCTGTTGATCCTACACTGCCCTTTGTTCTCATCCTAACTGTTGTCCTCCCTCGCAGCCTGTGTTGTATCACCAGTCTCATAGATTTCATGTATTCCTCTTGTTTAATTCTTCCCCAATTTTCAGAAGCAATCCTGAAGTAGTCAGAAGAAAGGGAGATAACATGTTTGAAAATTTCAAGAGATTGAATATCTTTTTCTAGTCTCTCCCATGAGAGATAATTTAGGCATAAAATTCTAGGTTGAAAATAATTTCTTCTCAAAATTCAGGAGGAATTTCTAATCGTTTTGTTTCACTTTGCTATTCAAATACCCAATGATATATTCTTTTTCTCTTTCTTTTCATATATATTTTTTTGTAACTCTCTACAAGCTTTTGGAATCTTTATCTTAGTATTCTAAACAACTGCAATGAAGGGGTTATTTCGTTCATGGAAATAAGCAACAGGAACACTGTGGTTCTTTCAGCTTATACCTGAAGTTCTTCATTTCCAGGAAACTTTCTATTATATCTTTCTTTCCTTTGTTTTCCTTGATTTTACTAGGATGCTTACTGGTAGGTTGTGCTCCTTGGTCTGATTTGCCTTTTATTTTAATTAATTTTTTTTACACTTTTCCTCACATAAAATCAATCTCATCTTTTTTGATTGCCTACTGAAATATATCGACTTTTTCTTACTTCATTCTGTTTACTTTTTTTATAATAGTTCTTTTCAATACTTTGTTCATTTTAATACAAAATTTTCACTTTTTAATAGCACCCTATTATTTTCATCAATGAAATATATTTTATGCAGGTAAATTAAAACTGTTGACATATTCATCTAGTCTGTGATATATTTGTGTTTTTGGAATTTGCTTTGTTCTACAACTTTCATGTTAGGAGCTTGGTTAAAATGCCTTAAATGACTTGGAGAGACTTTGCTTTTATTCTTTCTTTCCTTTCTTCTTCATTCGCTCCCTCCCTTACTCTTACATCTTTCCTTCCTTTAGGTTCACTTTGTATAAATACATTTGAGAGTGAATTGTTTAAGGTCAGACGTGGCACAAATGTATCTAAATCATTTCATATGATTAGAAGGCTACGGTTTTTCTGATTGATAAGCTTAAATGTAGAATGATCAATCAGACGGGAGCTCACCCTTTCTTGGAGGACCACTAGACCCCAGATGCAATAGGCATTTTCTTATGGAAACACTTTTCACTCCTTGTGTCATCTTCTAGACTTTGCCAGTATGTGATGTGGAAGAGTAATGAAAGGGTGGTTGTCAGAAGCCTAAATGACAATATTCTATTAATTGGACTGAGAAGTTTACTTCATCTAATTTCCAAATGGCCTTTGTAGGGGGCCACCCCTGGGCTATTTGAATAGCCTCTACTGGGTCTTGGAGCCAAGGAGATTTTGGTCTGGCATTGCAAGTCATTTTGTGGTTTATTATGCAAATCACGTGATGATCTCAGTCTTCACTGGACTAGAGAGATTGCTCTGTAGCTTTGGACTAGGGCATTACCCGTTGGGCTTGGACTGCCCCCTTCTACTTTATTTGGCAAAATAACATTCCATTGAAATCCTTTGAAGCCCCTTGTATAAATAAAGCAAACTGGGCTCCTCTCTCTCTCTCTTCTTCCAGTGTGGAAACAGGACCGCTAAGGTTGCAGCACTGTCTCACTCTCACTTTTCAAAATTATTTCTGTGTTGTGTGATTTTTTTGCCATATTTCTCAGCCAGCACATTTCACTCAAGGGAAACCCAAATTTCATAGCCTATGCGGGATGGCAGAGAGGAGAATAAGAATCAAGAGCTGTCCTCACAGATGGAAGTACCCATGAAACATTAACATTAATCTGGAAGTTATTGCTCATGTTTAAAAAAAGTTTGTAGATAATGTATCTAGCTGTACAAGTCAATAAAGTTTTGTTTTTTTCCCCTGAAAAAAAGTTTTATTTATATCAGGTTTTAAATACATTACATAATATCAAAACCAGAAATTAAAAAGAAAACCATGAAGCAGTTTATTACTACACTTGGCACCGGTGAGCTAGTGAGTTGCAGGTGAGTTGAAAGCTCTATAGCTAGTTACAGGACTGATAACAACAGCTTGTATTTGTTCCCTTGTCAAAAATCTAACTGATGGCAAGCATGGTGGCACATGCCTGTAATACCAGTGGCTCAGGAGGGAGGCTGAGACAGGAGAATCCTGAGTTCAAAGCCAGCTTCAGCAATGGTGAAGTACTTAGTAACTCAGTGAGACCCTGTCTCTAAATAAAATACAGAATAGGCCTGGGGATGTGGCTCAGTGGTTGAGTGCTCTTGGTTCAATCCCCAATACCCCCCTCAAAAAAATTAACTGATATTGAGGATGGGGGCGCGAAGGACAGTGCAGGTAGTGAATGATTGTGTCAGGAAGATGGGACTGATTCAAAAGGAAATAAAATGCTAATACCTCTAGAGCACTTCCCCCTCCTCCAAACTTTTGCCCCAGTTACCTGCCTCCAGCGAATTGTTCCTCCCTACAAGAAGTTGTTAATGAATAACCCCTGGATGACTTTCTTCCTGAAGTTGGTCACTCCACCTTTTGGTCACTGGTCACATAGGCAACATAACGGGAGTAGGGGGTCATGAGAACAAAGAAAATCTGAAATCCATAAAAAGGGCAGGACACCCCCACTCCCTCAGGCACCAACTTGGAAGCCCTCCTCTGTAGAGGAGTCTCTGTCTGCCTCTCTCTCTCTCCTTTAAATAAAACATATTGCATTGCCTCAGTGTTTCTTGGGTGTTCAATCCTCAGCACCTTGGGGAACGGGACTCAAACCTGATTCTCAATGCCAGTATCAATATTCAGCTGGCTTCACATTCTGTGTTTTGGACACCCCTTAGCTAGAAAATGTCTAGTCCAAAAGAAGACCTTGGTGGAAAGCCAGATGCTGCATCCTCTCACTGGAAGGAAGGTAGTCTCTGAAATCTGCCCACCTGATCAGGTTAGAGACACTAAGAACTCTTTTTACTACCAAAAATTCCCTCTAGTGGTACAGCTGCTGTTGTTGCCTTATTCCATCCTCTTTATTGTTCAGGTCATGACACTGTTAGGGCAGGGGACTCTGCTCAGGGAGAGCTAAGGAGCTTCTGGCCAGAAACAGATGCCTGTGATCTTGGGGCTCTGGGTTTTGCTGAAACATCATATTATTGTTTTGTTTCGGGGTGGACACTGCTAGGCACCTACTGCCTGACGTCTGTTTAAATGAGAAACTTCAAGACTAGACTGCATAGCTTTTTTTCAGTTTATTGCATGAAGGAGTTATATTAGTCCCAAGTTTATAGTGGATCCAAAATGGTTATATAAAACAAGCTGTGAGAGCTTTAAACTTGTGACAAGGGACAGGAGAAATTGTACTCATTGCAAGGAAATCCTCACTTAAGCTTCAGTGAGCCACACACATTTAAAACCCATGAACCTTCAGCTGATCATCCTTGATCGGTCCAATCTCTGCTCTTGTTATTTACCCAGTAGCTGAATTTCTTCTCTATATTCTGGATTCTCAATTACAGTACCATTGCAGGTAAATTTCTCTTTAAATGCTTTCACTAGTTTCTGTTGATTTTTTTTTTATGGATTTAATCTTCTGTGCCAGCAGGAAGCAGATCCTCATCCTTACTTGCATCAGCACAGGGGTAGAGAAAGTGCAGGTTCTGGATAGTGAATGTACAGAACGATTCATTTTCCCTGGTGGAAACAACCGATGAAACTTCCTCTTCAGAAAGCAGCTGTGGGAGAAGGTGGATTGGGGATACAGTATTGGGAAGCAAGGGAGCTCAAGGGGGAGGATACTGAGTCTTCTATGCTGGCTCAGTGACTGGGCCATCATAATTCTTAAGTGAAGATGCCATCATGAATTCAATGACCCACAAAATTTGTTCCATAAAGTGGTAAAGGGAATCTGAAAGCTGCACACCTGGTGTTCCATGTCTGGTCCCCAATGTGCATTGCAGTTCAGCCCCTCTGATCTTTACAGGTGAGACCTGAGAGACCTTCATCCGAAACCTTCACCCCAGTAACTCCCACTGAAGCTGCAGAATTGGGACATTCACCAGCCGAGTTTTTGTTCTGGCGACTAAAAGGCTCAGGGGTCACTCCAGTTAAACTGGAGTAATTGGGCTGCACAAAATAACCACACAAGAGACACAAATATTTTTTTCTTTGGGGTCGTTGTGATGGCTCCTCTGACCTTAAGGATTCGCAGAAAGAGAGAGAGTGAGCGCACATGCTGACCCTCTTTATTGAGGAGAAGCTATTCAAATGAGGCAAGGGGTCAGGTTTCAGGGGGCTGAGTCTATCTTCATGATGTCCACTGTCAGCAAGTTGACTGACACCTGGGTAGGCCACACCCAAGGGCACAGTAAGAGAAGGGGACACACACAAGGCGCTTCCATGGAAGAGTCTATCCTAAACAGGGCAAGGGGTTATATTACAAAGGAACAGGTGAGCATAGCTTCACCCATGGGCTGTAGCAAGACACACCCCTGCAGGAGACACCGGCCCTGGAACCCAAGAAGTGTGGTGAAAGCTCTGCCACATTTTTGCTGCTGAGCACCTCAGCACCCATCCGGGCAGTGTGACTCAGTCACGCGCAAGGTTGGTCTCCCACATTCACCCACAGATTCTACATGTTCAGACCCACTTTTCTGAAGATTCCACCTCTCCTGCCATAAATGGTGTCTCCCTCTCCTGTGGCCATGCTACTGCCTGGTCAGACTCCTCAGGTGGAGAATTTCCTCTCTCAATACTATCTGCTAGTATTAGTCTGCTCTGTGGATTCCTTGACTGCTGCCATCTCTACCCCATCATTGCTCCAAGGGCTTAGGTTCTTGCTTCTACTATTTTCCACACTGGGGGCACTGCCCAGACCCTCTTTGCAACACATTCTTATCTCTTCCACTGCTGGAAGAGATAACATTCCATAAGTGACAGGATATGGTCTCCTTAACACTCAGAAGAAACTTGTGCATTTGCCCATTAATGGGAATATCAGGATTCGTGATTCCCTTGCTGAGAAGCTGCCTGTCTGCTTTCTTGTTTTCCTGCCTTGGAGCAAACAGGAAATTGAATTTCTCTATTCCAACGTTTTGGTCCACTCCCAACTTTATGTTCTTCTATCGTATGCTATAATTATAGCCATTCAATAAAGTTACAGAAGCCATCTATTGGTAAGGCATTAAATATGATTAATCACTGGTTATTAATTACAGGTTTTATTTTCAATTCAATTAAATATTTTACAATACTCAATGCCTATGGAGAAAAATGGACATTGGATGTTAGAACTCGTAGGAGCCCATGAACTAGATGTCAGGAACAAAGCCTCTTTCTGTCTTAACAGTGTCTGTATTTTTGAGGCATTGTGCAACATAATAGAATCCTGGACTGTATAAACAGGCTGGAGGGAGTAATTTGCAGTCTGGCTAACCTGGCTCTATGCCATCACCACAGTCGTATAACCTGGCCAGCTTATAGTGTGTCAAAATGGAGAACACAGGAGATTATGTGATTATACCAGCATGACTGTACTAAAAGATCACATGTAATTTTTTGTAATTTATTTCTGAGTTTGAACATTGAAATTGTAAGGGGAAATAAACTTGATATTTTTTATTTTAGTGGCTTTCAACAATATAATATATAAGACACTTTCAGAAATAATATGTGGCAATGATAGAATACATGGAAATTAAAAAAAAAAGAAAAAACCCTCTGGAAACAAAATTAGTCTCCCACTAAGATGTAATCACTATTAGACTGTTGATGTATTTCTCTCAAGTCCTGTAACCATATGAATGGCATATCATATGAATGGCAATGGATATTTTTTTTTTGGCAAATAATTCCAGGCCAGGCACTGACCTAGATTTGGGGGATACATAACAAACAAACCACCCCTGCTTTCTCAGTGTGTACACTGTAGTGAGAGAGACAGAAAACAATCTAAAAATGAAAGTGTATGATGTGCTATCAGCGAGGTCTAAGTAGAAAAATAAAGCAAATCTGGAGGAAAGTGTGGTAATTTTAGGTAGTATTGTCACAGTCCTCAAAGAGAACATAATTATGGATTTGTAATGGATAACTTATCTGATTTGAAATAAAGCAAATAATTAATTTGAAGTTCTTTATGATATTTCCCTGCTACAAAAGGAGTTAGCCTCAGATTTTGTCAGACAGTGATGTAGGGCCAGTTGCCACAGTACATCTCAAAACCTCAGATGATATGTATCTGGGCTTTAGGCTGAGGTTTAGGGCAAATAAAATAAAATCAGGTTTCCCTTCTTTTTTTTTTTTTGGTGTTAGTCTATTCAGGCTGCTATAACAAGATAATTTAGATTGGATGATTTGTAAATAAGAGAAACTAATTGCTTTTGTTTCTGGCATCTAGGAGGTCCAACATCAGAGCCCCAGTAGATTTGGTGTCTAATAAAAGTTTCAGACATGGCAACTTGCTTTTGTGCCTTCATGTGACAGAAGCAGCACACCAAATGTGCTTCAATCTACTTTAAAGGCATTGATACTATTTTTGAGAAATATCTAAATCACTTACCAAAACGTCTACCTCTCAAAACCCCATGGAGATTAGGATTCAACAAGAATTTTGGAGGACACCCATTCATACTATAGCATCATCTTCAGAGGTTTTCAACTAAAAATCTGGGAAATTTACCAATGTCTCTTTAATTAGATTTCACTTTGTCCTTTTTTATTTATGTATAAAGAAAATGTTCTATACCAAACTGATATGCCATCACCAGAGGTAAAAAAAAATATTTTTCAGTCTGTAAATTTTTCTATACAGTTGTAGTACATGATTTTTCTTCTTCTCAAGCTAGGCATATCCACTCTTTTTTTTAGGACTTAAATACTAATTGGGCTGTGAAAGAGAATTCATTTTAACAAATGAGATATGACAATATAAAGAAGACCTTAAATTATCCTGATCTAACCCTACCCCTCACTTCAACATTAAGCACCTGATATTCTCTTTTTTTAAAATTTTTTATTTGTTTTAATTAGTTACACATGACAGTACAATGACCTTGACATATCATACATTTGAATCAGATGGCATATAATTTCTCATTTTTCTGACTGTGCAGGTTGTAGAATCATATTGGTCATGCAGTCACATATATACACACAGTAATAATAATGGCTATTTCATTCTACTATCCTTCCTATCCCCTCATCCCCTCCCCTCCCCTCCCATCACTTCTCTCCTCCTAATCTAAGGTAACACTATTGTGTTTTTTTTTCTCACATCTTCATACATGAAGCACCTGATATTCTCCACCTAAAGCTTTGCAGTTGCATGTTGCTTGAATTGGAACATTTATTCCTATTTCCTTCTGAGGAGTTCTGTTCTGTTTTTATTTGTTTCAAGTTTTTATGCTAGATTCCACTTCATCCTATATTTCAATCTTCATACACTGTAATTCATTATATTTCCTAGTCTTACGCATAACAGAATATGTTTATCTTGTTCATTATTGTTATTTATTTAGTAATTGTCAAAATCCAATGTTGTTTTAAAAGGGATATATGTATTCTGTTACTCTAACAATGTAGTGCCCTAACATGTCTGCCTATCCATATGTATGAATTAGGAGCAGGAAGATGGTCTTCTTTGTCATCTGAGAAGTCCTAGTTCATTTGTCAGTCATCTTTATCTGGGCAGTATAATTTCTGTCAATTGCGGATTGGGTCTATCATATTGCCAGGTTTCAGGATAGGTTGCTTGAGTGTAGAAAACACAGGTTTGGCCTCTTCAACTCTCCCACTTCTTACTCTAAAAGCAAAATAAGGAAAGCTTTCCTATAGCACCAGAATTTCTCTAAGCAGTTTATTCCCTCCTCCTCCTCCTCGTCCTCCTCCTCCTCCTCCTCCTCCTCCTCCTCCTCCTCCTTTTTTTTTTTTCATTATCTGTCAATTTGTGAATTCTGGTCTGTGGTTACCTGGTGGCTTTGCCAGTTCTTACTTGTACAATAGCCTTCAGCAGCCAGGCTGGATTGTGGTCATTCCAGATTGCCTACCATGATTTAATCCACTCTCCACCTTTCAGAAACTTGTCAAATCTCTAATCCACTGATGTTCTCACTTCCCATTCTTGATACAGATATGAATGACTTATTTTTTATTTTTTTTCTTTCAGAGGTAATTTTGAAGTAAAGGAGAGAAATATCTACTCATTTACTATCCTGAACTAGAAGCCCTGCTGGAAATTTCCACACAATATCTTATACAACTCAATTGATAAATCTTTTTAATATTGACAAAGGCCTCCTATATTTGACGATCAAATATGTGCACTATTCAACAGATGTTTTATTTTTATTTTTTACTTTTGACATTTAACTGCATTAGACATGTGACACTCATACTAGTACATTCTAAAAGAAAAGATCTAAATTTTGGTTTACAAATAAATAAGAAACTGGCTCAGGACTCTCTAAAGAGTAACTCTATCTTTTTCATACTAACTGCACAACTATCTTTTAGTCTATTTCAGGGAATTTTGTATCTCTCATATTTGTTTCTTGTATAATATTCTATTATTTTCCTCACTTTCTATTAGCTCTCTAATATTTGGCACAATCATAGTTCACAGTTTTTAAGTCTATGTGCAGGTATCTTTTCTATAGGTGTTTTCCTATATTGCTCACATTCTGCTGTAACTATAGGAAAGTCAGTTGCCACAGAAACCAATGCTAAAGCAAGAAACTTCCAACATCACATCATGTTACTCTCTCCCATCACTTGCTGGAACCTAACCTATTCTCTGCTTTCCACCAAATATGTACTAAAACCTTGAAAAATGTTGTCTTTCACGTGTTTATTTCTTTCCAGAAACTTCAGGAATACACACAGGGCATGAAGACCTTTGTTTCAGCAGCTTTTATTAAATGAAAGTTCTACTTTCAAAAGAAGATAAAAATAGGGACCACCAGCTGCTACAAATCTACATGTTGGATTCTTTGTTATGATTGAGCTGAGAGCATTAAAGATCATTAAGCACATAATATATTTCATTCAATGCATTGAAGTTAATTGACAACTCCTATTAACAGCCTCATTTAGAAGCCTTTGGGCCTTTGCTCTATTTGTACAAATAGCATTTTTATGAATTAAAAACATGGGGATGAGTGGTATGCAGGGGCAGTTTTCATCTAGAAACAATGCAAAAACAATCTTAAAAGTGAAGCCATTTAATTATCCTTTGGTAGAAAACATGACAAACTTGGCTGGACTGTGAAACTCATTTTCAAGTGTAGCCAGGCTCCAAACGAAAACTTGCCATTCTTGGAAACAGCATATTCTTATTAATCCCAGGACATAGCATTGGAGGGGACAAATATTTGCACTACTGGACACCACATTTCAAAGCCAATTGTTAATATGTTATTATATTCCACCAGACCAAAGATTCCACCAACTCTTAGAAATACCATTATTTTATTTTCAAGAAAGAAAATGATTCAAATAAAACGTCTATATCTTATCAATTTGAAAAGCAAATCAACTTCAGATGAATTAAAATCTCAAAACTGACAAAAGAAATTGTCAGGCCAAGAATTATAAACTATTAAGAGAGTGAAATAATCCCTATATTATTGGTGTGTTACTTGAAGTGTGTCGTATTTGGGATTATAACATCTTAACACTAAACCTCAGAAATAGCCACCTTCCACGCAGCACATTTGACCGCAGGAGGACTTGCCATAGAGCAGTGCTGCATCACAGATGGGCACTGTTAAGGTCTGTAAACAAGCCAAGATGGCGCCTGGCATTTTGCCAGAGGGAGTGGTTTGTGAGGTGGCACCAGGGAGCCATTAAGTGTGGAGATTGCTGATTGGTTGACTGCTGTATCTAGTTTATGTTAATTAAGATAATCTGTGTGGAATGTATATATACCGCTCCTGTCCTACAATAAACGGCTCCCACTCCTGCTGTATCAATGTACACAAGTTGCTGGTCACCCCCGGGTTATTTTGCTGCAGCCGAACTGTGGCAGGGCACAAGTAAATTTACACTTCTTCAAGAGGAAGGAAAAAGAAAAATTCAACTTCTGCACAGAATGCTACTTGTACATAAGATAGGGAAGGACATAAAGTACAGAGTATTAGAAACTGTAGGTTCAATTCATTCATTTTAAACAACAGAAAATTTTGACCCCAAAAGAAGAGATGCATTAGATAGAGTCCTAGTGAAGCTGAGAGCAGGCCCAGGGCAGAAGCAGTGAACTCTCCTGTGAGACTTAATAACATCCAGTTGGCTAGTAATCTAAGAGCGAAGAAGGACAGAAATTATCCTTTTGTCCTGTGCAGTTCACATTTTCCAGGTGTTATGGATAACCTGTCCATAGGAAAGCTCTGCCTCACAAGCACCACAGAGAACTGAAGGAGTAATGGCAGAAAGCAACTTGGCTGGCATTTTCTCTTTTAATTGTTTTGTGTTCGTCTTCCATTTTGCACTAAATATTTCACCTCTTGTCTTAGATCTCAGGTTGTTCTTGCACCCAAACATCTCCTATTGGAGTTTCATGCTTATTTGGTACTCAGTTATCTACTTACTCTTTAGCTGTCTCCTATGCTACTTTGAATACTATAAAGCAGTGTTAATAAGTTTTTATTGGGTATTAACCTAGGCTTAACAGTCAATAGATTTGTAAAAAAAAAAAAAAAAGGTGTAGATCACTAATGATTTTCGAGAGATTTCTTCTTACTCCTGGATCCCTTTCTGTTTTGTTCTATGTCTGGTGTATATTATTGCAGGACTTTGTGCCCATAAATAAGCAATCATCTCATTTGCATTTTACTTTGCTCAAACCTCTATGGACTTATAATCAATTTCTAAAATTAAAGTTTAAAAAACATGAAATTACATAAACAATTTATTGAATACTCTTCTCAATTGGAAAAGATGCCACATAATAATGAGCAATTATTTACCAAATAGAGATCACTGAATGATCATCCTTTCTTCAGAATTTCATAAAAATCATCTACAATGGCAGGAAAGGTGAGAAAAGGATACAGAGTGGAGAAAATTAGAGGCAAGCATTGAAATATGACAGCTAGAGCCGATAGACAAAAGTGGTAAGGGAATTTCATAGGTCAAGATCCAGGAGGTTTGTTTTTGTTTTTGTTTTTGTTTTCATGTAAGATCATTGTAAGTAGCATTGCTGTGATAGGTTTTCTTGGTTTCCTTTCCTTTTTTTCTTATTTACTAAATAGTAAATAAGCAAATTACTTGATCTCTGTGTTCCTCAGCTTCCTCACCTACAAAATATAAAAACCATGTGTCACTTATTGCATTACTGTGAAGATAAAATGAGCTCATCAGTGATAAGTACTAAAAACACAGCTGCTTAGAAGGCAACACTCAATAAAACATCACTATTAACATTATATTTTTTAGCAAGTTAACATCTACTGATCTCTTATATCCAAGATCAAATATCAGTTTTTATTTGATAACTAACTCTGATCCACTTGAGTGGTTCTCATTTTAGCCTCTATAACTTTTGCTTTTATATTCATTTTCACGATTATTTGATCAAAGTTTCTTTCTCCCACTTGACTTTCAGCCAAAAATCTAAGAATCAATTTAAAAACTAAGTTTGCATTTTGTTCATATCTATCTTCTCTATTCATTCGCAGAGAAACACAAACTCCTTACAATGCCCAAAAAAGTCATATAAATGAGTTCATCACCCCTATTCCTATGACACCTCCTCCAACTCTTCCTCACTGTGCTCATTCTCACTCCCTTTATTCAAGCACAAAGAACCTTCTTGTTAGTCCTTCAACAAAACAGGTATATGGGGACCACACAAATTTCAGCTGGCTTCTCTCTCAGTCTACAAATTCCTTTCTCTACACTTCCAAACTGCTTACTCCTTTGTCTTCTCAGTAATTCATTTAAATATCACCTTCTATTGGCCACCTAATTTTAAAAATATATCTCTAAAACTTACTATCTCCCTTCCACATTTTCCTTCTCTATTTTCATAGCATTTGTCTTTATCTGATACAGAGGGTGCTTAATTAATTACTGTGTTTGTGCTCTGTGTTTCTTATCAGATTTCATGCCATATAACAGCAGGAAATTAGCTCTTCCAGGGCCTAAAACTGTTCCTGATACATACCAGAAGTTCAGTTAAATTTTATTACTGTGTGAGACACTGCTACATAAATGAGTAGATGTTTAGTTTGTTCTATGTCTTTCATGATCATTGTGGGTCTTGAATCTTCAAGACTATTTATTTTTAAATGAAAATACAATAAGTAGTTATTATAGTGAAAGAAGATGGAAAGATAAGATCTAGCTTTATGTTTTTTGTGTGACTATGGGAAAGAACATTAACATATCCATGATTCATATCCTCACTAACACAGAATTGTGTTAGAAATTGAGTTCTTTGATGTCAGAAGATTCTGGGCTTTACTAGTAGCTATCATTACAACTACTTGTCCTCCTTCATTTATAGCTTAACTCACTGAGGTTTTAAGATAACATATAAAAGATATCTTTGTACAAAAATCTCAGGTGGTATAATAATGTTTATAAGACTCCCAGCCCTACAGTGACTAGCTTTGAAAGCAATGCATGTCTGATATCTAACTCAAGTTAGTTAATTTCTTTTTGCCAAAAGTTTAGACTCCAGTGACATTGCAAAATACTTCCCTGTTTTATTATTCTTCACCACCCTCTATCATCATCATAAAAACCTACAACCCATGAAAAGCAGTTGGAGGAGTATACCTGTAAATGAACCATACATATCAATGATAAAATACCGAACCTTAGAAACACATCTAATCCTCAAGCTTTTATTCAGTATTCATTATTTGTGACATATAGCTTTTGCCTATGAAATATTGAAAAAAATAAATACGTCCAATACTTATAGACTTCTTAAAGGAAGTTTCTGGACAAGTCTTCATATTAAACATTGACTGAGAAGGCAAAAATAAATCTTTTCCCCCAAAACTAGTATATAACACTTAGAGGACATGGAAGGCAAAATATGTTCATAAAATTAAAAAAGCAGATAATTACTACATGGACAATATCAGCAATGAAGATTATCGGGGCTATTCTAGCACCTAATTCTACAGTACTAATAAGATGAAAGCTAATGCTGGATTGATTCCAGGCAATGAGCCTTCAGGTTAAAAAGTAAAAGAAATGGAAATAAATAAATAAGTTGGAGAAATATATATACTAGTTTCATGGAGGGAAAGAAAATTTTGTTAAAAATGTCAAATTCCATGCAATTACCTATAAATTAAACATATTCCAAATCATAATCCTAAAAGGATATTTAATGATATTAAAAAACTGATTGTACGATTTACAAATAAAGACAAGAAATTAGAGTAGCCGATACATTTTGAATTTAAAAAAGAAATAAAACCTAGAACACTCACACAAATACCTTCAATACTTACTGCAGTATTTAAGACAGTGTAGTGATAAAGATGAAAAATAAAACACGCTGATCAATGGTACAAAATAGAGAACTTTGAAATAGACTCAAACACATATGGCTAATTTTTGAAAAGGTTTTAAATATGATTCAACAAGGAAAAATCTGCTAAGGATATGATGCTGGAATGATTGAATATCCATGTATACAAAAGAAACATTGATCTACACCTTACAATATAGAAATTTAAAAATATCTTGGTAAATTATATACTTAAATATGTAGAATTACTATCATAATGTTTTTACAAAAAAATTGAGAAAATATTTGTGATATTGAGTGAGCAAGGAGTTCTTAGAACATTGATGGCATGACCCACGAACAAAGGATACATCAAAATCAAAATTCTTTCTCTGATAAAGACATTATCAAAGGAAAAAAAAAGCACTGTTAAAACTCAAAAACAGGAAAATAAAAAGACCAATTTAAAATGGGCAAGAGTCTAGAATTGGGACAGGAAATATATAAAATGAGGCTGAAACATATTAAAGTGCCAGAAAGTAAGGAAGTTATTTAGAAAGCACCTTGATAACATGTATTTCAAAGGAGTGCCAGAGCCAATTAAAAGGATTCCCAATAGTGAAACCTGAAAGTGGAAGAGAAGACAGAGGAAAGGAAATTAGGGGAGAGCAGGAGAGGAGAATCCAAATCCTGACATCACCAAGAACTGGGGAGGAAGCGAAGTAACTGGGACATTAATAAATTGCTAGTACAAAAGCAAAATGGCACTCTAGCTGTTTGGCAATTTCCTATTGAATTAATAATACTTTTACCCTAATGATCCAGCAATATATTTTAACTACTGATCCCAAAGAAATAAAAATGTATGTCCATGTGAAAATCTGTACATGTTTAGACAGTCTTTATACATAACTGATAAAAGTGAAAACAATTGAAAAGCCCTTCAATTGGGGATGGATATACAAATGAATTTTTATCCATTATGAGTAAATACTACTCAGCAGTAAAAAGAAAAGATTATTATTATGTGTGTTAATATGGGTGAATCTTAAATGAATTATGCTAAATTTAATAAGAAAAACTCACAGGCTACCTACACTGGGAACTACAAGGATTGAATTCAAAGTGACATAACAAGATCATTTTGGGGGGTGATGGAAGAGTTCTGTGTCTTGATTGTGGCAGAAGTCATATGATCCATGCATCTATCAAAACAAAGAACTATACAACAGAGTGATAGTTACATCAAACAGATTAAAAATTGAAAAGCAGCCAGGTGTAGTGGCACAAGCCTGTAATTCCACTGGTTTGGGAAGCTGAGGCAGGAGGATAGCAGTTTCAAAGCCAGCCTTAGCTACTTAACAAGGCCCTCAGCAACTTAGTGAGACCCTGTCTCTAAATAAAAATACAAAAAAGGGCTGTGTATACGACTCAGTGGTTAAGTGCCCTTGGGTTCAATCCCTGGTATCAGAAAAAAATTAAAAAATAAAAAGCAAAGAAAACTAAACATTGGAGTTTTGCAAGTCTTATAAAAAGTTCCCATTTGTTCTGCTCAAATATGAGCACAGTTTGGAAACAGAATGACATTGTTGTGAATAAATTAATAAGCTTCTGGGCCTATTTATTTGAAATATAATATTCTTTACTCTTTTATTTTTCTAACCTAATGATGGACTTCATACATATAAAATGCAGGCTTAATTAATTTATGCCATTATTTTATACTCAGATTTTTGAAAATTCACAGAAAAACAATCTCATATTTATTTCACTTTTTGTAGGCAAATTAAAAAAAAATAAGTGAAAGAAATACTACACATTTTCTCTTAAATTTATTTTTTATTTTTATTTTTTTTTTATTTATTTTTTAGTTTTCGGCGGCCACAACATCTTTGTTGTATGTGGTGCTGAGGATCCAACCCGGGCCGCACGCATACCAGGCGAACGTGCTACCACTTGAGCCACATCCCCAGCCCCCAGCCACATTCCCAGCCCCTTAAATTTATTTAGTGCCTTATGCAAGTGTACATACATTCTACTCTGACACTCCTGGGTCTAGTCCCAAATTAAAACATATGTTTAAGTTTCTCATTCTTACTTCTTCTATGGCTATTTTGGCTAAAACTCATGTACAAACAACATTTAATGTGTTTCCCATTCAGAAAAATAGTATCTATTAGTTGTCACACTCCTAAAAAGTGTGCCATTGATAACTTGCCTGAATTTCAATTCCTTTCCAAATGCAAACCCTTGAAAATCCAATTAGAACAAGAGATGATGCTACATTGATCTCAATTATGAGAGGTAAAACTTTAATCAGTCTTTTAAATTAAGCAGAAAATGAGACCTAGTGAACTTAGAAATCACTCAGTTTATAAAGGAAGATAGAGATTTATTACTAATCTACATATTTATAATTGCTGTGAGATATTTGAGGTGAGAAAGAAGAACTCTAATTGGTTCTTAGAGTCTTTGCTTGGTCCTGAAGAGTTCTGCCTATCCAGATTCTACAGTTCCAAGGAAGACTGAGACTCATTTTCCTGAGCCATGTCTAGGGGTTTTGATTGTCAAGGATTAGAAGTGAGCAATGTTATTTGTATTTTTAACTATTGCTATAGTTGATCTTTGTGTGTGTATGTGTGTGTGTGTTTGTGTGTGAGTGTCTGTGTGTGTGTGGTGCTGGGGATGGAACCCAGAGCCTCATGCATGCGAGGCAATCTCTGAGCTATATCCCTGGCCCTAATGGGGCTGGGCATGGGAAGAATGGAGAAACTTTGATTGGGCAAAGGGGAGGGAGGAGAAGGAGGGGGAGGAGGTATGGGAGCAAGAAAGAAAGTGGAATGCGATGGACATCATTAACCTAGGTACATGTATGACTGCACATATGATGCAATGCTACATCATGTACAGCCAGAGAAATTAAAAATTTTTGCTGCATTTGTGTATAATGAATCAAAATGCATTTGGATGTCCTATATACCTAATTAGAATAAATAAATAAATTTAATAAAAAGCAAAAGATTGAGGCTCAGGGCTATATCTAGGCTAATAGTCTTTTCTTTAGTAGATACTGACTCTGTGCTAGAGCTATCTAGTCTTTCAGAACATGCCTTTTCTCCTTTTCCTCTCTGAAGAGAATCCAGTTTTTAGAAGGGCTCCTACCCACCTGAAATAAAGACTAAATTTCCAGTATGTTCTTACAGCTAGTCATGGATGTGGAAATAATAGCAGGATTGAAAGTGATTGAGATTCCTCGGAGAAGTATTTTAAAGAAAGCAAAGTGCCCTCTCTCTGTTCTTCCTTCTTCCTGATGGTTGGATGGAGAACATGATGACTGGAGGTTAAAAAGCCATCTAGGCCCATTAGTAGGAAGCCCAAGATGACAGGCCAGGAGAGTAAGAGAGAATTTAGCAAACTTCTTTCTGTAACAAGGCCAAGAATAAGTATTTTTGGTTTTGCAGGCTAAAGTGTCTGTGTCATCTGCTCAACTCTGCCATATAATGCCTAAGCCACAATAGAGAGTATATAAATGAATGGGAATAGCTGGACATCAATAAAATTTAATTTATAGATATAGGCAGCTGTGGAAAATAGTCTGTTTACATCTGAAAATAATAAGACTGGCTTGCTAAACAAAGCAGAATGTCATATAATCCCCAACCTGCCTCTATATTTTTATGAAGGAACAATAAATCTCTCTATTTAGACATTTTTGTTAAAGTGTTCTACTATGTATGAGCAAAGAGAATCCCAACTGGTAACTGAAAATGTTTCAGTCACTGTAGAAAATGGTTAGTGATTCCTCAGAAAGTAAAACAGAATGACCCCAAAATTTCATTTCTAGATATACAGTCAAAATACTTGAAGACTGGTATGAGAACTAATACTTGAATAAGTTGTACACATTAATTACCATCAATAGAAAAATTGTAGTATGTGTGTACAATGGATATTACTAAGCCATAAAAAGAAAGAAAATACAGATATATGTTATAATGTGAACTAACCTCAAAATCATCATGCTAAGTAAAAGAAGCTATACATCAAAATGTCATAAATTGTATGATTTCATTTTTATGAAATGTCCATATAGGTAAATCCGTAGAAGTAGAAAGCAGAGGGGTAGTTTTGGGGGACTAGGCAGAGTAAGAAATGAGAAGTAATGGCTTAGAGAATACAGGGTTTTATTTTATCATGATTGACATGTTTTAGAGTCAGATAGAGGTGTTATATTAATTGCCTCTGATTTTTTCACTTTTAAGTCTTTAATTTTGTGGTATGTGAATTATATATTAATATAAATTAAATAAAAGCAAAAAGAATGAATGTTAACATAAATCCTCTCTCTTTATATTGTCTGTGTGTTGCATCAGTTTAATTAACTAACACCAGGCTGCTTGATGCAATCATTCTTTGTACATGTTGTTTACTATCTCTGGAATACTTTTTCCATCATATATGGCTGGAACATATGTATTCTGTACTATCCAGCTCAACAATGTCATATCTTGTTCATACCTCAACAATGTCTTTTCCACATCTTTTTAATAACTCTAACTACTTTCATCAGGTAAAGTTGTATAGTTCCATTGTGCTGTAATTACCTTTTAACATGTTCTCTCTCTTATTAAACTGGAGATCTGAAATAACAAGGAACAATTAATAAATCTGAATATTGTTCTTGTGGGGTTATAATAGATGCTGCACAGCATTAGTTGAACAGATTAATGAAACCATGGATTCACCCACATATATGTTTGTTGTTATTTTGCTGAGGACTAAACTAAATAGAAGAAGAATCTGGGAGAGCTAGCACCACTGTAATGATTATATGCTTGATAATCTTCTTATAACCATTTAATTCTAAATTAGATTATATGAGTCCTTCAAATGAAGTGAGTAGGATATTGAACATGTCAAATTGTCAAATTGCAAAACACAAAATATATATATATATATATATATATATATATATATATATATATTTCCAATTACAATAAAACATCTTGTTTTCATGGATCCTGTGGCAGTATTTGGTGTCAAAACATTTTCTAGGGCTTGAAAAAGTGTCTCCCAGAGGCCCATGTGTTAAAGTTTGGTCTCGGCTCATGGTGGAGATGCTAGAACCTTTAGGAAATGGTCCTAATAGGAGGTAATTCAGTCATTGCTGGCAGTGCCTCTGATGGGATATGACTTCTGTCCCTTCCTATCTCTGTTTTCCAGCCACCATGAGGTAAGCAGTGTCTTCCATCATTCATGCTTTCCATGATGTGCTGCCCCTACTGTAGTCCAAAAGCAATGGGACCAAATGAACGTGGACTAAAACCAAAATTATTAACCAAAATAAATCACTGCTCTTTTTAAGTTATTTTGGTGTAATAATGGAAAGCCGACTAACATGCTATTGAATTAGGAACATGTGAGAGAAGATCAAATATACCAGAATTCTTATCTGCTTTCTGGTTCTCTGACCTCAGGAAAGTTACTTAGTATATCTGTTTCTCAGATGACTTAATCTATAAAATGTAATAGCTATATATTCAAGAACAAAACAGTGATAGAAAAGATATCTATTGGTATATTATATAATAGCATTTAACAAGTTAAGTTCTTTTCATCATCATTATTATTTCCACCAATGGAATTTTAATTTTCATTACTGTTACCATTACTTTAAATCCTCTATTATTGCTCAATTTATAATCTGTGGCTTTTCTTTGAATTTTTTTTTTTATTTTTTAATTTGTTTGAATTAGTGGTACATGGGAGTAGAATGCATTTTGACACATTGTACACAAATGGAGCACAACTTCTCATTCCTTTGGCTGTACATGGTGCAGAGTTGCACTGGTAGGGAAATCATACATGTGTACAGGGTAATAATGTCCATCTCATTCCACCATCATTTCACTTTTTATGTCTCTGTTGGATGATGACCAATGTAAGTCACAGCATTTGTAATTTATTATATGGCCAATACAAATGTTTGTGAACATTTTAATCAGGGTGATAAATTGCCAGATTTATGATTTCAAACAGTGATGTTTGCCTGGTCTTTATTATTGGTTCCAGAATGGATAAGGTTTAAAGTAAAAAAAAAGTTAGAAATGTAATAATATAATAATCCTAAGAAAGGATGTTAACATCCATGCTTCAAGATTATTGAATCAGCAGGTATAGAATGAAGCAAGGAGATATGAACCTGAAATGAGATGATGAATTAAAAGTCTACATGAGAAATAGTTTTAGTGGTTTCCCACTTATAAACAAACAGGCATTCCAACAGTAAAAGTCTGCAAAATCTTTTCTAAACAAATTTAAAATTATCCAAATACAGCTAAACCTTCTGGTACCCAAGAGTAAAGCAATATCATTTGGTGTTTTTGGCCTGCATCCTGGCATCAGATCTATTCTGTTAAATATAGTGGCCCTTAATAACATGTAGCTATTGAGTTTCTGTTGAGTAATATGAATTTAGATATCCTGCTAATGTGAAATATACATTTGATTTTGAAAATTTAAAATGAAAATGATAATATAAACATCTCATTGACAGTTTAGTAAACTGATTACATTATGAAATGCAATTTTACATATACATTATTCATATATACAGATATATGTCTATACCTATGTGCATATATGTTTATATATGGACATATAATATGGCTATCAGAAAATTTTAAATTGCACGTGTGGCTTGAGTTGTATTCCTATTGTTCAACTCCTCTTTAGAGAAAATGTGCCATTTTAACCTGTTCTGTTCAAGTAGACATGATCTATAGCCAGTTTTCATGTGACAAAGAGAAACTCACCATTAAAAAGAGCCACTTAAGTAATTACAGAGGAAACCCACATTTTTAAATATAGTGAATGGAGGAGGTCTTGATATGAGAAAAGCCAGCAGTAAAAATTAACAAAAATAACTAAAAGTAAATGAAGAAAACAAAGGTGATAAAAGGAAAAAATGAAGATATTCCAAGGGGCAGACAAATAGAAGAAAATAAAAACAAAAAGTTATTTTAAAAAAAGAACAGAGAGGGAAAGAGAGAAGAAGAAAGAAAAGAAAAAGAGAAAATAAAATTAAACCTCTAATTAACAATAGATTCAATTCTCCTAGAAAAAATATCTGAACTGGAGGTTCATGTGCAGTTAAACATTTGGTGAGCGCTAAAATTGGATATTCTGGTAGGCTACCCAGATATATCTTCAGTATCCAAGACTGACTTTCCAGTTTCCCTAAGCATTCCTATAGACAGCTCAAAGCTGAATCCTCCTCAGTAATTTTTCATGACCAAAGGAAGATGTCTTGCTTCATCTCTGAACATTCACTACCTATGCATGAGTATAAATGCATGTCCCAACTCTTGCCTAAATTCAGGCCATCTCTAACTTAATTGTTCTGATTGTACCATAATTAATTTTTCATTCTTTACCCCTCAACCACTAAGTGGTGTTCAAAATATCACTCCCTAATAAAAGTCCCATGCAAATCTTCAACAGCTTAATTCAACTACTGGTGATAGGAGTGGTCTGAGAATATTGTCATTAAATAGGACTTTAGAGCTAGGTCACTCAATGTCTAGCAGACAAGGAGAATAGTCTAATGATAGGTTTACTGCAGGTAGCCTATGTTTACTGGTATTTGGTGTACTTTCACAAGTGATTGGAAGTTTCAGGGGAAGAAGACTCTTGCCAGCATACACTGGAGAAAGACAATGTAAAGGTGAGGGTGTCATCATAGATTTAAGACTGTATGTGCAGGCTGGAGAGATTCCTAAGGAATACATGAAGAACCTCATATTCTGAAAACTTAGATCGGAAAACAAACAAACAAACAAACAAACAAACTTGAGTCTTTGAACTAAGTTATAGGGCAATAGAATACCACCAAAAGTTGAATTATCGAACTTGATTTTTTTTTCCTTCTTTTTCCAAGGAGAGGACCATAGTTAGCAAGTGAAACCTCTGAGTCTAGGGATAGGGATATTTGTGTTGATACACTCAAGAACCATGAAATTTTGGGGGGTGGTACTTCTGTCACTTATCACTCTTCCCCATCTAGGGCTCCACTCTTGCCTGGGAACAAAGAGATATAGATAATTTGAAGATAAAATCCCACCTCCCTTTGCAGATTTCAGAGTTAGCAACTTAGGTTTGGTAACATGACCTTGATGATATCCTGAAGGAACTTCAGGAGTTAGGGAATAAGGAGAGAATGTATGGGACTGGATCCAGATAATTCATGGATCAGGAATGAGACATGATGTTGGTTATGTGAGCAATTGTTATGGGAACATTATTTCATGATGTAAATTTAACATTTAGATAATGACCTCAGAGTTAGCTACTCTCAGTGAAATGGTAACTCCAGTATTGCTGTGAAAGAGAAAAGAGGAGATTAAGAAATTCAGAAAAGGGGCACATCTGCATGGCAATACAACACAGGACCAGAACTGCATCAGCATGAAAAGACACTGAGAACACTGATTACTAAGGTGAGAGAACATGCTGCTGAGAGGCACCAGCATCACTAAGAGACCCAGAAGTTGCTGTCCTCTGTAAACCAGGCTGATGTCAGAGGATGCAGCTATAGAAATGGGCTAATTAATGGCAATGGAAATGAGAGGTTGCTATGATAATGGAAGCCAGATGGTGGTCTTAATCATAACTATGAAGTCTCTGGCAATTAAGGTAATTGCATTTTGAGAGAAATCCAAGCTTGGCTCAAAGTGGCTATTGATTTCTTAATCTTCAAGCTGCCAAATTGACACCAAGAAGAAGTGGATTATCAAACACTGCAGTTTTATGGGTAATTCTCCTCATTGCCCATTTCAAATAAATGTAAAGAACAATAGGTATTGGGTACCTTCCCTGAGAGCTAACTCAGATCCTTACTATGGTCTTTGCTTCACTACCAAAAAGGGAACCCTTGTTATTGCTTTTAAAGAATATGCTATATATTATGATTGTCAAACTGCCCAATTCTTCACCTCCTTTCTGAATGATTTTCTTTTCATTTTTAATATTTTTTTGCGGAGCAGTAACCAGGGATTGAACTTGGGGGTACTCAACCACTGAGCCACATCCCCACCCTATTTCATATTTTATTTTGAGATAGGGTCTCACTGAGTTGCTTAGTGCCTCACTAAGTTGCTGAGACTGGTTTTGAACTCACAAACCTCCTGCCTCAGCCTCCTGAGCCCTTAGGATTACAGGCATGTGCCACTGTGCCCTGCTGCTTTTAAATGTTTTTTTTTTTTTTAAATTATCGAACATCATTTTGGATAGGAAAATGAGCAATGGATATCACTCAAAGATCCTAGACTTAGAGCTACAAAAAAAACCCTGATATTTTCTCTAGGGAAACAAAGTGAATACATTTTTAGTGATGTGTGAAGTCATTCTATCACATTAAATGGATTATTTTTTAAAATGTGTCTTATGGAAAGAAAGACATATGATCTCTGAGCTAGCAAGGCATAAAATATAGTGGATGACTCTTACTGTCTTCTGTTTAGCCTTCTTTCTACCTTCTTCAGCAGGGTCCATTGTGGAATGACCACTGTCTCAATTTCATTCTTTGATTTTGCTGAGACTGATCATCACCTCATACCCACAGCTGGGTGTAATAGAGATGACTATTCTTCCTGTGTACATTTTGTGTAGGTAACCCAAATGCAAATATAAAATCCCAGCCAAAAACTATTTTTACTACAAGCATTAGAGAAATACTGTTTGACTGTACTTGCTGAGGATTGTCCTTTGGAGAAAAATCAAGACACCAAGGAAAAACATAGAGAAGAAACCAGAAGAGTCCTAATATCTAAGATGTCATTTGAGCATCCAAATCTAGCAATGACCATAACAGTCTTCTCCAAGCTTCAAAAGTAGAAATAGCCTATACAGTTTTTGTTGCCTTAAGCAGTTTTGATTTTTTAATGGATTCCAATAAATTGCAGCCAAAGATTCTGGGCGATTGTATCATTAACTCATAATTTTGTATATTACAATTCCAAATTTATTTTTAATGACATCAAATAATCAGAGAAGATGATGTTAATAGTGTTTCTTTTTGAAAGTTATTTAAAACATGATGTGCATTTTATATTGTAAGGTTAGGCACTGGTGACCAAAAGGAGGCAGATTAAAAGCTGCTGAATGAGGCTTTATTGAGATTTCCTCCAGGGCAAGACCCTCCAGTCCAACAGAGCAGGTCCAGGGGGGGAGTCATATCCTGGATTGGAATTTCATCTGGCTTAAGGCAGGAAGGGAGGGCTTGGGACAGGAAAGGGAGGTTTTTAGGGGCCCTTGTCCTCCTGAGGTTGGTCAGGGAATCTTGCTCAACTCCACATCCTTCCAGGATTAGTCAAGAGACCTAGCTGATTAACAGGTGGTTATCACTGCTTGTCTGTCGACATTTGATTGGTTCTTCTTTTGTGCCACCTCAAACCGACCTAATGTATACATTGTCACAATCAACACTCTTCGGAAGACAGAATTTTTATCTCCCTTTGGTGCCAGTTCCCTTTACTTACCTCTTGTACCCTTGCTCTCTCTCACTCTTGCTCTCTCATTGTTTCAAATCATCCTTAACTGGGGCAAAGCTACACATTCTATGAGGATGCCCTCCCTCCTCACTCAGTTGCTTGGAGAGCACTCTGGTTCTAACAGCTCTTTAGGTAGGCTAGTGGATAGAAATTTAAATAAGCAGGTCAGTAACAATAGTCTAGGGGAAGTTAGGAGAGAGCCTGGTGGTTGGTAAAGCTAAAAATCACTCCTTCTCTATGTCGATGAAGAAAATAAACTCCGGTCAGAAGCCAGATATCTGAATCCAACTTTTAATTTGGCCTGAGCTTCACGTCAGATATGCATTTTGGCAGTGTGATGCCTACCTGTTCAGTGACTGTTTCCAGGTACATTAACTGATCCCTGCTTCTTTCACCATCATGGGAAATCTCCATTCTTTCAGCACTACACTCACTAATATTGTTATTAAGATTTTTCACATAGACCTCTTCAAGTGCCATACAGTGATTCAGCCTATTCCTGGCCTATGTCTTCTTTACTTCTTCATGTCTATTATGACTTAGATATGGTGTCCCCCAAAAGCTCATGTGTGAGGCTAAGAAAGAATTTTCAGAAGAGAAATGATTATGTTATGAGAGTTGTTAGCTAATTAGTGGATTAATCCACTGATATGAATTAACTGGGCAGTAATGGTAGGCAGGTAGGGTGTGGTTACAGGAAGTAGATAACTGTAGGTAACTGTGCCTTTGGGGTTTATTTTTTATTGTCTGTGAGTATACTGCCCTCTCTACCATGCCCGGAGATGCTTATGTCTGCCACATACTTCTTCCCTGAGATTCTGCCTCACCTTAGCCCAGAGCTATTCACCATAGACTAGATCTCTAAAACCATGAGCCAAAATAAAATTTTCCTCCACTACATTATTCTTTTCAGGTCTTTTGGTAACACTGACATAAAAGCTGACTAAAACAATGTCTAAACAGAAGTACACCAAAATAAAATCTTTCCCTTTAATACCTTATAATCTTATGTTTTATTTCATTCCATTTCAGGGTATCCTCTTTAAGTAGAATTCTATTAACATGATATTTGATAAGAAAGACTTTAAAATACTGTAATGTGAAAGATTTCTTTCCTAAATTCCAGAACTTTGATTTTTTTCAGTTTAATAAATTAGGTCACAGGGTAGGCATATTTAAAGTTCATATTCTTGCTTACATCCTAAATGTAAGTTCCATTTCACTCACAAAAAAAAAAAAATGTTAAGCGGCAGAAAAGAATGCCAGTATTTCCACTCATACTTAGTATTTTCATTCAATTGGCATTCCTGATCTGCTATTTAAATTCTCTTTGATTTAGGCTTTGACCTTTAATTTTGCTGAAATTATGTTAGTCTTGGTTCATCTCACCTAAAAACTATTATCACTTCCTGCAAATTGTTTCTGTTATGAAATGGTATCCTAATATTCCTGCCAGAATAATTTCATTAAATATTCCTTCATCAATATAACAAGTGTCTTTCTCAAATATCTTCAATGATTCCTTTCTATCAATAAAACAAAATCCAGTAATAGACATAACTGGCTTATATAACCTCTTTTAAGGTTTTTATATTGAATGAAATACTTAAAATGTAACAAATTTTTATTCTTATCCTACAATCTTAAAAGAGAAAAATTTGATACACTGAAATCCCAAGTGGTATTTTCGTGCTTAAAAATTTCACAGAGTATGTCCATCTCTGTAGGGGTGAGTTCTGTGTGTTCTTTGTAATCTATCTTTCATAATCTTGACACTGTGATTTTGAGAATGATGATGTTTTATTTACTTTTCAATTCCCCAAATTGAAAAATGGCATAACATTCCCCTTTCCTCACTTTTCCATCAACACTCAACTAAAGTACATATTCCTTTGTGAAGGCTTTTATTCTCCAACCCTAGAAGGACTAAAGGACCTGTTATCTCTCCTCTGTCTCACTATAAATTGTCTTTAATTTCATCATATGATGTATCATATTGCAGAGTTCTCGTTGATTTATTTGTCTGTCTTTGCCATATGACTTGAATGCAGAGAATACATCTATTATCTCTGTGTTCATCCTAAATATTATATTTCCTGGTACTTTGCACATATTTGAATGAAGCCAAAAAGATGGGCTCAAATAACTATTGACCTTGTAGGCTGATAGGCAAGATAACTAAAGTGAGTAGAAAGTAAATAGAAAAACAATACCATCCTAAAATATCTTTAAAAAAAAAAGAAAAGAAAATCAGTCAAAAGCCAGACACATGTCTCTATTGTATCCTGACTACTGAACAGACCTGAATAACAGATTCAGCTAAACAAAAATAAAGTTGATTCTAGTAAAGCTAGCAAGTTTACATGCCACCTTCCCAGAGACAAGGAGAAATATACATTAATTCCAAGACACATAGCTCAGTTAGAAGTGAAATTCTGTATCATTGATTTTTTTTAACATGTAAGTGGAAGAGATGTGGAAAGTATTTGACTGTAACCACAGAAAACTGGGAAGTAACAGATTGCATTGTTACTGGAGACAAATGTGAGGTAGTTACATATTATGTAATATGTTTCCTCACTTTGAAAACAAAAATGAGGCAGCATTATCTGCAATCAGCCCAAGAACAGTGAGATCCAAAGTGAGTGACCTAATTAGATGAAGGTGGTGGTAAAATGCTATGATCAAGCTGGGTGTGGTGGTGCATGCCTGTAAACCCAGTGACTTGGGAGGCTAAGGCAGGAGGATTGCAAGTTCTAGGGCCAGCCTCAGAAAATTAGCAAGGTCCTAAGCAACCTGGTGAAACTCTGTCTCGCTTTTCCATCAAGAGTTGGGGATGTGGCTCAGTGGTAAAGTGTCCCAGGGTTCAATCCTCAGTATCCAAAAAAAAAAGGGGGGGAAAGAAAGAAAATTAAAAATATTGTGATCCAGCAAAAGGCTTCCTTAGAACCTCCATGCACCTAAGGAGAGCAGGGAATACAACAGACTCATAAAGGGCATGGCATTGAAATCATGAAAGGAGAGGAGAATTTAATCAGCATGGGCAAGAAAGGCAGTGGCTTTCAAACAACAGAAGCAAAGTCAAAGGATTTGAGGGATCTGCTAATCTATACCCTGAGTTTAGGAGATCAAAGAGTACAGGTCTAGATGCTGTTTGACTGTGTAATCATTTCATTTCCACCACTAATTTCTCTTGTGATTTTGACAAGCCCATGGCTTTCTCTGGCCTTCTACCTTTTGATATGTAAAATAAAAATGTTTGACTAGACGACAACTGAGCCATAACTATGCAATGGTTTTCCTTAATCAGAGTCAGAAAGCCATCAGTTTCCCCATTTCCATGGGCCACACCTTATTGCAATTTCTTTTTTTTTATTGTTGCTCCTTCAAAACATTACATCTAATTTGATATATTTCACAGTTTGATTCAAAAGGGTTATGAACTCCCATTTTTACCCCGTATACAGATTGCTGAATCACATCAGTTACATCAATTACATTTCCATTGATTTACATATTGCCATTCTAGTGTCTGATGAATTCTGCTCTCTATCCTATTCTCTACTATCCCCCCTCCCCTCTCCTCCCCTCCTCTCTTCTCTCTCAACCCTCTCTACTGTAAAACACTTCTTCCACTTGTATTATTCTTTCCTTACCCCTCACTTCCTCTTGTATGTAATTTTGTATAACCCTGAGGATCACCATCCCTTTCCATGCAATTTCCCTTCTCTCTCCCTTTCCCTCCCCCCTCTCATCCCTATTAATGTTGATCTTCTTCTCCTGCTCTTCGTCCCTACTCTGTCCTTAGTTACTCCCCTTATATCAAAGAAGTCATTTGGCATTTGTTTTTTAAGGATTGGCTAGCTTCACTTAGCATAATCTGCTCTAATGCCATTCATTTCTCTCCAAATTCTATGATTTTGTCGTTTCTTAATGCAGAGTAATAATCCATTGTGTATAAATGCCACATTTTTTTATCCATTCATCTATTGAAGGGCATCTAGGTTGGTTCCACAATCTTGCTATTGTGAATTGTGCTGCTATGAACATCGATTTAGCAGTGTCCCTGTAGCATGCTCTTATTAGGTCTTTGGGGAATAGACTGAGAAGGGGAATAGCTGGGTCGAATGGTGGTTCCATTCCCAGCTTTCCAAGAAATCTCCATACTGCTTTCCAAATTGGCTGCACCAATTTGCAGTCCCACCAACAATGAACCAGTGTACCCTTTTCCCCACATCCTCGCCAGAACTTGTTGTTATTTGACTTCATAATGATTGCCATTCTTACTGGAGTGAGATGGTATCTTAGGATGGTTTTGATTTGCATTTCTCTGACTGCTAGCGATGTTGAGCATTTTTTCATGTACTTATTGATTGATTGTATGTCCTCCTCTGAGAAGTGTCTGTTCAGGTCCTTGGCCCATTTGTTGACTGGGTTATTTGTTGTCTTTTTGTCTAATTTTTTGAGTTCCTTGTATACTCTGGATATTAGGGCTCTATCTGAAGTGTGAGGAGTAAATATTTGTTCCAAGGATGTAGGCTCCCTATTTACCTCTCTTATTGTTTCTTTTGCTGAGAAAAAACTTTTTAGTTTGAGTAAGTCCCATTTGTTAATTCTAGTTGTTAACTCTTGCGCTATGGGTGTCCTATTGAGGAATTTGGGGCCCGACCCTACGGTATGTAGATCATAGCCAACTTTTTCTTCTATCAGATGCCGTGTCTCTGTTTTGATATCAAGCTCCTTGATCCATTTTGAGTTAACTTTTGTGCATGGTGAGAGAAAGAGATTCAGTTTCATTTTGATGCAAATGGATTTCCAGTTTTCCCAGCACCATTTGTTGAAGATGCTATCCTTCCTCCATTGCATGCTTTTAGCCCCTTTATCAAATATAAGATAGTTGTAGTTTTGTGGATTGGTTTCTGTGTCCTCTATTCTGTACCATTGGTCCACCCGCCTGTTTTGATACCAGTACCATGCTGTTTTTGTTACTATTGCTCTGTAGTATAGTTTGAAGTCTGGTATCGCTATCCCACCTGATTCACACTTCCTGCTTAGCATTGTTTTTGCTATTCTGGGTCTTTTATTATTCCATATGAACTTCATGATTGTTTTATCTATTTCTACAAGAAATGCTGTTGGGATTTTGATTGGCATTGCATTGAACTTATAGAGAACTTTTGGTAATATCGCCATTTTGATGATGTTAGTTCTGCCTATCCATGAACAGGGTATATTATTCCATCTTCTAAGGTCTTCTTCTATATCTTTCTTTAGGGTTCTGTAGTTTTCATTGTATAAGTCTTTCACCTCTTTTGTTAGGTTGATTACCAAGTATTTTATTTTTTTGGGGGGGATATTGTGAATGGAGTAGTTGTCCTCATTTCCATTTCAGAGGATTTGTCACTGATATACAGGAATGCATTTGATCTATGTGTGTTGATCTTATATCCTGCCACTTTGCTGAATTCATTTATTAGCTCTAATAGTTTCTTTGTAGACCCTTTTGGGTCTGCTAGGTAAAGAATCATGTCATCTGCAAATAGTGATAATTTAAGTTCTTCTTTTCCTATTTTTATGCCTTTAATTTCTTTCATCTGTCTAATTGCTCTGGCCAGTGTTTCGAGGACTATGTTGAACAGAAGTGGTGAGAGAGGGCATCCCTGTCTTGTACCAGAGCTTAGAGGGAATGCCTTCAGTTTTTCTCCATTCAGAATGATGCTGGCCTGTGGCTTATCATAGATTGCTTTTACAATGTTGAGGTATGATCCTGTTATCCCTAATTTTTCTAGAGTTTTGAACATAAAGGGATGCTGTACTTTGTCGAATGCTTTTTCTACATCTATTGAGATGATCATATGGTTCTTATTTTTAAGTCTATTGATGTGGTGAATAACATTTACTGATTTCCGTATATTGAACCAGCCTTGCATCCCAGGGATGAATCCTACTTGATCATGGTGTATGATTATTTTGGTATGTTTTTGAATCCGATTCGCCAAAATTTTATTGAGGATTTTTGCATCTAGGTTCATTAGAGATATTGGTCTGTAGTTTTCTTTCTTTGAAGTATCTTTGTCTGGTTTAGGGATCAGAGTGATATTGGCCTCGTAGAATGAATTTGGAAGTTCTCCCTCTTTTTCTATTTCCTGAAATAGTTTGAAAAGTATTGGTGTTAGTTCCTCTTTAAAGGTTTTGTAAAACTCTGCTGTATACCCATCCAGTCCTGGGCTTTTCTTAGTTGATAGTTTTTTGATGGTTTCTTCTATTTCCTCTATTGTTATTGGTCTGTTTAGGTTGTCTATATCCTCCTGACTCAATCTGGGCAGATCATAAGACTTAAGAAATTTATCTATGCCTTCACTATCTTCTATTTTATTGGAGTATAAGGATTCAAAATAATTTCTGATTATGTTCTGTATTTCTGAAGTGTCTGTTGTGATATTACCTTTTTCATCCCGTATGCTAGTAATTTGGGTTCTCTCTCTTCTTCTCTTCGTTAGCATGGCTAAGGGTCTGTCGATTTTATTTATTTTTTCAAAAAACCAACTTTTAGTTTTGTCAATTTTTGCAATTTCTAGCACATAGTAAGTGCTGAATCAAGGCTTTCCAGAAGGGGATAGGACAACTACTTTCATTCTCTATTCTTCAAAATTAATATCCAAAAGGTTCCAAACGTCTGACCTTCTGTTTAATATGGTTTGAAGAAAAATGGGAATTTTCTTCCCTCCCCTAACTAATAACTCAAAGAAACTGATTTTTGAGCAGCTGATGTGGGGTTTGAGGACTGGAAATTTCTGGAACCAATTGCCATGTAAAAAAAAAACTTATGGTATTTTATTTTTTTTTATTTTTTATTGGTTGTTCAAAACATTACAAAGCTATTGACATATCATGTTTCATACATTAGATTCAAATTGGTTATGAACTCCCATTTTTACCCCAAATACAGATTGCAGAATCACATCTGTTACATATCCACATTTTTACATAATGCCCTATTAGTATCTGTTGTATTCTGCTCCCTTTCCTATCCTCTACTATCCCCCCTCCCCTCCCATCTTGTCTCTCTACCCCATCTACTGTATTTCACTTCTCTCCTTGTTTATTTACCCATTCCCCTCGAAACCTCTTATGAGTGCTTTAGTATAACAATGAGCATCTCCCTCCATTACCATGCAATTTCTCTTTTCTCTCCCTTTCCCTCCCACCTATTGTATCTGTTTAATGTTGATCTTTCCTTCCTGCTCTTCCTCCCTGCTCTGATCCTGGTTATTCTCATTATATCAAAGAAGACATTTGGTATTTGTTTTTTAGGGATTGGCTAGCTTCACTAAGTATAATCTGCTCTAGTGCCATCCATTTCCCTGCAAAATCCATGATTTTGTAATTTTTTAGTGCTGCGTAATATTCCATGGTGTATAAATGCCACATTTTTTTTATCCATTCATCTATTGAAGGGCATCTGGGTTGGTTCCACAGTCTAGCAATTGTGAATTGTGCCGCTATGAACATCGATGTGGCAGTATCCCTGTAATAAGCTCTTTTAAGGTCTTCAGGGAATAGTCCGAGAAGGGCAATAGCTGGGTCAAATGGTGGTTCCATTCCCAGCTTTCCCAGGAATCTCCATACTGCTTTCCAAATTGGCTGCACTAGTTTGCAGTCCCACCAGCAATGTACAAGAGTACCCTTTTCCCCACATCCTCGCCAGCACTTGTTGTTGTTTGAGTTCATAATGGCTGCCAATCTTACTGGAGTGAGATGGTATCTTAGGGTGGTTTTGGTTTGCATTTCTCTAACTGCTAGAGAAGGTGAACATTTTTTCATATATTTGTTGATTGATTGTATGTCCTCCTCTGAGAAGTGTCTATTTAGGTCTTTGGCCCATTTGTTGATTGGGTTATTTGTTTTCTTATTGTTTAATTTTTTGAGTTCTTTGTATACTCTGGATATTAGGGCTCTATCTGAAGTGTGAGGAGTAAAAATTTGTTCCCATGATGTAGGCTCCCTATTTACCTCTCTTATTGTTTCTCTTGCTGAGAAAAAACTTTTCAGTTTAAGTAAGTCCCATTTGTTGATTCTTGTTATTAACTCTTGTGCTATAGGTGTCCTGTTAAGGAATTTGGAACCCGACCCCACAATATGTAGATCGGAGCCAACTTTTTCCTCTATCAGGCGCAGAGTCTCTGTTTTGATATCTAGTTCCTTGATCCACTTTGAGTTAACTTTTGTGCATGGCGAGAGGAGGAGATTCAGATTCATTTTGTTGCAAATGGATTTCCAGTTTTCCCAGCACCATTTGTTGAAGATGCTATCCTTCCTCCATTGCATGCTTTTAGCTCCTTTATCAAATATAAGATAGTTGTAGCTTTGTGGATTAGTCTCTGTGTCCTCTATTCTGTACCATTGGTCCACCCGTCTGTTTTGGTACCAGTACCATGCTGTCTTTGTTACTATTGCTCTGTAATATAGTTTGAAATATGGTATCGCTATACCGCCTGATTCACACTTCCTGCTTAGAATTGCTTTTGCTATTCTGGGCCTTTTATTTTTCCATATGAATTTCCTGGTTGCTTTATCTATTTCTACAAGAAATGCCGTTGGGATTTTGATTGGGATTGCATTAAACCTATAGAAAACTTTTGGTAATATCGCCATTTTGATGATGTTAGTTCTGCCTATCCATGAACAGGGTATATTTTTCCATCTTCTAAGATCTTCTTCTACTTCTCTCTTTAGGGTTTTGTAGTTTTCATTGTATAGATCTTTCACCTCTTTTGTTAGGTTGATTCCCAAGTATTTTATTTTCTTTGAGGATATTGTGAATGGAGTGTTTTTCCTCATTTCCCTTTCAGAAGTTTTGTCGCTGATATACAGAAATGCCTTTGATTTATGCGTGTTAATTTTATATCCTGCTACTTTGCTGAATTCATTTATTAGTTCTAGTAGTCTTTTTGTGGACTCTTTTGGTTCTTCTAGGTATAGAATCATGTCGTCCGCAAAAAGTGATAATTTAAGTTCTTCTTTTCCTATTTTTATGCCTTTAATTTCTTTCGTCTGTCTAATTGCTCTGGCCAGTGTTTCGAGAACTATATTGAATAGAAGTGGTGATAGAGGGCATCCCTGTCTTGTTCCAGATTTTAGGGGGAATGCCTCTAATTTTTCTCCATTCAGAATGATGCTAGCCTGAGGCTTGGCATAAATAGCTTTTACAATGTCGAGGTAAGATCCTGTTATCCCTAGTTTTTCTAGTGTTTTGAACATAAAGGGATGCTGTACTTTGTCAAAAGCTTTTTCTGCGTCTATTGAGATGATCATATGGTTCTTATCTTTAAGTCGATTGATGTGGTGAATAACATTTATTGATTTCCGTATATTGAACCATCCTTGCATCCCAGGGATGAATCCTACTTGATCATGGTGTACAATTTTTTTGATGTGCCTTTGTATCCGATTCGCCAGAATTTTATTGAGGATTTTTGCATCTAAGTTCATTAGGGATATTGGTCTGTAGTTTTCTTTCTTTGAGGTGTCTTTGTCTGGTTTCGGAATCAGGGTGATGTTGGCCTCATAGAATGAATTTGGCAGAGCTCCCTCTTTTTCTATTTCCTGAAATAACTTGAAAAGTATTGGTATTAATTCTTCTTTAAAGGTTTTGTAAAACTCCACTGTATACCCATCCGGTCCTGGGCTTTTCTTGGTTGGAAGTCTTTTGATTGCTTCTTCTATTTCATCTATTGATATTGCTCTGTTTAAGTTGTGGGTATCCTCCTGACTCAGTCTGGGCAAATCATATGACCTAAGGAATTTATCGATGTCTTCACTATCCTCTATTTTATTGGAATATAGGTTTTCAAAATAATTTCTAATTGTCTTCTGTATTTCTGTTGTGTCTGTTGTAATATTGCCTTTTTCATCCCGTATGTTAGTAATTTGAGTTCTCTCTCTTCTTCTCTTCGTTAGCATGGCTAGGGGTCTGTCAATCTTATTTATTTTTTCAAAGAACCAACTTTTAGTTTTGTTAATTTTTTCAATAGTTTCTTTTGTTTCAATTTCATTGATTTCCGCTCTGATTTTAATTATTTCTTGCCTTCTGCTACATTTGCTGTTGTTTTGCTCTTCCTTTTCTAGGGCTTTGAGATGGAGTGTGAGCTCATTTATTTGTTGGTTTTTCCTTTTTTTGAGGTATGACCTCCAGGCGATGAATTTCCCTCTTAAAACTGCTTTCATTGTGTCCCATAGATTCCGATATGTTGTGTCTGTGTTTTCATTTATCTCTAAGAATTTTTTAATTTCCTTCTTTATGTCTTCTGTAACCCATTGATCATTCAGTAACATATTGTTCATTTTCCATGTGATGTAGGATTTTTCCTTCCTTCTTTTATCATTGATTTCCATTTTCATTGCATTATGATCAGATAAAATGCATGGTATTATCTCCACCCCTGTATATTTACTGAGGGATGCCCTATGACATAATATATGGTCTATTTTTGAGAAGGATCCATGTGCTGTTGAAAAAAAAGTATAGCCACTTGATGTTGGATGATATATTCTATATATGTCAGTTAAGTCTAGGTTGTTGATTGTGATATTGAGTTCTATAGTTTCTTTATTCAACTTTTGTTTGGAAGATCTGTCCAATGGTGAGAGAGGTGTGTTGAAGTCACCCATAATTATTGTATTGTGGTCTATTTGATTCTTGAACTTGATGAGAATTTCTTTCATGAACATCACAGCCCCATTATTTGGTGCATAAATATTGATGATTGTTATGTCTTGTTGGTGAATGGTTCCTTTTAACAGTATATAATGCCCTTCCTTATCCCTTTTGATTAATTTAGTCTTGAAGTCGATTTTATTTGATATGAGGATGGCCACACCTGCCTGCTTGCGAGGTCCGTGTGCGTGGTATATTTTTTCCCAACCTTTAACCTTCAGCCTGTGTATGTCTTTTCCAATCAGATGCGTCTCCTGGAGGCAGCATATTGTTGGGTTTGTTTTTTTAATCCATGTTACCAGCCTATGTCGCTTTATTGGAGAGTTTAAGCCATTAACGTTTAGAGTTACTATTGATGTATGGTTTGTACTTCCAGTCATGTTTGATTATTTATCTTCTTTTAGTTTGTTTCTCCTAGCTTAGCTTTCCCCCGCCCTCTGGCTTTATAGAGGCACTTCCCACTGATGGTTTTGGTTATTGTTTTTCATTTCTTCCTCATGTAATGTTTTGCTCAAGACGCTTTGCAATGCTGGTTTTCTGGCTACGAATTCTTTTAGTTTTTGTTTATCCTGAAAGATTTTTATTTCGTTGTCGTACCTGAAGCTTAATTTTGCTGGATACAAAATTCTTGGTTGGCAACCATTGTCTTTCAGTGTTTGAAATACGTTGTTCCAGGATCTTCTCGCTTTTAGCGTCTGTGATGAAAAATCCGTTGTTAACCTTATTGGTTTACCCCTAAATGTAATCTGCCTCTTTTCTCTTGTAGCTTTTAATATTTTCTCTTTGTTCTGTATGTTGGATATCTTCATGACAATGTGTCTTGGTGTTGGTCTACTGTGATTTTGTGTGCTCGGTGTCCTGTATGCATCTACAATTTGTATATCTGTTTCCTTTTTTATTTCTGGAAAGTTTTCTGTAATTATTTCATTCAGCAGGTTACTCATTCCCTTGGTATTAATCTCTGTGCCTTCTTCTATCCCGATGACTCTCAAATTTGGTTTTTTTATATTATCCCAAATCTCTTGGATGTTTTTCTCGTGATTTTTTACCAGCCTATCTGAGTTGGCTAGACTCCTTTCAAGATGATATATTTTGTCTTCATTATCTGACGTTCTGGCTTCTACTTGTTCCACTCTGTTGGTGATACTCTCGATAGAGTTTTTAATTTGGTTTACCGTTTCCTTCATTTCCAGAATTACATTTTGATTTTTTTTAATAATCTCTATTTCCTGATAAAGATGCTTAACTTCTTCTTTTATCTGTTTCTGTAATTCACTTTCAATGTGATCTTTAAGATTCTTTTCCATCTGTCTAAGGTGTTCCTTGAGTTCTTTATATGGCCATTTTTCTGATGACTCTAAGTCCTCCTGAATATTTAGGCTGTCCTTCATTGTTTGTACTCCTTTTCTTCCTTGCTTTTTTATGCTCATGTTACTTCTTGTTCTGTTTGACTGCTGAGTTATTGTTTATTCTTATAAATTTATTGGATGCTTGGGAGGAGAGATAATAGAAGGGAAGGGAAGAAGTCACTAAAGAGAATGAGTGTAGGCAGGTAGAGTTCAGGAAAGGGGAAGTAAGAAAATTGAAAAGAAATGAAAAGACAGAAGAAAAAAGTGAAAAGAAAGAAAGAAAAGAACAAAAAATTAAGACTTTAAAACAAAAAAAAATATAGTGATAATAAAAAATGAAAATTAAAGTTTAAAAGATAATAGTAACCATAATAGAATAAAAAGAATTTAAAAAATTGAACCCATTAATAAGAAAGTTAAAGAACAACAACTAATCAACATCAAAAAGTAAAAAAAAAAAATAAAATAAAAAAATAAAAATAAAAATAAAAAAATAAAAAGATAAAAAAATAGAAAAATTTAAAAAAGTACTAATAATAATCATTGAAAAATAATAATAATAATAAATGCAGTCATAGAGCTCGGTTAACTTCTCTTCCAGTAGGTGGAGCTATGCCCACTGGGCCAGGCTTCTTTTCTTGATAGGTAGGAACCAATCACTGTGCCTCAGCTCTTCTTCCCAGATTGTGTGGGTCTCAAATCCTGAGTACTTAGAGTCTTCTCTTGTGGTTCCTCAATCCAGGCCCCGCTCACCTGTGACGCTTACCACACTACTAGCTACACGCTGGGTCTGCTGCTCCTGGGAGCTCTGTTTTCATGGATGCCTGGCCACACCCTTTCTGTTTGCCTCCCTCAGACCCCAAGTTTGTATGGCTTGGGGCTGAGGGCCCCAGCGAACTTGTTTGCCCTCAGGTAGTGACTCCCCTGGTATCTGGTGCAAGGGACCTCTGTTGTCAGCACTGGTGGAAAGCAATAGCTGTGAGTTCTGCTCTGCAGGTTCCACGTCCCTCCTGATTCCCTGGGTCCGGCTATGGTGCTCAGTTGGTTTTTACCTCTGTGAGTTCAGGTGGGACTAGTTATTTCAGTGGGATCGTTAGTGCTGAGACAGGAGAAGCAGGCGAACCAGAGCTTGCATGCCACTGATTCGTGCTCAGTGTGTGTTTTCTGAGGGGCCCCGGCTGCACGCCTTAGCTCCACGTCAGCTCAGCTTTGCCTAGTGATCCTGAGCAGGCAGGCTGTGGGCCGCGCTCTGGCGCCGCGGTTGTCCGCGGCCTTAGCAGCGACGCTGGGACCTCCGTAGCTCCTCGGCTAGGTGCCTGTGTCCAAGCGGCTGCCGCCACAGCTCTCCAGCCCCTCCCTCCGGAGCGCGGGTCCCCTAGCAGGGGACTGCCAAGCAACTCCAGAACCGTTTTTGCCCAAAGGTGCAGCAGGGAACACGCAACCGCTGCGTTCGGAGTCGTGGTCCCGCCTTCAGAGGATAGGACTCGGCACACAGCCCAGTTCCCGTCTCTAGGTGCGGCAGCAGGACGATGTAGTCAGAGCAGGAAGCAAATGGCGGCTTCCGCGGAGTGGATTTTCGGCCCCGAAACCACCGCCCAGCCAACAATCCCAATCCACTAACTCTCTTTGCATAGAAAATATTAAAAAAAAAAAAAAAGGTGTTGTACTGAGGTTTCTTTGTCAGGTACTTACAATCCGCTGATGATTACGTATTCAGCTCCTCTGCCAGTAGCGAAGAGAAAGAGGCAGCAGATGGGTGCAGAGCACCCACGGCTCTGAGCAGAAAAGCGTCTCTCTTTCGATCTCCTTGTTTTTTCTGCTGCTTGGCAAGGTGATCCACTACAGATTAATGGTGAAAGGAGTTCTAACACGCTGCTTAAAATCTCGATTAAAGCCGCTGCTCAGAGCCCCACGCTCAACACTTCAGCAACCCCTGTACGTAGCGGCCATCTTCCCTGTATTTTGGTATTTTAAATTTACTTTTATTGAGACATAATATTTGTACATATTTATGGAGTATAATATAAAATTCGAAATATGCGCACAATGTGTAATGATTAAATTAGAGTTATAGGCATTTTCATCTCCTCAAATATTAATCATTTCCATGTGTTGATAAATGTATTGCTTTTCTTTCTTTTCTAGTTTTTTTAAACTATACCATAGATTTATATAAATAATAGTTAACCTAGTGTGGTATAGAAAATAAAAACTAATTCCATCTGTCCAACTGGTTTGGTGCCATTTATCTAACCTCTTCCTGTTCTATCTTCCCTGTTCTTTGAATCTTTGTGTCCATCTTTCCACTCCACCTTCTGAATGACTGACTTTTTAGTTTACTCAAATGAGTGAGAACATGTGGTATCTATCTTTCTGTATCTGGTTTTTTATACTTAACATAATGACCATTCATTCATTTAATTAAAATGACAGGATCATATTCTTTAATATAAATAATATTCCATAATATGTATATATGTATGTGTGTGTAAATGATTATAATAGTATATATATATATATATGTGTGTGTGTGTGTGTGTGTGTGTGTGTGTGTGTTTGTGTGTATGTGTACATATACACATACACACATATGTGTGTTTGCTGAGACTGTGTCAAGAGTGCTTTTTTGTAATACATCCCAATCTCAGCTTAACCCCATGTGAAACTTTAGCCTCATTGGTATTTTAAAATTTGAATGCAATAATAAATATTAGGCACCATGAATAGTTCCTAATGCTTGAAATGCACTCAATAGAAAATAACTATAATTATGAAGGCGTATATAATTTTCACCATTATTTTACAAAAGGAAGTGGGTTCTCCCAGAAACTAAGAAGCATACTTCATGTTGCTAATGTTCTTCTCATTCTATAAACATCCTTCATTTGCATATGTGATTTGTTTCAAAATAACATGAAAATATCTTTTATATGTCTTGACAAACTTTATCAATATTTTTTATTATGCCAATAATTTTTGAGAGAGAAAAGTTGTAACAGTCAAAAACCCTAAGTTAATATCCATGTCTTCACTGTGAGATATATAGTAAATTCTAGACTGAATTCCTCTGAAGGTCAGGTAAATAAACTCAGGCCCATCCTTCTTCCAGGTCTACAATGAAGTCCTTCTCTTTCTTGGGAGAGCAGGAGGAGGAATTTGAATGGCATCTCAGTTGGTGGAAAAGAAGGGATGATCATCGTACTTATTCAGGATTCTTTGCAAGTTGTATACCTGCTACTTTTCTCTTTTTCTACTATGTTCTACACACAACTGCTGGATTAATCTTCCCAAACATAATTCAGGTCATGGGTCTTTCCTGCTCAAAATCGTCAACAGTTTTTCAGAGCTGATGGAATAAACTCATGATTTTCAGAATTAAAAACATTTTGAGTTGATCATTTCAGAAATCACTTCATTTTACCTTTACTTGGCACATAAACCCATTTTTGTGTAGATTTTATAAACTTCAGGTCTCCTTTTAATTTAGTAATTTATCCATGCAATTTCTGCTTCTGCAGTCCCTCCTCATGCTTCAAGTCTCACTCTAAAGTGGTTCTTTTGTCCATAATCCTTCCAGTCTCTTCCCTGGAAAAGATGAAATTTCTCCCCCATCAACATCCTATGAATGATCTTTCCTTATGTTGCTTATCACTTTCTACCTTCATTTTAGAAGCATTTTGCAAAAGGTGTTGTGTGCAACAGTAGTCTCACAAGTCATTGAAGAGGGAAATGCGATTAGAATAATGGATCTTTGTTCCCTACCAATTGCACAGGATCCTCAGAGCACTCAGAGAAGCCTCAATTTGTGAATTTTCAAGGGTGAATGAGGAGTCCTCTGTGCATGTATTTAAACTAATTGAAAATAGACCCCTGGGTCTCATGTAAATAGATTTCTGATGGTGAGCTTGTTGGGAAATTTTGACTTATAGTTATGTGTAATAGTGCCTCATCTCTTCCTGGAAGGAGATGTTATTAATGGCCTCATAGATGTCATATATCTTTGTAACTGCATCAGTGACTTCCACACTGTCAAGGACATGATCGGTATCAAAAATGTTGAATAATCAAGTGATTAAAGAATTAATAAGAGACAGATAATTTTCCATTCTTGTTGAGTTATCAGAGAGATGATGTAACAAAACTAATCCTTCTCTTTTTAATTTCATCTTCTCTTTCTGTTTGTTGCTCTTTCTATTTGTTTATCATTGCCTTTTTAGATACTATAAAGATCTAAGCACTTACTATGTGTCAGAAGATGGACTCAATATTTTTCTCTGTGACCCTTACTAACTTCAATAATTCCTTGATGTTGAGATTAACATCCTAATTTATAAATGAGAAAAATTATATTCAAAGAAGTTATGTGAATTTCCTAAAGTAGTAAAAGTAGCAAATAGCATAACCAGAATTCAAGCATAGAATATCTCAGTACAAATTGCATTTACTTTCATGCCAAACTATTCCACTGAAGTATGTGACTATTCATTCTTTGAGTGCTGAATACACAGAAGACATGTGTACCTTAAAAAGAGAAAGAAAGAAAGAAAGAAAGAAAGAAAGGAAGAAAGAAAGAAAGAAAGAAAGAAAGAAAGAAAGAAAGAAAGAAAGAAAGAAAAATTTAAGCTGAATGCCTTCACATGCATGAATGATGTAATTCTGAGCCATCAAACAGTGATAGGGGAAATCAAAATTTCAACCAAGATACTCCATCCAAGTTCTTTCAAATTTCATATTTCACTTTTGTCTATCTTCAGAGACTAGATATAAGGTCATATGGAATTATGAGATAGCAAGTGGATGGAGAGATTTTCCTGACAAAAACCTCTTCAGTTGTCAGATCCTCCTGAGTTTATGGCAAACAAATTAGGCTGTCTGACATTTGTTACTAGATGGGTGCTTCAATTAGTTGGAAATTTCTTATTGTAAGATAGAAGCTCTAGTTTATGAAGCACTCACATTTACAACTTTGTGACTAACGTACTAATCATAATTGTAAATAGTTAATGAACTATTTTGAAATTGATGAAACTCTTAAAAGCATTGTCTTATTCACAACTCTAAATATCAATTGTATATCTCTTTCTTTTATAAAGACTTTTAATGATTACTTCATTAGAAAACAGGAACTCAAAATGAGTGTCTTGCCAATGGTACTGTAACTTATAAAAGAATGGGTGAAATAAAGTCATATTCTCAAACTCTGTGAATTTTCTTTACTTAATACCATAGAAAGAACAGTTAGAAGAAAGAAAGGGAAGTAATTGGTTTATGTTATTAGTTGAAAGGAATTAAATTGCTTTTCTATCTCTCCCAATATCTATAAAGTTCTATGATTATTTCAAACTTCCTTTTATTTAATTCAACCAAACATTGTTATCACTTCACACATCAAACGACATGATAGGAAAGGTGTGTGAGATCAAGGGCAGAAAAGGGTGTAGTGATTTGCTAGACTACCCAATGGTGCTGAGAAGTGGTTTTATCCTAAGTATTTTAATGTGAATGGCTATTTCAAGCATATATTGCTTCAATAATATTTCATAACAACTGTTTTATAAGATTTAAAGAAATGTTTGATGATGGGCCACAGCACACATATTTGGACAGATAAAAGAGCACAGAGAAAATCAGCTGGAGCTTTGGGGAAACCACTTATCTAAGGCAAGTAATGTACAGTTAGGTTTT